>NC_092044.1:45850928-46450928 GCF_003086295.3 Arachis hypogaea
GGGTTGTGGTTTCTCAGCTGAGCTCTTTTTTTTTTGTTCCTTTCCTTGCCGGCGGTTTGGGAGTAGCTTTCTCCTTTCCTTCCTTGGTGGCCATACTGAAGAAGGGAAGAGAAAGTAAATTAAATTCAAATAGATATATAGCAAGGAAGAGAACGGAAGAGTGGTGATGGATGCACATTAGGATGTAATTGACATTAACACATGCTCGCGAGTACATGTGAAAAGCCATCAATTGAAAATAGCTAGTGCATATAAGGACAAATGAATGCAAGGTGTTTATTGGCATGCCGGCAAAGGGCATGAGTAGCATAGACCAAGCATCACTTGTAATAAATCACCATGTTTGTATTGACAATTATATTCAATTAATAAAATAGTAAAGGGAGTTTATGAAAAGCAAGCATTGAATAGTATAAAGTATAATAGAGAAGTGCATAATGCCATATGGGCTTTTTCACAAACACATAGCATGTATGGTAAATAAGCTATTGAAAGTATTAAATTGAACATGCAAGCAACCCTTCAAAAAGTAATATATAATTGTCAAACAATTTCATAATAATTTACAAGAAAATAATTTCCCAATTAAATTTTTAACACCAAAATAACAAATTTAGAAAAGAAAATAAAAATATGCACAAAATAAAAAAATGCAATGAATAAAAATATGCAAATAAATTAAATAAAATAGAATGGAAGTGAGAGAAAATAAGAAAGGAAGAAGAAAGAAATAAGAAAAGATAAGAAGAATAAGGATTCGGAGAAGAAAAGATAAGAAAATTGGCACTAATCTAGAGAGGTTGTGCGACGCTGGCGACGCGGTCGCGTGGGTGACGCGGTTGCGTGGTGCGCAATAAGGTTAGGCGACGCGGACGTGTGGGGCACGCGATCGCGTGACTTGATTTGTGCTAGTGACGCGAGTGCAGCCTTGCAGTCGCACAACTCTCTGTTCAAAACTTAGTATTGCCAAAATCCAGGGTGACGCGGTCGCGTGGTCGACGCGATCACGCGGGTGGCCTTTTTCTTAAAACGATGCGACCGCGTGGGGCATGCGGTCGCGTGGTAGGGCTTAGGCTTCCAGCACGAGTCCAGCCCAATTCCAGCTCAACTTTCGGCCATACACCTTGTTACGTCGAAATCCAGGGCCACGCGGTCGCGTGGGTGACGCGGATGCGTAGGGAAGCCATTTTGCAAATGACACGGTCGCATCAGCGACGCGGTCGTGTGGGACGATTTGTGCCCTTGGCATGCCTCCAGCCATGTTCCTGCGTAACTCTCTGTTCAATTTCTTTTCCTCCTAACACACATACGATGCGGACGCGTCACGACGCTGCCGTGTCGCGTGCGTAAATCCCCTTTTTTTTGAAATTTGAAAATTGAAAATTTTTAAAATTTGATTTTTGAAATAAGATAAGATAAGATAAAAATTTTAAAATAAAAATCAATAACCTCTTAATTTACGAAAAAGCAAATAAAAATAAAAAATAAAAACAAATCAAAAAGCAAATATTTACAATAACTAATAATAAGGCACACGTTTGCAATTCCCCGGCAACGGCGCCATTTTGATGAGAGAACTTTTTCGTGGTCTAGAAATTTGTGGATAAATCCTCGTTGCAAGTATAGTTTCTAAACCTTCAAAAGTCCTTTCATACAAACGTTTTGGTTGTCACAAGTAACAAACCCCCTTGAAATTGATAACCGAGTATTCAAACCTCGGGTCGTCTTCTCAAGGAATTGCAGGGAGGTATGTTCTTATTATTGGTTATGAGTTTGTAAATTAGGGGTTTTAGAAATTAGGGAGCAGTATATCGCATAAGAAGAAATAACATAAATAAATAACTATAAAATAAACTCTTGGCAAGGTACGAAAACAGGAAGTCCTATCCTGGTTATCCTTATCAATTGTAAAGAGAATTGGATTCTTCTCCCACTTTGTTAACCTCTAACTATGAAGGTAAGTTATGTGGATGAATTAATTCTGATTCCTCAGGTCCTAGTCTTTCCTTGGGAAAGACTAGAGTTATGGAACTTGAATTAATTCTTGAAGAATTCCAATTTTCAATCAACAATGAGTTTGATAACTCAAGGGTCACCAATTATTTAACCAAAGCCGAAAGGGAAAAATAAATCTAAATTGAATTGAAAACAATCTTAAACAGAATAAAACAATCATAATCTGAAATACCTCAAAATGCATTAATAAAAGAAATCAATTCTAACATGAAGTTCGTAAACCAACATTAACAAACTGAAATAAAATAATATAATAAATAAAGAACCCGGGATTGAGAGCCACTCCTAAAACTAAGAGAAATCCTAAATCCTAATACTAAGAGAGAGGAGAGAACCTCTCTCTCTAAAAACTATATCTAAAACATGAAAAGTGAATTATGAGAGCCTCCTCATGAATGAATGGATTCCCCCACTTTATAGCCTCTAATCTGTGTTTTCTGGGCCGCAAACTGGGTTAAAAGCAGCCCAAAAATTGCCCCCAGCGGGTTGTGTTCCTGCCAGGTCACGCGTCCGCGTGACCCACGCGTTCGCGTCGCCTGGCGTCGGGACAGCTATGGCAAATTATATATCAAATCGAAGCCCCGGACGTTACCTTTCCAACGCAACTGGAATCGCATCGTTTGGACCTCTGTAGCTAAAGTTATAGCCGTTTGAGTGCAAAGAGGTCAGGCTGGACAGCTTAACAATTTCTCCAACTTCTTGTATTCCTTCCACTTTTGCATGCTTCCTTTCCATCCTCTGAGCCATTCCTGCCCTGTAATCTCTGAGATCACTTAACACACATATCAAGGCATCTAATGGTAATAAGAGAGGATTAATAATAAGAAAATATAAGATCAAAGAAGCACGTTTTCAATCATAGTACAAAATCAGGAAGGAAATATAAAACTGTGCAAACATTATGAATAAGTGGGTAAAGAGTTGATAAAATCCACTCAATTGAGCACAAGATAAACCATAAAATAGTGGTTTATCAACCCCCACAGTCAAACTCTAAGTTTGGTGTTGGGAGGTTCCAACATTGCTTTGAGTATTTGTGAGGCTCCATGAGGGCCCACTGTCAAGCTAATGACATTAAAGAAGCACTTGTTGGGAGTCAACCCAATGTTATATTTATCTATTTTCCTTTTGTTATTTTTATGTTTTCTATAGGTTGATGATCATGGGAAGTCACAAAATCAATTGAAAAAAACAAAAATAGAATGAAAAACAGAAAGAAAAATAGCACACGCTGGAGGAAAGCTTGCTGGCGTTTAAACGCCAGTGAAGACAGCAAATGGGCGTTTAACACCAAATCTGGTATCATTCTGGGCATTTCACGCCAGAAAGGGGCACCAGACTGACGTTTAACGCCAGGAATGGGTAAGAAGCTGGCGTTAAACGCCAGAAATGGGCACCAGCCCGGCGTTTAACGCCAGGATTGGCAGAAGGAGCATTTTTGCTCGCCACTTGGTGCAGGGATGAATTATCCTTGACACCTCAGGATCTGTGGACCCCACAGGATCCCCACCTACCCCACCACTCTCTCTCTTCTTCACCCATTCACCAATCACCTAAACACCTCTTCCCCAAAAACCCCTCACCTATCAAATCCCACCATTCTCTTCACCACTCACATCCATCCTTCATAAATCCCCAGATACCTCATCATTCAAATTCAAACCACTTTCCCTCCCAAACCCACCCATAATGGCCGAACCTTACCCCTCTCTCCACCACTATATAAAACCATCTTCACTCTTTCATTTTCACACACCCTACACACTACTTCTCCCCCATGGCCGAAAAACAAAGCCACATCTATCTCCTCTATTTCTTCTTCTTCTACTTTCTTCTTTCTTCTTTTGCTCGAGGACGAGCAAACCTTCTAAGTTTGGTGTGGTAAAAGCATTGATTTTGTTTTTTCATAACCATTTATGGCATCTAAGGCCGGAGAAACCTCTAGAAAGAGGAAAGGGAAGGCAAAAGCTTCCACCTCCGAGTCATGGGAGATGGAAAGATTCATCTCAAGGGTGCATCAAGACCACTTCTATGAAGTTGTGGCCATGAAGAAAGTGATCCCCGAGGTCCCTTTCAAACTTAAAAAGAGTGAATATCTGGAGATCTGACATGAGATCCGAAGAAGAGGTTGGGAAGTTCTTACCAACCCCATTCAAAAAGTCAGAATCTTAATGGTTCAAGAGTTCTATGCCAATGCATGGATCACCAAGAACCATGATCAAAGTGTGAACCCGGATCCAAAGAATTGGCTTACAATGGTTCGGGGGAAATGCTTAGATTTTAGTCCGGAAAATGTAAGGTTGGCATTCAACTTGCCCATGATGCAAGGAGATGAACACCCTTACACTAGAAGGGTCAACTTTGATCAAAGGTTGGACCAAGTCCTCATAGACATTTGTGAAGAGGGCGCTCAATGGAAGAGAGATTCAAGAGGGAAGCCGGTTCAACTGAGAAGGCATGACCTCAAGCCCGTGGCTAGGGGATGGTTGGAGTTTATCCAACGCTCAATCATTCCCACTAGCAACCGGTCCGAAGTCACTATAGACCGGGCTATCATGATTCATAGCATCATGATTGGAGAGGAAGTAGAAGTTCATGAGGTTATATCCCAAGAACTTTATAAGGTGGCGGACAAGTCCTCTACCTTGGCAAGGTTAGCCTTCCCTTATCTCATTTGTCACCTTTGTAATTTAGTTGGAGTTAACATAGAGGGAGACATCCTCATTGATGAGGATAAGCCCATCACTAAGAAAAGGATGGAGCAAACAAGAGATCCCACTCATCATGAAATTCCTGAGATGCCTCAAGGGATGCACTTTCCTCCACAAAACTATTGGGATCAAATCAACACCTCCCTAGGAGAATTGAGTTCCAACATGGGACAACTAAGGGTGGAGCACCAAGAACATTTCATCCTCCTCCATGAAATTAGAGAAGATCAAAGAATCATGAGAGAGGAACAACAAAGGCAAGGAAGAGACATTGAGGAGCTCAAGCACTCCATAAGATCTTCAAGAGGAAGAACAAGCCGCCATCACTAAGGTGGACCCGTTCTTTAATCTCCTTGTTCTTTATTTTTCAGTTTTTCGAATTTTCATGCTTATGTTTATCTATGTTTGTGTCTTATGATCATTAGTGTCTTAGTGTCTATGCCTTAAAGTTATGAATGTCCTATGAATCCATCACCTTTCTTAAATGAAAAATTTTCTTAATTGAAAAAGAGAAGAATTGCATGAATTTTGAATTTTATAACAGATTAATTATTTTGATGTGGTGGCAATACTTTGACTTCTGAATGTATGCTTGAACAGTGCATATGTCTTTTGAATTTGTTGTTCATGAATGTTGGCTCTTGAAAGAATGATGAAAAAAGGAGACATGTTATTGAGGATCTGAAAAATCATAAAAATGATTCTTGAAGCAAGAAAAAGCAGTGAATACAAAAGAAAAAAAAAGAGAGATTATGTGCGAAAAAAAAGAAAAAAAGAGAGAGAAAGCAAGCAAAAAAAAAAGCCAAATGGCAAGGGTAAAAATAAAGTCATGATCCAAGGCAAAAAGAGTGTGCTCAAGAACCCTGGACACCTCTAATTGGGGACTCTAGCAAAGCTGAGTCACAATCTGAAAAGGTTCACCCAATTATGTGTCTGTGGCATGTATGTATCCGGTGGTAATACTGGAAGACAGAGTGCTTTGGGCCACGGCCAAGACTCATAAAGTAGCTGTGTTCAAGAATCATCATACTTAACTAGGAGAATCAATAACACTATCTGGATTCTGAGTTCCTGTAGAAGCCAATCATTCTGAATTTCAAAGGATAGAGTGAGATGCCAAAATTGTTCAGAGGCAAAAAGCTAAAAGCCCCGCTCATCTAATTAATACTGATCTTCATAGATGTTTTTGGAATTCATTGCATATTCTCTTCTTTTTATCTTATTTGATTTTCAGTTGCTTGGGGACAAGCAACAATTTAAGTTTGGTGTTGTGATGAGCGGATAATTTATACGCTTTTTGGCATTGTTTTTAGTATGTTTTTAGAATGTTTTAGTTAGTTTTTATTATATTTTTATTAGTTTTTAGTTAAAATTCACTTTTCTGGACTTTACTATGAGTTTGTGTGTTTTTCTGTGATTTCGGGTATTTTCTGGCAGAAATTGAGTGACCTGAGCAAAAATCTGATTCAGAGGCTGAAAAGGACTGCAGATGCTGTTGGATTCTGACCTCCCATCACTTGAAGTGGATTTTCTGGAGCTACAGAAGCCCAATTGGCGCCCTTTCAATTGCATTAGAAAGTAGACATCCTGGGCTTTCCAGAAATATATAATAGTCCATACTTTGTCCGAGATTTGATGGCCCAAACCGGCGTTCCAAATCAGCTCAAGACTGCCTGGCGTTAAACGCCGGAACTAGCACAAGAATGGGAGTTAAACGCCCAAACTGGCACAAAAGCTGGCGTTTAACTCCAAGAAAAGTCTCTACACATGAAAGCTTCAATGCTCAGCCCAAGCACACACCAAGTGGGCCCGGAAGTGGATTTTTATGTCATTTACTCATTTTTGTAAACCCTAAGCTACTAGTTATCTACAAATAGGACCTTTTACTATTGTATTTTACATCCTGGAATCTTTTGATCACTTTAGATCTTAGGATAATCTTTGGACGTCTAGTTCTTAGATTATGGGAGGCTGGCCATTCGGCCATGCCTAGACCTTGTTCTTATGTATTTTCAACGGTGGAGTTTCTACACACCATAGATTAAGGTGTGGAGCTCTGCTGTACCTCGAGTGTTAAAGCAATTACTATTGTTCTTCTATTCAATTCAGCTCATTCTTGTTCTAAGATATTCATTCACACCTAAGAACATGATGAATGTGATGATTATGTGACGCTCATCATCATTCTCACTTATGAACGCGTGCCTGACAACCACTTCCGTTCTACAAGCAAACAAGGCTTGAATGTTTATCTCTTGGATTCCTTAATCAGAATCTTCGTGGTATAAGCTAGAATAGATGGCGGCATTCAAGAGAATCTAGAAGGTCTAAACCTTGTCTGTGGTATTCTGAGTAGGATTCGAGGATTGAATGACTGTGACGAGCTTCAAACTCCTGAAGGCTGGGCGTTAGTGACAGACGCAAAAGAATCACTGGATTCTATTCCAACCTGATTGAGAACTGACAGATGATTAGCCGTGCTGTGACAGAGCGTGTTGAACATTTTCACTAAGAGGACGAGACTGTAGCCATTGACAACAGTGATGCCCAACATACAGCTTGCCATGGAAAGGAGTAAGAATGATTGGATGAAGACAGTAGGAAAGCAGAGAGACGGAAGGGACAAAGCATTTCCATACGCTTATCTGAAATTCTCAACAATGAATTGCATAAGTATCTCTATCTTTATTTTATGTTTTATTCATATTTTAATCATTAATCCTCCATAACCATTTGAATCCGCCTGACTGAGATTTACAAGATGACCATAGCTTGCTTCATACCAACAATCTCCGTGGGATCGACCCTTACTCGCGTAAGGTTTATTACTTGGACGACCCAGTGCACTTGCTGGTTAGTTGTGCAAAGTTGTGATAAAGAGTTGATATTGCAATTAAGCGTACCATGTTGATGGCGCCATTGATGATCACAATTTCGTGCACCAGTGACACTAAAGGAGCGCATGTTGGGAGGCAACCCAATTTTTATTTATCTAATTTTATTTTATTTGTTCTTTTATGTTTTATTAGGTTCATGATCGTGTGGAGTCACGAAAAAAATATTAAAATTAAAAACAGAATCAAAAACAGCAGAAGAAAAATCACACCCTGGAGGAAGGACTTACTGCCGTTTAAACGCCAGTAAGGAGCATCTGGCTGGCGTTCAATGCCAGAACAGAGCATGGATCCGGCGCTGAACACCAGAAACAAGCAACATCCTGGCGTTTGAACGCCAGGAATATGCCCTGAGGAAATCTGGCACTAAACGCCAGTAACAAGCATGGAACTGGCGTTCAATGCCAGAAACATGCTACACATGGGCGTTGAACGCCCAGAATGAGCATCACTTCGGCGTCTAAACGCCAGAATTGCATGCAAAGGCATTTTACATGCCTAATTGGTGCAGGGATGTAAATCCTTGACACCTCAGGATCTGTGGACCCCACAGGATCCCCACCTACCATATTCTCACCTTACCTCCTAATAATCCTATAACACACTGATGAGCGGATAATTTATACGCTTTTTGGCATTGTTTTTAGATAGTTTTTAGTAAGTTTGAGCTACTTTTAGGGATGTTTTCATTAGTTTTTATGTTAAATTCACATTTCTGGACTTTACTATGATTTTGTGTGTTTTTCTGTGATTTCAGGTAAATTCTGGCTGAAATTGAGGGACTTGAGCAAAACTCTGAAAAAGGCTGACAAAAGGACTGCTGATGCTGTTGGAATCTGACCTCCCTATACTCGAAATGGATTTTCTGGAGCTACAGAACTTCAAATGGCGCGCTCTCAACGTCGTTGGAAAGTAGACATCCAGAGCTTTCCAGCAATATATAATAGTCCATACTTTGTTCGGAAATTGACGACGTAACTTGGTGTTGAACGCCAAGTACATGCTGCTGTCTAGAGTTAAACGCCAGAAAAACGTCATGATCCGGAGTTGAACGCCCAAAACACGTCATAACTTGGAGTTCAACTCCAAGAAAAGCCTCAGCTCGTGGATAGATCAAGCTCAGCCCAAGCATACACCAAGTGGGCCCCGGAAGTGGATTTATGCATCAATTACTTACTCATGTAAACCCTAGTAGCTAGTCTAGTATAAATAGGATAAGTTACTATTGTATTAGACATCTTTTGACAGTTTAATCTCTTGACTGTTTAGCCTTTGATTATTCGGTCTCTTGATCACTCAAGGGGGCTGGCCATTCGGCCATGCCTGAACCTTTTACTTATGTATTTTCAACAGTGGAGTTTCTGCACACCATAAATTAAGGGTGTGGAGCTCTGCTGTACCTCAAGTTTCAATACAATTACTATTACTTTTTATTCAATTCTCTCTTATTCGTATTCCAAGATATACGTTGCACAACACTTTGATGAATGTGATGATCCGTGACACTCATCATCATTCTCACTTATGAACGCGCGTGATTGACAACCACTTCCGTTCTACCTTAGGCCGGGCGCATATCTCTTAGATTCCCCAACAGAATCATCGTGGTATAAGCTAGATAGATGGCGACATTCATGAGGATCTGGAAAGTCTAACCTTGTCTGTGGTATTCCGAGTAGGATCCTGGGAATCCGAAAAGTCTAACCTTGTCTGTGGTATTCCGAGTAGGATTCCGGTATTGAATGACTGTGACGAGCTTCAAACTCCTGAAGGCTGGGCGTTAGTGACAAACGCAAAAGAATCAATGGATTCTATTCCAACCTGATTGAGAACCGATAGATGATTAGCCGTGCTGTGACAGAGCATAGGAACGTTTTCACTGAGAGGACGGGATGTAGCCATCAACCAAGGGTGATGCCTCCAGACGATTAGCCGTGCAGTAACAGTGCATAGGACCATTTTCCCGAGAGGATTGAAAGTAGCCACCGATGATGGTGATGCCCTACATACAGCTTGCCATGGAAAGGAGTAAGAAGGATTGAAGAAAGAGTGAGTAGTGAAGTAGAGTCTCAAGAGGAGCACATCATCTCCATACACCTATCTGAAATTCTCACTATTGATTTACATAAGTATTTCAATCCCTTTTATTTTCTTTTTATTATTAATTTTCGAAACCATAAACCAATTTAATCTGCCTAACTGAGATTTACAAGGTGACCATAGCTTGCTTCATACCAACAATCTCTGTGGGATCGACCCATACTCACGTAAGGTTTATTACTTGGACGACCCAGTACACTTGTTGGTTAGTTGAACGGAGTTGTGAATTCAACTGGTGCCACAATAATGATTTCATACAAGTACAAAAGAATATGGATCACAATTTCGTCCACCAAGTTTTTGGCGCCGTTGCCGGGGATTGTTCGAGTATGGACAACTGACGGTTCATCTTGTTGCTTAGATTAGGTAATTTTCTTTTCAAAAATCTTTTTCAAAATTTTTCTTTTCTTTTTCGTTTTTCTAACCATGTTTTTCAAAAAAAAATTAATATAAAAATACAAAAAATTAGAAAATCATAAAAATCAAAAATATTTTGTGTTTCTTGTTTGAGTCTTATGTTAATTTTTAAGTTTGGTGTCAATTGCATGCTTTAAAAATTTTTCTTGCATCTTTTCGAAAATTTCATGCATTCATAGTGTTCTTCATGATCTTCAAGTTGTTCTTGACAAGTCTTCTTTTTTGATCTTGATGATTTCTTGTTTTGTGTTGTTTGTTGTTTTTCATGTGCACTTTTGCATTCATATTTTCCATGCATTAAAGATTTCTAAGTTTGGTGTCTTGCATGTTTTCTTTGCATTAAAAACTTTTTCAAAATTATGTTCTTGATGTTCATCATGATCTTCAAAGTGTTCTTGGTGTTCATCTTGACATTCATAGCATTCTTGCATGCATTCATTGTTTTGATCTAAAAATTTCATGCATTGAGTATTTTTGTTGTTTCTCTCTCTCATAATTAAAAATTCA
The DNA here is from genome assembly GCF_003086295.3 of Arachis hypogaea. Taxonomy (NCBI): domain Eukaryota; kingdom Viridiplantae; phylum Streptophyta; class Magnoliopsida; order Fabales; family Fabaceae; genus Arachis; species Arachis hypogaea. The sequence continues at coordinate 45,861,574 of NC_092044.1, forward strand.
AAAATCAAAAAAATATCTTTTCCTTTTTTCCCTCCAAATTTTCGAAATTTTGGGTTGACTTGGTCAAAAATTTTTAAAAATTAGTAGTTTCTCACAAGTCAAGTCAAAATTTCAATTTTAAAAATCTTATCTTTTCAAAATCTTTTTCAAAAATTATATCTTTTACATTTTTTTTCTATTTTTCGAAAATTCCAAAAATCTTTTTCAAAATATTTTCAAAATCTTTTTCCTATCTCTACATCTAATTTTCAAAAATTAGCTAACAATTAATGTGATTGGTTCAAAAATTTGAAGTTTGTTACTTTCTTGTTAAGAAAAGGTTCAATCTTTGAGTTCTGGAATCTTATCTTGTAGTTTCTTGTTAGTTAAGTCATTTCAAAAATTAGATCTTTTTATCTTTTATCTTATCTTTTTTCAAAAAAAATTTTATCTTTTTTAAAATTTGATTTCAAAATATCTTATCTAACTTCTTATCTTCTTATCTTTTTAAAAAAATTTGATTTCAAATCTTTTTCAATCAACTAACTAACTCTTTGTTTATTTCTTATCTTTTTCAAAACCACCTAATTACTCTTCTCTCTCTAATTTTCGAAAATATCTCATCCCTTTTTTTTAAAATTTCTTAATTTTTAATTTTAATCTTATCTTATCTCTAATTTTCGAAAATTACTAACTCCTTTTTCAAAAATTATTTTCGAAATATCCCTTCTCTTTTCTTCTTCTATTTAATTAATTAATTACTAACACCTCTCTTCACCTCTCTTCATCTAAAAATCCGAACTTATTATATCCCTTGTGTTTGGATTCTTCTACCCCTTTCTTCTTCTACTAACATAAAGGAATCTCTATACTGTGACATAGAGGATTCCTCTTTCTTTTCTTGTTTTCTTCTCTTTCATATGAGCAGGAACAGGGAAAAAGGCACTCTTGTTGAAATTGATCCAGAACCTGAAAGGACTCTGAAGAGGAAATTAAGAGAAGCTAAATTAAATTATTCTAAAGGTAACCTTTCAGAAATTTTCGAACAAGAGAAGGAGATGGCAGCCGAAAATAATAACAATGCAAGGAGAATGCTTAGTGACTTCACAAAGCCAACATCCAAATTTGATGGAAGAAGCATCTCCATTCCTGCATTGGAGCCAATAACTTTGAGCTGAAACCTCAGCTAGTTGCCTTGATGCAACAAAACTGCAAGTTTTATGGACTTCCATCTGAAGATCCTTATCAGTTTTTAACTGAGTTCTTGCAGATCTGTGAGACTGTAAAGACGAATGGAGTTGATCCTGAAGTCTACAGACTCATGCTTTTCCCTTTTGCTGTAAGAGACAGAGCTAGAATATGGTTGGATTCACAACCTAAGGATAGCCTGGACTCCTGGGATAAGCTGGTCACAGCCTTCTTGGATAAATTCTTTCCTCCTCAAAAGCTGAGCAAGCTGAGAGTGGATGTTCAAACCTTCAAGCAAAAAGATGGTGAATCCCTCTATGAAGCTTGGGAAAGATACAAGCAGCTGACCAAAAGATGTCCATCTGACATGTTTTCAGAATGGACCATATTAGATATATTCTATTATGGTCTCTCTGAATTTTCGAAAATGTCACTGGACCATTCTGCAGGTGGATCTATTCACCTGAAGAAAACGCCTGAAGAGGCTCAAGAACTCATTGACATGGTTGCAAACAACCAATTTATGTACACCTCTGAGAGGAATTTCGTGAATAATGAGATACCTCAGAAGAAAGGAGTTCTTGAAATAGATGCTCTGAATGCCATATTGGCTCAGAACAAAGTGTTGACTCAGCAGGTCAACATGATTTCTCAAAGTCTGAATGGATGGCAACATGCATCCAATAGTACTAAAGAGGCAGCTTCTAAAGAAGCTTATGATCCTGAGAACCCTGCCATGGCAGAGGTTAATTACATGGGTGAACCTTATGGAAACACCTATAACTCATCATGGAGAAATCATCCAAATTTCTCATGGAAGGATCAACAAAAGCCTCAACAAGGCTTTAACAATGGTGGACGCACTAGGCTAGGCAATAGCAAGCCATATCCATCATCTTCTCAGCAACAGACAGAGAATTCTGAACAAAACACTTCTAATTTAGCCAATATAGTCTCTGATCTGTCAAAGGCCACTTTCAGTTTCATGAATGAAACAAGATCCTCCATCAGAAATTTGGAGGCACAAGTGGGCCAGCTGAGTAAGAAAGTTGTTGAAACTCCTCCCAGTATTCTCCCAAGCAATACAGAAGAGAATCCAAAAGGAGAGTGCAAGGCCATGGATGTGATCAATGTGGCCGAATGCACAAGGGAGGAGGACGAAAATCCTAGTAAGGAAGACCTCCTGGGACGTCCCTCAAGCAAGAAGGAGTTTCCTATTAAGGATCCAAAGGAATCTGAGGCTCATATAGAGACCATAGAAATTCCATTAAATCTCCTTTTGCCATTCATGAGCTCTGAAGACTATTCTTCCTCTGAAGAGGATGAAGATGTGACTGGAGAGCAAGTTGCTCAATATTTAGGAGCTATCATGAAGCTGAATGCCAAGTTGTTTGGTAATGAGACTTGGGAAAGTGAACTTCCCTTGCTCATTAGTGAACTAGATACTTGGATTCAGAAAACTCTACCTCAAAAGAAACAAGATACTGGCAAGTTCTTAATACCTTGTACCATAGGCACCATGAGCTTTGAAAAAGCTCTATGTGATCTAGGGTCAGGGATAAATCTTATGCCACTCTCTGTAATGGAGAAACTTGGGATCATTGAGGCACAACCTGCCTTGTTCTCATTACAATTGGTAGACAAGTCATTGAGACAGGCTTATGGAATAGTAGAGGACGTGTTAGTAAAGGTTGAAGGCCTTTACATCCCTGCTGATTTCATAATCTTAGACACTAGAAAGGAAGAGGATGATTGCATCATCCTTGGAAGACCTTTCCTAGCCACAGCAGGAGCTGTGATAGATGTCAACAGAGGTGAATTAGTCCATCAATTGAATGGGGACTACCTTGTGTTTAAGGCACATGGCCATCCCTCTGTGACAAAAGAGAGTAAGCATAAAGAGCTTCTCTCAGTTCAGAGTCAAGAAGAGCCCACACAGTCAAACTCTAAGTTTGGTGTTGTGAGGCCACAACCAAACTCTAAGTTTGGTGTTAAGACCCCATATCCAAACTCTAAGTTTGGTGTTGGGACTACACAAACATTGACCTGATCACCTTGTGGCTCCATGAGAGCCACTGTCAAGCTATTGACATTAAAGAAGCGCTTGTTGGGAGGCAACCCAATTTTATTTATCTAATTTTTATTTTATTGTTATTTTGTGTTTTATTAGGTACATGATCATGAGGAGTCACGAAAAAATCATAAAAATTAAAAACAGAATCAAAAACAGCAGAAAAAAAAATTCACACCCTGGAGGACGCACAGGCTGGCGTTCAACGCCAGTAAGATGCATCTGGCCGGCGTTCAACGCCAGAACAGAGCATCATTCTGGCGCTGAACGCCAGAAACAAGCAACATTCTGGCGCTGAACGCCAGGAATGTGCCCAGAGAAGAAAAGCTGGCGCTGAACGCCAGCAACAAGCATGAAACTGGCGTTCAACGCCAGAAACATGCTTTACATGGGCGTTGAACGCCCAGAATGTGCACCACACGGCGTTTAGACGCCAGAATGGTGTGCAAAGGCAATTTACATGCCTATTTGGTGCAGGGATGGAATTCCTTGACACCTCAGGATCTGTGGACCCCACTGGATCCCCACCTACTATATTCCAACCTTACCTCTTAATCCTAATCACACTCTCCTATTCCCCATGTCACACTTCCCAACAAATTTCACCAATCACCTCAATTCCTCTTCCCAATCAACACCTTCACCACTCACATCCATCCACTCTTCCCCATAAACCCCACCTACCTTCAAAAATTCAAAATTAATTTCCCACCCTTTCCCACCCACAATGGCCGAACCTACATCTCTCCCTCTCTACCATATTTCTTCTTCTTCTTCTTCTCTTCTTTTCTCTATTGCTCGAGGACGAGCAATATTTTAAGTTTGGTGTGTGGTCAAAGCACAATCTTTTTTATTTTCCACTACCATCAATGGCACCTAAGGCCGGAAAAGGAAAAGGGAAGACAAAAGCTTCCACTTCCGAGTCATGGGAGATGGAAAGATTCATCTCCAAAAGCCATCAAGACCACTTCTATGATGTTGTGGCAAAGAAGAAGGTGATCCCTGAGGTCCCTTTCAAGCTCAAGAAGAATGAGTATCCGGAGATCCGACATGAGATCCGAAGAAGAGGTTGGGAAGTCTTAACCAACCCCATGCAACAAGTCGGAATCTTAATGGTTCAAGAGTTCTATGCCAATGCATGGATCACTAGGAACCATGATCAAAGTATGAACCCGAATCCAAAGAACTATCTCACAATGGTTCGGGGGAAATACTTAGATTTTAGTCCGGAAAATGTGAGGTTGGCGTTTCACTTGCCCATGACGCAAGGAGATGAACGCCCCTACACTAGAAGGGTCAACTTTAATCAAAGGTTGGACCAAGTCCTAATGGACATATGTGTGGAAGGAGCCCAATGGAGAATAGACTCCAAAGGCAAGCCAGTTCAACTAAGAAGACTAGATCTCAAGCCTGTGGCAAGAGGATGGTTAGAGTTCATTCAACGCTCCATCATTCCTACTAGCAACCGATCTGAAGTTACTGTGGATCGGGCCATCATGATTCATAGCATCATGATTGGAGATGAAGTAGAAGTTCATGAGGTCATCTCTAATGAACTCTACAAAATAGCCGACAAGTCCTCCACCATGGCAAGGCTAGCTTTTCCTCACCTTATTTGCCATCTGTGTTACTCAGCTGGAGTTATCATAGAAGGAGATATCCCCATTGAAGAGGATAAGCCCATCACCAAGAAGAGGATGGAGCAAGCAAGAGAGACCATGCACGGCTCTCAAGAGGTGCATGAGGAACCTCATCATCAACAAATCCCTGAGATGCCTCAAGGGATGCGCTTTCCTCCCAACAACTATTGGGAGCAACTCAACACCTCCTTAGAAGATTTGAGCCACAATGTGGAACAATTAAGGGTGGAACATCATGAGCACTCCATCATTCTCCAAGAAATAAGAGAAGACCAAAGAGCAATGAGGGAGGAGCAACAAAGGCAAGGAAGGGACATAGAAGAGCTTAAGGACATTGTTGGTCCTTCAAGAAGAAGACGCCACTAAAGGTGGATTCATTCCTTGTCTTTATTTCTTTCTGTTTTCGGTTTTTAATGTTGTGTTTATCTATGTTTTGTGTCTCTACTTCATGATCATTAGTATGTAACCATGCCTTAAAGCTATGAATAAAATCAATTAATCCTTCACCTCTCTTAAATGAAAAATGTTTTAATTCAAAAGAACAAGAAGTACATGAATTTCAAATTTATCCTTGAATTTAATTTAATTATATTGATGTGGTGACAATACTTTTTGTTTTCTGAATGAATGATTGAACAGTGCACATGTCTTTTGATATTGTTGTTTATGAGTGTTAAAATTGTTGGCTCTTGAAAGAATGATGAACAAAGAGAAATGTTATTGATAGTCTGAAAAATCATGAAATTGATTCTTGAAGCAAGAAAAAGCAGTGAAAAAGCAAAAGCTTACAAAAAAAATGGCGAAAAAAAAAAGAAAGAAAAAGAAAAAGCAAGCAGAAAAAGCCAATAGCCCTTAAAACCAAAAGGCAAGGGTAAAAAGGATCCAAGGCTTTGAGCATCAATGGATAGGAGGGGCCAAGGAAATTAAATCCAGGCCTAAGCGGCTAAATCAAGCTGTCCCTAACCATGTGCTTGTGTCATGAAGGTCCAAGTGAAAAGCTTGAGACTGAGTGGTTAAAGTCGTGATCCAAAGCAAAAGAGTGTGCTTAAGAGCTCTGGACACCTCTAACTGGGGACTTTAGCAAAGCTAAGTCACAATCTGAAAAGGTTCACCCAGTTATGTGTCTGTGGCATTTATGTATCCGGTGGTAATACTGGAAAACAAAGTGCTTAGGGCCACGGCCAAGTTTCATAAGTAGCTGTGTTCAAGAATCAACATGCTTAACTAGGAAAGTCAATAACACTATCCAAAATTCTAAGTTCCCAGAGACGCCAATCACTCTGAAGTTCAAAGGAAAAAGTGAGATGCCAAAACTGTTCAGAAGCAAAAAGCTACAAGTCCCGCTCATCTAATTATAATTAATATTCATTGATATTCTGGAATTTATAATATATTCTCTTCTTTTTATTCTAATTGATTTTCAGTTACTTGGGGACAAGCAACAATTTAAGTTTGGTGTTGTGTTGAGCGGATAATTTATACGCTTTTTGGCATTGTTTTTAGATAGTTTTTAGTAAGTTTGAGCTACTTTTAGGGATGTTTTCATTAGTTTTTATGTTAAATTCACATTTCTGGACTTTACTATGAGTTTGTGTGTTTTTTTGTGATTTCAGGTAAATTCTAGCTGAAATTGAGGGACTTGAGCAAAACTCTGAAAAAGGCTGACAAAAGGACTGCTGATGCTGTTGGAATCTGACCTCCCTGCACTTGAAATGGATTTTCTGGAGCTACAGAACTCCAAATGGCGCGCTCTTAATGGCGTTGGAAAGTAGACCTCCAGAGCTTTCCAGCAATATATAATAGTCCATACTTTATTCGGAAATTGACGACGTAACTTGGTGTTGAACGCCAAGTACATGCTGCTGTCTAGAGTTAAACGCCAGAAAAACGTCATGATCCGGAGTTGAACGCCCAAAACACGTCATAACTTGGAGTTCAACTCCAAGAAAAGCCTTAGCTCGTGGATAGATCAAGCTCAGCCCAAGCATACACCAAGTGGGCCCCGGAAGTGGATTTATGCATCAATTACTTACTCATGTAAACCCTAGTAGCTAGTCTAGTATAAATAGGATAAGTTACTATTGTATTAGACATCTTTTGACAGTTTAATCTCTTGACTGTTTAGCCTTTGATTATTCGGTCTCTTGATCACTCAAGGGGGCTGGCCATTCGGCCATGCCTGAACCTTTTACTTATGTATTTTCAACAGTGGAGTTTCTGCACACCATAAATTAAGGGTGTGGAGCTCTGCTGTACCTCAAGTTTCAATACAATTACTATTACTTTTTATTCAATTCTCTCTTATTCTTATTCCAAGATATACGTTGCACAACACTTTGATGAATGTGATGATCCGTGACACTCATCATCATTCTCACTTATGAACGCGCGTGATTGACAACCACTTCCGTTCTACCTTAGGCCGGGCGCATATCTCTTAGATTCCCCAACAGAATCTTCGTGGTATAAGCTAGATAGATGGCGGCATTCATGAGGATCCAGAAAGTCTAACCTTGTCTGTGGTATTCCGAGTAGGATCCTGGGAATCCGGAAAGTCTAACCTTGTCTGTGGTATTCTGAGTAGGATTCCGGTATTGAATGACTGTGACGAGCTTCAAACTCCTGAAGGCTGGGCGTTAGTGACAAACGCAAAAGAATCAATGGATTCTATTCCAACCTGATTGAGAACCGACAGATGATTAGCCGTGCTGTGACAGAGCATAGGAACGTTTTCACTGAGAGGACGGGATGTAGCCATCAACCAAGGGTGATGCCTCCAGACGATTAGCCGTGCAGTAACAGCGCATAGGACCATTTTCCCAAGAGGATTGAAAGTAGCCACCGATGATGGTGATGCCCTACATACAGCTTGCCATGGAATGGAGTAAGAAGGATTGAAGAAAGAGTGAGTAGTGAAGTAGACTCTCAAGAGGAGCACAGCATCTCCATACACCTATCTGAAATTCTCACTATTGATTTACATAAGTATTTCTATCCCTTTTATTTTCTTTTTATTATTAATTTTCGAAACCATAAACCAATTTAATCTGCCTACCTGAGATTTACGAGGTGACCATAGCTTGCTTCATACCAACAATCTCTGTGGGATCGACCCTTACTCACGTAAGGTTTATTACTTGGACGACCCAGTACACTTGCTGGTTAGTTGAACGGAGTTGTGAATTCAATTGGTGCCACAATAATGATTTCATACAAGTACAAAAGAATATGGATCACAATTTCGTCCACCACACACTTTCCCAAAAACACTTCACCAATCACCTCAATCTCTCTTCCCAATTACCCCCTTCACCATTCACATCCATCCACTCTTCCCCATAAACCCCACCTACCTTCAAAATTCAAAAATCTTTCCCACCCAAACCCACCCTAAATGGCCGAACCTACCCTCTCTCCCTTCCCTATATAAACCCCTCCATTCTACTTCATTTTCACACAACACAATCCCCTCTTCTATACCTTGGCCGAATACACCTCCCCGTCACTCTCCTCTATATTTTATCTTCTTCTTCTTCTTTTCTTTCTTCTCTTGCTTGAGGGCGAGCAATATTTTAAGTTTGGTGTGATAAAAGCATAAGCTTTTTGTTTTTCCATTACCATTAATGGCACCTAAAGCCAGAGAAACCTCTAGAAAAGGGAAAGGGAAGACAAAAGCTTCCACCTCCAAGTCATGGGAGATGGAAAGATTCATCTCCAAAGCCCATCAAGACCACTTCTATGATGTTGTGGCCAAGAAGAAGGTGATCCCTGAGGTCCCTTTCAAGCTCAAGAAAAATGAGTATCCGGAGATCCACATGAGATCCAAAGAAGAGGTTGGGAAGTTCTAACCAACCCCATTCAACAAGTCGGAATCTTAATGGTTCAAGAGTTCTATGCCAATGCATGGATCACTAGTAACCATGATCAAAGTAAGAACCCGAACCCAAAGAATTATCTTACAATAGTTCGGGGGAAATACTTAGATTTTAGTCCGAAAAATGTGAGGTTGGCGTTCAACTTACCCATGATGTAAGGAGATGCACGCCCCTACACTAGAAGGGTCAACTTTAATCAAAGGTTGGACCAAGTCCTTATGGACATATGTGTGGAAGGAGCTCAATGGAAAAGAGACTCCAAAGGCAAGCCGGTTCAACTAAGAAGACTGGACCTCAAGCCTGTGGCTAGAGGATGGTTGGAGTTCATTCAACGCTCCATCATCCCCACTAGCAACCGATCTGAAGTTACTGTGGATCGGGCCATCATGATTCATAGCATCATGATTGGAGAGGAAGTAGAAGTTCATGAAGTCATCTCCCATGAATTCTACAAAATAGCCGATAAGTCCTCTACTTTGGCAAGGCTAGCTTTTCCTCATCTTATTTGCCATCTATGTTACTCAGCTGGAGTTATCATAGAAGGAGACATCCTCATTGAGGAGGACAAGCCCATCACTAAGAAAAGGATGGAGCAAACAAGAGAGCCCATTCATGGAACCCAAGAGACGCATGAGGAAGCTCATCACCAAGAAATTCCGGAGATGCCTCAAGGGATGCACTTTCCTCCCAACAACTATTAGGAACAACCCAACACTTCCTTAGAAAATTTGAGTTACAATGTGGATCAATTAAGGATGGAACATCAAGAGCACTCCATCATTCTCCATGAAATTAGAGAAGATCAAAGAGCAATGAGGGAGGAGCAACAAAGGCAAGGAAGAGACATAGAAGAACTCAAGGACATCATTGGTTCTTCAAGAAGAAAGCGCCACCATCACTAAGGTGGATTCATTCCTTGTTCTTATTTTTTTCTGTTTTTCGGTTTTTATGCTTAGTATGTCATCTATATTTGTGTCTATACTTCATGATCATTAGTGTTTAGTAACTATGTCTTAAAGTTATAAATAAATTCCATGAATCCTTCACCTCTCTTAAAAGAAAAATGTTTCTAATTCAAAAGAACAAGAAGTACATAATTTTTGAATTTATCCTTGAATTTAGTTTAATTATATTGATGTGGTAACAATACTTTTTGTTTTCTGAATGAATGATTGAACAGTGCATATTTTTTATCTTGTTGTTTATGAATGTTAAAATTGTTGGCTCTTGAAAGAATGATGAACAAAGAAAAATGTTATTGACAATCTGAAAAATCATGAAATTGATTCTTGAAGCAAGAAAAAGCAGTGAAAAAGCAAAAGCTTGCGAAAAAAAATTTGGCGAAAAAAATAGAAAGAAAAAGAAAAAGCAAGCAGAAAAAGCTAATAGCCCTTAAAACCAAAAGGCAAGGGTAAAAAGGATCCAAGGCTTTGAGCATCAATGGATAGGAGGGCCCAAGGAAATAAAATCCAGACCTAAGCGGCTAAATCAAGCTGTCCCTGACCATGTGCTTGTGGCATGCAGGTCCAAGTGAAAAGTTTGAGACTAAGTGGTTAAAGTCGTGATCCAAAGCAAAAAGAGTGTGCTTAAGAGCTCTGGACACCTCTAACTGGGGACTCTATCAAAGCTGAGTCACAATCTGAAAAGGTTCACCCAGTCATGTGTCTGTGGCATTTATGTATCCGGTGGTAATAGTGGAAAACAAAATGCTTAGGGCCATGGCCAAGACTCATAAAAGTAGCTGTGTTCAAGAATCAACAAACTTAACTAGGAGAATCAATAACACTATCTGAAATTCTAAGTTCCTATAAAAGCCAATCATTCTAAACTTCAAAGGAAAAAGTGAGATGCCAAAACTGTTCAGAAGCAAAAAGCTACAAGTCCCGCTCATCTAATTAGAATTAATATTTATTGATATTTTGGGATTTATAGTATATTCTCTTCTTTCTATCCTAATTGATTTTCAGTTTCTTGGGGACAAGCAACAATTTAAGTTTGGTGTTGTGATGAGCGGATAATTTATACGCTTTTTGGCATTGTTTTTAGGTAATTTTTAGTATGATCTAGTTACTTTTAGGGATATTTTCATTAGTTTTTATGCTAAATTCATATTTCTGGACTTTACTATGAGTTTGTGTGTTTTTCTGTGATTTCAGGTATTTTCTGGCTGAAATTGAGGGACCTGAGCAAAACTCTGATAGGAGGCTGACAAAGGACTGCTGATGTTGTTGGAATCCGACCTCCCTGCACTCAAAATAGATTTTCTGGAGCTACAGAACTTCAAATGGCGCGCTCTCAATGGCATTGGAAAGTAGACATCCAGCGCTTTCCAGCAATATATAATAGTCCATACTTTATTCGAGAATTGTCGACGTAAACTGGCGCTCAACACCAGTTCCATGCTGCATTCTGGAGTCAAATGCCAGAAACACATCACGAACCAGAGTTGAACACCCAAAACACGTTACAACTTGGCGTTCAACTCCAAGAGAAGCCTCAGCTCGTGGATAGATCAAGCTCAGCCCAAGCACATACCAAGTGGGCCCCGGAAGTGAATTTATGCATCAATTACTTACCTCTATAAACCCTAGTAGCTAGTTTTGTATAAATAGAACTTTTTACTAGTTTATTAAATATCTTGGATTGTATTATTCAATCTTTGGACGTTTAGTTCTTAGATCTGGGGGCTAGCCATTCGGCCATGCCTGGACCTTTCAGTTATGTATTTTCAACGGTGGAGTTTCTACACACCATAGATTAAGGGTGTGGAGCTCTGTTGTACCTCAAGTTTTAATGCAATTACTACTATCTTCTATCCAATTCGATTTATTCCTGTTCTAAGATATTCGTTGCACTTCAACTTGATGAATGTGATGATCCGTGACACTTATCATCATTCTCACCTATGAACGCGCGTGACTGACAACCACTTCCGTTCTACCTTAGGCCGGGCGCATATCTCTTGGATTCCTTGATCAGAATCTTCGTGGTATAAGCTAGAATTGATGGCGGCATTCATGGGAATCCGAAAAGTCTAACCTTGTCTGTTGTATTCTGAGTAGGATTCCGGGATTAAATGACTGTGACGGGCTTCAAACTCCTGAAGGCTGGGCGTTAGTGACAGACGCAAAAGAATCACTGGATTCTATTCCAACCTGATTGAGAACCGACAAATGATTAGTCGTGCTGTGACAAAGCATTTGGACCATTTTCACTGAGAGGATGGGATGTAGCCATTGACAACGGTAATGCCCTACATACAGCTTGCCATGGAAAGGAGTGATGAAAAACTAGAAGGAAGAAGTAGGAAAGCAAAGATTCAGAAGGAACACAGCACCTCCATACACCTATTTGAAATTCCCACCATTGAATTACATGAGTAACTTTATCTTTATTTTCTGTTTATTTTATTATCTCTATTTAAACCAATAATCTCTTAATCCAGTTAAATCCACCTGACTGGGATTTACAAGATGACCATAGCTTGCTTCATACCAACAATCTCTGTGGGATCGACCCTTACTCACGTAAGGTATTACTTGGACGACCCAGTATACTTGCTGGTTAGTTGTATGGAGTTGTGACAAAGTGTGATTCACGTTTGAGAGCACCAAGCCTTTGGAGCCATTGTTGATGATCATAATTTCGTCCACCACCGACCTTGGTGGTAGGTTGTCAAACCACTTTATTACCGCTTGGTTAACGTAGTCGAAAAAGCCTTACAGCGAGTTTTCTCCGATGCATCAACCAAATACATGAATTTAAACTTTTTAATTAATTTATAATCCTAGTTGAACAAATTTATATATAAATTAAACTTATAAATTAATGAGACAAACTTGCTCTCTCTTTGCATAGTGAGGGGCCTATAAAGTATAAACACTAAGTTGTCATGTCTGCATATTGGACATATTACAAATACAACACTCATTTAATATTCGTTCGACACGTATCAATATATTCAATTTTATTGTTAACCTGTATTCTTGATATGAGTTTTAAAACATTATATATTATTATTTATTAAAACCAAATATTATTTTACATATTTTATATAGTTAACAAAATTAAAAACATTAATTTATATTTAAATATTGATAAAATATTAAAAAATATTTTATATTTTATATATATGTCGTATTTTTGTATCTTAGAACAAACTAAAATTTATGTGTTTATGTGTCCTATGTAGTGTCGTATCCGTATTAATGTTTGTGCTTGATAAGTAGAACATACACTATTAGCTCATAGAATATAAAATGAAAGGAAGAAAGATTGAGTACTAAGCTTGAGTATCAAAGAGTGGATAAAGTGAGAAGTGGGGACTAGAGAGGGAGTGTAGTTGTTTAAGTGTGAGACAACTCTGCTTGACTTCTTTAAATACTATATTTTTTTTAAATAATGTCTAAATTAATTGGCTAATTTTTTTTGTCCATAAAAGTGAGATGAGTGATGTATTTAAATATTGTAATTTTTTATATTTTTAAAATTATAAAAGGTACATAAATTAGAGAATTTAATTTTCATATCTCAAAATTTTTAATCCTTTTAAATCGAAATCAGATAGTCTGATTTCAGAAATTAAAAGGTCTAATTTTTATACTCTATAAATCAAATAGTTTAATTTTTGTACTTCCTAAAAATTAAAGAGTCTAATTTTTTTACCTCAAATTAAATAGTATTACGTTTAAGATTAATACCCTAACAATTTATAATCCAAACAAATACCATGTCAATCTAATATCAAAAATAAAAAAATAAAATCAATTTTCAAAGATTTTTTAGTTTTTGGTCTCAATATTTTAATTAAAATTTAATTATAAAATTAACTTTCAAAGATCATCTTTGTCAGATAATACAATCGTCATATTAGTTGTGTCTACCAAAGTGCCACTGGATAACATTTGTTTATGTAGAGCGTTAACTCTTCACATGCTCAGATGTGTATGATAAATTAATAGACAAATTAGTTTCTATACATAATACAAAACTGTGTCCATTTGCAATTATTAGAAGTGTTGATATTCACAAGAATTAATATATTTTTTTCAAATTTCTTAGGGACTAAGTTTTAAAATTTTTTTAGAGACATAGTTGTCTTTTTAATAAGCTAACGGGACTAAAATGTCTAAATTATTAATCTTCTCAGTATTCAAGCAAGGAAAAAATGAACCTATTACCTATAACCAATTTCTTTGTGATTTTTAAATTTTAACGATCATAGATATAATCTAAAAAAAAATACTTTTATTTTATTTTGATCAAATTCTATTTTATATTGTATTTAGACTTCACTTCCTTCTTGATTGCTTGAATATTGATAGAATTACTGATGAGCGGATAATTTATACGCTTTTTGGCATTGTTTTTAGGTAGTTTTTAGTAAGTTTAAGCTACTTTCAGGGATGTTTTCATTAGTTTTTATGTTAAATTCACATTTCTGGACTTTACTATGAGTTTGTGTGTTTTTCTGTGATTTCAGGTAATTTCTGGCTGAAATTGAGGGACTTGAGCAAAACTCTGATAGGAGGCTGACAAAGGACTGCTGATGCTGTTGGAATCTGACCTCCCTGCACTCAAAATGGATTTTCTGGAGTTACAGAATTCCAAATGGCACGCTCTCAACGGCGTTGGAAAGTACACATCCAGAGCTTTCCAACAATATATAATAGTCCATACTTTATTCGGGAATTAATGACGTAAAGTGGCGCTCAACGCCAAGTACATGCTGCTATCTGGAGTTGAACGCCAGAAACACGTCACAACCCGGAGTTGAACGCCCAAAACACATTATAACTTGGCGTTCAACTCCAAGAGAAGCCTCAGCTCGTGGATAGATCAAGCTCAGCCCAAACATACACCAAGTGGGCCCCGGAAGTGGATTTATGCATCAATTACTTACTCATGTAAACCCTAGTAGCTAGCTTAGTATAAATAAGACTTTTTACTAGTGTATTAGTCGTCTTTTGACCACGTTTCATCTTTGGTGTCATTTTTATTTAATTCTTCATCTTAGGAGGCCATTGATCACGTTTTGGGGGGCTGGCCATTCGGCCATTCCTGAACCTTTCACTTATGTATTTTCAACGGTGAAATTTCTACACACCATAGATTAAGGGTGTGGAGCTTTGCTGTACCTCAAGTTTCAATACAATTACTATTATTTTCCATTCAATTCTCTTTTATTCTTATTCCAAGATATACGTTGCATAACAACTTGATCAATGTAATGATCCGTGACACTCATCATCATTCTCACCTATGAACGCGCGTGACTGACAACCACTTCCGTTCTACCTTAGGCCAGGTGCATATCTCTTAGATTCCCCAACAGAATCTTCGTGGTATAAGCTAGATAGATGGCGGCATTCATGGGAATCCGGAAAGTCTAACCTTGTCTGTGGTATTCCGAGTAGGATTCTAGGAATCTAGAAAGTCTAACCTTGTCTGTGGTAGTCCGAGTAAGATTCCGGTATTGAATGACTGTGACGAGCTTCAAACTCCTGAAGGCTGGGCGTTAGTGACATACGCAAAAGAATCAATGGATTCTATTCCAACCTGATTGAGAACCGACAGATGATTAGCCGTGCTGTGACAGAGCATTTGGACCATTTTCACTGAGAGGATGGGATGTAGCCATTGTCAAGGGTGATGCCTCCAGACGATTAGCCGTGCAGTGACAGCGCATAGGAGCATTTTCCCGAGAGGATGAAAAGTAGCCATTGATGACGGTGATGCCCTACATACAGCTTGCCATGGAAAGGAGTAGGAAGGATTGGATGAATGTAATAAGAAAATAGAGATTCGAGAGGATTTTAGCATCTCCACACGCCTATCTAAAATCCCCGCTATTAATTTACATAAGTATTTCTATCCCTTTTTATTTTATTTATTTTTATTTATCCAATCTAATCACATTTGACTTTATGAGTCCATTTAACTGAGATTTACAAGATGACCATAGCTTGCTTCATACCAACAATCTCTGTGGGATCGACCCTTACTCACGTAAGGTATTACTTGGATGACCCAGTACACTTGCTGGTTAAGTTGAACGGAGTTGTGAACTTCTCTAACAGTGTTTGTAACTCTTTTGGTCCAACAACAACACTAAGCTGTTGGTGCCATTACCAGGGATTATTAAGATCCCAATTCCTCATACCATGATCTCTTTGGGGTATTTTTGATTTCATACAAATACAAAGAGACCAATTTTGAGGATCACAATTTCGTCCACCAATTACAAAGATAGATATTTTAATCTCTATTAGATAATTAAAAAGAGAACTAAGTTTCTAAAAAATTATAAAATTCTCAACTTAATCCTTAAATGACGTACTTTTTCTTGTTGTGTATATGACTAATTGGTTTATTATTATACACCTGGTAAATTGACGTTTCAAGTGGCTGAAACGAGTTAAATCCTATTTTAATTTTTGAGATTGACTAGTTATACTAATTTAGTGCATAATTTTTTTAATTTTTATAATTTGGTTCCATATTTAAAAAGGTATATCAATATAATTTTTTGTGTATTTTCTGTCAACAGAGTTCAACATCATTAGTAACATGGCTCAACCCTTACTAAGATAGATATATTAAAATGACGTTATACGCATTTTGACACTAAAGAAAATACTAAACGATGATGTTTTAGGATTTCAACAAAATTAAAATATTAAACCTCTCTCTTTTGATTATTTCGTCGCCTCTTTCTCTATATATTGAACTTCAAAAAAAAATTTAACTCTTTTATGGGTGAAAAGAATTGAAGGTTGCCAGAGAAAAAAGTGTTTGTGGTCACCTTAAACCCCTTTTCAACCTGTATAGTGTTGATACACACTTTGTAAAAATCAAAAGGTGACCAAATTTTTTTTTCTTTGAAATTCAGTCGAAAAAGATATGACGAAGTTATCAAAAGGGAAGGGTTTAATATTTTAGTTTTGTTGAAACCCTAAAACGACATCGTTTAGTGTCTTTGTTAGCGCTAAAATACTGTGACATTATTTTAATATGTCCAGCGTGGCAAGGGTTGAGCCACGTCACTAACGGCGTTCTGCTCTAGTGACAAAAAATACACGAAGAACTACATTGGTGCATTTTTTTGAATCTGGAGACCAAATTGTAGCAATTGAAAAGTCATAAACTAAATCAATACAACTCGCCAACCTCAGAGACTAAAGTAGAGATTAACTCGACTAAACGTCCTTTCACTGAGATGAAACTAACATAAAAATTGTATTATCTAACAAAGATAATAAAAATTAATTTGGTAATTAAAATTTTTTGTAAACTCTAAACTACAAAATCTTTGAATACTGATTTAGGGCATTGTTCATATCTTGGCCTAAAAATATAAAGTCAGGTCCAACAAAGATAAAGGCCCACTCAAAAAAGGTGGTCTCATCTACTTACCCGACTTCATAGAGGCCGGGAATGACAAGGATAACTTAATCTTACTTATCTGAATAAGTAACAACCTCATGAAATATCTCTTATTATCTCTACTTTATCTAGAAAGTAGATTCCAACAAACTCCCAAGATAAAGGGAACGATTATCCACCCGCAAAGGTGGAACTACTCTGAAAAGGTGGTTATCTCTCCATTATAAATACAATGACATGCTAAGGTATATTTAAAGTCCAATCTACTAAAAAACCTGCTTAAAATCTTTGCTAACTTAAATATCGGAGTCTCTTGCAGGTACCACCCCCACCTCCTCACGAGGAATTCAACCGCGGTACCTCGGCACCAGCACAAGTCGGACGTTGTCTCATAAGGAATCTGTACCTCACGTTCAGGCTCAAATCACTATTTCAAATAACACTCGGAACATTGGCACCGTTGCTGCGGACTTGAAAGTCTACATCTACGTATGGCGGACAGCCAGTATAAAGACGGTCATACAGCATCTGATGACCCGGTGCTGGCATTACCTCCACCTAAGAGAGAACAAGCACCCCTAGGGGAAGGAACGTTGAAAACCCTCATCTGCGGCGGATTCAGTCGGATATGCACCCACTTGAAGATGAAGAATCTCTACATCCGACGGAGATACTAGGGTTAGTTCACAACTATCATGGCCGATTAGAACAACTCGAACTGGAGGCTGAACGACAGTGAAAAGTAGAACGAGCATTGCAAAAAGAAGTGCGATGACAGAAAGAGATGGAGGAAAAGCTCTTGAAGTTAAAAGCCGACCTCCAAAGACGGAGCAATCGGACAGATCGGGCGGAAAGCCCTCTTGGGGGTGAAGATCCGTTTGTTAAAGAGATCATGAAACCCAGGGTTCCCTAAAATTTTAAAACCCCGACATGAATCTCTATGACGGAATGACCGATCCGAGGCATCATGTCAACAATTTTGAAAGTCGGATGTACTTAGCTGATGCCTCTGATGCAACTCGTTGCAAGGCTTTCCCGACAACTCTGACTAAAGCAGCAATGAAATGGTTTGATAGCTTACCACCCAGGTCGGTAACTTGTTTTGATGACCTAGCAAGGAAGTTCCGTACCCACTTTTCAATTCAGAAAGACAAAGTTAAGCATGATCCAAGCCTGCTGGGGGTCAAGCAAGAAGTCGGAGAAATACTTTGAGATTATATGGAGAGATTCAATAAAGCCTGCTTAGAAATACAAAACATACCTTCTGAAGCGGTAATAATAGGGTTGGTTAATGGCCTTAATTAAAGAAGGGTCATTCTCCCAATCCATATCCAAATGATACCCGACTTCTTTGTATGAAGCACAAGAGCGGGCAGAAAAATACATCAATATGGAGGAAAATTTCAGACTCAGAGAGCTAGCCCGGGGACCAACCTGCCCTACCAAGCTCAGGACAAGGAGAAGGAAGCTAAGAAAAAAGATGAGTATAACTCGGAAAAGTCTCGAAGATACTATAACTACACCCCACTCCAAGTTTTCCTCGTAGATGTTTATAGGGAGATATGCCACACCAAAAAACTTTCACCTCATTGGCCCATTAAGCATAAAAGGGCTTGAAGTCAGACAAAATATTGCGAATACCATAAGCTGCATAGACATTCTACTAAGATTGTTATGACTTAAAGAATGTCATAGAAAAGTTGTCCATGGAAGATCTGCTAGAAAGGTTCTTGGCCAAAAGATCGGACGATCAAAGAAAGAGGAAAAAAGTTTATCAAGACGGATGACGGTGAGATCGTCCCCCGCAAACTCCTGAGAGGCACACACATATGACAAATGGAGGGTTTGCAGGAGGAAGAATCCCAAAATCCTAACGTAAAATGAATCTTAAAGAAGTATATCAAGTTGAGAAAAACAACAGAATTTCCAATTTACCGACAATTTCTTTCACCAAAGAGGATACACAAGGCGTGACACCTGGCTATGATGACCCAGTAGTGATAACAGTGATCATTGCCAATGCAAATCTTCATAGAACTTTGGTGACCAAGGGAGTTCGGTAGACATACTGTTTAAGCCTACTTTTGACAAGCTCGGGCTAGAGAAAAAGGATCTGAAAGCGTATCCAGGTAACCTTTTTGGGATGGGGGACACGTTGATCCAACCTCTTGGATTCATCTTGCTATACACCACCTTTGGAAAAGGCACAAGGTCAAGAACGTTAAGTGTCGACTATATCGTGGTCGACGTCATGTCTACTTACAATGCCTTAATAAGTCGGGATACTTTAAACTAACTAGCAGCAGTTGTCTCTACACCTCACTTATGAATGAAGTTTCCAACTACAGAAGGAATTTGATAAACTCCAATTTGGTGGTTTATCTTGTGTTGAATTTAGGGGATTTTATCAACTTTTTCCACATTTATTCACTAAAATAGCATGGTTTTGTAAATTCTCCTTAAATTGTGCTTAAGTGTGAAAACATGCTTTTTAGGTCTTAAAATAGCTAAATTAAATTCACCTTTCTCCCATTCGATGTCTTGATATGTTTGTTAAGTGATTTCAGGTTTAGAAGGCAAAGATTGGATTGAGGGAATGAAGAAAAAGCATGTAAAAATGGAGAACTCATGAAGAAATGAAGGAACTACTAAACTGTCAATCCTGACCTCTTCGTGCTAAATCGATCATAACTGAGCTACAGAGGTCTAAATGAGGAGGTTTCAATTGCGTTGGAAAGATAACATCCAGAGTTTCAAAATGTTATAAAGCCAGGCCCAACAAGGATAAAGGCCTACCCAAAAACGGTGGCCTTATCTACTTACCTGACTTCATAGAGGTCGGATACGTCAAGGGCGGCTCAACTCTACTTATCTGAATAAGTAACCACCTCCTGAAATTTTTTCTACTATCTCTACTTTATTTAGATGGTAGATCCCAACAAACTTCCAAGATAAAAGGAACGGTTATCCACCCACAAAGGTGGAACTACTCTAAAAAGATGGTTATCATCGCATCATAAATACACTGACCCACTCAGGTATATTTAGAGCCCAATTTACTAAAAAATTTGCTTAAAGTCCTTACTAACTTAAGTATCAAAATCTCTTGCAGATATCACCCCCCACTTCCTCACAAAAAATTTGAACGGCGGCACCTTAATGCCAGCACAAGTCGGACGCGGCCTTATAAAAAATCTGAACCTCACGTTTAAACCCAAATCACTGTTTTCTGTAACACTCAGAACATGTATTATTTTTTATATATGTATAATAACAATCTCTAGTATAAGAATTTTCACAAAACAGAAAATATTAAAATAATGCTCATGTGTATTCTAAAGTTTTTCAGGTGACTATTTTGTCTTCATCACCATCCTCATAGCAACATTTTTGTACCCATCATATTCTAAATACGGATCAAATTTTTCTAAAATAAAGTTTTAATAAAATAAAAAAATAAAAATTTAATCACATTTAAATTAAAATTGTAAACTCATACACAATAAAAATTATAGTCAATAATAATCAATCTACCATGTTATCATTTTATCAATCTCTTTATTTTTTAAATTTTATTCCCTGTAAATACATAAGTTTGTCAATTTTATATTGAAATGCTTTCATTGTTTAATGTTCCGTTAAATGGGGATGACAAAATTTTATGAGGCACGAGGATTTCTACGAAACTGCTACGAATAAGGATTCGACCGTAGAAAATTTTTTCTGCGAAAACAGAAATGGGAAGTAAAATTTCACTGGAGCAAGTGCGGAGATCTCCGCTCCCTGTTAATCCCCAAAATTTATAAATTTACTTAATTGTCCTTAATAGTTTATTTTTTATGCATGTATTTTAACATTTCACATGCCATATAGAGAGAGACTCTAAATTGCTAATCCTCATTTGCATAACCCTTCTTTAATTCAAAGATCTCTAACGCTATCTATACTCCATCCAACTTCTCTACAGTTACTTCCTCGTCCACTGCTATATGCTCAATGTCGCCGTTGCTCCCCCCCCCCCCCACACCCCGAAAACCGTGTCAGCTCAAAAAAAGTCATTATCTGCCATTTAGTATTTTGGTATAAAATCTTCCGATTTTTGTATATGATGAATTCTTACCGCCCTATTCATATAAAAATTAATGATCAGCCAAAACTATTAGAAAAATGGAAAATGAAACCCCACGACAAATAGGGATGAAAGACCATATTCCCCCAAAATGAAGGTCGAAGACAGATAACAAATCTGGGGGCGAGGACGGAGAATGAGGAGGCATCTGGCATCTCCGCCCCCACCCCCACGCCGTTCCCATCCCTAAAATACACACTTATTTGATACCGTCGCAGTTGTCTATGGTGATGAGGCTCATTTACAGAGATTCATAAAAGAAACAATGGCATTTTCTGATTTTAGTTTTTGAAACCATTTTGTTAAAGATTATGAAGAACCCCCTACAAAACATAAATATGGATGGTTAACAGATATAAATTCCGTGAGGTAACACTGCCTTTTATGAATGAGTTCAAACATCTCAAAAGCACGACATGAGACGGCATTATTCAATTGAAGTCAATTTACAAGGAATAGGAGAGCTAATCATGTTCCAGATAAATATGGCAAAGGCATATCAAAAGCCAACCAAAAGCTTCAACTTGAAAAGCTCTGACAAAGCCTCCTACTTCAGATTTAAGCACAATTTTCTAAGAAGTTCAGGGCTCGAAGACCATGTTCTCTGTTTCTCGCTTCACGGATTCAAATAGCACAGACGAAAGATAACGCTCACCAAAGCTTGGGAAGACCACCTATTCAGGCACCCGATGAGTGTGTTAGTTCTCGAATATGGCATATTTAATAATCCTTATTCAATATAATGAGGAAACCCGGAGGTTGATTCAAGAAAACCAATTAAGAAGACAGCTATAATAACTGCATTTTAATACAAGATGAACAGAACGAGTGCAAACTTACAACAATGAGTTTTCCAGCATTTTCAGGCCTCTTTGCAATCCTAATTGCAGCAGCTGCAGCAGCACCAGATGATATCCCCACCTGCAATTCATGTTCATAAAAAACACAGAATAACATTAAAAAATATTCCCTTTAAATCATGCAAGTAGAAAAGGCTAAGCATCTAAACAAATTTGGAGGAGGATCCCCTTTGAAATATCTTTCAGGGGAACTTACCAACAGACCCTCTTTCAACGCTAGAAGTTTCGCAGTTTCAATAGCTTCTTCACTAGAAATCTACAAAAACAAATAATATTATGTGTCACCGTCAATCCCTGAGTGAAAAAAAAAAAGTATACAGGACTGTCGCATCACATTGCTAGGTCAAATTATCAGAACTCCTGGCCCTGTCTATGCAATAATTTAATGTCCTTCTGGTCTTCCCAAGGAAAAGTTGCATCAGATTATTACACATAAAAACACAAACACACACACACAAACTAAACACACATTATTTAAATTTAAATTAAAAAATAGATGCCTTACTTGGATAACTTCATCAAGTAAATTGACATCCAAAACACCAGGGATGAAGCCAGCACCAATTCCTTGGATCTTATGAGGACCTTGTACACAAACAATGCATTTGTCAGGGGAATGATAACTAGAAAAGGCATTTGATAAGTTTCAATACAACCATACAGATGAATGTAGACTAAAAGGTTAATAATCTTGTCCTCTATCTTGTTTCATCTCTTCTCTCGGTCTTAATGATATTTTTTTATCAACAAAGAAAAAAATGCAAGTAGTACAACATTTTCTTTTTATTTTATATGAGAGGAGGAGCGCACATGCTGAGCTATACATGAGCTCATGAGTTTACAAGCGTTTAAAATGCTTCTAAAGTGTAAAATAAGAGAAGCAAAGTATATGAACAAGAACTCAACAATAAGATGTATCCCTCTATAAAGACTGTGACCAACGATACTCTCCAAAGAACTGTCAAAACACCTATATGTTTATTTGGGAAACAGAGACCAATGGCATAAATGAAATTCAGAAGAATTAAGACTCTTACCAGGTTTCCCTCCAGACAATACTGGACTTTCAACTGGTTCGATACCATAGAGCTAAAAACAAGAGAATAGGTGCAAGTCAAACAACGGATAGACTAGAAAAATAAAACTGTTAACATGAATGAAAATTAAAAGCCTAACCTTAATATTAGGGTTCTGCTCTTTCAGATATTTCCCAGCACCCGTTACTGTACCTCCAGTCCCAATCCCAGAAACAAGAGCATCAACTTTACCACCAGACCCCTTCCAGATCTCTGGTCCAGTGGTTTCATAGTGGATCTTTGAAGAGGATGAAGAGAGCTAGTTAGTTAATTCTTTTCAACCAATTGATTCTCATAATACAATACAAGGACAGAATTAATACCTTTGGGTTAGCAGGATTTTCAAACTGCTGAAGAATATAAGCATTTGGGGTCTTTGCTAATATCTCTTCGGCCTTTGAAACAGCTCCTTTCATACCTTTTGCCGGATCTGTGAGAACCAACTCGGCTCCAAAAGCTCGAAGAATGGTTCTTCTTTCAAGGCTCATTGAAGCTGGCATGGTTATAATAAGTTTATAACCCTTGGCAGCAGCCATGAATGCCAAACCAATGCCAGTATTTCCGCTGGTAGGCTCAATGAGGATACTCTACAATACAAAAAACAATTTCAAGCCTGTTAATTCCTCTTTTATTCATCCAACATCAAAACAAAAACTTCCCAAGTACGAATTGCTAAGGATGGTTGAACGGCAGCAGTGTATTGATAAATTGATATCAATTCACTGAGTATTTACTGAAAAACTCCAATTTCAACATTTTAAAACTGGAGAGCAACAAAATATCAATTTCAGAAAGAATTACATAAAATCTACCATCTACATATAATAAAGCCTAAACAAAGGGTAGAACGAAGTTTTTATGCGATATGAAGTGTCGGTGATGAATGAATTGAAATATCAGAGCAGGAAAGAAGGTCAAAAACAAAACTTACTTCACCCGGATGAATTAGTCCCTTCTCCTCAGCATCTGCAATCATGCTATATCCTATCCTGCAAAGGAAAAACTTAAACATTAACAATATATGGACAACAATAGGTTCCTTACTGCCAATTAGAATATATCACCTATTAGAACCTCAAAAATTGAACTAAGCAATCTCAACAA
This sequence comes from Arachis hypogaea, assembly GCF_003086295.3. Classification (NCBI taxonomy): domain Eukaryota; kingdom Viridiplantae; phylum Streptophyta; class Magnoliopsida; order Fabales; family Fabaceae; genus Arachis; species Arachis hypogaea. Next base: position 45,885,881 of record NC_092044.1, read on the forward strand.
CACAAAAGACTACAAAATTAACAGCTTGGTAATCTCAACAACACAAAAATCACTATCACTATAAAATTAAAAGTTAAGTCACCTCAACAACATAAAAGGATTAAAAAACCATACATTTGCAGCCCAACACTTTCAGATATAAGAAAGAAGATTTCTATATACCTATCTTTGACACTGGAGCAGGGCTCCATCATTTCCAGCTTAGCAGCGATTTGGGCGACACACCCATCGACAACATGGTTGAGATACACCAACGGAGTCTTCCCAATTAACTGTGATAATAAACAAATAAATAAATAGCAACATTTCACAATCATATAAGACTTCAAGCTAAAATGGTTTGATTATTGAGACAGATAACAAGGTGCGGTTTAACATTTGACTTACTTCAGTGACATCTTTTGCAATGGTTGACTTCTCTTCCGCCATTTTTCAACAAAATCTCTGCAAACGAATCATAAAGTAATGTAGAGATCTTAGTTAATACCACTAAACAGATTTATAAAAAAAAAAAAAAAATCATAATTCATCATTACTCATATTACTCATATTGACAGCCTTGACTACTTGTATTTCTATATCTAAGAATCCTCTGAATTTTCGCGTGAATGAGATTACAATCCATCCATCCTTGCAGTAAAGAAAACAGTAAAACCAATAAAATCTGAGATCGAACAGCTAAGTTAAAAACAAATTAGATCTTTTCAAATTACTGTTGAGTCCACGGAATGATCAATGAAAATGAAAAAAAAAAATGTGGAAAGTCTAAGCTTAGAAGCCTAAAACGTTGAAACTTCTCATCATCGATTAATTAATCCAAGTAAAGTGCACATGAAATTTTCATTTTCACTAGGGCTTCATGACTTGATTACATGACCAGAAAAAGAAAAAGAAAATGAAAAGAAAAAGAAAAGAAAAAAGCGGCTACATGAGATAGCTAGTAAGAGCGTAGAGAGAAGTGATAAACCTCTAATAGGAACAGAAAATGGTGATGATGAAATTGAGCGATATGAATTTTGATGAATCGGGTCTTACCTAGGTTGAAGGGTCTTTCTACAGAAAGAGGAGATAAGATTGAAAAGAGGAGAAATAGGAAAATCCGAAAATATGAAGACGAAGACTTGGTAAAGTTTTTCTCGGAGATACTATGGTTACGGAGTTAATACTTAAATTTGTTTATAAAATATTATGGAGTGGTGGGGGTTAATGTTATGTGTTATAAAATATTAGCTGACGTGTTAAATTAGTGATAGGTTATGTGTTATTTAATATGTTAAAAGGTGATTTATTATTAAAATAATTTTTAAAAATTTAAATTAATTTTTATAGAATTATCAAAAAAAAATTAGATTTTATATAAATTTTTTATTTTTTTTAATATTAAAATTAAAATTTTTTTAATACTATTAATTTTAATATTATCTTTTAATTTTAATAAAAAAAATTTACATAAAATAATAAAAATAATTAAATTATTATAAAATTATGTTGTCATTTGTATTTTAAAATTTTATATTTTTAAATTATAATTTTTTATTTAAACGAATTTATCAAATATTGATTATATATTTAAAAATTTAATATTTTAAATATTATTAAATAATATAGTAATTATTTTAAAATTTAAATTTTTTAAATTTTTTAAAATAATAATTTTTATTTTTTTAATTATATGGTAGAATTTAATAATTAAAAAATTAATTTATGGGATTACTTTTTGAATCTTAATATTTTAATATAATTTTTTAAAATAGATACTATATTTATTTAGTGAGATCTAAAAAATTAAAATATTTAAAATATCTATTATATTTATTTAGTGAAATCTAAAATATTAAAACTTTTAGTATCTAACTAGTGTTTTTGTTCATAAAAAGAGGATGAAAAAAAAATTATTAATTTTAGAAAAAAATATTTTATATTAATTTTAATGAGAGAGTGTCTTATGACATATTTTAGTCGTTAAATTAGTAATATAAATATATAATATAATTATATTCTAATTTTAATTTTAATATTTTATTTTTAATTTTAATTACAATTAGAGAATATCATGTTACATATTTTAATTGTTAAATTTATAATTAATTATTATCAATGATATATATAAAAGATGTAGAGTAGGTGAAAAAATGAGATGGAAAAAAAGAAAAAGAAGAGGAGAGAACTCATTAGTTTTGGAGAAAAAAATTAATTTCAATTGCAATAAGAGAATGACATGTATCATATTTTAGTTATAAAAATAGTAATATATAATAGACAGATAATAAATTAACAATAGTTTGATACAATTATTTATATAAAAAATTTCACTACAAAAAATTAGAATTCGAAAATGAAAAATCTAAAAATACATATGAGAAATTAATTTTGTAATAATTTAATTATTTTAATTATTTTATATGAAAAAATTCTTTATTAAGGTGTAAAAAAACAATTAAAATGAGTAGGATTAAGAAATATTAAAAATTTAATATTATAAAAATTTATATAAGAATTAATTTGATTAATTTTTAAAATTTTAGGGATAAAATTACATATGTAGTTTTAGGGACTAATTTAATTATAAATAAATTTATAACATGTTAAATGACATGTGTCATATCGCATGTCACTGATACGTCAACTAATTATTCTATGACACGTGACATTAACCTATCACGTTATTATCCAACTAACGGAATGATCAATTTGACTTATATTTTATCTTTCACAGACTAATATAACTAAAAAAATTATTTAAGAATCAATTTAAAACATGAATAATATTTTAAGAATAAATTTGATTATTAACCCTATGATTATGTTTTTTTTTTTTTTTTTGAGAGTGGACAATAATTTGTGTTTGTGTGTTTTTAACCTTAAAATATATAAAAAAGAACATTTTTTTAAGTTAAAAATTTTAAGATCACTTTATATATTATTAAATATTTATATTTATTCTTGTTTTTTATTATATATATAAATATATATAATTTTTATTTTAAAGGTATTTTAAATATTAAAAATAACTTCATCAAATATAATTTTGTCATTCATATTTATTAAAATCATTTTTCTATTTTATTATATATAACTATAATTATTTTTAAAAAGTTGTTTTCAAAAACTAATTTTAGAAAATTATTTTTTTAAATCAAAACTTTAGCAAATTAGATCGAAATCACAAGAGAGAAACAAAGAAAGATTGAAATGTGTTGATATTTCCGAATATAATAAGACGAGGATTGGATTTTAATTTATTAATGAAGTTTGTCCTTAGTATTTACTAACACAACGCCTTCAAATTATAACGTTTTTTTTATTGAATTTTAACCATTAAATTGGATAAAAATGGATTTGGATCCTCTAAAGTTTGAATTTTACTTTAGAGAGTAAAGTGTGATCTCTCACTATTGATTTAATAGGTGGGACTAAGAATAAATATGAAAGAGAAACTATTTAAGGGTAGAAAATCATACTTTACTCTCTAAAGTGAAATTCAAACTTTAAAGGATTCAAATCCGATAAAAATTACAGAGAGCAAAACAAAGAAAGACTAGGAAATGACGAAATGTACACTTCCGAATATAACGCGAGGTTCGGAATGACAGAATCGGATTTTATAAATTAACTAGTCTTTGTTCCGTACGGATAATTAATAAAAATATATAAATTTTTTATTAAAATAGATTAAACAAAAAATATATATAATAATTATTACTATAAATATTTTATAAAGTTATAATTAAAATCAAAGTTTAATTATTTTTAATATTAAAAATATTAAAAATAATTAGTATTTGTCTTAACTGATTTGAATTAGTTGAGTGGTCATTTCATTCGTCTATCTAAGAAAGTATTAGAATTTCGAATTTCGCATTGTATATGTAACAATTCATTAGCTAGTAACACACCCTTAATAAATGGAGTTTCAATATGTAGAAGATTAGTTCTCGACTTGCCGAGTTAGAAAATACAGTGAAAGAAAATAGTATTTGTTTTGAAAGTAGAACAATTCTCATTGATGATAACAATACTTATGAAGATTTGCCTTTGTTGAAATTAAACTGTGGCAATTTTATTTATTGATATCATATTCATCCAGGAAGTCAAACAATATGATATTAAAATTTTATACAATATGACATTAAAATTTTATATTTTATGACATGATTTTCAAACTTATAAACTTATGTTATTAAAAAAGCTATTAGATTAATTAATATTTCTTGGTAATATTGTCAAAATACCATCGTTGAGTATTAGTTTGTGTAAAAAGAAACTATAATAACTTTTGTTATTCAATATATAATTTATTCTACTGAAAAATAAATTATTATTCCTAAATTGGTAAATATATTTTTCTCCATTTTTATATCATTTTATTTGGCAATAATTGCCATTAAAAAAAACAAATTACTGCACTATCTTATAATATAATGTACAAAATAATTTTTTATTTTAAAATTAATTCCAGTTAGTGAAAAAAATTTAAAATATTTTCTTACACAAATTTAATTTTAAATTTAAATTCATAATTAATTAACAACTCATCTTTTTTAAAACTTTAATAACAAAAACAAAATTAATTAGATATAAAATATTCAATATTTAATAATTTCAATCATTTAAATTTCAATTACCAAAATTGAGTTAGAAATTAATTATAACTTAATAATCGATAATATATATATATATATATATATATATATATATATATATATATATTAGTACACAAATAATAATATCTAACGTAAAATATAATTTTTTTAACAGAGCTAATATATAATTTATTGAGAATTAATTTATTGTGTACATTTTTTTTTATAAATTTTATAGTATGTAAAAATAGTGATTTTATTTTTTATTATTATTTAAAAAATTATTCATAATTTTTTATTATGTAATTAATTTAATTAATAATCTTTATTATTATTTTGCTACCAAAAAAATCATGTTTATATTATTTGTATATTTTTTAATACTAATAAATATATAGGTATTTGTATTATTATATTTATTGTCTTAGATAATGATTTAAGTTATTTATTTCGTATGTTAAATAATATAAATTATATTTTGTATATTACATTCATCAATTTATTTATATTAAGAGGAAAATAATTATGCAATACATCATATGTTATAATTGAATTTTAACCATTAAATTGGATAAAAATTACAGAGAGAAAAACAAAGAAAGACTAGGAAATGACGAAATGTACACTTCCGAATATAAGGCGAGGTTCGGAATGACGGAATCGGATTTTATAAATTAATTTTGTCCTAAGTAATAGTTACTACCTTCTTCTTAGGGCAATTTTTTATAAATTAATTTTGTCCTTAGTAATAGTTACTACCTTCTTCTTAGGGCAATTTTTTTTAAATAAATAATTTAATTATTTTAATGATCAAATATATAATGTACAGTATATTTATCAATTTACATTGTCTTATTTTAAAATATACTTATTTCATTTGTAATATAAATGAGATATATTTATAACTATTTCGTTTATACGATAAATTAAATATGTATATTTATAAATAAAAAATATATAATTTTTAAAAATAATAAAAAATATTAATAATTTAAATTAGACCAAACTTTTAAAATAAAATGTTTTAAATAATAAAAAAGATAGATAATTTTAAATAATAAAAAGATCAAATATGAATGATTTTAAAATAATAAGAGAAATAAATAATTTTAATTAATTAATTAATAGATGACTAATTATATTACATAATTTAAAATTATTCATTTAAAATTAGCACATTATTTTTTAAAAAACCTACATCATCTTCATCCATCATCTCAATGTCTTTGCGAATGACAAAGAGACCAGAGAGAGAAAAGACGGGATGTCATGTAAACAACAAATACTCTAGTTGGCATAGTTATGAGCTTATAGAGCTCTCTCTCAATGGCATCATTTTGTGGCTGAGAAATCAATAGTACCCAAATAAGGAACATGAATGTATGCTTTCCGAAATGAATTGGTTAGGAATTCAATGAGTCATTCGACCTTAAATTTTTATTTTAAAATTTAAATTAATCCAATTCCATTTATTTTTTTATGGATAGTTAAATAATGGATTGATTTTTAATAAAATAATGTGCTTATTTTAGATAGGCAGTTTTAAATTACGTGATATGTCTAGTAATCTATTAATCAGTGAGTTAAAATCGCCTATCTCTCTTATTATTCTGAAATCGTTCCATTTTTTCTATTATATGAAATCGCAAATCTTTCCTATTATGTGTTAGTCGAAATAATTCTTTTCGAAAGATTAAGCTGATTCGAAATGCTGGTGAAGGGTCAGGAAAGAAGTAGAAGCCCAAAAGACGCACGTGCAAGCATTAATCGGAAGTTATTGGACATGAACTCGAATTAGACACCTTGACAAATCGAACAATTACTCGAATGAAGAATCGAATAGTTTTTCGAAAAGAGAATCGAACAGTTGCACGAGTAGGAAGTCGAAGGCTTTCTTTGAGTTAGGAATTTATTGGTAACGCTCATGGCTAAAAGAGTGGGAATAGTAACCTAAGAATTTGCATACAAGGCAGCGTGTAATTAATGATCGGTTATGGAAGTGAGTTATAAATATTAGTAAGTTTTAGAAAATAAGGGTTGGAACTTCTTTTCAGAAATACACTCAAACACACTCATATCCCAACGAATTTCTGAGTCTGCATTCGAGTTCGATTTCTGTAGGGTTCCTTCCACTGTCTTTATATTTCATTTATAATTCTTGCAAAACTTTATCTTTCAAGCAAATTTATCTTTCAAGCATTGTTTAATTTCCATGTCTAATTTATACTTCAGTACCTTTAATTTCCATGTCTAAAGTCCTTTGATCCAATCGAAGGCATCTTTATCGCTTTCTTTAAATTTCAATGAAAATCTTTTCGATTTCAGTCAATTTTACTTTTCGAATCCTTTATTTTACACTTCTTTCACCCTTTTTCACTTTTTGAACTTATTTCCTGTCTTATACTCATCTAATTCGAGAACCTTTGATGCACTTATAGAAAATTGGTACCTGCAAAAGAGGAGTTGGTTTCGCTCCTAGACCATTAGAATCGAACCACCATCAATTTGTTAAAAATTGACAAAACAAATTGGCACACCCGGTGGGACAGTTTTAAACTGAAGTGTGTCAAAAGATATTTTGGTGTCGTTTGGTGTATGCAATTGAGAAGTGGAAGGATTATTCACATGGCTGATGAAGTGTCAAATGTGAATGGTGGTTCGTCAACCAATGACAACATACCAGTAATTGTGCAATCTTCGGACGTTACTTCATGTTCGGAAGGTTTGGTTGCAAGTGAAAGTACGGTGGTTACTAGCGTACAAACTGAAAATGTTGGACGTAATATTCGTCCACGTGGTAACTTACCACCGGTCCAGCCTCTAGTAACTGCTGGTTGGCCTCCTTATGTCCTTCCTCCTGGTTATACTCCACCATTGGGTGATTTTGTTCCTCTTGTTCATTTTGGGAGTGTAAATGGAGTAAATAATTCTCAAAACCCACAACAGTATTCTAAGCTCTCTCGTGATTATAATGTGGGCTCTACATCGAATGCCTCTAATTCCATGGCGGTGTTTCGACAACATGTAGAGAAAAGTCATCATAATATAGTCAACTTATTGACTCAACAAATGACTACAATTCTAAATCTCATGATGGCTGATCACGAATCAAAATTTGAACGTCTTGCAAGGCAAGTCGAACGGATTGCTCAAATCATTGATTATGATTAAGGTGAAAGGCATGATGCCAGGGGAAACAATAAAGGATTCGAAAATATATTTCAAAATGAAAATAATGTTTTAAATAGAGAGAATCATCAGATAATTCTCTGTGGTCAAAATGCAGATGATGTTCTACCCAGATTACGTGCTAATCATGGCAATGAACGTTATCAAGTCACAAGAATTGTGGAAGAAGTGCTCAATCGAGTTGGTTTAAGCGTTGGTTTTATAAATCGACCCCATTTTGTATCTGCTTTCCTTCAAGTTGTTCAAATGGTTGAGGTGCCAAGAGGGGTGAAAAATTCAAAAATAATCACGAAATTTGCAGGAGAAATCGGAGAGTCAACTCCTGAACATGTCGCTCAATATTTGGTCGAGATTGGGAATTTAGCCAATAATGAGAATTTAAAAATGAAGTTTTTTCCTTCTTCGTTAACAAAGAATGTGTTTACTTGGTTTTCGAATCTCAGACCAAATTCGATAACGACATGGAATCAATTGGAAACTGCTTTTCACGTTCAATTTTACCGAGAGGAGTTGAATGTAGCAGTTACTAATCTAGTTGCTTTGAAACGAGAAGATGACAAAACCATTGATGATTATATGATACGTTTCAAAAATGCTAGAAGTAGATGTTATGTGTCATTATCTAAGAGTGAAGTGGTGAAAATAGCAGTTATGAGGTTAGGATTTTATATATGTCGAAAATTGCTTAATGTACATATACCTGACTTAGCCATTTGGCTGAAAGGGTTTGCCAAGTCGAACTTATGAAAAAGGAAAAGGAGAAATATAAGAATGAATAGAATTTAAGGAGTAAACCTTTTACTCAAAGGAGAAGGTTGCTTATGCGGCCATGAATTCGTCGGAAGAGGAGGTCAATTTCGAAGCAGAGGTTGGTTTGGCTGAACTTAAGAAAGGCCTTCCATATGTCTATTCTCTACTTAAAAAGCTCCCTAGTAATGAAAAGTTGAATGATTCAAAACTAAAGAGTAGAAAGAAATATAGTTTTGATATTTCGAAATCTGATAAGATTTTCGATGTGTTGCTTAAAGATAAACAATGTGATGTTTCAGTGGCTAAGAGAAGGGGGGGTTGAATCTTAGCCCCCTTTTTGCTTGCTAACACTTGCTGGACTTAGAGGAAACTTTTCTGTTTTTAGCTCATCCCTAGCCACGAGACATTTTCATTTTGTCTCGTCACTTGACACGAGACATTTTTGATTTTTTATCTGAACAGTAAAAACAGAATTGAAGTAGAAAGAGAGATAGAAGATTACACCCAGATATATCCTGGTTCAGCTGCTAAGTGCAATGCAGCCTACATCCAGTCTCCATCACAACAATGATGGAATTTCACTATAATCATCCAGATTACAAATTGTAAAGTGCTAACCCAACTTACAAGGGGATTCCCACAGAATCATGAAACACAACACAGATGTACAAAGGAACTCTAAGACATCTATGGCTTTTTCTTTTAATTTTGCACTCTCTGCCTTTTTCCGCTCTATGGCTTTTTCATACACACCTCACTTGTTTTTCTTTTTCCATGAGACTCAAGACATGACAAAATTAAACAGAAAAATTACAAAACAGAATACATTGAAGGAGAAGAGAAATCTGTTAGCTCAGGTAGCTCTGAGAACTCTGTGCCTTGCACTCTCAAATTTTCTCCTTACTCCAAATAGTGGCTGTTCTCTCTTTTTAAAGAAGAGAGAATCCTCCACACTTGAAGCCAACACCCAAACCAACTTCTTCCTCCTTCAAGAAACAGAACCGGTTCGGCCACATAGAGAGAGAAGAGATAACCATGCAAAACCCAACATGCAATTACCTCTAGTCCTTTCTTGATCATCACTCTTCATCAATCCGAGCTCTCCATCCTTGGCTTGCTCTCCAAGATGGATTTCTGGCCCTTGATGCTTCATGATGATGATGACTTCATCTGCTTCAATCTCTGCCTCAACCATCACTTCGCCACTCTAGCTACTTCCTGTGGTGGTTAAGTAGAATCAAAGACAAGCCATGCTTCAAGAATCTCCCTTGCTGGCCGAATCTTCTTCCTCCTTTTTGAGTATGAAGGATCCGAGATTACCTCACCAAATCTTACCACATTTGGTGATAATCTCAGCCACAGCATACTTTTCTTTTTCTTTTTCGTGCCATCAACTCGATGGTCTTTAGGCTTGCTTTCCCTTCCTTTCAGTAGCTCCAAGTAGCTTCCATGGCTTCCTGGTTAATGACCGAAGAAAAAAGAAGAAAGAGATGAGAGAGAATGTGAAGTTAAAGTAAAAGCAATTAAATGAAATGTAACATATTGAAGGGTTGCTTTTACTTCCCTAGTGGTTTAGCGTGTAGCATTAATCATAATGATTCCCATCAAATCAAAGTCAAGTTCTCTCTTATGTTCCCCATGCTAGTGAATTAAATTTCAAATCCTTCCAAAGAGTGAGATGGAATCCGTTGGAAGCATTGAGGCTTTTTCTTTGCTTCATGGATTCGGATAAAGCATGGAAACATTCATTAATGTTGGGCTTGGTAGCAATAGATTTCATTTTGGCCCAACTAGTAACATTTGCTTTCCTGATGGATTTTTGGATCAAGCATTGAACAAATAGGAAAGCTTTCATTTGGGCTTGTAGTAATAATAACTCAATCTGGCCCAATAAAAATAATTCAGCCACAACAAATAAAACATTTTTGCATCAATGCTGAATGTGCTTATAGAACACTTGGGCTTGCAATGATTTTTCTTTTATTTTCGGCCCATATTAAAAACCTGCATCACAAAATTATTAATTAACATATGTTAAATGAAAATTAAATTAATAATTTTGTAATTAATTATTTTAATAATGTTTGTTCATCATCAAAATTAAATTAGAGTTTTCCAAACTCATCAATCTCCCCCTTGATGAGAAACATTATTAAAATTGAAATGGAAAGAAATTTAAAGATTGAGTAAAGAATACTCCCTTTGAATTTTAATTTCTCTCCCTTTCTAATTGTCACATGGCTCCCCCTTAATATATGCCATTTTTACCAAGGGAAGCACTAACCTGTAATAATTTAATCAAGCTTCAAGTAACAATATTATTCAACATATTTATTTTGAAATGTTGAATGCTTGATTTATGAGCAGAGTGTGATGATAATCAAAACTCATTTGTTATCATAAATTGATTTTCTGCTCAAACTATTTCACACATCAAAAAGGCTGTCCAAATGATTTTCAAACATTTTCCGGTCAGGATATCAAAGCAAAAAGAATTATTATGATAAGGAAAATATTTGAAGCACACATGATCAAAACATGGCAGTTTTTATACTTTACACAATTTAAAGGAACTGCCCAAAATATCAAGCATGTTAACCAGGATGAAACAGAATATTCAATACAATCATGCATATTCATCAAGGTTAATTAACAACCAGTCACACATTCATTGCCAAAACATTATAAAACAGTAGCATCAATAACAATTATAATGAGGCAAGAGGAGTTTCAATGCTATCATCAAGCATCAAAATATATCCTTTTAACAAGGGTGATCATGAATTTTCAACAGAAAATTTCATCCCCTGTTTTTCCATATTTCAATTTTCAGCTTTTCTCCCCTTTTTGTCATCAAGGGACACTGCAAAATAAATGAAAACATCATACCAAACAGCAGAATATTTATTTTCCACCAAAATACAATGGTCCAGAATATCCAAGTACAATACCAAAAACAAGATAGCAAAAACTGTGTAAAAGCTCCAAAGGATTTCTAAAAGATGAAAATTTTAAGGATTTGGATCCTTTAAGACTGAATCATATTTTCACAAGAAAATATTTTTCAACCACCTTAATAAAATTCCATATCACACATGCATTTGAGCAAATAAATTTATCAATGACAATCAAAGCTCAAGTCAAAATTAATCCATAAAGTGCTCAAAACAGAGCCAGATCAAGGAAAAACAAAAGAGGACAACAAATCAATAAAATATAACAAAGCAAAATAACAGAGTATTCAGCAGCAGTAGAAGCAATAGGGAGCATTAAATATGGAGTGGAGAGAGAATTAGAGGGGATTAAATGGCCATTAAGGGCGCGGTTATTAACCAAGGAGGTTTCAAAAACTGAAAAAGGAGTTTCCTTGAATCAAGGGACTAGTTGGAAGTAAAGATTTGATTTGACAACATGCTTCTTCCAACAAGATTTGATAAGACAACCAAGAGATTTTGTGATTTTATTTTTCAAAAAAATGAGGAACTAACAAAACTGTCATGATGGGTCAGGATTTATTAGGTGGGGCCCATAAAAATTTGAATTCTGCGTTGCCTCCCCCTTGACCATAGCTCCTTCATCATCCCTGCATTTTTATCTCGTCCAAACCTACGAGAAAAAACTGAACAGAATCAAATATTCACAAATTATCAATGAAACACAAATCAAACATTCCCAAACTTTTTCTCAAGGTACAGAATCTATCTTCACAGAGGGGTTTTGTAAAAATATCAGCAATTTGGTCTTCAGATTTTACAAATTGAATATCAATAGTTCCCTTTTGCACATGTTCTCTAATGAAATGATATTTTATCTCAATGTGCTTGGTTCTTGAGTGCAGAACAGGATTTTTTGAAATGTTTATAGCACTCATATTATCACAAAATAAGGGTATGCTATTGATCTTTAATTTGTAATCTTCCAATTGTGTTTTTAACCAAATTAATTGAGAGCAACATGCAGATGCGGATATATATTCAGCTTCAGCGGTGGATAAAGCAACTGTGGCTTGTTTCTTGCTTGACCACATGTTGAGTAAGCTTCCAAGGAAGCAACACATGCCGGAGGTGCTTCTTCTATCCACTCTATCTCCCGCATAATCTGCATCACAAAACCCTACTGTACAAAGGTCATCAGATTTAGGATACCATAATCCATAATTACAAGTTCCCTTAATGTATCTAATGATGCGTTTAACAGCCGTAAGATGGGATTCTTTTGGGTGAGATTGAAACCTTGAACATACACCCACACTTTGGACAATGTCCGGTCTAGATGAGGTAAGATACATGAGTGAACTTATCATTCCTCTATACCTTGTTTCATCCACATCTTGGCCATCATCATCCTTTTCAAGTTTTGTGTTAGGATGCATTGGTGTACCCATTGATTTGGAATTTTCTAGGCCAAACTTTTTGATAAGTTCTTTTGCATACTTTCCTTGGTGAATAAAAGTACCACTAGGAGTTTGTTTAATTTGGAGGCCAAGAAAGAAAGTAAGCTCTCCCATTAAACTCATCTCAAACTCACTAGTCATGAGTTTTCCAAACTCTTCACACAAGGACTCATTGGTCGAACCAAACACAATGTCATCCACATAAACTTGAACTAGAAGAATATCATCATTAGATGCTTTAATAAATAAAGTTGTGTCCGTGGTACCCCTTTGAAATTGATTTTCTAATAGGAAGGCACTAAGCCTTTCATACCAAGCTCTTGGAGCTTGCCTAAGGCCATAAAGTGCCTTTGAGAGTTTAAAAACATGATTTGGAAAATCTTTATGTTCAAAACCGGGGGGTTGAGCCACATACACTTCTCTATCAATAAAGCCATTAAGGAAAGCACATTTAACATCCATTTGAAACATTTTGAAACCCTTATGGGCAGCATAGGCAAGAAGCAACCTAATTGCTTCCATTCTAGCTATCGGAGCAAAAGACTCATCAAAATCAATACCCTCTTCTTGATCGTAACCTTGGGCCACTAATCTAGCCTTTTTACGAACAACTTGTCTATCCTCACCAAGTTTATTTTTGAACACCCACTTAGTACCCGTTACCTTCTTACCATTCGGATGAGGTACTAGTGTCCAAACCTCATTTTTGTCAAATTGAGCAAGCTCCTCTTGCATGGCCTTGACCCATGATGGATCTTCAAGAGCTTGTTTGACATTGTTGGGCTCCATTTGTGACAAGAGAGCAAAGTTGCTAGGTTCGGTTTGCCTTTTGGTGGAGGATCTTGTTGTTATTCCTTGAGAGGGATCACCAATGATGAAGTCATGAGGATAACCCCTCATAGACTTCCATTCCCTAGGCTTTCGGACAGGTGTAGAGCTTTGATGAGCTTCTGGTGGTCTTACTGTTTCAGTTGCTCGTGCTGGCTCAGGAGACAAAATGGAAATGTCTCCTCCAATCTGACGAGACAAAACTGGGCTGACAGATTCTTCATTTTGCACAGATTTGGGATTTTCTTTACTTGTTCCATCTTCTTCACAATCTGAATCATTTTCTATCACAGTATTTCCCAACAGCCACTATTTTTCCTTTTGCATCATCACCGAAAGTGACAAGTCCTCCATCATATTCATCAAGCTTCATGAAGAAGGTTGTCATTCCAGTCATATGCCTAGAGCATCCGCTATCCATGTACCACATGTTTTCTTTCTTCTTGGATGCTAGGCATACCTACAAAATAAGCTCAAGTGACCTTAGGTATCCAAATTTTCTTGGATCCTTTCACGTTAAACCATCTCTTATGTCCCAAATCATTGTAATAAAAAACAACTTTGTAAACTTTATCACCTATCATTCTTTCACCAAAGAAACATTGAACTGGAAAATAACCACTTCAGTTACATAATCTACAAAACCTTGGAGTTGCTGTTTTGTTAAAGTAGGTGGGATCTTGATACCTTGTGTCATTGGATGAAAAAGGTTTATCTTTAAAAGAGAGTTTCTTATCAGATTTATAAAATCCCAATCCAGCTTTATCAAAAAGTGGTTTTTGACTAGCCAAGATTTGATTTAGATTTTCAGAACTGAGAGTAAATTTGGCTAAGTCATTTTTAAGATTTTTAACCTTCTCCAGCAACTCTTCATTTTCCTTAAAACAATTTACATACGCAACTACCGAGTGATCACTTTCACAGCTTCTAAGTTGAGCTTTCAACTGCTTATTTTCTTCCACAAGATCACAAGCGGTTTCGGCCTCTCTTAGTTTTTCTTTGAGAAAATCATTTTCAGCTTTAAGAATGAAATTTTGTTGTTCAAGATCTTGATTATCAGTCAGAAAACATCTTATTTTTTCAGAGAGGTGATCTATCATAAGATGAAGGTCTTCAGTGTCAGGGTTTTGAAAGAATACCTGATCTACATCATTTGCCATGAGACAAGGTTGTGACTTAGTCTCAGATTCTTCATCATCATCATCTGAGTCATTTTCCAAATCTTCCCATGAAGCCATCAGTCCCTTCTTCTTTCCCTTTTTTGGCTTTTCCTCCTTCTTTAACTTGGGACAATCAGATTTAAAATGCCCAATTTCCTTGCAATTGTAACAGATTACTTTGCTAAGGTCTTTCTTCATCCTCCTTGAGCTGCTGCCTTTGCCTTTGAGTTTCATCATTTTCCTGAATTTTTTTGCAAACAACACAAACTCATTTTCAGAAGAATTATCACAGAAGAAAAAGTAATTCCTTTTTTTTTTGAATCTTTTTTCAAATAGGAGTTTTCAAAAGCAAGAAGATTTCCTCTCAAATCATCAAGTGTCATGGAGTCTAAGCTACTACTCTCAGAAATAATTAAAGCTTTTGTTTTCCACTCTTTTGTAAGACATCTCAACACTCTTCTCACTAGCACAGATTCTGAATGTGTAGTTCCAAGAGCATCCAAGCCAACAATGATGGAGTTGAACCGTTCAAACAGTTCATCAATGAATTCTCCTTCCTTCATTGCAAACATTTAATATTCTCTGTTCAACATGTCTGTCCGAGCTTTCTTTACAATGGTGGTTCCTTCATGAGTGATTTGTAGCTTGTCCCAGATTTCCTTTGTCGTTGTGCATCATGATACTCGTCGGTATTCCTCAAAGCTGATAGCACAGTTGAGCAGGTTTACTGCCTTTGCATTTAACTCTACCTTCTCCTATCTTCCTCGGTCCATCTTGCTTTTGGTTTGAGAGAGACTACTCCTTCAGCACTTGTGGTAGTTGGAAATTGAGGCCCTTCCAGGATAATCTTCCAAAGTCTGTAATCCACTTCTTGTACAAATATCTTCATCCTCTCCTTCCAATAGGTATAATTTTCCCATTGAAAAGAGGAGGTCTGTTGCTTGATTGTCCTTCGGTCAAATTATAGGACACCACATTTACGCTACTATTTTTTGCCATGAGGATCTTTACTCCAAGCTGCAAAGCTTGATCTCTTTGAGACCAAGCTCTGATACCAATTGATGGTTTCAGTGGCTAAGAGAAGGGGGGTTGAATCTTAGCCCCTTTTTTGCTTGCTAACACTTGCTAGACTTAGAGGAAACTTTTCTGTTTTTAGCTCATCCCTAGCCACGAGACATTTTCATTTTGTCTCGTCACTTGACACGAGACATTTTTGATTTTTCATCTGAACAGTAAAAACAGAATTGAAGTAGGAAGAGAGATAGAAGATTACACCCAGATATATCCTAGTTCAGCTGCTAAGTGCAGTGCAGCCTACATCCAGTCTCCATCACAACAATGATGGAATTTCACTATAATCATCCAGATTACAAATTGTAAAGTGCTAACCCAACTTACAAGGGGATTCCCACAGAATCATGAAACACAACACAGATGTACAAAGGAACTCTAAGACATCTATGGCTTTTTCTTTTAATTTTGCACTCTCTGCCTTTTTCCGCTCTATGGCTTTTTCATACAAACCTCACTTGTTTGCGTTTTTCCATGAGACTCAAGACATGACAAAATTAAACAGAAAAATTACAAAACAGAATACATTGAAGGAGAAGAGAAATCTGTTAGCTCAGGTAGCTCTGAGAACTATGTGCCTTGCACTCTCAAATTTTCTCCTTACTCCAAACAGTGGTTGTTCTCTCTTTTTAAAGAAGAGAGAAGCCTCCACACTTGAAGCCAACACCCAAACCAACTTCTTCCTCCTTCAAGAAACAGAACCGGTTCGGCCACATAGAGAGAGAAGAGATAACCATGCAAAACCCAACATGCAATTACCTCTAGTCCTTTCTTGATCATCACTCTTCATCAATCCGAGCTTTCCATCCTTGGCTTGCTCTCCAAGATGGATTTCTGGCCCTTGATGCTTCATGATGATGATGACTTCATCGGCTTCAATCTCTGCCTCAACCATCACTTCGCCACTCTAGCTACTTCCTGTGGTGGTTGAGCAGAATCAAAGACAAGCCATGCTTCAAGAATCTCCCTTGCTGGCCGAATCTTCTTTCTTCTTTTTGAGTATGAAGAATCCGAGATTACCTCACCAAATCTTACCACATTTGGTGATAATCTTAGCCACAGCATACTTTTCTTTTTCTTTTTCGTGCCATCAACTCGATGGTCTTTAGGCTTGCTTTCCCTTCCTTTCAGTAGCTCCAAGTAGCTTCCATAGCTTCCTGGTTAATGACCGAAGAAAGAAGAAGAAAGAGATGAGAGAGAATGTGAAGTTAAAGTAAAAGCAATTAAATGAAATGTAACATATTGAAGGGTTGCTTTTACTTCCCTAGTGGTTTAGCCTGTAGCATTAATCATAATGATTCCCATCAAATCAAAGTCAAGTTCTCTCTCATGTTCCCCATGCTAGTGAATTAAATTTCAAATCCTTCCAAAGAGTGAGATGGAATCCATTGGAAGCATTGAGGCTTTTTCTTTGCTTCATGGATTCGGATAAAGCATGGAAACATTCATTAATGTTGGGCTTGGTAGCAATAGATTTCATTTTGGCCCAACTAGTAACATTTGCTTTCCTTATGGATTTTTGGATCAAGCATTGAACAAATAGGAAAGCTTTCATTTGGGCTTGTAGTAACAATAACTCAATCTGGCCCAATAAAAATAATTCAGCCACAACAAATAAAACATTTTTGCATCAATGCTGAATGTGCTTATAGAACACTTGGGCTTGCAATGATTTTTCTTTTATTTTCGGCCCATATTAAAAACCTGCATCACAAAATTATTAATTAACATATGTTAAATGAAAATTAAATTAATAATTTTGTAATTAATTATTTTAATAATATTTGTTCATCATAAAAATTAAATTAGTGTTTTCCAAGCTCATCACAATGAATTTTACCTGAGGGTAGAACTTTACTTTCGGTGAAAGATTTAAAAGGAAAACCTTATTGTAAATCTCACCAGGCAACCAGTTATTCGACTAACAGCTGTGTTCGTTTCAGGGACTTGATTCAGGAAGCCATTATGGAAGGACGTTTGAAGTTTGATGATGGGAATAAAGAGATGAAAGTTGATGCTGATCCTTTCGATGCTGAAGATGGTTTTATTGAACTATATTTTTGAGTAAATACGGTTGGGATGTCTTATAATTTTGATGTGGCTCTAGGTGATTTCGAGTCACAAGTCCGATCAGTATATCCTCGAGCAGGGGATGGTTTGTTAGATTTTTTGGTGCAGCAAAAGATCAAAGATCGGGACGTATCTTTGTGTCCTCAATGTAATGTTGTATTCGACACTGAGGCTGTAGCGATCTTTGAGAAAGAGAGGATGAAAAAGGAGTTGGCTCATAAAGAGAAGCAGGCTCGTCAAAAGCAACCAATTAGACGAGTGGAGGGACAAAATTCCAAGACTCCTCAGCAGAATGCTGTTGCACCGATGAGCCGTTCTCAGCCTATAGAAGTTCAGTGGATTCAGAATTGTCGAGAATTCCAGAGTCGAGATGCCCAATATCGGCAAAACCCACAGTGGGGACATTAAGGGCCTCCTCAAAACCAATATCCCTATCAACGTGGTCGGGCCAGAGGATACCCATGGGGAAGAGGAAGAAGGAGTCTACCTCAGAATAGAAAGCCTCAGTTTGACAAAGGCAAGGGAGCAACTCTTTTAGTACACTCCAGAATAGTTTTTCCTTCTGATGGGGAAACATGCCCGAAGGGTATTCCTTCCCCTGCGAAGTTAGAGAAAGGCAAGGCAATAGCTCATACTCCAGGAGCTGACAAAGACAAGGATGCCGATTTGCAAGAGGAGTATTTCGAGGAAGGAGATGATGAGATGGTTGGAATTATTTCAATTATTCCAACTGAGTATTTGGGTGAGTATGAAGGTGATCCTGAAGAAGATTATGACATGGATGCTGAATAAGCTTTTTCTTTCATTCGATATGAGGATGAACCAGGGTACTTTTTTAGGCCTTCTGAAAAACAAAAATCTCAACTTCACCCACTTCGTATTACTACTACTTTAAGTGGAATTAAAATAAATAAAGTTTTAATTGATGGTGGAGCAGCAATAAGTCTCTTGCCAGAGAGGATGTTGATGAAAGTTAGTAAGCATCCTGATGATTTGGTTCCCACCAACATTGCTGTGATAGACTTTAGTGGCACTTCTATTCCCGCGAAAGGTCTGGTTACTTTGGGGGTGAAAGTGAGATCTTCTGAGCGAAATACTATTTTTGTGGTGGTGCCGTCAAGAGCAAGTTATAATGCTTTATTGGGCTGAGACTGGATTTTCAGAGTTGGAGCTGTACCATCTACTGTGCATCAGAGTGTCCTCCTTTGGACAAAAGATGGAAAACCTGAAATTGTCAAGGCTTATTCAAATTTGTATGTCGATCAGTTACATGTCGATTTTAGGGAGTATAGTCCGAAATTGAAGCTTTAAATGTTGTCAGGGTGTTGAATTCTTACAACTGTGAAGGCTGCTATTTGTCTTCAGAAGGCCTGACGGTGAAGCTGCATTATCCGCACCTTGATATGCCCCTAACTGGTTGGGATTGTGCATCTTAGAATCGATTCGAGACGGTATTCGATGGAACATGCTCAAGACGTCTCGAATTACCTAGTAATTTTAAATAATTATATAAGTAATTTTCCTTCAGAAGAGAATAAAGTTGATTCTTCTAATGAAGTTGAATCATTTAGGAGTGTAACATCTTCTTTTAGTAGTAACAATTTGATGTCTTCAATTGAATTTAGTCATGGTTTAAGTTTTTCTTGTAATGCAAATGATATTATTAGTCGAACTACTGATATAATAGTAGAAGTCCATTGTATTGAAAATGAAGCTGTTGTTTATCCAGCAAATGATCAAGCTCATTTTGTTCATAATGAATCTGTTGATTTCTTGATAAACCACTATTTTATGGTTTATAATGTGTTTAATTGTGTGGTTTTATCATGATCTTTACCCACTTATTCATATAATTAGCATGCATTTATATTTCCTTCCTAAAACTATTACATGATTGAAAACTTACTTCCTAGAGACTTTTAATTAGGTATTTTAATTCTCCTTTATACCATTCGATGCCGTGATCTGTGTGTTAAGTGTTTCAGGCTTTATAAGGCATGAATGAATTAGAGATTGGAAAGGAAGTTTGCAAAAATGGAAGGAATACAAGAAATTAAGGAGATGACCAGCAAGCGTGAAAGAGAGGAAATCGCAGTGACGCGGCCGCATGGCTCACCCGACCGCGCAGATTGGAAAAGCATAAGTGACACGGAGGCATGGACGACGCGCCCGCGTGGGAAAGAAAAACGCCGAATAACGCGTCCGCATGAATGACGCGACCGCGTGGCGTGCGCGATCTGCAGAATTTTAGAAGTCGCTGGCAGAGTTTCTGGGCCAGATTTTAACCCAGTTTTCGGCCCAGAAACACAGACTAGAGCCAGGGAACATGCAGAAACAGAGAAGAAGAATTCATTCTACATAATTTTGAGTTTTAGATCTGGATTTACTCCTCCCCTAGGTTTTTCACTCAATTTGAGCATTCATAATTAGGATTGGAAGATTTTGGCTTTAGCTTTTGAGAAGAGTCTACCTCTGGTACTCGTCATCTTATTTTGTTATTTACTTTTTATATTTATTCTTCCATATTCTTAATCCCTCTAGAGTTTACATTGGATTATTTCTACAAGTTATTAATATAGACTATTTTTATTTTCAATTAATCCTTTTATTATTATTTATTATGCCTTCTTTTATTTTCACCATTGATTCTGTGAAATTTATAATTATGATGAGTGAGTAGTCCCATGACTTGATTGGGGGATGATTGAAAGGAACCCTTGAGTTGAACTACTCAAGAGAGAAATTATAATTGGGTTTATTGTTGGATCACCCTCTAATCATTAACTCTAGTCCTTCCCAAGGAAGAGGATTAGGACTTATGACTAGAAATAGATTTCCAACTTGCTTGACTTTCCTTTACCTAGTAAGGGTTAACTAAGCAGAGCAACTTCCAATTATTAATTAATCTTGAGCGTATTTCAACAAGAATAGGGCTTCCAACTAATCTACCCCCAGTCAAGGCTTTTATTTAAAATTAGTAAAATTCTCTAGATTAATTCCCTGCTTATCAACTAAACCATTTTTGAAAACACCCGATTGATAAAATAGCATATCTCCTTGCAACTCGTTGGGAGACGACCTGGGATTCATACTCCCAGTATTTTAATTTTCAATATTGTGACAACACCTTTTAAATTGATAAGCGGATTTTCGGCTGGTTAAGGACTGTACTTGTAACGTGTCCATATTAATAAATTCTTGACTCGCCAATTTCCGCTACGTCAATTTTTGGCGCCGTTGCTGGGGAGTTGCAACAGTGTGCTAGTTTATTGATTGGCATTTATTTAATTGCAATTTTTTTCTTTTAATTTTGTTACCATGAGCTGTACGTTTCTCTCGTTAAATGACGCGTTCACTTCCTGATCCAAGCTTGCCAGCATTTGACCCTGAGATTGAGATAACTATTTCACATATAAGGCAAGCTCGGCATCGGCGAGTCCTCTTTGAGGATGAACCTGAACCGTCATCTAAGGAAGAAACAAGCTCCCCTTCTACTGATCTAGTTGATTTACGTGCAGGCAACATGGCAGCACCTAGGAGAGTCACTATCCAGGAGGAAGGAGCCCCTGATTTTACGCTCCAACCATTCCAGGCACACCACCCAGCAGTAGCTGTAGATTTCGAAATAAAGTCTTCACTACTCAACTTGATGCCCAAGTTTCATGGCTTACCTGCTCAAGAGCCTATCAAACACCTGAGGGATTTTCAGTCTGCTTGTTCTACTGTCAAGCGTAATGGCACTGATGAAATCTCCATTCTGTTAAAAGCCTTCCCATTCTCTCTTGAGGGAAAGGCAAGAGAGTGGTACTACACTCAACCCAGAACAACTGTATCCAATTGGGATACACTTAGAAGAGAATTTTTGGAGAAATTCTTTCCAGCTGAGGTTGCCGATAAATTGAGAAAAGACATGTCCATGATCGTTCAGGATGAATCTGAAACTCTTTTTGAATACTTGGAACGCTTCAATAATCTTCTAGAAGCATGTCCGCACCATATGATTGACAAGATAGTGTTGCTCGGTTACTTTACACAGGGCTTGAAATCTCAAGATAGAACCACATTAGAAGGTGTGATGAGCGGATAATTTATACGCTTTTTGGCATTGTTTTTAGGTAGTTTTTAGTAAGTTTAAGCTACTTTTAGGGATGTTTTCATTAGTTTTTATGTTAAATTCACATTTCTGGACTTTACTATGAGTTTGTGTGTTTTTCTGTGATTTCAGGTAAATTTTGGCTGAAATTGAGGGACTTGAGCAAAACTCTGAAAAAGGCTGACAAAAGGACTGCTGATGCTGTTGGAATCTGACCTCCCTGCACTCGAAATGGATTTTCTGGAGCTACAGAACTCCAATTGACGCGCTCTCAACGGCGTTGGAAAGTAGACATCCAGAGCTTTCCAGCAATATATAATAGTCCATACTTTATTCGAAGAATGATGACGTAACTTGGCGTTGAACGCCAAGTACAAGCTGCTGTCTGGAGTTAAACGCCAGAAAAACGTCATGATCCGGAGTTGAACGCCCAAAACACGTCATAACTCGGAGTTCAACTCCAAGAGAAGCCTCATCTCGTGGATTAATCAAGCTCAGCCCAAACATACACCAAGTGGGCCCCGGAAGTGGATTTATGCATCAATTACTTACTCATGTAAACCCTAGGAGCTAGTTTATTATAAATAGAACATTTATCTATTGTATTAGATGTTTTTGATCATTCGGTCTTGTGACCACATGGGGGCTGGCCATTCGGCCATGCCTGAACCCTTTACTTATGTATTTTCAACGGTGGAGTTTCTGCACACCATAGATTAAGGGTGTGGAGCTCTGCTGTACCTCAAGTATTAATGCAATTCTATTATCTTTTATTCAAATCTCTCTTATTCTTATTCCAAGATATTCATTCGTACCCAAGAACATGATGAATGTTATGAGTCAAATTACCCTCATTATCATTCTCACTTATGAACGCGCGTGATTGACAACCACTTCCGTTCTACATGCAACAGAGCTTGAATGTGTATCTCTTAGATTCCCCAACAGAATCTTCGTGGTATAAGCTAGATGGATGGCGGCATTTATGAGGATCCGGAAAGTCTCACCTTGTCTGTGGTATTCCGAGTAGGATCCTGGGAATCCGGAAAGTCTAACCTTGTCTGTGGTATTCCGAGTAGGATTCCGGTAATGAATGACTGTGACGTGCTTCAAACTTGTAACCTGCTGGGCGTTAGTGACAGACGCAAAAGAGGGATTCTATTCCAGTAGGAGCGGGAACCAACCGGTGATTAGCCGTACTGTGACAGAGTGCGTGAGCATTAGTTTTCACTGCGAGGATGGGATGTAGCCATCAGCCATGGGTGATGCCTCCAGACGATTAGCCGTGCGACTGACAACCGCATAGGATCATTTTCCCGAGAGGATGAAAGTAGCCACAGTTGATGGTGAACCCCTATACAAAGCTTGCCATGGAAAGGAGTAAGAAGGACTGAGTAGAAGCAGTAGGAGAGCAGGCGTCCTTGAGCTCTACAGCATCTCCATCCGCTTATCTGAAATTCCCACTAATGAATCTGCATAAGTATTCTATCCCTTTTATTATTGCTTTTTATTTATTATTTATTCCAATAATCACAATTCCCCTTTTTTCTGCCTAACTGAGATTTGCAAGGTGACCATAGCTTGCTTCATACCAACAATCTCTGTGGATTCGACCCTTACTCACGTAAGGTTTATTACTTGGACGACCCAGTACACTTGCTGGTTAGTTGAACGGAGTTGTGAATTTAACCAAGAGACACAATAGTTTTTGTGTATATGCTAAAGAGCCAATATTGATGATCACAATTTTGTCCACCAAGTTTTTGGCGCCGTTGCCGGGATTGTTCGAGTATGGACAACTGACGGTTCATCTTGTTGCTCAGATTAGGTAATTTTCTTTTCAAAAATCTTTTTTAAAATTTTTCTTTTATTTTTCGTTTTTCTAAACTTTATTTTCGAAAAAAATTAATAAAAATACAAAAAATTAGAAAATCATAAAAATCAAAAATATTTTGTGTTTTTTGTTTGAGTCCTGTGTTAATTTTTAAATTTGGTGTCAATTGCATGCTTTTAAAATTTTTTCTTGCATTTTTTCGAAAATCCCATGCATTCATAGTGTTCTTCATGATCTTCAAGTTGTTCTTGACAAGTCTTCTTGTTTGATCTTGATGATTTCTTGTTTTGTGTCTTTTGTTGTTTTTCATGTGCATTTTTGCATTCATATTTTCCATGCATTAAAGATTTCTAAGTTTGGTGTCTTGCATGTTTTCTTTGCATTAAAAATTTTTCAAAATTATGTTCTTGATGTTCATCATGATCTTCAAAGTGTTCTTGGTGTTCATCTTGACATTCATAGCATTCTTGCATGCATTCATTGTTTTGATCTAAAAATTTCATGCATTGAATATTTTTGTTGTTTTTCTCTTTCATAATTAAAAATTCAAAAAATCAAAAATATCTTTTCCTTATTTTCCTCCAAATTTTCGAAATTTTGGGTTGACTTGGTCAAAAATTTTTAAAATTAGTTGTTTCTTACAAGTCAAGTCAAAATTTCAATTTTAAAAATCTTATCTTTTCAAAATCTTTTTCAAAAATCATATCTTTTTCATTTTTTTTATAAATTTCGAAAATTTCAAAAATCTTTTTCAAAATATTTTCAAAATCTTTTTCTTATCTTTTTATCAAATTTTCGAAAATTAGCTAACAATTAATGTGATTGGTTCAAAAATTTGAAGTTTGTTACTTTCTTGTTAAGAAAGGTTCAATCTTTAAATTCTAGAATCTTATCTTGTAGTTTCTTGTTAGTTAAGTCTTTTTAAAATTAAATCTTTTTCAAAATATCTTTTTATTAAAATTTTTATCTTATCTTTTTATCTTTTATCTTATCTTTTTCAAAAAAAAAAATTTTATCTTTTTCAAAATTTGATTTCAAAATATCTTATCTAACTTCTTATCTTCTTATCTTTTTCAAAATTTGATTTCAAATCTTTTTCAAATCAACTAACTAACTTTTTGTTTGTTTCTTATCTTTTTCAAAACCAACTAACTACCTATCCCTCTCTAAATTTCGAAAATTCTCCCTCTCTTTTTCAAAAATTCTTTTTGTTTTAAATTTTAATTTTAATTATATTTTGTCTTTGATTTTCGAAAATTACTAACCCCTTTTTCAAAATTATTTTCGAAAATTCACTTCTCTTCTCTTATTCTATTTAATTAATTATTTACTAACACTTCTCTTCACCTCTCTTCATCCAAAAATCTGAATCCATCCTTTTTCTTTCTTCTTCCCTTTCTTCTTCTACTAACATAAAGGAATCTCTATACTGTGACATAGATGATTCCACTTTCTTTTCTTGTTCTCTTCTTCCCTATATGAGCAGGAACAAGGAAAAAGACAAAAGATTCCACCTCTGAGTCATGGGAGATGGAAAGACTAATATAAGTCGTCATAGCTCAGTGGTAGAACATGTGGCTGCAAATCAAGAGATCCCTGAGATACCTCAGGGGATAAATTATCCTCCACACAACTATTGGGAGCAAATAATGATAAAAACACCAAAATCACTAGGGATCATGCAACAGAAGCAAGGAAGAGACATAAAGGAGCTCAAAAAGCACCATTGGATCTTCAAGAAGGCGCCACCCTCACTCAGGTGGACTCATTCCTTGTTCTAAAATTTTTTTTTCTACTTTTCGTTTTTTTTTATATGTTTATCTACTTCATGATCATTAGTATGTAGTAACTATGCCTTAAAGATTATGAATAATTCCATGAATCCTTCACCTCTCTTAAATGAAAAATGTTTTAATTCAAAAGAATAAGAAGTACATAAATTTCGAATTTATCCTTGAATTTAATTTAATTATATTAATGTGGTGACAATACTTTTTATTTTCTGAATGAATGATTCAACAGTGCATATGTCTTTTGATATTGTTGTTTATGAGTGTTAAAATTGTTGGTTCTTGAAAGAATGATGAACAAAGAGAAATGTTATTGATGATCTGAAAAAAATCATGAAATTGATTCTTTAAGCAAGAAAAAGCAGTGAAAAAGAAAAAGCTTGTGAAAAAAAAAATGGTGAAAAATTGAGAAAGAAAAAGAAGGAGCAGTAGAAAAAGCCAATAGCCCTTAAAACCAAAAGGCAAGGGTAAAAAGGATCCAAGGCTTTGAGCATCAATGGATAGGAGGGCCCAAGGAAATTAAATCCAGGCCTAAGCGGCTAAATCAAGCTGTCCCTAACCATGTGCTTGTGTCATGAAAGTCCAAGTGAAAAGCTTGAGACTGAGTGGTTAAAGTCGTGATCCAAAGCAAAAAAGAGTGTGCTTAACAGCTCTGGACACCACTAACTGGGAACTCTAGCAAAGCTGAGTCACAATCTGAAAAGGTTCACCCAGTCATGTGTCTGTGGCATTTATGTATCCGGTGGTAATACTGGAAAACAAAATGCTTAGGGCCACGGCCAAGACTCATAAGTAGCTGTGTTCAAGAATCAACATGCTTAACTAGGAAAGTCAATAACACTATCCGAAATTCTAAGTTCCTAGAGAAGCCAATCATTCTAAACTTCAAAGGAAAAAGTGAGATGCCAAAACTATTCAGAAGCAAAAAGCTACAAGTCCCGCTCATCTAATTATAATTAATATTCATTGATATTCTGGAATTTATAGTATATTCTCTTCTTTTTATCCTATTTGATTTTCAGTTGCTTGGGGACAAGCAACAATTTAAGTTTGGTGTTGTGCTAGCAATGGGTCTATGAAAAAGTACAAGACTACAAAAGAAGCATGGCAATTGATCAGCGACTTAGCTGAATCTACCAGAAATCACAGACAGAAACAAGGCCGGTCAAGAGCTGTTGTAGAGATATCCACTAGTAAAGAGACTGTTGCTATAGCTCAGAGCTTATGTGAAATGACTAACTTGCTGAAGCAGATGCAGCTAATGATGAGTTACTACAAGCCATTGATTGGAGACAACAGGCTATGGAAAATAACTTTAATGCAACTCTGAATGGTTTGACTTCTACTTTGCAAGCCCTTGTCTCACAGGTTGGATCACTGACCAATTCCAACAACCAGTCCTCAAGCTCTAGTGGACTCCCCTCTCAACCATTACCCAATCCAAAGGGTGGCATTAATGCCATCACCCTAAGGTCCGGAACCACATTGCAAGAGAGGAATCAGGAAGAGCCAAACCCACCTGAACACGCCTCAGCTGAAGAGGTAGTGGAAATAGAAGATGTTGAAGAAGAAAAGAGCATGCAAGACATGGCTGAAGGAGAAGACGCCAAATCACATAAAGAAGCACCAAAGGGTGCAGACACTATAGAGGACGCCGTTCCTATTCCATTTCCACAACTTGCAAGGAAGCCCAGGAAGCAGTTGGAACCTAATCCCAAAATGGTAGAAATATTCAAAAAGGTTGAGATAACTGTTCCCCTTTTTGATGTTATTCAACAGGTACCTAAATACGAAGTTTCTAAAGGATTAATGCATACATAAAGATAAAATTAATGAATTAGAAACTATTCCTTTAGGTAGTTCTATATCTGCTTTAATGGAAAATATACCTGAAAAATGTAGTGACCCAGGCCCATGCAGGGTTAACTGTACAATTGGAGGCGTGATATTTTCTAACTGCATGTGTGATTTAGGAGCATGTGTTAGTATAATGCCTTTGTCTATATATGATGTTTTGAGGCTCCCCCTTAAAAAGGTCGGCAGCTCATTTTGTGTTAGCAGATAAAAGTATTATTACAGTGGCTGGAGTTGCTGAAGATGTATTACTGGGTATCAAAGGTCTCACTTTCCCCATTGATTTTTACATCCTGGAGATGCCCCAAAACGACTCAGAGAAACCATCATCAATCCTACTCGGAAGACCTTTCTTGAAGACCTTGAAGTTTAAATTAGATGCTTTCGCAGGCACATACTCTTTTGAAATAGACGGCTAAGTAGTAAGCTTCAATCTGAATGGAGTTATGAAGCACCCTTCAGAAGACCGTTCTATCTTCCAGTGTGACATCATAGATGAAACCGTAGCTGAAATTTACCAGGAAGAGTTTGAAGATAAGTACATAGGACAAGGTCCAAGTGTGGGGAATTCTGAGGACAATAACGATACTCTACCACTACCACCAGCTCCAGATAATCCAGAGCCGGACCATGAACAGAAGTTAGAATTGAAACCCCTACCTCCACACCTCAAATATGCTTACCTTGAGGACAAGCAGAAATTTCCAGTTATCATTGCACGGGACCTCACTTCTCTGCAGGAAGAGCAGTTACTTAGTGTGCTGAGGAAGCACAAGAAAGCAATTGGGTGGAGTTTAGCAGACATAGTAGGCATCAACCCTCAAGTTTGTGAGCATAGGATATTTTTAGAAGAAGGAGCAAGACCTGTTCGTCAACTCCAAAGAAGACTGAACCCTACTATTTTAGAGGTTGTCAAGAAGGAAGTGACCAGACTATTAGAGGCAGGTATTATCTACCCCATCTCAGACAGTGAATGGGTGAGCCCAGTACAAGTGGTGCTCAAGAAGTCTGGAGTCACTACAGTGAAGAATGAGCATGGAGAGCTCATAGCGACCAGAGTACAGAACGCCTGGAGGGTCTGCATTGATTATAGGCGTCTTAACCAAGCCACTCGTAAGGATCACTACCCTCTTCCATTCATTGATCAAATACTGGATCGCCTATCAGGTAAATCACATTATTGCTTTTTAGATGGTTACACAGGCTATTTCCAGATTCATATAGCCCCTGAAGATCAGGAAAAGACTACTTTTACATGTCCTTTTGGGACTTTTGCCTATAACAGAATGCCCTTTGGCTTGTGCAATGCACCAGCTACTTTCCAAATGTGCATGATGAGTCTTTTCTCTGACCTTCTGGAGGACTGTATGGAGGTCTTTATGGATGATTTTAGCGTTTATGGTGATTCTTTTAACCTTTGCTTGGATAGTTTATCTAGAGTATTAGATAGATGTGTCAGTACAAACCTCGTTTTGAATTTTGAAAAATGTCATTTTATGGTAAGACAAGGAATTGTACTGGGACATGTTGTGTCTAATATTGGTGTTTCTGTAGATCCAGCAAAGGTAGATGTTATTTCTAGTTTGCCTTACCCCTCCTCTGTGAGGGAAGTTCATTCGTTCCTTGGACATGCAGGTTTTTACCGAAGATTCATTAAGGACTTTAGTAAGGTAGTACTTCCCCTATCTAGATTACTACAGAAGGATATTGAATTCGAGTTCAGTGAGGATTGTAAACAAGTGTTTGATAAGCTGAAAACCGCCCTGACTCAAGCTCCAATTGTGAGAGGACCGGACTGGAGCCAGCCATTCGAAATCATGTGCGATGCTTCCAACCGTGCAGTAGGAGCAGCGCTGGCTTAGCGTGAAGGTAAGGACCCTTTTGTTATTGCTTATGCGTCTAAAACTTTAGACGCCGCTCAGTCCAATTACACTACTACTGAGAAAGAGCTTCTTGCTATTGTTTTTGCTCTGGATAAATTCCGAGCATATTTACTTGGTACGAAGGTAGTAGTGTACTCAGACCACGCAGCTCTAAAGTATTTATTAGCTAAAAAGGAATCCAAACCAAGGCTTATACGTTGGATACTGCTACTACAAGAATTTGATTTAGAAATAAAGGATAGGAGTGGTAACCAGAATCTAGTGGCAGACCACTTGAGTCGCCTTGAACACATTAAGGATGACTCCACTCTTATAGCTGATAATTTTCCATTTGATAACCTACAAGCAGTATCTGAGGTAGTCCCTTGGTATGCACCTGTAGCTAATTATCTAGTTAGCCGCACTTTTCCTCCACACTTTACTAAGCACCAAAGAGACAAGTTGAAAAGCGAGTCTAAATATTATATATGGGATGACCCATATTTATGGAGATGTGGCGCTGACCAGATAATTAGAAGGTGTGTGCCTCAATCAGAATTCCAGTCCATTTTAGAGGCCTGTCACTCATCTGAGAGTGGAGGACATTTTGGCCCTCAAAGAACAACTAGAAAAATCTTAGACTGCGGATTCTGGTGGCCCACCCTTTTTAAAGATGCTGCTGAATTTTGTAAATCTTGTCCCCCATGCCAAAGGTTTGGTAATATATCCCAGAGGGATGAAATGTCTTAACAAACTATGCTTTTCTGTGAAATTTTTGATGTTTGGGGCATTGACTTCATGGGTCCATTTCCAAATTCTAATGGCCACCTCTATATACTGTTAGCTATAGATTATGTTTCCAAATGGGTGGAAGCCATTCCTACCCTTACCGATGATGCTAACACTGTTGTTTCCTTTGTGAGAAACCACATTATTTGTCGCTTTGGATCACCACGAGCAATCGTGAGCGATCAAGGCACCTATTTCTATAACAGGAAACTAACAGGATTACTGAAGAAGCATGTGATCATTCATAAAGTTGCGACTGCCTACCATCCTCAGACTAATGGGCAAGCCGGGGTGTCAAACAGAGAGATAAAGCGTATTTTACAGAAGATCGTCAAACCTCATAGATGAGACTGGAGCACCAGACTACGAGATGCACTCTGGGCATACAAAACAGCATACAAGACACCCATTGGGATGAGTCATTTTCGCTTAGTCTATGAAAAGGCTTGTCATCTTCCAGTTGAGGTGGAGCACAAAGCATTTTGGGCAGTAAAGGAATGCAACATGGGATTTGAGAAAGCCAAAGCTGAAAAGAAGTTGCAACTGCAAGAATTGGAGAGCTTTCGCCTAGAAGCTTATGAGAACTCAAGACTGTACAAGGAGAAAATGAAGGCTGTACATGATCAACACATCAAGAGAAAGGAGTTCCAACCTGGGGATTTGGTCCTTCTTTACAACTCTAGACTGAGGTTTATGCCAGGCAAACTACGATCAAGGTGGAAAGGTCCATATAGAGTCGAGAGGGCTGAGCCGTACGAAGTTTTCCATCTAAGTCACCCTTCAAGCTCTGAACTCATCAAGGTTAATGGACATCGTTTGAAGCTCTACCATGGTGAGAAGGCGACGAAAAACAAGGAGTTAGATATCTTCCTCCTGGAGGATCCACTCGCAACTGAAAACTGAGCTACTGAAGCGTCCAACTTAAGGACGTTAAAGCAAAGTGGTAGGTGGAAGACAACCCACCACGGTATGATCGTTCCTCTTTTTCTCCTTCTCTTCCCTCATCTATAACTCTTCTCCATACTACTGCCTATATCTTGCACCTCATCTGCATACTACATTTACATAAAAAAAATCACAACGCGACCACATCATTGACGCGTCCGCGTCGCAGGTGGATCTGAGAGTATAAGAAAGCGAACAGAGAGTCACGCAGGAGCGTGGCTGGCGGCGTGCCTTTGGCACAAATCATCAAATGCGACCGTGTCGCTGACGCGTCCGCGTCAAGTGAAAACATTGGCCTCTCACGCGTCCGCGTCACTCACGCGGCCGCGTGCCCTGGAATTCGACGTAAAAAGGGTGCACGACTGAAAGTTGTGCTAAAGTGGTGCTGGATTGCTGCTGAACGCAAAAATTTTTTCCACGCGGACGCATAGCTCACGCATCTGCGTCATATCCTTCTAATGGCCACTCACGCGATTGCATGACCCACGCGATCGCGTCCCCCATGATCTGGCAACAATAAAATTTCGAACAGAGAGTTGTGCGAGCGCGAGGCTACCCTCGCGCCAGTAGCATAACATGTGTCACGCGACCGCGTGACCAACGCGTCCACGTCGATTAACTTAATGCGCATTCGCACAAATGCGTCACCCACGCGTCCGCGTCGCCTGCGCCGCACAACTTATCCTAATTTGCCAAATATCTTATCTTTCTCTTCCCCAAATCCTACTTTTTTTCTTTTTCCTCCTTCTTTATTTCTTCCCCTTTCTTCCTTCTTCCCTCCTTCTCACTTTCTACTTTCTCTCTCTCTTACCACCATTATCAAGGTTTTCTTTTCTTCTTCTCCCCTTACTTTTCTATTATTCTTCTTAATTTTATATGTTATTTTCTTTTCTTCTCTTTTCCTATTACTTTCACTATCCATATTTTTTCCCCTTTTCTTTTCTTCTTTCTTTTAATTGGTGTTGGAATTTATTTGGGTCATTGTTTTGCTTGTGAATTGTTAAAAATATTGTTTAATAATTATATATTTCTTTTAGGGTTGCTTGCATGTTTAATCTAATACTTTCCATACCTTAGTTACCATGCATGCTATGTGTTTGTGAAAAAGCCCATATGGCATTATGCACTTTTCTACATTATTCCATTCTACTATTTAATGCCTGCTTTTTACAAATTTCCTTTATTATTATTTTAAGTGAATTTAATTGTCAATACAAACGTGATAGTTTGTTACGAAGTGATGCTTGATCTATGCTATTCATGCCCTTGTCGGCATGCCAATAAACATCTTGCATCTACTTACCCTCTAATGCACTTATTTTATTCCCTTTGATGAACTTTTCACATGTTGTCATGACCATGTGTTCCCTTCATTTATCTTTACCGTGCATTGACTATCACTCACTCAAACCTCTTCCTTGCTTTATCTCTTTAAATTTAATTTACTTTCTCTTCCCTTTTTCAGAATGGCCACTAAGAAAGGCAAAGAGAAAGCTACCCCCAAACCCACAGCAAGGAAAGGAACAAAAAGAACATTAGTGGCAGAACCTTCTTCAACTATAGTCAAGCTCTCAACAAAAAGAATTAAAAGAATCATAAAGGTTGATGAAAAGGAGAGAGCTTTCCCAGCAAAGGACACTGCACGATTCCCGAATCGCTACTGTGAGCAGATGTTTCCTATTCTGGCAGCTCGGAATTACAACAACGAACACCTTCTCATCCTTCTGCCTCGTATTGCCACCTTTGTAGAGCCGCAAATTGCACAAAGACACTGGGGATTTTTACGGAGACAGCCACGACAGGTCAATCTTTCTTGGGTAGTTGAGTTCTACTCCAACTTCCACCTGCCAACCCTGCAGTCTGTCTATATACGTCAGAAGCAAGTCCTTATTACAGAAGAAGCCATTCAGTGAGCCTTAGATCTTTCACCTGCTCCAGAAGGATTGGATGCCTTTCAGAAAGCTGCAATCAAGCGCCAGGCATACACCTTTGACTGGGAAGCTGTTCTCAGAGTTATCGCTCAACCTGGCAGCAAATGGATCTTCGGATACCATCGTTCCCGTCCTAAGGGCATCTCGGCTTCCGCACTTACCTTAGAGGCTCACGTATGGGCACAGATTATGTCCCATTACGTCTTTCTGAGTACTCATGAGTCCTCCTTCACCGCAGACATGGCCGTTCTACTATGGTGCATCCTCACAGACCAGCCTCTTAATTTACCAAGAGATATCCGGAATGCTATGGAACATGTGCAGATCACGGGCAACCTACCTTTCCCCGCCTTGGTCTCTGATCTTATCTCAGCAGTCGGAGTATCCTACAGAGCTGGAGACACCAAAGCCATTCTTCCACGGGATGATCAGTATGTCCCTAACGGGAGATATCTCAGGCCACAACTTGCCACTACCAGCCAGTCCACAGAGGATGTTGTAGCTCCTCCACCATCTACTAGTCAGCTGCTGCACCAAATACTAAAGCGATTGGACCAACAAGAAAAGAAAGCAAAGCTCCAAGAACGCTGCAACCACCGCCGTTTCAAACACCTCAAGGAGCTACTTACAGGCAATCACAGACCCGATGACGATCCAGGCACTCCGGACTCCACTTCTTTCACCAGCACAGGGAACCACGACGGTCCCGACTGTGGAGACATTGCCACCAGCCCACCACTGTTCCTGACAGATGGCACCGAGGACGGTGCAAATCCTTAAGTGTGGGGAGGTTAGTCAGTACCTGACTTCTGGAGGTAATTTTTCTTCCCGAAACACCAATAAATTAGGATATAGTAATAGATTAGTTGCATGCATGTTCTACTTGATTGAAAAGACAATAAGTTTCTTCTAAAACTCTATCTTTGGAACAAAATTTCACTAATTTTAATTAAAACTCTTATGTTAAATTTGCTTGAAGTTGTATTTGGAACATGATTTTTAAAGCTAAAGAACACACAACCTGTGAGAATTGAGCCTTTATGCATGGTTACATTATTTAACCATATTTGTTTTATTCTTGTGTGTTTACTTCTCTATGATTGTAACCTATATTTTGTTCCATCCTATATGTCCAATGTTTAATATATTTATATGCTACATATGATTGAGGCCATTAATTGTTTAGCTCACTTATCCAAATTAAGCCTACCCTTTCAATTACCTTTATTAGCCACTTTGAGCCTTTAAATCCCATTTGTTCTATAATTTACCACATTACTAGCCTTAAGCGGAAAAACAGTTATATACCCCAATTTGAATCTTTGGTTAGCTTAAGATAGAATTATGTGTGCTAATTAAGTATGGGAAATTGTGGGAACAAAAGATAATAAGGGGATATGTGCTAAAAATTCATGTGCATTGATAAGCTATGTTTTAAATATATATATATATATATATATATATATATATATATATATATATATATATATATATATATATATATATATATATATAATCAATAAATAAATAAGGGGACAAAATTACCCCAATGTTGATTTAAGAATTCAAAGGTCAATGCATGTATGATAAAATTAAAATAAACAGTTGATACATGAGTATGGAATGTGGAAGAGAATTCTGGGTTGCTAGGTACGAACTCCATAGTTATATAAAATATATAGGTTATGTTAGAGTTTGAGTTAATTAAAGATTCAATTTATAAGCTCACTTAACCATATATGTATCCTTACCCTTACCTTGACCCCATTACAACCTTGAAAAGACCTCATGATGTTGCATTAGTATATTAAATGTTGTTGATTGATCAGGAAAAGAACAAAAATTAGGGAGCATGGTTAGAGAAGGATAGAGTGATTACCCTATACACTGGAGAGATTAGAATATACATACATCATCAGTAAGGGTCCAACGCTTAAAATTCTATGTTCCCTGCTTTCATGAGCTACCTTCTTGCATTTTTATCTGTTCTTACTGTATGAGAATTGAATTAGTGGAGCTTGATTTGTAATTGTTTTGAAGAGCTTATTTATTCTTGATCAAGTGGACAAGAATCATATAGTTGCATTCACATATATAGGTTGCATTGCATTACATGAGTTTTTACATGTTCCTACTCATTTATTTTATCTCCTTCAACTAAGCATGAGGACATGCTAATGTTTAAGTGTGGGGAGGTTGATAAACCACTATTTTATGGTTTATAATGTGTTTAATTGTGTGGTTTTATCATGATCTTTACCCACTTATTCATATAATTAGCATGCATTTATATTTTCTTCCTAAAATTATTACATGATTGATAACATACTTCCTAGAGACTTTTAATTAGGTATTTTAATTCTCCTTTATCCCATTCGATGCCGTGATCTGTGTGTTAAGTGTTTCAGGCTTTATAGGGCATGAATGAATTGGAGATTGGAAAGGAAGTTTGCAAAAATGGAAGGAATACAAGAAATTAAGGAGATGACCAGCGAGAAGTGACGCGGCCGCATGGCTCATGCGACCACGCGAAAGAGAGGAAATCGCAGTGACGCGGTCGCATGGCTCACCCGACCGCGCAGATTGGAAAAGCATAAGTGACGTGGAGGCATGGACGACGCGCCCGCGTGGGAAAACAAAACGCCGAATGACGCGTCCGTATGAATGACGCGACCGCGTGACGTGCGCGATCTGCAGAATTTCAGAAGTCACTGGCAGAGTTTCTGGGCCGGATTTCAACCCATTTTTCGGCCCAGAAACACAGACTAGAGCCAGGGAACATGCAGAAACAGAGAAGAAGAATTCATTCTGCATAATGTTGAGTTTTAGATCTGGATTTACTCCTCCCCTAGGTTTTTCACTCAATTTGAGCATTCATAATTAGGATTTGAAGATTTTGGCTTTAGCTTTTGAGAAGAGTCTACCTCTAGTACTCGTCATCTTATTTTGTTATTTACTTTTTATATTTATTCTTCCATATTCTTAATCCCTCTAAAGTTGACATTGGATTATTTCTACAAGTTATTAAAACAGACTATTTTTATTTTCAATTAATCCTTTTATTATTATTTATCATGCCTTTTTTTATTTTCACCATTGATTCTGTGAAATTTATAATTATAATGAGTGAGTAGTCCCATGACTTAATTGGGGGATGATTGAAAGGAACCCTTGAGTTGAACTACTCAAGAGAGAAATTATAATTGGGTTTATTGTTCGATCACCCTCTAATCATTAACTCTAGTCCTTTCCAAGGGAGAGAGGATTAGGACTTATGACTAGAAATAGATTCCCAACTTGCTTGACTTTCCTTTACCTAGTAAGGGTTAACTAAGCAGAGTAACTTCCAATTATTAATTAATCTTGAGAGTATTTCAACAAGAATAGGGCTTCCAACTAATCTACCCCCAGTCAAGGCTTTTATTTAAAATTAGTAAAATTCTCTAGATTAATTCCCTGCTTATCAACTAAACCATTTTTGAAAACACCCGATTGATAAAATAGCACATCTCCTTGCAACTCGTTGGGAGACAACCTTGGATTCATACTCCGAGTATTTTAATTTTCAATATTGTGACAACCCCTTTTAAACTAATAAGCGGATTTTCGGCTGGTTAAGGACTATACTTGTAACGTATCCATATTAATAAATTCTTGACTCGCCAATTTCTGCCACGTCATTTCTCTTTCGATTGCATCTATGATTTAGAACATTTGGATTTTGAAAAATATTCAGTAAAAGATGAGGATCACTTAACGGGGTTTGAATATCAAGATCCCTTAGAAGAAATTAATTTGGGATCTGTTGATGATCTTCGAATCACTTATATATGCAAGCATCTTACGGATCCTTTTTGAACTGAACTTTTCCATCTTTTCTACGAATTTAAAGATTGTTTTGCTTGCGATTATCATGAGATGCCTGGTCTCGATCGTTCTCTCGTAGAGCATCGATTAACATTGAAACTAAATACTCGACCTGTGAAGCAAACTCCCTAACGTTTTGCTCCAGAAATCAATCTGAAGATTAAGGAAGAAATTGAACGGTTGATTAAAGCAAAATTTATTCGAACCACACGTTATGTGGAATGGGTTTCGATATTGTTCTCGTAATGAATAAAAATGAAAAATTAAGAGTGTGCATTGATTTTAGGGATCTAAATAATGCCACCCTGAAGGATGAGTATTTCATGCCAATAGCAGATATGTTGATCGATTCTGCAGCGAAAAATAAAATTTTAAGTTTTATGGACAGTTACTCAAGTTATAACCAAATCTTCATTGCAAAAGATGATGTGTCCAAAACGGCTTTCCATTGTCCCGGGGAATTAGGCACTTATGAGTGGGTGGTTATGCCTTTCGGTTTGAAAAATGCTGGTGCAACTTACCAGCAAGCAATGAACGCCATATTCCATGAGTATATTGGGAGATTTATAGAAGTGTATATCAATGACGTTATGGTTAAATCGATTTCAGTGAATCAATACATTGATCACTTAAGGGAAGCATTTATCACTATGCGAAAGAAATGATTAAAAATGAATCCTTTAAAATGTGCCTTTGTTGTGTTAGCCGAGAACTTTCTAGGTTTTGTTGTTCATAAAAAATGGATTGAAATCGATAAGAGTAAGGCTGATGCAATATTAGCATTGTCTTTGCCTAAGTCAAAAAAATAAGTGCAATCATTTCTGAAAAAAGTGAATTATTTTCGAAGGTTTATTTCGAATCTCTTTGATCGAACTCGAGTGTTTGCACCTTTAGTAAAATTAAAGAATGATTCAGAATTCGAATGGACACATGAGCATCAACAAGCATTTGAATTGATAAAGGCATATTTATCTAAGGCTCCAATAATGGCGAGTGTTCGTCCATATGAGCCTTTGAAACTGTACATTGCAGCATCTACAAGCACGATTGGGTGTATGCTAGCCCAAGATGATGAAAACGGGCATGAACGTGCAATTTATTACCTTAGTCGCATTTTGACTAATATTGAAACAAGGTATTCCCCAATAGAGAGATTGTGTCTATCCCTATACTATGCGTGCATGAAATTAAAATGTTACATGGTAGCTAAATGGGTGAAAGTTGTGGCGCAAACTGATGTTGTCAAATATATGTTGAGTTTTCCAATATTACGAGGTCGTTTGTGGAAATGGTTGCTAGCTTTGATAGAATTCGATTTACAGTATGTCCGAGCAAAGGCTGTGAAAGGTCAGGTCATTGCAGATTTTTAGTTGATAATTTGAATAATCTGAATGACCAAGGGGCAAATGTACTCGACATTAAAGTCGATTATTGGATATTATATTTTGATGGATAGAAGCATAAGGATGGTGCAGGGGAAGGAATTCTCATTATCTTGCCAGAAGGGATTCCATCAGAATTCCTGTTTGAGTTAAAATATCCTTGCTCGAACAATATGGCAGAGTATGAAGCTTTAATTTTGGGCCTTGAAATCTTGATCAGGAAAGGGGCTTTAGAAGTCCAAATCCTAGGGGATTCTCAATTAATCCTGAAGCAGTTATCGAAAGAGTTTAAATGTAATAATGTGAAGTTGCAAAAATAGTTGGCAATGACTTGGAAGTTGTTAACTTCTTTTTGGAAAGTTTCACTGGTTCATATCCCAAGGATTCAGAACAAGATCGCCAATGAGTAAGCCCAAATTGCTTCGAGATACAAAATCAGCGCAGAAACATTAAGAAAGTTGGATAGTATCCGTCAAATATTGGTGCCTGTGGATGAAAGAGAAGCTTTGTGTGTAGGTGAATGGGAAGATGATGATTGGAGGAAGCTCATTGCTGAGTATTTAAAGAATCCTAGCATTCAAGTCGATAGAAAGATAAAATTGCAAGCAACGAATTTTGTCTTGATGGTTGATGAGTTGTATAGGAAGGGAATCGACGGGAGTCTTTCGAGATGTCTAAGTCAAGAGGATAAAGACATTGCTCTGGGTGAGGTCCATAAAGGTATACGTGGTGCTCATCAGGCTGGAATAAAAATGAAATGGGTACTATATCAAAATAATGTCTATTGGCCCTCTATGATCAAAGATTGTATCGAATACGCAAAGGCGTGTCAAGAATGTCAAAGACATGGTCCGATACAACAGATCCCAGCGTCTGAATTGCATTCAATTATTAAGCCATGGCCGTTTAGAGGTTGGGCTTTGGATCTAATCGGATTGATTCATTCCCCCTTCATCGAAACATCATAAATTTATTCTGGTAGCAATTGATTATTTTACGAAGTGGGTCGAAGCAGTTCCTTTAATAGAAGTTGGGAAAAATGAAATAATAGATTTTATTGAGGAACATGTAATCTATCGATTTGGAATTCCTCAAATATTGAGTACTCATCAAGGGACTATGTTTACTGGTCAGCGAATCAAGAATTTTGTAGCTTCGAGAAATATTAATATGGTTACTTCAACCCCTTATTATGCACAAGCCAAAGCCCAAGTTTAGGTAGCAAATAAAATTTTGATTAGTTTGATCAAAAAACAAATCGGAAGTAAGCCCCGAACTTGGCATGAAACGTTAAGTCAAGTATTGTGGGTTTATCGAAATTCATCAAGGGGATTGACAGGTACGTCGCCTTATAAATTAGTATATGGTCATGATATAGTGCAACCATTAGAAATTAATCTTAATACTCTGAGAGTGTCAAAACAAAATGATTTGCCAGTCGATGATTATTGGAATGCAATGTTTGATGAGTTGAATGAATTAGACTCAGAGCGAATATTTTCGCTTGAAAACATGATTCGGCAAAAAGAAAGTGTTGCTTGAAATTACAATCGTCAAATAAAAGAAAAATGCTTCAGTATAGATGAGTTGGTTTTGAAAGTTATTATGCCAATGGAAAAGAAATTGATAATTTTTGGCAAATGGTCCCATACTTGGGAAGACCCTTTTCAAGTGATTGGATTATATTCTAGAAATGCATATCGAGTCAAGGATATCGAATCAGGAAATATAATCAATTCAATAAATGAAAAGTATTTAAAGCAATATCATTGTTTGCTAAATTAGGATTAAGATGCATAAGTCTGAAGATAAAGGAACTCATTACAAGTATTGAATTCTAAGGTGAAGAAATATAAGGTGCCATAAGCTCTGCTAAGTCTGAACGTAACTTAATCCTTTCACTGTCCAGAAACGAAAGTGTTTCGACTTGCTTGTATTTTTCATATTGGGCCTTATCAAGTTGCTTCTCACATTCTTCTTGCTTGGCCTCAATAGAACGGATTTATTTCATGAGCTTTTGTTGTTCGTGTTGGACAGTGGCTAGAGGTGTAGCTATATCAGCTTTCTTTTTCCAAATTTTGGCAAGTCTTTCATTAATTTGAGCCAATTCCGCTTCAAGTTCTTTTTCTTTCTTATCATAATGAGCTTGAACAGAAAAGGCTTGAGAAATTCTTAAGTCAAATTCTTCACGGGAAAGCTTTAATTTGCTGTAGAGCTGTAGTATAGCTTTCTGATTCAGTTCTGATCTTAGCCACTTCATCTTTAATCTCTTGTAGCCTTTCTTGGATAGTTACGCTTCTGTTAGAAACTCGTATGAATTGGTTGACTATGGCAGAGTGTGGGGACAGAACCTGAAGTTCAAGAGATGAACTCAAAATATCAGATAAAAACTTGTTCAGGGCTGCATCATGGGTCCATTCGATAGGTGGATGGTAAGTCCGAATCAGGGACAACAGTTTCAGCGACTCGAGAGGGAGAGTCCAAATCAGGGGCCACCTAAAATCCAGTAGAGGTTTCAGCTTAGTTTGTTGGGGAAACATGTCCAATGTTTAAAGTTTTTGTTGGAGAATGATGGGTATGCTCCTCTGTTAAATCAACCACTTGTATCTCAGTTGAAATTGGAAAAGCTACCTAGAGAGGTTCAGTAGATACAATGGCTTGGATTGATGAGTGAGATGCTGGTTGTCCTAAACATTACTAATGTTGTTGAGGTGGTTGATTAAGTGCAACAGATGAAGTGATTGATTGAGCAGTAGTAACGGGCTGAAATACAACATACATGAGTCGAGATTTATGTTGATTGAATCAAAATATATTTGAAAAAATATAGTGTTACCGGAACAAGTCTTGTTCTTCGAATCAATTGAGAGCCCGAATATGAATCAATTGTATCATCCGAATGTGAGGATGCAGCAAGGAGATTCTGGATGGATGGCTCACTATCATCAGAAGAGCTCTCGCTCGATGGCTGCAACTGTAACTGATGAAAGATTGAAATCAAGAGGATTGTAAGTGGATGTGGTTTTCGAAGAATTTCGTTTTAAATATATAAGTAGAGAGTAATTATCCTTCTGGAGGCTCTTGAAGGAGTTCTTCGACTTTTCTTTGGAGGTTGTCGTGAAGAAGTTGTAGCTTCGATTTTCCTTTTCGAAGGCTTCTTGGGAGAGCCTTCAGCAGCAGGGACCACTCGAACAACAGAGCGCTTGATCTCTTCTAAAGTATAAGGTTCGATTGTAAACAAGATGATTATATCCCTCTCTTTGTTGTTGATTCTTCGAGAGGCAAATGTCAAGCTCTTTCTTTGAAGCCAAGGTGATATGGCAAAAGGGTTTGCTGTTTCTAGGGAATGGAGTTAAGATAGCTTGTGAGAAGCCTAGCTATCTGGCTGTATAATGAGGGGCATACAGAGTTACTTTGAAACATTTTTTTATGCTGAGGTAGCCCTTTTGGAATTACCTACACAGCTAGCAAATTTTTCCAACTCCTGTTAGCAAGTTCGCTCTCTTTGGTATCGTTGGGGAAGAGGAGGTGTTCGAGCCAGGCAGGAACATAATTTTGACGCAAAAAAGGGGTAAAATTGAGGTTCTCATTGTGGAAGTCTTTACAAGAGTGAAAAAGGGAAAAGATAGCCCAAAATCGGTCTTCATCCGATTGAGCTTCTGGAAAATTTGGCTTGAAGTTAGTGAGTCAAAAATCTTCAATGTGTTGTTTGTCTAAAACACCACCTCCAGGTTTTATCATGTACTTTTCAAAAAAATGGCGTTAAGCCAAAGTTCGAGAAGCCAGAGAGGGCCTCCCGTACTTATCAAATAGTTGTTTCGAAGACAATTAACGAACTGGCCAAGTTCTTCGAAAAGATGTCCTAAAAGTAGCTTGGCCAGATTGAGGTTGTTTCCTTCGTGAAGTAAGGTGACAAGAGGAAGGAAAAGCTTCTGCATTTGCACGCTTCGAGAATAGAAGTCAATTGCGTTTAACCAATAGAACAAAAAAGCCACATGCTCATCATCTGTAATGGGAGTACCTTCTACACCCATGTGATGAGCAATAAAGCCACTGTAAGAGGTCTTAGGAGCAATGTTGTATTGATGTTTAGGCTGCATGTCAAAGGTAAAATCTGTAGGACTAATCAGAAGTCCTGTGATGGCAGCTACATCGAGAAGTGACATACCAATCATCCAAGAGAGCATCGAAGGAGAGAAATGGGAAAGTCTCAGAAGGTCTTGAATCCCAAGAGCCCCCCAAGCAGCATTCTTCGATGGTGCAAGACGCCCATGCCAGGCTGTGAAATCAGTACCACGAGGGATGATTTTATGGTTATTTCTAAAGGGTTTCTGATTGGTGAAGAATAGGATGTCGAGATCCTAATTAATCAATAAATCTTCCCCTTGAGCACTGGGGAAGTAAGGGAGTTTTTTGTTCACCCTTTCCAAACTCTCAATGGGGCCAACAAAAAATGGGTATCTTCACCCACAGTAAAAGAAATAAGAATTCTGAAGTCATCAAGCTGAAGTTGTGGGTCATCAACGACTTCATCATTGACCTGGTTCAGTACGTGTAAAGCCAGAGGAGCCGGTGGTTGCACCATAAGACGTTTGCCCTTGTCTTGAGCAGCAATGTGAGATGAAAAAGTAGTCATTGATGAGCAGAAGAAAATGAATGTCGAAGAATAGAGGTTGTACGAGAAGGGAGAATGCAAGAGAAGTTGAGAGAATAAGGATTCGAGAAAGTAGAACAAAGATGGGAGTGTTGATTTTAAAGAGAGTTTTGGTTTAGCCATTATTAAAGAGGGAATTCAAAGAGAAAGGAGGTAACTTTGCAAAGAAGGCGACGTGGTGGAGAGAGAAGGTGTGAATCGTGGGAGACGTGTCCAACGGGTCAGAATTAATGGAGAAGGTAAATGGTAATTTTTATCGGTTAAGGAGATTGACGACTGGATTGGGATTAAGTGTTTCATCTTCCAAGGAATGACGTCGAAAGCAAGCACATTAATCCTAGGGGGCAATTTCTTAGTCGAAATAATTCTTTTCGAAAGATTAAGCTGATTCAAAATGCTGGTGAAGGGTCAGGAAGGAAGTAAAGGCCGAAAAGACGCACGTGCAAGTATTAATCGGAAGTTATTGGACACGGACTCGAGTCAGACACCTTGAAAAATTGAACAATTACTCGAATGAAGAATCAAATAGTTTGTCGAATGGAGAATCGAGCAGTTACACGAGTAAGGAAGTCGAAGGCTTTCTTTGAGTTAGGAATTAACTGGTAACGCTCATGGCAAAAGAGCGGGAACAATTACCTAAGAATTCGCATACAAGGCAGCGTTGTGTAATTAATGTCGGTTATGGAAGTGGGTTATAAATATTAGTAAGTTTTAGGAAATAAGGGTTGGAACTTCTTTTCAAAAATACACTCAAGCACACTCATATCCCAGCGAATTCCTGAGTTTGCATTCGAGTTCGATTTCCGTAGGGTTCCTTCCACTGTCTTTATATTTTATTTATAATTCTTGCAAGACTTTATCTTTCAAGCAAATTTATCTTTCAAGCATTGTTTAATTTCTATGTCCAATTTACACTTCAGTACCTTTAATTTCCATGTCTAAAGTCCTTTGATCCAATCGAAGGCATCTTTATTGCTTTCTTTAAATTTCAATGAAAATCTTTTCGATTTCAGTCAATTTTACTTTTCGAATCCTTTATTTTACACTTCTTTTACCCTTTGTACTTTTTGAACTTATTTCCTGTCTTAATACTCGTCTAATTCGAGAACCTTTGATACACTTATAGAAAACTGGTACCTGCAAAAAGAGGAGTTGGTTTCGCTCTCAGACCATTAGAATCGAACCACCGTCGATTTGTTAAAAATCGACAAAACAATTTGAAACGTTTCATTTTTAAAATTTTGTTTCAATTTAAATCATTAATATTTTTATTATTTTTAAAAGTTATATTTTTATATTTACAAATACACATATCTCGGTAAACGAGATAATTATAAGTGTATCTCGTTTATACTATTATAGTGTAAACAAAATACATCCATAATAATCTTGTTTACAGTATAAACGACATAAATCAATGTGATATAAATTAATAAATACATTATAAATTACATATTTCAATAATTAAAATAATTAAATTATTTATTAAAAAAATTCCCTCTCCTTTTACTAATATAAAGCCTTTAAATTATATTTAATTGATTTTTAACCACTAAATTATAGTTCTTTTTGTATTTATTATGATATAAAAAAATTAAAAATAGTTTTCGTATTTGGTTCTGAGAATAGGACAAAAAATAAGATAAGATATTGAAAATAAGACACAAATAATAGAGATATAAAAATTAGTATTTTTATATTTTATTTAATGATAAATTAGAACAAATCATAAAATGTAATTTATTTTTATTTTTTTATTCAAAAAATTTTGAAAAAAATATAATAATAACAATATAATTATAAAAATTAATAAGAATAATAAAAAAATAAATTATATTTTTCGTATTTTTGTATTTTTTTGTCAAAATAAATACAAAATATACTAATTTAATATCTCTAA
The DNA here is from genome assembly GCF_003086295.3 of Arachis hypogaea. Lineage (NCBI taxonomy): Eukaryota > Viridiplantae > Streptophyta > Magnoliopsida > Fabales > Fabaceae > Arachis > Arachis hypogaea. Next base: position 45,930,826 of record NC_092044.1, read on the forward strand.
ATACAATATTTCTATCTTTGTTTTATCTAATAAATATAATTTTATATCTCAATATCTCTATCTTAATATTTTGTACTTATAAACAAATGCAGTCTAATATCTATTTGAGACACTAATCACATCTTATTTTTTCATAATAAATATAAAATAGATTTAATTTTGTATACTAATAGTATAGAATAAATTTATACAAATATTTATATATTATTACATTATCTAACGATAATTTTTTTAAAATTTATTATTTAAAAATTTATTTAAATATATAATTAATTATATAATTATATAAAAAATTGTATAAACTAAGTACATTAAAATTAAATTTTATATAAAATAATTAATAATTATTATATCATTGTACACGTCGCAAATTGTTGATGATGATGATGTTGGCACTTTCCCACCAACTTGAACGATGGCGAGCCAAGTGGCACTGTGGATTTCGGGAAACAAAATCAATACCTATTTTAATTTGTTTGTTCAGTCAGTTCATTTTTTTTTTGACAAAATAATTAAGCATTTTTTAAAAGATACCATTCTTGGCTATTTTTTTTATATTGAGAAACAGAGGTGTGATTCACTTTAATAGGGGACTATTTTGGTTAAATACATTAACACAGGAATGACTAAATGAACCTGAAATTGTGATGAACGATTTTACAAAAAATATTTAAAAAAACAAAAAAAAGCATAAATCGTGAATCCTAATTTCTTAAGTTTTATAAATTTTGATTGCGGCAAAGTTTACCTGTATAAGAAAATCCGTTCGTCTTTATATTTGTCACTTCTCCACCCTTTTTTCGTCATGCTAAATATTCAACCTTTCTCGCTACAAAATTTTTTTTTCTTACTCTTATGTGCTAAGTGAGAGCTAGCAAAGTTTTTGAAGGAAAAAATTGAATATGATGCTAGTTTAAAGAATATATTATAATAATCAGATTTTATCACAAACACTTGAAGACGAAATATTTGTGGATCATAATTTATGTATATTTGTTGTTTTTCTTGTAATATCTCACTTAAGGAGTTGAAAAGTGTTATTTGTCATAATATAAATTCTCAAATACTAAAGAAGGTAGCGAGTATTTTATCTAAGTGTCTCATATTAATATTTGTTCGATTCATTAAATTTTATGCTATATACGTCATGGATGATGCAAGCTTGCAATAGATATTTTCAATCTATTATTAAATTCAATGGCATGTGTCTATTATTTATTACAAGAAAAATATTAGATATTGTCAAATTTACGAGTGAAATAACGAAAATAATCTACCGATAAATCGATTATTGTTAAATTTTGAGCTGGATTAAATCCGACATAAATCTCGCTAGTAACTAATTACCGGCGAATTTAATTTTTCGACAGCAATTACGGCAGAATTAGCATCGAATTATGATATTAAGGTTACGAAAATTTGATGAGAGTTACCGTCGAAAATTATCCGACGACAAATTTGGCTCCACGCATTGTGATTTTACGCCACATTTTTCAATGGTAAATCACACGGTAGTCTTTTTTATTTTATATTAAATTGGATTATCGTTACGTCAAGTAATTCCAACAATAAATCTGACGGTAGTTTTAATTTTTTTCTTGAGCCTATAATAGACTCCAATATTTAATAATTAATAGTCAACTCCTAATTAGTAAAGAATAAACTAGTCATTTATATATAACAAGGGTAATTACCCGTATCATGCACGTAATAAGATTGAAATTATAATTTTAAATTATTTTTTAAAAATTAATTTAAATTATAATAATTTGATTAATAAAAAAGTAATATGTTATGCATTGTTTGTTTCTTTTAATCGTGTTAATTAGATTAACTCTAAAATAGTTATTAATCGGTTTTAATAATCTACTTTCTTCAATAAATCATACATATATACCGAATGTGATCATAAATAATATAGTAATAGTTAAATCTATCAACAAATATATTGGCTATTATCACACTATAAAACAAATTAAATATAAAGGCTATTAGCACTTATAAATCTATAAAATCACACTGTCTTTGATTCGTGCAAGGGTTTACTTATCAAATAAACTTAAAATATGAACAAAAAATATTTATAAAATGAACCTAGCATCACTTGAAAGAACCATGGAAAATAATCAACTTATCTTATTATCCATAAAAACTATTTCTATATAAGTTGTCTTGTTCTTATCAAATTTGGATGGGACTTTCCATAACCTTATATATTAATTTTGCTAAATAATTCTATATATATATATATATATATATATATATATATATATAATATGGTATTTTTCTTAATATATATACATATACATAAAAAAATATGAATTATATTTTGTTAAACTCTATGTTACCGATTATTTAAAATATTTAAATCACATATATTAATTATTTTTTGTTATAATTATTTCGTTTTATATATATAATTATTTTTTATTCTACAATCGTGTAATATTTTTTTTTATATCCATATATATTCTTCGATCCCGATCCCATTTATACGCATATTAATAGTTTTTTTCTAATAATGATGTTTTAATTTTTTGTTTTTTTTTTCACGTATCTTTCTTTTTTCTAAATAGTGATGTTTTAATATTTTTTCTTTTTTTAAATACTTTTTTCTTAATAATTACATTACTAATCTGAAATATAAAATGAGAAAAAAAAGTGATACATATATCTAAGAAAGAAAATAAACTTAAAAATCAGAAAAAAGAAATTTTATATTAAAAAATGTAAAAATAATATATTCAAAAAGAATAGTCGTAATATATAAATTGAGTCAACACTTTAAATTTCTCTAAAACTAATTTAACCAAATACCAATATTAGAAATAAATTACTTAAATAATATTTAATCTATTCTAGTCCTTAGACATATATAGATTAGAGTCATTCTCGTAACGATAACCAACTGAAACAACATCGTAAGTTCGAACATCTAGAATTCGTGACAATTCAAACTATTCCCTTGTTCTTTAAAAATCTTCTGTATCCCTGATAGAGTTGAATCACTATTCCTTTTATGGAAAAAGAGTTACGAATGTGACTTTGATGTGTTGGAGACCAAAATTCGGAAATCACTATTTATATTTTAGTGTGACACCCATTAAACCCTAAAGGACAAATAAAATAATATCTCTGATTTTATTCTCATTTAATTCTAAATCAAAAGTAATAATGACTTATTTAATTCAGCATTTATGTTAATAAATAAAATGAGCATTATATAAGTCATTTAATGTAAAATAGCTTAATTTGTGATTATAATTAATATATGTATTGCCCATAAATAGATTAGGAAATAATAGTTTCATAACAAAATAATCATTCAATTTGAATTACAATTAATTGATTGATAGAAATTATAATAAATTATATGATATTTAAATAATTAACTAAATCAATTAGTTGATATAATTAATTTATTATAATAAATTGAATTTAATGAGAAAAGAAATAAATCAAAAAATACCATCAGAAATGTACCACGACAGTATTATCATTAAGTGCAGAAATTTAATTTTTATATAATAGAATAGATATTTACAAGTTATTATATTAAACAAAGACTAAAAAATAATACACTAAACAAAATAAAATGCATCAATGGTAAAATATAACCTAAAAATCACTTAAATTAAAAAAGAACATGTGATAAATTACAATAAATCTATATATGAGAAGTAAAAGTAAAATAAACAATTAAAAATAATGTAAAAATAGCAATTAAAAAAAGTAAAAAAAGATAGAAAAGATAATGTGTAGAATAGATAAAAAATGCATTGCAATAAAAGATTAATATAATTAATTAATACAAAGGATGAAAGAGAAAAATCAAAATATGATTTTATTAAAAAAATTTCAAAAAAAAATTTTAAAGAATAACCTATTAATCAACTTTTATAAAAATATTACAAAAAATTTAAATTATTTTTAAATAAAATAATAATACCTTTAAGAACTATTAATCAAAATAAATATAAAAAGAATTAATATAAAACAAAATTATAGAAAAATATTAGTAAAATTAAGATAAAAAATAAAAAAATATAAATATTTTACCTGAAGTACAAAATAAAGAGAAAAAAAATGATATATAAAATAATAAGATAATAAATTGAATTAATTGAGTTCATTTATTTTATTGCTTTATATATTATTTATTAAATAATTTAATATTTATCTCGATCAAATTAAATAATAAATTAGTTATAATTAATTTAGTTTAATGAACAAAATTTAAAATAATTTGATATTTACTCTAATTAAATTAAATATTTAAAGTTATGATTAGTGTAATTTAATGAATCAAATAAAATATTAAATAATAAAATATTTATCCTAATCAAATCAAATTACATAATTAATTAATTATAATTAATACAATTGAATGAATCAAACACATTAAATTGAAAAATTATTAATTACTGACCAAACACATTTAATGTTTATTTTAAAAATTAATTACTAACCTTTTATTCTTTTAATTATTAATAATTTAAATAAAGTAATATCCTATAACTTATTTTGTTATCTATTTTAAGTAATTACTAATATTATATTTTTCTAATTATTTGCTTGTCTTATTTATCATTTATGCTTTCAATCAATTATATTAATAAACAAATAAACTAAATTAACTCCAGTTATATTTGGACTATTCAACAATCAACATATTCTTTTAAATTTGGGATTAACTACTAACGATAAAAAATAAAAAATTTAGAATAATTTAATATTATGAACATTAATTATTATTGTGAAATAACCTAAAATCATAATGCAATTTATTTTTTAAGAAATAATAAAGTATTATTATTAATTATGAAATAACCTAAAATCATAATGCATTTTATTTTTAAAGAAACAATCATCCATTAATATCCATAAATAAAAACTATCGTCAAAATACTTTGATTAAAAATATGAAGGGTTAATTACTATTCATTATTAATAATATATCGATTATATCAAAAAATAAAAATATAATTTTTTGCATTTACACCATTAGAAGAATTATCATCATGAATAAATTTTTGTCAGAAAAAAAGAATAAAATTGTATATATAGTAAATTTAAAAAATAAATATCTTTAAGTAATTATGCTTTTTTTAATAAATAGTAAAAAATTAAATATCATAAACTATATTCTTTCAATATAATTTATAAATATTAATAATGAAAATAGTCTTACTAATATAAATGATCAATACAATAATTATATGAAAAAATAACTAATAACATGATTGCATAATTTTCAAGATCCTATATAGTTAAATCTAATGGACAAATAAAAAAATATCTATATGATAATATCCTAATATTTTAGTATACTATAAATCATATTATAAATTTCAAATAATTTTAAGTCAACTCCTTAAACACATTATAACATAAATCATCTAAAAAAATACACCAAATTAACGAATATCACATGGGTCATAAGATACACTCTAAATTGTTACGATATTTCAAATAAAGAGAGCATTGCAATACAGAGAAATCAATGAATATAACTAAAATAAAGAGAGCAACAAAGAGACACACAAAAAATAATAAAGAGAATCAATAAAAGTATTAATATATAAACTACACACACGAACAATGTATATATTAATTGTGAATCACAAAAAAAAGACAATATATATATATATATATATATATATATATATATATATATATATATATATATATATATATATATATAAACCACATACACAAACAATGTATATATTAATTGTGAATCACAAAAAATACAATATATATGAATTGAAGCACACATGACAAAATAGAATATTACAAAACAAAATTATAGTAAGATTATTTAAAAACAACATAAAGATGACACATCTTTTTTGTTAATCAGAAGCTAAAAGAAAAAAAGTATGCGCCTAATAATAATCAATTAAAACAAACAAAAATTAAAAAAAAATAAAAATGAAATGTATAAATAAAGATAAAAAAAACAAAAATTAAAAAAATTATAAAAATTGTACCTTAAACACGAGAGAGAAAGAGAGGGGAAGGGAGGGAGGGAGGGAGGGAGAGAGAGAGAAAAGAGAGCCAATGAGTAAAAAATATTTGATCTTGTATAAATAGATGTTAGATGATATTGAGAAAAATAAATTAATTAAATTAATTATTAAATAATTTGATATTTACTCCAATCAAATCAAATAATTAATATAATTAACCAAATTAATTAATTGATATAATTAATCAATTCATATAAATTATAATAAATGGTGAGATTTGAATGTCTAATCAAATTAATTAATTGATATAATTAATTAATTATAATTGATTTGCTTTAACGAATTAAATGAAATAAATCAGGAAACACCTTAAGAGCATGCCACATTAATTCCATCATTAAGTGCAAAATTCTGATTTTTATGTAATAGAATAGAATAAATAGAATAGATATATAATAAAGATATTTTCTTAAATTAGTATAATTATGTATTATTTATTAAATATTAATTGTAATATTGTAATATAATTATAATAAAGATATTTTTCTAAAATAAATTTATTTAGAGAAATATTATTATTATTATTATTATTATTATTATTATTATTATTATTATTATTATTATTATTATTATTATTATTATTATTATTAAAATGATTAAAAATATTTTTGATTGATAATTGATAAGTAATTTAATAATATATTAAATATTAATTTTATATAACTATAATAAAGATATTTTCTTAAATCAGTATAATTATGCATTATTACTTAAATGCTAATTATAGTATAATTATAATAAAGATATTTTTATAAAATAAATTTAGAAGAGAAAATAGTGCACTCATTTTGCCGGGAAAATGGATTCACGAGGAATCGACACCTCACTTCTATTAGCTGGTGAAAAACCCAATTTTAGTATATTAAGTAGATGTGAAATATCAAATATACAGAATAAGAACACAAAAGAATAAAATGCTACTAAACAAATCAAAACAAAGCCCTAATGACTAAGAAGCTTGATAGTCATCGTCATCGTAATCAAAACAAGGCCTGCTCGTGACACGTCAATCTATCGTCATGCCTACATGAAACAATGTAATTATATCATAACCTAATCAAAGTTTGATAAAGAAATATATAAGATAGAAATAAAGGTAGTGTGCGTCGTAATTATATGAGTTTACCAAATAAAATTTAAACATACAACAAATTATTTAAACTATATTTAGGTTAACCTTATTCAGATCATCATCTTCCTCCTCTGGTTCATCCTCCTCTTTCAAGGTAATTTTCTGATCATTGAACTCTTATTCTTCATCTCTATCAACCCATTCTTCTTAAATATCGTCGTCTTCTAGTGATAATGTCTCGCCATCTACCCTAAAGTCAATACTGCCATCATTCATAATAGCCAACCTAAGAGTGATCGGATTGTGAGAACCGAAAATAATTAAAATAAAATAAAAATATAATTTATTTGTTTGGAATAGGTTGACAATGATAAGGAATATTAAAATAGAAAATTTAATGAAGAAAATAGAATTTAGCATAAAAATATCATTTATCACTAAGGTTTTGAGAATTGAACCGGTCATCAAACCGCTTTAGGTACTGGTTTACTGGTTTATTGGTCCAACCGGTCTAACCGGTGATTGGTGCACGAAATTGCAATCACACTTTTGCAATTCCGCACAACTAACAAGCAAGTGCACTGGGTCGTCCAAGTAATACCTTACGTGAGTAAGGGTCGATCCCACGGAGATTGTTGGCTTGAAGCAAGCTATTGTCAGGATATTAATAATTATCAGGGTTGATTGTAAAAAGTAAAAGAACATGAAAATAGTACTTGTTTTGCAGTAATAGAGAACAGGTTGAGGTTTTGGAGATGCTCTATCTTCTGAACCTCTGCTTTCCTACTGTCTTCTTCTTCAGGCACGCAAGGCTCCTTCCATGGCAAGCTGTATGTAGGGTTTCACCGTTTTCAATGGCTACCTCCCATCCTCTCATTGAAAATGTTCAACGCGCTCTGTCACAGCACGGCTAATCATCTGTCGGTTCTCAATCAGGTTGGAATAGAATCCAGCGATTCTTTTGAGTCTGTCACTAACGCCCAGCCCTCAGGAGTTTGAAGCTCGTCACAGTCATTCAATCCTTGAATCCTACTCAGAATACCACAGACAAGGTTTAGACCTTCCGGATTCTCTTGAATGCCGCCATCAATTCTAGCTTATACCACGAAGATTCTGATTAAGGAATCCAAGAGATATCTACTCAATCTAAGGTAGAACGGAGGTGGTTGTCAGGCCACATTCATAGTTGAGAATGATGATGAGTGTCACGGATCATCACATTCATCAGGTTTAGGAACAAGTGATATCTTAGAATGGAAGCAAGCATGATTGAATGAAAAACAGTAGTAATTACATTAATCCATCAAGACACAGCAGAGCTCCTCACCCCCAACCATGGGGTTTAGAGACTCATGCCGTAGAAGATACAATGAGAAATGTGTAAAGTGTCATGAGGTGTAGAAACAATGTCCAAAGATCCTATTAATAGTGAACTAGTAACCTAGGGTATACAGAAATGAATAAATGACGTAAAAATCCACTTCTGGGTCCACTTGGTGTGTGCTTGGGCTGAGCATTGAAGCTTTCATATGTAGATACTTTTTCTGGAGTTAAACGCCAGCTTTCATGCCAGTTTGGGCGTTTAACTCCAATTTTTATGCCAGTTCCAGCGTTAAACGCTGGGAATTCTGAAGCTGATTTGCAACGCCGGTTTGGGCCATCAAATCTCGAACAAAGTATGGACTATTATACATTGCTGGAAAGCCCAGAATGTCTACTTTCCAACGACGTTGAGAGCGCGCCAATTGGGCTTCTGTAGCTCCAGAAAATCCACTTAGAGTGCAGGGAGGTCAGAATCCAACAGCATCTGCAGTCCTTTTCAGCCTCTGAATCATACTTTTGCTCAGGACCCTCAATTTCAGCCAGAAAATACCTGAAATCACAGAAAAACACACAAACTCATAGTAAAGTCCAGAAAAGTGAATTTTAACTAAAAACTAATAAAAATATAATAAAAACTAATTAAAACATACTGAAAACATACTGAAAACAATACCAAAAAGCGTATAAATTATCCGCTCATCACAACACCAAACTTAAATTGTTGCTTGTCCCCAAGCAACTGAAAATAAAAATAGAATAAAAAGAAGAGAATATACTATAGACTCCAAAATATCAAAGAAACTTAGCTCCAATTAGATGAGCGGGACTATTAGCTTTTTGCTTCCGAACAGTTTTGGCATCTCGCTTTATCCTTTGAAGTTCAGAATGATTGGCATCCATAGGAACTCAGAACTCAGATAGTGTTATTGATTCTCCTAGTTAAGTATAATGATTCTTGAACATAGCTATTTTATGAGTCTTGGCTGTGGCCCAAAGCACTCTGTCTTCCAGTATTACCACCGGATACATACATGCCACAGACACATACTTGGGTGAACCTTTTCAGATTGTGACTCAGCTTTGCTAGAGTCCCCAATTAGAGGTGTCCAGGGTTCTTAAGCACACTCTTTTTGCCTTGGATCACAACTTTATTTCTTCTCTCTCTTTTTTTTCTTTCTTTTCTATTTTTTTCGTTTTTTTTTTCAGATTTTTGAATCACTGCTTTTTCTTGCTTCAAGAATCAATTTGATGATTTTTCAGATCCTCAATAACAGTTCTCCTTTTCCTTCATTCTTTCAAGAGCCAACAATTTTAACATTCTTAAATCAACAAATTCAAAAGACATATGCACTGTTCAAGCATTCATTCAGAAAACAAAAAGTATTGTCACCACATCAAACTAATTCAACTAGTTTCAAAGATGAATTCGAAGTCCTGTACTTCTTGTTCTTTTGTGATTAAAGCACTTTTCATTTAAAAGAGGTGATAGATTCATAGGACATTCATAGCTTTAAGACATGAACTTTAAATTTCATTAATCATGAATTAAGAACAAAGACTCAAAAATAGATATAAGATGAGACTAGTAGGAATAGAAAACAAAAAATTTAAATAGGCTCCTAATGATAGAGGTTATCACAGAGTTAGGACTCAACAACCTTGATTTTGAGAAGTGGATGCTCCCTCAAATTGAGGGGAGAACTTTTGGCGTTTCAACTCTTGAAGTTCACGCCCCTGCTTCTCTTGTTCCTTCAGCAATTTACAGAGCATGCAGTTCTGATTCTGCTATTCTTCCTTAAGTTGCTCCATAGTTTCTTGCAACTTGGTGATAGATGCTTCTAGGCTGGCCTAGTAGTCAATTTCAGGAAATTTAGGGAGGAACTCCTACGCCCTCTTTTTGATAGAGTTGTCTTGCATTTGTCCTTCCATTGACTTTTTGGTGATTGGATGTTCAATTGGGATGAATTCATCTACTCCCATCTTCACCCCAGCCTCTTTGCAGAGCAAGGAGATCAAGCTTGGGTACGCCAGTTTGGCTTCAGTGGAATTCTTGTTTGCGATTGTGTAGATCTCATAAGCAATCAGATGATGAACCTCCACTTCTTTTCCCAACATAATGCAATGAATCATCACTGCTCTCTTGATAGTGACCTCAGAACGGTTGCTAGTGGGCAATATGGAACGCCCAATAAAGTCTAGCCAACCTCTTGCAATTGGTTTGAGGTCTCCCCTCTTGAGTTGGTTTGGGACACCTTTTGAATTGGTTATCCACTTAGTTCCAGGGAGGCATATGTCCTCTAGAACTTGATCCAACCCTTTATCTGCTCTCACCATCCTCCTATTAAAAGATTCAGGATCATCTTGCAGTTGAGGCAATTTGAAGACCTCTCTTATTTTGTCCAGATGGAAGTAAATAATTATCCCTCTGACCATGGTTCTGTAGGTATGAAAAGCAGTTCCAGTCATTCTCTACTTATCTGTCAGCCACAGATTTGAGTAGAATTCCTGAACCATGTTCCTTCCAACCTTTGTCTCAGGGTTGGTTAGAACTTCCCATCCTCTGTTTCGAATTTGCTCTTGGATCTCCGGATATTCATCTTCTTTCAGATTGAATTTGACTTCCGGGATCACTGACCTCAGACCCATTATTTTGTGGTAATGGTCTGCATGTTCTTTGGTTAAGAACTTCTCTTGACTCCAGACATCCTTTGGATTATTCTCTTTCTTGCCTCTTGAATTGGTTTGTTTTCCTCTAGGAGCCATGATCTTGGTAAATCTTGGCCTAGTGATCACGAAAAGCACACCAAACTTAGAGGTTTACTTGTCCTCAAGCAAAAGAAGGCAAAGAGGGGAGAGAGGAGAAGAGCAAATTCGAATGGTGTGGGGAAAGAGGGTGGCCGAACGTGTTTAAATAGGAGAGGGGGAGAGATTTTCGAAAATTTGAGGGAGATTTGAGAAGATATGGAAAACATTTGAGGAGAGAATGGAGTTTTTGAAAGAGCCTAGGAAAGGATTTGAAATAGATTTGAAGAAGATTTCAATTTTTGAAATTGGAAGGTGAATGATGAAAGTTTGTAATGTGTGTATGCAGAAAAATATGGATTAAAACAAGAAAGTTTGAAAAAATTTGAAGTGGGAACCAAAATCTCATCCCCCTGCCTTTCTGGCGTTAAACGCCCAGAATGGTATCCATTCTGGCGTTTAACGCCCATTTGTTGGCCAATTTGGGCGTTTAACGCCCAGCCAGGCACCCTGGCTGGCGTTAAACGCCAGAAATCCCTTTATCACTGGGCGTTTTACTAAACGCCCAGGATGCTGCACACCTGGCGTTAAACGCCCAGAATGGTGCCTATTCTGGCATTTAACGCCCAAAATGGCACCTTTACTGGCGTTAAACGCCCAGAATGGTGCCCATTCTGGCGTTTAACGCCCAAAATACCCCTCACTGGCGTTTTTTCGCCAGCAAGCTCTTTTTCTCTGCTGTTTGCACTGAATCCTTCTGTAACTCTGTGAATTCCTTCAATTTTGATAATTACCCTTTTAGAATATGTATCAAACCTTTATTAAACAAAACAGATACCCTGCTAATCACTGGGTTGCCTCCCAGCAAGCGCTTCTTTATTGTCTTTAGCTGGACCTTCACTGAGAATCACTCAAGTCTCAGTTTTGAGCATTCTTGCTCAAAATTGCTTTCAAGATAATGTTTGATCCTCTGTCCATTAACAATGAACTTCTTGTCAGAATCAGTATCCTGAAGCTCAACATATCCATATGGTGATACTCCTGTAATCACATACGGACCCCTCCAGCGGGATTTAAGTTTTTCTGGGAACAATCTGAGCCTAGAGTTGAAGAGCAGGACTTTTTGTCCTGGCTCAAAGACTTTGGATGACAACTTCTTGTCATGCCACTTCTTTGCCTTTTCCTTATAAATTTTTGCATTTTCAAAGGCACTGAGTCTGAACTCCTCTAGCTCATTTAGCTGGAGTAATCTCTTTTCACCAGCTAACGTAGCATCCATGTTTAGGAATCTGGTTGCCCAGTAGGCTTTATGTTCCAGTTCCACGGGCAGATGACAGGCCTTCCCATACACTAGTTGGTTTGGAGAGGTTCCTATAGGAGTCTTGAATGCTGTTCTGTATGCCCACAGAGCATCATCCAAGCTCTTTGCCCAATCCTTTCTACGGGCAACAACAGTTCGTTCCAGGATTCTTTTGAGCTCTCTGTTAGAGACCTCAGCTTGCCCATTTGTCTGTGGGTGATACGGAGTTGCTACTTTGTGGCTAATTCCATATCTAACCATAGCAGAGTACAGTTGTTTATTGCAGAAATGAGTACCCCCGTCACTGATTATGACTCTGGGAACACCAAATCTGCTGAAGATGTGTTTCTGGAGGAATTTCAGCACTGTCTTAGTATCATTAGTGGGTGTAGCAATTGCTTCTACCCATTTAGATACATAGTCCACTGCCACCAGAATGTAAGTGTTTGAGTATGATGGTGGGAATGGGCCCATAAAGTCAATTCCCCATATATCAAACAACTCAATCTCTAAGATCCCTTGTTGAGGCATGGCGTATCCGTGAGGCAAGTTACCAGCTCTTTGGCAGTTGTCACAGTTACGCACAAACTCTCGGGCATCTCTATAGAGAGTAGGCCAGTAGAAGCCACATTGGAGGACCTTAGTGGTTGTTCGCTCACTTCCAAAGTGTCCCCCATACTGTGATCCATGGCAGTGCCACAGGATCCTTTGTGCTTCTTCTCTGGGTACACATCTGCGGATCATTTCGTCTGCACATCTCTTAAAGAGATATGGCTCATCCCATAGGTAGTACTTGGCATCTGAAATTAATTTCTTTCTTTGCACTCTGCTGTACTCCTGTGGTATGAACCTCACAGCTTTATAATTTGCAATATCTGCAAACCATGGAGCTTCCTGGATGGCAAATAGTTGCTCATCTGGGAAGGTCTCAGAGATCTCAGTAGAAGGGAGGGACGCCCCAGCTACTGGTTCTATTCGGGACAGATGATCAGCTACTTGGTTCTCTATCCCTTTTCTGTCTCTTATTTCTATATCAAACTCTTGCAGAAGCAACACCCATCTTATAAGCCTGGGTTTTGAATCCTGCTTTGTGAGTAAGTACTTAAGAGCAGCATGGTCAGTGTACACAATCACCTTTGATCCCACTAGATAGGATCTAAACTTGTCAATGGCATAGACCACTGCAAGTAACTCTTTTTCTGTGGTTGTGTAATTCTTCTGTGCATCATTTAGAACACGGCTGGCATAATAAATGACATGCAGAAGCTTGTTATGCCTCTGTCCCAACACTGCACCAATGGCATGGTCACTGGCATCACACATTAATTCGAATGGCAATGTCCAGTCTGGTGCAGAGATGACTGGTGCTGTGACCAGCTTGGCTTTCAGGGTCTCAAATGCCTGCAGACATTGTGTGTCAAACACAAATGGTGTGTCAGCAGCTAGCAGGTTGCTTAAAGGTTTTGCAATTTTCGAAAAATCCTTCATAAACCTTCTGTAGAATCCTGCATGCCCTAGAAAGCTTCTGATTGCCTTAACATTGGCAGGTGGTGGTAATTTTTCAATTACCTCTACCTTTGCCTTATCCACCTCTATTCCCCTGCTTGAAATTTTGTGCCCAAGGACAATTCCTTCAGTCACCATAAAGTGACATTTCTCCCAGTTTAAAACCAGGTTAGTCTCTTGGCACCTTTTCAGGACAAGTGCTAGGTGATTAAGACAGGAGCTGAATGAGTCTCCATATACTGAGAAGTCATCCATGAAGACTTCCAGGAATTTCTCCACCATATCAGAGAAGATAGATAACATGCACCTCTGAAAAGTTGCAGGAGCATTACACAGACCAAAAGGCATTCTCCTGTAGGCAAACACGCCAGAAGGGCAAGTGAATGCTGTTTTCTCTTGGTCCTGAGGATCTACTGCAATTTGGTTGTAGCCTGAATAGCCATCCAAAAAGCAATAATAATCATGACCAGCTAGTCTTTCTAGCATTTGGTCTATGAATGGTAAAGGAAACTGATCCTTTCTGGTGGCTGTATTGAGCCTTCTGTAGTCAATACACATACGCCACCCTGTGACTGTTCTTGTAGGAACCAGTTCATTTTTTTCATTATGAACTACTGTCATGCCTCCCTTCTTGGGGACAACTTGGACAGGGCTCACCCAGGGGCTATCAGAAATAGGATAAATAATCCCAGCCTCTAGTAATTTAGTGACCTCTTTCTGCACCACCTCCTTCATGGCTGGATTTAGCCGTCTTTGTGGTTGGACCACTGGTTTGGCATTATCCTCCAATAGGATCTTGTGCATGCATCTTGCTGGGCTAATGCCCTTAAGATCACTTATGGACCACCCAAGAGCTGTCTTGTGTGTCCTTAGCACTTGAATCAGTGCTCCCTCTTCCTGTGGATTTAAAACAGAGCTTATAATCACTAGAAAAGTGTCACCCTCTCCCAGAAATGCATACTTCAGGGATGGTGGTAGTGGTTTGAGTTCAGGTTTGGGAGGCTTATCCTCCTCCTGAGGAATTTTCAAAAATTCTTTTGTTTCCTCTGGTTCTTCTTGATCAGGCTGAGCATTCTTGAAGATGTCCTCAAGCTCTGATTCTAGACTTTCAGTCAGATTGATCTCTTCCACCAAAGAGGCAATAATGTCAGTGCCCATGCAGTCATTTGGTGTGTCTGGATGCTGCATGGCTTTTACAGCATTCAACTTGAACTCATCCTCATTGACTCTCAGGGTTACTTTCCCTTTTTGTACATCAATGAGAGTTCGTCCAGTTGCTAGGAAAGGTCTTCCTAGAATGAGAGTTGCACTCTTGTGCTCCTCCATTTCCAGCACCACAAAGTCAGTTGGAAAGGCGAATGGCCCAACCTTGACAATCATGTCCTCTATTATGCCTGATGGATATTTAATGGAGCCATCAGCAAGTTGGAGGCATATCCGGGTTGGTTTGACTTCTTCAGTCAACCCAAGCTTTCTGATAGTGGATGCAGGTATTAGATTGATGCTTGCTCCAAGATCACACAGGGCTGTCTTGGTGCAAGCACCTTCTAATGTGCACGGTATCATAAAGCTTCCTGGATCTTGAAGTTTTTCTGGTAAGCTTTTCAGAATGACTACACTGCATTCTTCAGTGAGAAATACTTTTTCAGTTTCTCTCCAATCCTTCTTATGACTTAAAATCTCTTTCATGAACTTAGCATAAGAAGGTATTTGCTCAAGTGCCTCTGCAAACGGAATCTTTATTTCAAGAGTCCTTAGATAGTCTGCAAAGCGGGCAAATTGCTTATCCTGCTCCGCTTGGTAGAGTTTCTGAGGATAAGGCATCTTGGCTTTATATTCTTCAACCTTAGTTGCTGCAGGTTTATTCCGTACAGAAGTGGTTGAAGAAGCCTTTTTAGAGGGATTACTATCAGCACTCTCAGGTGTTTGATCCTCCCTTGGCGTTTGAACGCCTGGATTGGGTGAAGATTGGGCGTTTAACGCCAATTTTTCTCCCTTTTCTGGCGTTTGAACGCTAGAACAGGGCAGGAAATGGGCGTTTAACGCCAGCTTTCCCCCCTTTTCTGGCGTTTGAACGCCAAAAGTATTCCTCTCTGGGCTCTTATTGTCCTCAGAGGGATTTTGGACAGTGGTTTGGTCATCCTCTGTCAATTGTTCCTTATTTGGCTTTTTGCTACTTTGAGCAATGTTATTCAATGTCTTCCCACTCCTCAGTTGAACTGCTTGGCATTCTTCTGTTATCTGTTTAGATAACTGCTGTTTTGCTTGATTCAACTGTGATTCTATGTTCTTGTTAGCAATTTTAGTTTCTTGGAGCATCTCTTTAAATTCTGCTAACTGCTTTGTCATCAGGTGTAATTGTTGAGTAAGCTCAACCATTTGTTCTTGAGGATTAGGATCAGTGGCTACTATCATAACTTCTTCTTTTGTAGAGGACTCATTGCTAGAGTATAGATCCACCAGCTGAGTGGTCTAGAGACATCTGAGCTTTTTCTGTAAGCCCATAGTAGAAGATGTCTAACTGTACCCACTCTGAAAACATTTCAGAGGGGCATTTTCTTAGCATACCTCTATACCTCTCCCAGGCATTATAAAGGGATTCATTATCCTTTTGTTTAAAGCCTTGGATGTCCAGCCTTAGCTGTGTCATCCTTTTTGGAGGGTAAAATTGATTCAGGAATTTGTCTGATAACTGTTTCCATGTCTTTATGCTTGCTGTAGGTTGGTTATTCAACCACCTCTTAGCTTGATCTTTTACAGCAAATGGAAACAGTAATAGTCTGTAGATATCCTGATCCACCTCTTTATCACGTACTGTGTCAGCAATTTGTAAGAATTGTGCCAGAAACTCAGTAGGTTCTTCCTGTGGAAGACCGGAATACTGGCAATTTTGCTGCACCATGATAATGAGTTGAGGATTTAGCTCAAAGCTGCTTGCTTTGATGGGAGGTATACAGATGCTACTCCCATATGCAGCTGTAATGGGGTTAGCATATGACCCCAGAGTCCTTCTGTACTGCTCAATTCCACTTAGGTCCATGATGGAGAAAGGGAATATGATATGAATTCACAGGCAAAGTAAATTTTTTTTTGAATCAACCGAAAATAATAAAATAAAACAAATGGAAAATAAAATCAAATTTCAAAAACTAAAAGAAAATAAGATCAAGGTAAATTGAAAACTAAATCAATTAGTTAATTAAAAAGATTTTGGAATTAGCAATTGAAGATATATGATTGAAAATTATTTTGAAAGAGATTTGATTTTTGAAATGAGGAAAGAGAAAAACAACAAAATGACACCAAACTTAAAATTTTTAGAAAATCAAACACAAATTTTCGAAAATTTTAAAGGAAAAACACAAAGAAGACACCAAACTTAGAATATGAAACTAGACTCACATAAAAGACTCTAAATCAACAAAAATAAAACAGTCCTAATCTAAGCAACAAGATAAGCCGTCAGTTGTCCAAACTCGAACAATCCACGGCAACGGTGCCAAAAACTTGGTGCACGAAATTGCAATCACACTTTTGCAATTCCGCACAACTAACCAGCAAGTGCACTGGGTCGTCCAAATAATACCTTACGTGAGTAAGGGTCGATCCCACGGAGATTGTTGGCTTGAAGCAAGCTATGGTTATCTTGTAACTCTTAGTCAGGATATTAATAATTATCAGGGTTGATTGTAAAAAGTAAAAGAACATGAAAATAGTACTTGTTTTGCAGTAATAGAGAACATGTTGAGGTTTTGGAGATGCTCTATCTTCTAAACCTCTGCTTTCCTACTGTCTTCTTCTTCAGGCACGCAAGACTCCTTCCATGGCAAGCTGTATGTAGGGTTTCACCGTTTTCAATGGCTACCTCCCATCCTCTCAGTGAAAATGTTCAACGCGCTCTGTCACAGCACGGCTAATCATCTGTCGGTTCTCAATCAGGTTGGAATAGAATCCAGCGATTCTTTTGCGTCTATCACTAACGCCCAGCCCTCAGGAGTTTGAAGCTCGTCATAGTCATTCAATCCTTGAATCCTACTCAGAATACCACAGACAAGGTTTAGACCTTCCGGATTCTCTTGAATGCCGCCATCAATTCTAGCTTATACCACGAAGATTCTGATTAAGGAATCCAAGAGATATCTACTCAATCTAAGGTAGAACGGAGGTGGTTGTCAGGCACACATTCATAGTTGAGAATGATGATGAGTGTCACGGATCATCACATTCATCAGGTTTAGGAACAAGTGATATCTTAGAATGGAAGCAAGCATGATTGAATGAAAAATAGTAGTAATTAAATTAATCCATCAAGACACAGCAGAGCTCCTCACCCCCAACCATGGGGTTTAGAGACTCATGTCGTAGAAGATACAATGAGAAACGTGTAAAGTGTCATGAGGTGTAGAAACAATGTCAAAAGATCCTATTAATAGTGAACTAGTAACCTAGGGTATACAGAAATGAGTAAATGACGTAAAAATCCACTTCTGGGTCCACTTGGTATGTGCTTGGGCTGAGCATTGAAGCTTTCATATGTAGATACTTTTTCTGGAGTTAAACGCCAGCTTTCATGCCAGTTTGGGTGTTTAACTCCAATTTTTATGCCAGTTCCAGCGTTAAACGCTGGGAATTCTGAAGCTGATTTGCAACGCCGGTTTGGGCCATCAAATCTCGGGCAAAGTATGGACTATTATACATTGTTGGAAAGCCCAGGATATCTACTTTCCAACGCCTTTGAGAGCGCGCCAATTGGGTTTCTGTAGCTCCAGAAAATCCACTTTGAGTGCAGGGAGGTCAGAATCCAACAGCATATGCAGTCCCGTTCAGCCTCTGAATCAGATTTTTGCTCAGGACCCTCAATTTCAGCCAGAAAATACCTGAAATCACAGAAAAACACACAAACTCATAGTAAAGTCCAGAAAAGTGAATTTTAACTAAAAACTAATAAAAATATAATAAAAAGTAATTAAAACATACTAAAAACATACTGAAAGCAATGCCAAAAAGCGTATAAATTATCCGCTCATCAGTGATTCAACCGAAAAAATAGTTTTAAAATAGAATAATAAATAAATTATAAATATGCAAGTATTAAGTTGAGGGTATAAGGTAGTATGAAGTTTTTCTAATAGAGTGGTGAATTACTCTCTTAGGATTTTTCTTTTTTTTTTTATATTAAATGCAAAATTGCCAAATGAAAGCATGATACCAAACAAGTACAATTCCTCATCAGTACACAAAATGTTAAAAGAAATATCTGACAAGAATAGAAAGAATATCAAATGAATTATCATAAATCCAACTAAAAAATAAACATAGTACTCGGATAAATAAATTTGATAACATTATTAATAACAAAGTTGGTAGTGGACTAGTGCTAGAAAGGCTTCACCAAATGAAGGTGCATACAAGCTTTTAGAGACAATAGACTTGGATTTGTACAGTAGCATTTTGGATGAGTTGTTTTGAAGACCATTTGGTAAAACTAAGCTTTGAATAGGTACAATACAAGCTTCAACAAATGCTCATAACACACAGAAAGACAAATTTTCAAGATACATAAATAAGTGCTCATCCTCTGAAAATAATCATCTGAATCGGTATAAGGCAGGAAAAAATGACCATAAGTCCCTTTACCTAAGTCAATATAAACAACCATATCTGAAGTCAACAATCAGCATTCAGCACCAAACATTACAAAACATTAACCAATAATCACACTAAACCTGCAACCAACAATTACAAAACAGCAACAAACATGAGTACATTATAAAACATTCCAAAACAATGATGACACTAAACCTGCATAGTAAATAATCTCAAAGACAATGATCACCAATATCCAGCAAATAAATAATAAATACACAACAACAATTTAGTAAATAAACAAGAACAAGACCAACATAGAAAATCCAACAAATTAAGTCGCAGCAACCTAACAGTTTGACAAATTAAAACAACAGCAGCCCAACAATTTACCAAATTATCAACTTAACAAATTCAAGAACAAAAAATCACAACAAAACAAAAAAAATTAAAAGTAACAGAAGAACACAAGAACAATTAGCAAATTAACAAGTTCACAATAACAGTTAAAAAATTTACCAGAAGAACACTAATGCAAGTGGAATCATCATGCTAATATGTTTTCTGCAAAGATGCTATTTGTAAAGCTAAAATTTCCTAATTACTATGATCCAATTATTCTAATTTCACATGCAATCAACTTAGTAAGTTTTTAAAAGCTAGAAATTATAAAACCAACCAGAAATATGGTTAAAGCATTTCATCAAACATATTGAGTGCTGTAAAATTAAAACAAAATAAGAGAATTCAATGCTTAATTTCAATGTGATAGAGAAGAGAACATAACTATTGTAACTTTAATTTAGTCTATGAAAAAATCCAAACCACTACCAAATCAAATAATTACTTATTGTAATAGAAATCAGAAGTTGCAGAGTTTGAAGAAGAGTATTGGTGTTGTGTGAGTGTATTGTTTGGTGGCGAGTTTAGGAAACTCACGGCGGGGACAACAGAGAGTAGTTCCACGGCTGAGTGGAGGCGCGGGTTGGTCGCAGAGTTTAAAGTAGCAACGTGGCTTCTAGACGAACGCAAACTCGAACGGTGAACAGCGAGTGAACGCGAATGGTGAACGCCAAGCGAACGCGAACGAAGACGCGAACGTGAACGGAAAACAAACGGCGACGGAAGTGCGGTTGAGCAGACAAAGACGACAGATGCCAAGCTCGAGGAAGCAACCACAATCGGTGACAACGAATAGGGGTTGAAGACTTGGAGCATGCGGGAAGCTAGATGATGGATGGCGAACTTTGAGTGCGACAGACGGCGGCAGTATGCCACTCCTTGTGGCGGTGGTATAGGCTTACAGTGCTAGGGTTTTGTGGTTGCATTTGTATGATTTCTCTGACTGAAAGAAAGAAAGGGAGAACGGGAGAAAGAAACGAAGGAGCTACCCTCTTTTGTGTAAACCGGCCGGGTTCCGGTTCGGTCTGACCGACCAGTTCTCGTCCGGTTCAACGGTTTTTTGCCAGTTTTTTTATTAGCAGCTTTATACGCTTGACCTGAACGTTAATGCTGTTGGTTTGCAGTTAAACCGGTCTAACTGGTCGGTTTGGTCTGGTTTTTAGAACATTATTTATCACGTAAAAGTGCGAACCGGCTCTAATTGGGCCAGCACTGTGAGTGAGAAAACAAATTAAATTATGAGTGAATATATTTAAAAAATTGAATTTATTAATTAGAAAGGTTAAAAATAATTTAAACCTGAAAACCAAACACTAATTTTAAAAGGTTTTGATCCGATATTAGGTTAAATGAACCTATAATTCTAATGGGTTGGACTGGACCAAGTTGGGCCCAAGTCCAATATATAAATACCACTTTAATGAGCAATTTAGCTCATTTTCACCCAAAGACAAAGAAATGGGTGCTGCTAAGTTGAGAGAATAGAGGAAGAAATACTATTCATCATAACCTTTTTTCGCTCATAACTTGAGTTATGGTGCTCCGATTTGCGTAAGAACTCGAAATTCATACTCCAATTTTTGCCCTAACAGTTTTGCATTTTTAGGTATGATTTTTGAGTAAATTTTATGATTTTGGTTGTTTACGGGTGATCTAGCATTGGGTAGATGGTTAATTGTAAAGTGTTGAAGTAGGTACGACATGTATTAGAGGCTTGTATTTTGAAAACTTTGAGAGATAGAAAGTAAGACTTTATAAAAACTATATTGTATTTGTTTACCTTGTTTATCTATCTAGCTACTAGCTTGTATCTTGGAGCTTTATGTAAGGTGGTATAGATTATGTTTTGTTCTTGTCGTGTCTACGCGTTTTAGTTATCATGTATGAATGTTTTGCACTTGTAAATCCACTTTATACAAAGTGTTGAGGTAGGTACGGCATGTATTAGAGGCTTGTATTTTGAAAAACTTTGAGAGATAGGAAGTAAGTCTTTTATAAAAACTGTATTGTATCATTTTTACTGGCCGATCTAAACTTCACAGACTGTGACTAGTTTCTCTTGACTATATATATATATATATATATATATATATATATATATATATATATATATATATATATATATATATATATATATATATATATATATAGTTGTTTACTTTGTTTATCTATCTAGCTACTACCTTGTATATCTTGGAGCTTTATGTAAGGTGATATATATTATGTTCTATTCTTGTCGTATCTACGCGTTTTAGTTATTGTGTATGAACGTTTTGCACTTGTAATTCCACTTTATACAACTTTGAGTTTTTATTTCCTTCATTGGACTTCTACTATTATTACTTCCTTCCATATATATTATTGTATGAGCTCTACAAATGTCGTGGCATTTTATTATCCTTTGCTTTGCGGCTAGAGGTAAGGTTTAGGGTGATAGAGTGTTACACGGATCACTAGTATCAACCACCATTTTCAAAAGAGTTGGGTCATTAATCTGGTAAGGTTCCTAACCCTCTATTCCATCAGATTTGATGTGACCTCTTGGCTTAGTCTTAGCCCCAACCACCCAACTAGACTTGCATGACCCCGAATAAGGCACATAGTATACTTGTCATGCATTTTGAGGTAAAATAAAAAAATTGTAACGCCTATTTTTCCTTGTCACATTTACCTCAGTGATATTGTAGTCTTTATGCTTTCGTATTCCTAGTTGCGAACTTGGATCATACCATTCACATTTAAACACACACACCTTGTACGTAGTGCGACAAAAATACTCTAATTGAATTATATTGTAAACATGGTATATTGGCTAGCTTGTGCCCTTATTCATTGGGCCCCAACTAAGTGCAACTAGTTTCTACTTTGTTGTGTCAATTAGATTCACTCTGACGTATTCTCTGAACTAATGTGAAAAATTGTTGAGTGATGTATCAAGATTTGTTTCTAGGAAAAACCTATGATACAATAGGATAAATAAAAAAAATTAAGTGTACTGAAGTTTTGATTAGATGAAGAAGTTATTATCTTAATAATTGCAATATTTACAAAGACTTAAAAAACTCACCTTAGGTATGATGAAACCTGGTCATAGCTAAGTAACATAAGCAGATGTGCGACATCAATTTTCTTTTTTTCTAACCAATATTCACTACCCGCGCCCATTATAACTCCTTCCAGAACAAATATTGGATAGGTTGGTCCACTTGATGAGGATTCTCTCCTTTCATTGTTCCTTCTAACTCTTGTTCTCCATGACTTAACATGTGGCTCAAAATAAAATGAGCAAAATGCAGATGTTTCTTTAGCTAGGAATGCTTCGCAGATGCTACCCTCTATCTGAGCTCTGTTCTTCACGGTGCATTTGAATGAACCAATCAACTTCTTAAAAGGGTATATATCCACCTGAGTTGGACCGGTCCACACACTTTTTCTTCGTATAGTAGGTAGATTGCTAATTTGTTCCATAACATCAAAAATTCCTATTGAAAACATCCCATCTAACTTACAAAGTATGATGGGAATGTTTTTTTCCATGACTTACAGATCATTAATGCTAAGATTCATAGTACATAACTCCCTAAAGAATTCACTTATTTCTGTGAGAGAATTTCAGATGTTGGTAGGAAGTTCTCTAACTCTATGAATACATGACAGTGATTATTCTTCAATCTAGCAAGGCTACCATGTGAGACGTTTGCACACCTATTCAAATTAGAGGCGTATCCATCGAGAAACCTCAATCTCCAAATCCACCTACAAATATTTTGTCGCCAGCTAGAGAAAACACCGCCTTTGGTTTAGCCCAACGGCCGTTCTCAAGTCTCTTTAAGTTCAGATCTGGTCGCCTGCAAATGTCCACCAAACCTAACCTTGCCTTATTGTTATCCTTGGTTCGCTCATCATCCATTACTGAGTGCAAGATATTATCAAACACATTTTTTTCAACATAAATCACATCAAGATAATGCTAAACCAAGTTATCTTTCCAATAAGATAACTCTCAAAATATACTTTGTTTCGTCTAAGTATGATCCCTTCCATATTATGGAGGTCTCAATGTAGCCCCGTTATCGACGGTCCTTGGGATGCTACTAACACGATGCCAAACTTGCAAATCACTCAACATCATGGGTGCCTTTTCTTGTTTAGTTTTATTCTTCCTAAACGAGTCCTTATTGCGCCGAAAATGATGATTAATATCGAGAAACCCTCGATGAAAATCAAACCACTAATTCTTACCCCGTTTGTTAGCCAAAATGACTTTGTATTCTTCATACAAATAGGACACAATATTCTATCCTGAGCAGACCAACCTGATAACATCTAATATGCAGGAAAGTCATTGATGGTCCATATCAACGCAACATGCAATTAAAAATTTGTCTTGGTTGAAATATCATACGTTACTACACCATGAATCCAAAGCTCAATCAACTCATCTACAAAGAGTTGTAAGAGGACATCTATTTTGCTCTTTGGGTTGCTTGGACCAGGTATCATTAAAGTTAAGAACATGTATGGGTCATTCATGCACATTTTGGGAGGTAGGTTATAAGGAGTCACCACAACAGGCTAATGATGCATGTACATCTTTCCTATCTTTTCCTAGTGAATTTGCATCTAATTTGTTGAGTTTAATAAAGAATTAATTATTTTTTAGCCAATATGGATGCTACTTTGAGTCTTTTGCAATTTTGTTTATTTTAGGTAGCATTCGGCTGGATTTGATGGAGTTTCTGCAGCACAAGAACAAAGGAGATGGTAGCGAGGAACGACGCATACGCGTGACTGACGCACGCGTGATTTGGAGCTTTCCATGGCGACGCATGCGCGTGACTGACATGTATGTGTGATTTGAAGATTTGCACAGCGACGCGTGCGCGTGATCGACGCGTCCGTGTGACTCGGGAAAAAGACCATCGACGCATATGCGTGACATGTGCCACGTGCAGAAAATGCAGAAAAATGCTGGGGGCGATTTCTGGGCTGTTTTGACCCAATTTCTAGCCCAGAAAATTATAGATTAGAAGCTGCAGAATGGTCAAAACAAGTGGTCCCCATCCATCAATTGAAGACTTGATGATTGTTATAATTAATTTTGATTTAAATTCAAATTTGAATTTAAAAATAGGAAAAGATATTATCTTAATTTTAGATATTAGATTTTAAATTTATTAGGATTAGTTATAAAAAGGGATCTGATGCCATCAGATTGGAACTCTTGTACATTTTATGAGAATCCTATTTTTCTCTGAACCATGAGCAACTAATCATCCACTATTAAGGTTAGGAGCTCTGTCTATTGTATGGATTGATTCATTTGCTCTTTCTAATTTTATTCATGTATGGATTTATAATTTAAGAATTGTTTTCGCTCTTTATCTTATGAATTTGGATGGAACAGAAGTATGACCCTCTTTCTATTTGAGTTCTTGTATAACTTGGAAAAGCTCTATACTTGGAACAACAGCTTGAAAACAAATTCTCCTAAATTTTAATTATCTGAATTTAACAGGATACGTGACATATAATCCTTTTATTTCTTGGGTAATTAGAGTTTTTGTGGCATATAAACTAGAAATTGATTATCACCCTCTAATTGAATTAATTGACCAAGGAATTGGCAGTTAATGAATTTAGAGGAGACTAGGAAGGTCTAAGGAATTAGGGTCTAGTCACATACAGTTTGCCATAAATTAAATCCTGCATAATTAAATTAGTTAGTAAGAAAAGTTAATCTGGAAAAATAGATAACTCTGAAACCTTAACTATCTTCTCCATATTTTATTCCCAATTTATTCACCTATTCACCTGTCTCTTCAAACTCTTCTTTACTCTTTAATGCTTTTTGAACATCTAAACACTATTTTCTGCTTGTCTTACTAAGCCAATCCCTTAACCATTGTTGCTTAGTCCATCAATCCTCGTGGGATCGACCCTCACTCACCTGAGGTATTACTTGGTATGACCCGGTGTACTTGCCGGTTAATCTATCGGTATAAATTACTGCACCATGTTTTTGGCGCCGTTGCCGGGGATTGACTGTGATTAACAACTATTCGTTGTTTGATTGCTTAGATTAGATAATCTTTTATTATTATATTTTTTTATTTTATTATTAATTTTTATTTTGCATTTTTTACGTTAATTTTTTTTCTTTTTTTTCCTTTACGTTTTTTTTCTTTTCTTTTCCTTTTCATTTACTTTCCCCCCTCCCCTTTATACCGTACCCTTTTTTTATTTTACTTTTATTAATTAAATAAAAAATAAATAAAAAACAACTAAAATAAAATAAAATAAAAATAAAAATATTTTTATCTCTTTACACAGGTCACTTCATTGGGAATTCTCTGCACTATGACGTAGAGATTTCCATTTTTTCTTGTCTTCTGTTTGTTTATGCGCAGGAACAGAGACAAAGAACATCTCTTAGACTTTGATCCTAAACCTGAAAGGACTTTCAGGCGGCGTTTACAACAAGCAAGACACTACAAGGCTGCAGAATCCACTATGGATCCTAATGATCCTGATAATGCCAATGTGGCAAACCCGAATGGGAATGAACAACAAAGGAGAATACTTGGCTCTTTCTCCGCTCCTACTACAGATCTGTATGGAAAAAGCATTGTGGTGCCTCTTATAGATGCGAACAACTTTGAGTTGAAGCCACAACTGGTCACCTTGGTGCAACAAAACTGCCAGTATCATGGTCTTCCCCACAAAGACCCAAATCTGTTTATTTCTAGTTTCCTGCAAATCTGTGTTACCGTGAAGATAAATGGAGTAAACCCAGAGGTGTACAAACTCATGCTCTTCCCGTTTGTTCTGAGGGATGGAGCAAAGCTATGGCTAGATTCTCAACCCAAGGAGAGTTTGGATACTTGGAACAAGGTGGTTACTGAGTTTCTCACTAAATTTTTCCCACCAAAGAAGCTAACTAAGCTTAGGGTGGAGGTTCAGACCTTCAGACAGAAGGATGGTGAAACTCTGTATGAAGCTTGGCAGAGATACAAGCTACTGACTAGGCAATGTTCTCCGGACATGTTCTCCAAATGGACTCAACTAGACATCTTTTATGAAAGCTTGGGTGAAATGTCCAAGATGTGCTTAAATAATTCTGCAGGAGGTTCATTGCACAAGAAGAAGACACCAGAGGAGACTATTGAGCTTATTGAATTGGTTGCTAGCAACCAATATTTATACTCATCTAACAGGAATCCTGTGAACTCTGAGGCTCCTCAGAAAAAGGGTGTCATGAAAGTAGACGCTCTTAATGCTATTCTTGCTCAGAACAAGCTTATGTCTCAGCAAATAAGTCTACTTACTCAACACATGGGTGGCATGCAGGTCTCAGCTTTCAATACCCAAAATCCACCTCAAGAGGTCTCTTATGACATGACAGGTAACTTTGTGTAAAATGATAATTATGATTATACTCAACCCTCTTCTGAACAGGTCAATTACATGGGAGTGTTCCTACAAATCCCAATAATGATCCCTATTCTCAGACCTACAACCAAGGGTGGGGAAATCACCCAAATTTTGGGTGGAGAGACCAACTTCAGAGACCTCAGAACTTCAACAATAATTCTCAGGGTGGCTTCCAACAGAATAATTACAATAACCGCCAATTTCAATCTCATCAACAACAACCACCTCCACAAGCAAATTCTAAATCCTAAGAAGATTCTAATTGGGAAATGATGAAGAGTTTTGCGCAGGAAACCAGAGCATCGATCAAGAATTTGGAGATTCAGATGGGTCAAATAGCCACCAGAGTTAATGAAATTGATCAGAGGACCACTAATAGCCTTCCTGGTAATACAGTGGTGAATCCAAGAGAGGAATGCAAGGCTATCACCTTGATAAGCGGACAAGTGGCAAGTATGGAAGCACAAGTTACTGAGGAGCCAGTTGAAAAAGATTACAAGATTATTCAACTGAGAAGTGGTAAAGTAGCTGGCTCTGAGGCCAAGCTCAATGAAGAGTTAGTTGAAAAAGAAGCTCCAGCGGAGAAGAATGAAGAAGAAGAGCACGCCCCTCCAAAGCTTGCGGATAATCCATTCCCAAACTCTCTTGACACTCATCCTACATTGCCAAAGGCTCTTGAGTACAAGCCTAAGATGCCATATCCTCAGAGACTTCAAAAGGAGACCAAGGACAAGCAGTTCTCAAAGTTCTTGGAAGTCTTCAAAAAGTTACAAATCAATATTCCTTTTGCTGAGGTTTTGGAGCAAATGCCTATCTATGTCAAGTTCATGAAGGAGCTGTTGTCAAAGAAGAAGCGTTTAAAGGTAGATGAGACAGTAGTCCCGACTAAGGAATGTAGTGCTATAATTCAGAATAACTTGCCAAGGAAGATACCAGATCCAGGGAGCTTTCAAATTCCATGTACCATTGGGAGCACAACCTTTGAGAAAGTATTATGTGATCTGGGAGCAAGCATCAATTTGATGCCCTTGTCTGTGATGAAAAAGTTACAAATCCAAGAGGCACAACCCACAAAGATAGCATTACAGATGGCAGACAAATCTATGAAGTCTGCATACGGATTAGTGGAGAATATCTTGGTCAAAGTGGGTAAGTTCTTCCTCCCAGCAGACTTTTTGATTCTTGACACGGGGGGGGGGGATGAGAATGCCTCTATATCTAGGAAGACCATTCCTAGCCATTGAAAGAGCTCTGATTGATGTAGAAGTGGGCGAATTAGTGCTTAGAGTGCATGATGAGCAACTAGTCTTCCATGTTTTCAAAGACGTACATTCAGCAGGTGAAGAAGAGAGGTGCATGCAGACTGAGCTTATTGATCCAACCTTTTAAAAACCTCCTGATGATACACAACAGAATCTGCAGCTCAAACCTCCCTTGGTAACAATCAATAAAATTTCTCCTAACATCAAACCCAAGTTTGGTGTTGGGAATTCATCATCTACCAAGGAAGAGGTTCCCAAAAAGAAGAAAGTACCCAGAGGATGGAGAAACAAAAAGATCTCCACTGAAGGTTTCTCCCCAAGAATGAAGGTGGTGTTGACTAGCAATCCAAAGTGGATTTATACAGTAACCAGAATCCTCTCGCTGGAGCATATTGAGCTACGTTATGGAGACACAGGAAATAAGTTCAAAGTAAGGGGTGAAGAGCTGAGCCCCTATGATCCTCCTCCTTAGAGAAGCTGACCGTCAAGCTAATGACGATAAAGAAGCACTTGTCGGGAGGCAACCCGATAAATTCGTATCCTTAGCTATTTTTCATAGTAGTAGTTTTCCTTTTTTATTTGATTTTTATTGAGTTTTTACTGTTTCTCTGATTATGCAGCTATTTCAGAACAGGAACCGTATAAAAAAAAGGGGGCACACGACGCGCAAGCGTCGCTGATACGTACGCGTCAAATGGGTGTGTGTATAAAATAAAAATGCATAGAGAGTTGCGTGGGAGTGGCACCAGAATGAAGCCTTTCGCACAAAAAAGCTCACGCGTACGCGTCCATGACGCGTGCGCGTCATTGGTGATTTTGGCACACCACGCGTATGCGTCACTGACGCGTACACGTGACCTGGAAAAACGACATAAATATGTGTTTGGGCAAAGAGTTGTGCGTGCGCGCGGCTGGCTTCGCGCGAATCGCACAAAACCCAGGGCACGCGGACGCATGCCTGACGCTTACGCATCATTAAGGAAATTTTGCGCCCCACGCATACGCGTGCTGCACGCGTACGTGTCGCCTGCGCAGCACAACTCCACTAGTTCGCCGCCCAGGTTTTAATTTTCTTTCCCCCTCTCCCAATCCTAATTCTCTCTTGTTCTTTTATCTTTTTCTTTTTCTTTCATCATAATAGTTGTCTCTTTCTATTTTCAGTTCTTCTTTGCTTGAGGACAAGCAAACCTTTAAGTTTGGTGTCGACGCTTCGCTTAAGGGTTTTCTGTTTATCCCTATGGCACCAAAAGGGAGGCGAATCATCTTCACGGAGGAACACAACCTGAAGAATAAAGCGACCGCTAGGATAACTAAGGTGGTTGAGTTCCTTTCATATTTTTTTATTCCTACCCTTTTTTCTATGTTATGTTCTGATTTTCTGCTATTTTGCTTTGTTTGTTGCATGATCCTTCATTAGTAAGAATCCTAGGTCTAGTTTAGTGTTTCCTTAAATGCTTTAATTCTGAAAAGATGTCTCATGTATTTCTCACTGAGCTTGAATTAAAATCAAAAAATACAAAAGTTTGCATGAGAAATTGAGTTTAATTTTAATAATAGTCTTATTTACTTAAAGGTGGTGGTATTATCTGTAATTCTGAATGCATGACATGAACAGTGCATATTTAAATTTGAATCAAAGAATGTTGATGTACAAGGAACAGGAATTTAGAGAATTATTATGATTTCTCTAAAATTAATGAAAGTTTAATGCTTGAAGCAAAAGAAACAGCAAAAGAAAAATAAAAGCAAGGTCCAAAGCTCTGAGCATCAATAACTAGGGTGGTCAGACATGATTAAAAGCTCAAAGAGTTGTTTCCCTAGTCACATGCTTGTGGTGTTCTTGTGTTAAGTAATCCTTGAGACAAAACATTTAGAGTCGAGATCAATTGCAGAGTACGCCAAAGGCTTTGAGCACCACTGTCTGGGGATAATAAATTAAAAAAAATATATATTTAGAACTTAAAGAGAGTTCCCCAGTTAAGTGCTTGTGGTGTTTCTGTGTCAAGTAAAGCTTGAGACAAAACATTTAAAGTCACGGCTAGACTCAAGGTGCAAAGCACCAAAGAAAAATTGTTGTGTTCAAGGATTAAATTGAGCTACAAAAGATCAGAGAATTCATAATATCATCCGGATTCTAATTCCAGATGACAGTAACATTCTTCTTATTCAAAGGAGAGTGAGATGCCAAAACTATTTAGGATTGTAGTTGTAAACCCCACTATAAGAAGAGACATGAGCTTAATCGAATTCTCATTCTCATGCAAATTCACATCCTAAGCTTATACTAGTTTTGGTTGCTTCAGGAAAAGCAACAATTCAAGTTTGGTGTTGTGATGCGTGTGCATCTTTCCTATCTTTTCCTTGTGAATTTGCATCTAATTTGTTGAGTTTAATAAAGAATTAATTATCTTTTAGCGAATATGGATGCTACTTTGAGTCTTTTGCAATTTTGTTTATTTTAGGTAGCATTCGGCTGGATTTGATAGAGTTTCTGCAGCACAAGAACAAAAGGAGATGACAGCAAGGAGCAACGCGTACGCGTGACTGACGCGTACGCGTGATTTGGAGCTTTCATTAGCGACGCGTGCGCGTGACTGACGCATATGCGTGATTTGATTGCAAAGCGACGCGTGCGCGTGATCGACGCGTCCGTGTGACATCGACGCATCCGTGTGACTCGGGAAAAAGACCATCGACGCGTACGCGTGACATGTGCCATGTGCAGAAAATACAGAAAAATGCTGGGGGCGATTTCTGGGCTGTTTTGACCCAGTTTCCAGCCTAAAAAACACATATTAGAAGCTGCAGAATGGACAAAATAAGTGGTCCCCATCCATCAATTGAAGACTTGATGATTGTTATAATTAATTTTGATTTAAATTCAAATTTGAATTTAAAAATAGGAAAAGATATTATCTTAATTTTAGATATTAGATTTTAAATTTATTAGGATTAGTTATGAAAAGGGATCTGATGCCATCAGATTGGAACTCTGTACATTTTATGAGAATCCTATTTTTCTCTGAACCATGAGCAACTAATCCTCCACTGTTAAGGTTAGGAGCTCTGTCTATTGTATGAATTGATTCATTTGCTCTTTCTAATTTCATTCATGTATGAATTTATAATTTAAGAATTGTTTTCGCTCTTTATCTTATGAATTTGGGTGGAACGGAAGTATGACCATCTTTCTATTTGAGTTCTTGTATAACTTGGAAAAGCTCTATACTTGAACAACAGCTTGAAAACAAATTCTCCTAAATTTTAATTATCTGAATTAACAGGATACGTGACATATAATCCTTTTATTTCTTGGGTAATTAGAGTTTTTGTGGCATATAAACTAGAAATTGATTATCACCCTCTAATTGGAATTAATTGAAAAAGGAATTGGCAGTTAATGAATTTTAGAGGAGACTAGAAAGGTCTAAGGAATTAGGGTCTAGTCACATACAGTTTGTCATAAATTAAATCCTGCATCATTAAATTAGTTATTAAGAAAAGTTAATCCGGAAAAATAGATAACTCTGAAACCTTAACTATCTTCTCCATATTTTATTCCTAATTTATTCACCTAATCACCTGTCTCTTCAAACTCTTGTTTACTCTTTAATTCTTTTTGAACATCTAAACACTATTTTCTGCTTGTCTAACTAATCCAATCCCTTAACCATTGTTGCTTAGTCCATCAATCCTCGTGGGATCGACCCTCACTCACCTGAGGTATTATTTGGTACGACCCGGTACACTTGCCGGTTAATCTGTGGGTATAAATTACCGCACCAGCTAACAAGAGTTTGGTGCAAACTCGTCAGCGCACAAAGCTAATCTAACATTTCTAGGCTCTCTCGCAAATATGGGGAGACCCGATCAAAGTGCTTCTAAGCATCTCCATTGACAGGCACGTCATAAAACCATCTTCTCTCTTATTGTTATTATGCTAGGTTATGTGGCAGGCCATACTTATCGAGCCATATAATCGTTTTAGCCTAGGTATTAGGGACAAGTCGTGCATCCTTTTGTTTGAAACTCGCTTTACCCTTCATTTACCAATCTGTTTTCTCTCGACTTGAAACCTCGGTGTATCATAAAATTGACATGCAGTTAAGTCTACGTCCCTAGGAATACAACATACAACCATTCAAATAATAATCAATTTTGATCAAATTCAGACCTGATTTTGGAGCTAACTTCTTTGCGTCATAATGGCTCCAGGGGATGTCAGTAGACTCGGCTAGTACTAATTTGTTGTAAAGGGTGGTCTACTTATCAAAAGACTCTTGGATATGATTTGACTCAAACTTAAAACTCATCATTGTAACATAAGCAGACAATTTCGAATGAATGCGCCCCTCGAGCAAAGGTTTCGCGACAGATTCTAATAGATGATAAAATCTCTTTACCTCCGAGCTAGGCTCTTGTTCAGCATCTTCCATATAATTAACACCAATTGCATCAAATACCATCTCATTGTATCTCTCTTGGTTATCCTCCTAATTTATTTTTTCTATGTTTAGTTCTTTAAGCACCTAAACCCTCATTGACTGACCCTCAGACCTATTTGAATTCAATCCAAACCGGTTGATTTCCTACTCATCCACTTCTCTCTGTTTCGTCCATATCCAATACCCATCCTTGAACATATTATAGTAGAGGTGAAATGCTATATCGGAAGGTCCTAACGACATAGTCAGCTGAAAGAGCATTACCGTCGAATAGAAATTTCTTCTCGGTAAAAGAGAAATAACCTCGTTGCAAGTATAGTTCCAAACCAACAAATAACACTCAATCAAAGTTTAATTTTGTTTGTCAAAAATGCAAACCAATAAAAATACCGAGAGTATTAGATCTTGGATCGTCTCTCAAAGGAATTGCAGTGAGGTGTGCATATTATTGGTTATGGTATCCAAAGGGTGGTTTGCAAATAAGGGGACAAGAAAATAAATGACAAGAATATAAATCAAACAATTAAAGAAAGCAAATACTAAAGAGAGTCATTCATGGCAAGGATTGAGAATATAGGCTTTCTATCCTAGTCACCAATTATCATACAACGATTAACAAGAGCTAATCCTATTAAGTCATCTCCAATATAGGAAGAAGGTATAATGTTATCTTCATATTGAGAGAAAGTCAAATAAGACTAGTTAATCTCAATCCATAAGTCCTAATCAACGTACTAATTGAATTAGCAAGAGATTAGAGTCAATGGAAACAATATTAACTAACAACTCTAGATCGCCAATCTAAATTGGGAATTAATGACTCAAGATTGCCCAATTTCTCTTTCCAAGCCAAGAATGCTCAAAAACTATTCCAACATCCAACCAAGCATTTTGTCAAACACTTGGATGGCATAAAATAAAGCATGGTAAAATTGCAAGAATAATAAAATCTACTACTACCTAATGTAAGAAATTAACAATAATAACTAAGGAAAGCATATTAAATATGAAA
Source organism: Arachis hypogaea (assembly GCF_003086295.3). Lineage (NCBI taxonomy): Eukaryota > Viridiplantae > Streptophyta > Magnoliopsida > Fabales > Fabaceae > Arachis > Arachis hypogaea. The sequence goes on from NC_092044.1 coordinate 45,964,942, forward strand.
TACCTCAAAATTGCATTAAAGAGAATGAAAATTAACAAGAGTGCATGAACATAAAAGTAACCAAAATGAGAAATTAACAAGAGGAAAGAGGAAAATCAAGACAATAGAACAAGAAATTCTAAAGAAAACAAGATAAAAACAAGAAATTAAACCTAGATCTGAGAGAGATTAACCTAATTCTAACCTAATTCTAGAGAGAAGAGGGAGCTTCTCTCTCTAGAGTTACCCAAAGCATGGCCCTAAGCTAATCTAATTGCTCCCTCTTTGTCCAATCTTGAATTCTGCATGAAATAGTCTCATAAATGAGTTGGATTTGGGCCTGGAAAGCTCATAAATCGCCCTCAGTGTATTCACTTTAATGAGGTTACGTTATGAGCATCACGCGTGCGCGTGGTCTTCAATTCAGCAAATCCTCATTTTCTCGTGAATTCTCCACTTTGCATGCTTTTTTCTTCACCTCTTCCATCCAATCCTTGTCTTATAAGCCTGAAATCACTCAACAAACATATCAAGGCATCGAATGGGATTGAAGTGAATTAAAATTGGCAAATTAAAGGGTTAAAAAGCATGTTTTCACTCTTAAGCACAAATTAGGGAGAATTACAAAAATCATGCTATTTCATTGAATAAATGTGAGATAAGTTGATAAAATTCCCTAAATTCAACACAAGATAAACCACAAAATTATTGGGGTTCATCATCAGCCGACACTTATAACATGGACACTTAGATACCTGTAGAGACCTAAACGGTTCCATGTTGAAGACATACACAACAAACTCATCAACTCCCTCAAAGAACTTAGGTTTCAACCCCCCTTCCATCTACCGTTATCCCTATCATACATCCATAGATGATGACTTGGAATCATTTTACAACAAACAACCTAGAATTCAACCAAGAACACAACTTATTAAAATTTTAGAAAATTTCAATAGAGTTTTTTCTATAGTTAAAATTTTTCACCAAATCCAATTATCATTTTCTTACAAACCAAATATGTTTTGAAAAATTTAAATAAAAGTTTGGCAGAACTTCTCCTTAATTTAGAAATATCCACCAAATAAATTTATCACTTCTCAGAAAGAAAACAGCTACAGGCATAAATTAGAACAAACTTGCATTCAATGAAACATAAAATTCTCGCTGTTCTAGTGTGCAACCCCTTATTACTTTACAAATTTTCAGCAAATAAGGGTTTCGAAAAAGTGCCACTACACAACCTTCTCCCACTTTCATCCTAAAATTCTATTGTAAAAAAAGTAAGTCCAAGATAAAATATAAACAACATAGCACGTTTAGAGATAGAAAACCAACCTGAGTACTACACGAACAACTCACGATTAAAACTAGACGACTTTAAAAAAAATCATAAAATAGAAGTGAAGTTAGTAAAATGTAAAAACTAATAATTAAAACTTAAAATTCAAACCTGAAAATTAATAAATCAAGTGAAATGTAAAAATCAATAACCCTAAAAGACAATTTACTTTCATCAAATTTAAACATGAAAAATTTGTAATAGATCTTATGCTTTAAACTAAAACTAATTAGAAATATTCTATTACTTTATAATAGAGTATAACAAACAATATTATTCTTTTTTCTGTTTATGTTATTCAACTAACAAATGCCAAAATTCTAACACTATAAAATTTCTTGCTCGTTTATAAAGAAAAAAATACGTGTAAAATTAACAAGTTATAACTTAATAGAAATATCCTAATTGCATAACTTCTAACACATAATAAATTAAAATTAGATAAATTATCATTTAGGGTTTAACTACTCTAAATTGATTAATGAGTGAGTTACCTAGAGACAGCGATGCTAGGAAGGACTTCTGCAACATGGTGGTGGCAACATGTACAACACAATGGCAGTGGCGGTGACCAACCTACAGGGCTGTACTTAGGGTTTAAGTTGAAACAAATTTAAATATAAAATAGGATAGAATATAAAGAATGAAGAGGACAACCTACCTGCACGGAGATATGAGGAAGCTCCGACGAGCAGTGAGGACAACAACAATGAAATCGGTGGCGACAGGAAAGCGAACTATGAGACCCAAGTTGGTAGTGAAAGTGACCAATCTGCGTAGTTTTTGGAGGCTGTTGGTAGTGGCCAGCACTGGCGGAGGGGTCTACCAAAAGTGATTTGGGGGAAAGAGATGTAGAGAGAGAGAGTACTAGAGGTCTAGAGAGAGATAGTAGTCTTCTGAAATGAGAGGAAGGAAGCGTGATTCCAATTTATAGTAAATTTTACCATCGGATTTACTGGGTAACTCATTGCGCGTGACAAAATCCAGCGTTCCATTAAGTGAGCTTTACCAGCAGATGTATCCGATGGTAAAGATCACGCCAATTTTTCTTTTTTCCTTCCAAATATTGTCAGCACATTTACCGTCGGAGAATCGAATCTGACGATAACTTTTTTTACCCGAAAAATTTATTGTTAAATTTGCCAGTGAATCCATCGCTAACAACCGACGGAATAAACGACAGTATTAAGCATTTTCTTGTAGTGATTGAGTTGTATGTAAGTTTGAATAGTTCCCATATAGCTAGGGGTGAATGCGGATTGGATATGGCCAAATTTTTTATCCGATCCGCATTAAAATCATTGGATTGGATCAAATCCAATATCCACAATTTTTAAGTTTCGATCCGATCCGATTATTTGCGAATCGGATTGGATATCGGATATATCCGCAAAACACAAAACTATTTTTAAAAGCTTATTTTTATTAAAAAAATATCAATAAAATTTATTTTTCTATTCTTTTAAATTTGTTTACTCTTAAAATAGTATTAAACATATTTTTTTAAATAATAAATTAAAATAATACAACATATATGATCATTATTAGTTGAAATAAAACATAAAAAGAATATTTACTTATTTATTTCTTTATTTTTGCGGATACGCGGATATGCGAATAACAACACAAATTCGCAATCTGATCCGATTAGTGTGCGGATCGGATCTATATCCACAATTTTTGTATCGGATTCGGATAAACACCGTAGTTATGCAGATCGGATTCGATCCATGAACACCCTTACTTATAGGTTAAAGAACTTGACCCAAATACCGATTGGAAAGATTATAATAGTGAAAGCAAAGAGAAATTTTGAAGACAACTATAAAGTGGTTAATCTAGATAAGGATGAGGATCAAGTTGATTGCACTATTGAGGTAGATGTAGATGACGTGACAAAGCACTAGTAAGTCAACATCCATTCGACTTTAAATATTTATTTAACCTTTTTTAAAAAGGCTCGTATTAGTAACCCACCAATTTAAAAACTTTTGATATTCTTTCGTTAAGCCATCTCAGGAGTACAAATCACTACTGTATCATCTTATAAGAAAAGATATGGAAAGTACCAATACTTATAGTTTTTACATAGGAATGTTGAGAAGCTCGAAAACCTAATAACTTTAAAGCAAAAATCTATCCCCATTTTGAGTTGTAGTTCAAGGATGTTATCTAGTAAACACGAACTGTTATCAGTATTACTAGAATGTAATGTGACATATGGATATATGATATGTCTTAGATTACATAATACTTTTTTTTACCACGAGTAGAATGATGAATATATTATAGAAGAAATGCATTTTTTCTTCATTATTTTTCTTTTGCTCTTCATCACCTGATCAAGGTTTCAAAGTTTTGTATATATAGTCTTAGAAACATTTTAAAGCTGTTGGAAATCCTTTTCTAGCCATTATCACTTTGTTCCTTAAAAAAGATATAAATGATAAGTTTCTTATGCTTGTATTTGTGTTGTTTCTTCTTTTTCTTTTTTAGAAGCTTCGTACTATACTTTACTGCAAATGAGTGAAATGCTATTTTTGAAATGACTTAGTTTATTGAGTATGCTTGTATTAAACTGTTGGAGTCAAAATTCATGCTTCATCGGACGCTTTTTGAAGTAATCACTTTCATGGAATAGTGACATTGATTTTGGTGTATGTTATTACTTGAACTAGTACTTCTGAGGTGATTTGTTTTCTCAGATTCAATTTCTAAGGTTGTTTGACACCTTTTTGGGTTCAGATTTAATCTAGTTTACTTATATTACTTAAGAAAAAATCTTTAGTACATCACACATTTGGGAGGCGTTAGATAACAATAAATGAAATTATTATATTATATTTGAGCTTGTTAATCACCAAAACTCAATTTGAGATATTGTATGCTAACAACCTTGTCAAAGAGTAATTTGGATCTTTTACAATAATTAAGCCACTCACTTTCTCGAATAATCATCAAAATTGAGATATTATAGTATGATGTTTTATAATTCTGCTAAACTAGTTGATGTTTGGATAAAGACAATAGTCAAATTTTTTCCAGTAAAAGTTATTCCCTCTCTAGTTTTTTTCTTAAGGATAAACTATCAAAACAGTACCAAAAATTCATATCCTAAAAAGAAAACCCAAAAGATACAAATAACAAATAAATTTCTAACAAATTTTAGAAAAAATATTTTCTATTAATTTTTTCTTACATTTTAATATGCATAAAAAATGTAGCATTTCACATGGCACAAATAAAAGAAGAGTGAAGACGAATTTGACCCCTATCTATTGTGATGAAGAACAAAATCATCCTAACTATAAAAAAGGTGAAATCAGTCCTTCTCTGCAAACACCGTGAGATAACATAATCTTTCCATCTTGTACCCTCCTTAACACCTCTACCCATGTTGAACATTATGTTAGTGTGTTAGACATTAAATACTTCATTGTCACTCCTAAATTGGCAAGAGATTTACACAAGACACTATTGTAATAGTTATGGATTGATTAATTCCATTTTCTAAATAAAAAAGGATGAATAAATACCTTACAAATATTTTTGAGACACTAACCTCCTTCTTTATCAATGTTAAAATTGAGACATCAATCTCCATGGTGATGAAAATAGCCATTGAACTCATACCTTCTTTTTCTCTTAATCTTATTTTATCTTTGCTTTACTATCTTTTTTTGTCATTAGCCTCAGAATCCTCATAAAGTGAGATAGCATATAAATATTGATTAATACAGATCTACAAAAATGTCAAACAATTATCATATATGAGAAAATACGTCCCTGAAGATCTAAAAATACAACAATGCCCCTTACTATTCAAAACGCATGACAGATCGGTCCTTCGGTGCAAAATGCTCCCCCAGACGTAACGGAGACAGGTGATATGGCGCTTAGTTGGTGTGTTATGTGTTTATGTGTCTATGTGTTGAGACAGTATCGTTGAAGAAGCTTTGTGTATCCGTTGCAGAAAAAGTATTGGATAAATAGGTCCCTATAACTTAAAACGGCAATGTTTGAGAACATTGACTGTAGTGCTTGCATTTAAACGTAATTCCAAAGAAGCCCATATAAATCCCACACAATTACTTGATTCCCTAGCATACATATGTATGATCTTTTCCCTAAAAAAAACAACAATTGATCTTCTCCCATTCTTTGTTTTCGTGTAAGGTTGTAGCAGTGAAGCTTCGTTGGTGGAATTAATACTGTCGTCTATACTGGTAAGTACCTTTATTGCGAAACTCATTAGGTTTATGCTTTCGAACGTTATTTACTATGCATGTCGTGGGTTGGAATTTATGTGTAATGTAGTTAGTGAGGGACATGGAAGATGGGTTATGTAGGGTTTAAGGCCTATGTAGGTGTTGATTTGCTAATGCTTAGTGCTAATCATGCTAGACAAGTTTGGTAAAGTTTGAACTATGAGTATTTTGTGCCGAACAATGTTGCAGATGGATGATATTTTTGTGGTTCTTATTTTTCATCACGAGGGCTACCTTTCAAGGGTCCCTACTAGTGAGTTAGTTTACCGACATGGTAAAGTGGAGAGATTCTCACCGATGGACTTGAATTTTGTAAATTTTGGTGATTTGATAACATTGTTCAAAGGATTGGGATATCAAGCATACAAGGAGGCATACTGGTATGATCCAAAGAGCCAGAATATAGAGTCAATGCTGGATGTACTGAGGGGAGATGCATGAATCAACCAGATGCGTCAAGTTAAGATGAAAAACAAAGATACTGACGAGTTCTATATATTTTTTGATCATCCTATTGATGACCCAGAGCTTGTTGATGGTGTTGGTAAGAAAAATGATGAGGTAGAGGAAGATGTCGTTCATGTTGAAGTGGAGGAATTGGATCAGTCGTTGACTGAGCATGCATGATAGTTACAAGAGTGCAGATGATGAGTTGTATGCACCTCCACCTCCCGATTATGAAAGTAACAGTGAGAGTAGGGAAGATGGTGTCAGTAGGACTATATCTGGCAAAGAAAAGAGGAAACAATGCCTAATTACTCTAAGAGAACCACTCAGCTCAAGAAGCAACCCAAAAAATAAGCAAGAGGTTTGTCTCAGAGAACAAGGTCAAATGTAAGAAAGAATGGGCCTACGCATGAGCCCGAGATAGGTGGGCCTGCAAGACAGCCCAATAGATCTAGTCCTGCAAGGGAGCCAATAGAACTAGAGGAGCAAGGCTAGCACTTGTTGACTATATCAATGATTTAGACACGAATGATGATGATATTGTCTGGGAGTATGAGTCTAAAGAGCTGCATACACCCGTTTCTTCTGAGGATGAGGGAAATAAACATCATTGACCTAAGTTCAATGACCAATATAGTTTGGAGAAGGAAGATTTTATCTTGGAAAAAGATTTGCTATAATTGGGAGGTTCAAAGAGGTTGTAAATGATACCTTTACTGCTAAAGGCAGGGTGTTAGTTTGGATCAGGAATGACAGAGAAAGAATTAGGGTTGGGTGTAAGGATGAAGAGTGTCTTTGAATTGTTCACTTGTCTTACAATAGGCAAGTACAATACTTCCAAGTCAAGACTTATGGAAATGAACACACTTGTGCTACGGACCTTGGAAGCAATATAGCTGTTCAACACTGGATCAGCAAAATGGTGGAGAGAAGGATGCTAACACACCCGCATATGACCACTCATGAAGCTTGATTTTTTGAGAGAAGACTTTGACCTTACTGTGCATCCAAAGATGGTGTATAGAGCTGTCAAGGAGGCAAGAGTGACGATGATGGGCAATGAAAGGGAATAGTATGAAAAATTAAGGGACTACTTATTGGAGATACATAGAAGTAATCCTAGGTCTTCTGCATTGCTAGATCTAACTCCTCAACCTCAAGCACCCCCTACGTTTGACAAGTTGTATGTTTTTTTCGAGCCTGCAAATTGGGATTTAAGAGTGGTTACAGACTATTGATTCACCTGGATGGAGCATTTCTTAAAACCTACTATGGAGAAAACTATTTTCGGCCATTGCACAGGATGCTAACAACCAGTTCTACGTAGTTGTGAGTCATTTAACGCAAAGGTGTTGAAGTATAGATGCAAGCCGATACTTATAATGTGCGAGGAATCACGGTGCTATGTGATGTGGCAAATGGTTTAACACAAGAAACTGCTAGGGACTCATGAAGGAAAACTTGCACCAGTGCAAAGAAAAGGCTGAAGACGCTCATCAAACCAAGCAACAAATAGACAGCGGAGTGGATTGGTGATAACGAGTGCAAACATTTTGAAATCACGTACAAGGGCTCCAAAGTCGACATGGATCTGATCAAGCATAGCTGCTCATGTAACAGATAGCAACTCACTAGTCAGTCAAAGCCTGAAATTTTAATCATGCTGTAAATTTCAATTTTAATCATGCTTATGCAATTTTGATGTTGTCTTACTGTTGTCTTGATGTAAAGGGATGCCATGCATTCATGCTATAGCTGTAGCAAAAAAAAGACATGATAACCCTGATGATTATATGCATTCATAGATGTGTATGGAGTCTATTAAAAAGACATACAAACACTTCATCCAGCCAGTAACTAGTGAGGAATACTAGACACGGTCTGAGTATACTAAACCTGCTCCACCCGTGTTAAAAAAGCCAATTGGACGTCCCAAGGTCTATAACAGACAGAAAGACCCAGCTGAGGCAGTCATTGATGGTGACAAGTTAAAGAGGAGTTTCTATGTCACGTGTAGCAAATCTGGTGAGAGGGGACACAACTACAAGATGTGCAAAGGGGCACCATCCAATCTAAACTGGAGGGCAAAGACGAAGAAGCCAAGGAAGAAGCCCAACAAATGGCTCTCACTTGTGGTGCTTCCATTGTAACAATCAGCCCGTCAGGGAGAGGTAGTATTTAGTTACTCAGGGATGTTACTGTCCCTCCGATAATAACTTCAGGGGTTTAGTTGTCCATTTTAAAATTACAAAGGGTTTTACCTATCTCCATAGTAATTCATTAGAGTTTTAAAAGTCTTAATTTATTATATGCTTTATTGAGACTGTTAACACTAAATGGCATTTCAGACTGGGGAGCAGAGTCACCCTGATGCAACCAACCCTCCTCATCTTGAACAGAATTCTACTGAACATTCAGTTGCTAATGAGGTATCCTCTCATAGACTTTGTTGGCTTTTGTTTGTTATTTTTGATGCATTCACAATTCTTTCAACCTTGCTGCAAGGTAATTCGAATACAAACTCTGCCCCGATGTCTGAGTAAGAATCTGGACCCTCAGTAGCAGTGGCTGCGACACCATCAAGGCCTCCGCAAGCACCATTTAGGAGTCCCGCCCAGTCTTCATCACGGCCTGCTCCTAGGCCATTTAGACCTAAGCAAACCATAAGGAGAAAATCTGGGGCAAATAAACACTCTCTCAATCTGTACCACCTCCATAGCCTAAACAGCACCTGCCCTCTCCACAACAACAAATTACATCAGGAGCCTTTCCACAAACTTTGGCATCAGTAGCCAAAGCAACTCAACGGCTGTTTAAGTTCATCCCCACTCCAGGACTAAACAAACCTAGTAGTTAACACTACATGTTTAGAGATCAGTTATGACATCAATATCTTTTTTGGAAATAATGTGATTTACAAACCAACTCTTTTTGGAAACAATGTGATTGTATAACTCACAGGCTTAAGTTATGCCTTTTTTTGCAGTAGGCATGTTTAGACTTCTTTGATGATATTAACATCTCTTTCATGAGATTAATCTCTACAGATTATGCCATGAACTTGTTTAGGGCAATAGCTTCATACACATTTTTCATCAATTTGCTGGATATAGCATTGTTTAATACAATACTTTTGTCTAAAAAACATACACCTCTTGGGAACTCATCCCATACCTCATTACAGCATTTTTTCTGACCTACTTTTCCACTTTTCAGCCAATTTGGCAATAACGGAAGCAAAAATTATACCAACCACTACAACAATAACCCAATACACATTAACTTTTTTCTTCCTCTCCAGATGCAACAACTTCTTCTCCAAATCAGTTAGTCTCTGTTCCACTACTTTCTTCCTAAGATACACTTTCAGATCATCAACCCCATTCTCAGTCATAAACTTTTCTTTGGCTCCTATTGTTGAAACATGATCATCCAAAACATGGCTCCTATTGCCATAAGAAGAACTTGTAATGAATGAAATTTTTCAACTGCATGTTCATCATTCCAAAACAAAAACACCATAAATAAAGTCTGTATAATCAAACTTAATAAAACAAAATCACCAACTTACCTTAAAGAATGGACATCCAAAGAACAATTTATTGGGGTTCGTCATCGTCCTCGATTTGTACAATATGGCATACACTCCACATTTACACGTCGGAGCAATCTCGTCTTTCTCCTCTCCAGCTTTCACGCATTTAACGATTGACGGCAGTGGAACACGTCGTGTGCTGGATGAAGCTCCGTCGCTGGCCATTGAACACTGCACAAGACCACCACTCTCAAGCTCTAACATAAATGACAATGACAATGGTGACTAGGTTCCATTTGAAGACATAGGGCACATAAGCAAAACGACGTCGTCCTTTCATCCAGGAACAAATTTTTCCCTAACATCAATCAACCTTTACACCTATGCACCGTTACGGTGGTCACCCGTCAACGCCAACTAAGTGTCACATCACCTGCCTCCGTTACGTCTGAGGGAGCATTTTGCACGGAAGGACCGATCTGTCATGCGTTTTGAATAGTAAGGGGGCATTTTTGTATTTTTAGATCTTCAGGGACGTAATTGTCCACAAAATAAAAGCTTAGGAATTAGTTTGTCCTTTTTCCAAATTTTTTTAAGAAAAAATGTCCAATTATCCAACAAACTCTAGGCCAAATCAGGTCTAGTAGTAATCCAGACTTAGAAAAAAGATGAATGTTATAGTGCCTATTACATTGTATTTAAATTATTTTAAAAAATAAATAATATTTAATAAATTTTAAATAATTTATTTTTTATTTTAAATATTTTATTTTTTACAAAATAAATTAGATAATTTAAACACCACAACAAAAACACTATAAAATTCACCTAAAAAAATTGTGCATATAGTAAGTTGCAAGCTTGATTTATACTTACCTTATTTCACCCTTAGTATTAGGGGACGGGGTCATATAATGTTAATATATCGTATATAGAAAGAAAATCGAATTAAAACAATTTCCTCAAATAAGCCGCTATGATTGATTTAGAGGGGAAGAGTTTGAATAATGATTTAATTCTATATTAGTGTTAGTATATCTTAAATAATAGTATTTAATTATTAATTTAATTTTAAATTATGATTTAGTATATCTTTAATAATGTAAATTATTAATTTAATTTATTACTTTTAAAAATATTAAATTAAATCAAAGTAAACTATTTAAAATTTATTTTTACTAACTATAAATATTTACTATTATCCTAAACAAAAACATAATCGAGCCACCAAAGTAAGAAATACAAAATCACCAACTTACCTTAAAGAATGGACATCCAAAGAACAATCTATTGGGGTTCGTCGTCGTCCTCGATTTGTACAATATGGCATACACTCCACATTCACACGTCGGAGCAATCTTGTCTTTCTCCTCTCCAGCTTTCACGCATTTAACGATTCACGGCAGTGGAACGCGTCGTGTGCTAGATGAAACTCCGTTGCTGGCCATTGAACACTGCACAAGACCACCACTCTCAAGCTCTAACAGAAATGACAACGACAATAATGACTGGGTTCCATTTGAAGACATAGGGCACATAAGCAAAACGACGTCGTCTTTTCATCCAGGGACAAATTTGTCCCGAATATCAATCAACCTTTACACCTATGCACCGTTACGGTGGTCACCCGTCAACGCCAACTAAGCGCCACATCACCTGCCTCCATTACGTCTGAGGGAGCATTTTGCACGGAAGGACCGATCTGTCATGCGTTTTGAATAGTAAGGGGTCATTTTTGTATTTTTAGATCTTCAGGGACGTAATTGTCCACAAAATAAAAGCTTAGGAATTAGATTGTCCTTTTTCCAAAAATTTTTTAAGAAAAAATGTCTAATTATCCAACAAACTCTAGGCCAAATCAGGTCTAGTAGTAATTTAGACTTAGAAAAAAGATAAATGTTATAGTGCCTATTACATTGTATTTAAATTATTAAAAACAATAAATAATATTTAATAAATTTTAAATAATTTACTTTTTATTTTAAATATCTTATTTTTTACACGATAAATTAAGCAATTTAAACACCACAACAAAAATACTATAAAATTCACTTAAAAAAAATTGTGCATATAGTAAATTGCAAGCCTGATTTATACTTACCTTATTTCACCCTTAGTATTAGGGGACGGGGTCATATAATGTTAATATATCGTATATAGAAAGAAAATCGAATTAAAACAATTTCCTCAAATAAGCCGCTATGATTGATTTAGAGGGGAAGAGTTTGAATAATGATTTAATTCTATATTAGTGTTAGTATATCTTAAATAATAGTATTTAATTATTAATTTAATTTTAAATTATGATTTTGTATATCTTTAATAATGTAAATTGTTAATTTAATTTATTACTTTTAAAAATATTAAATTAAATCAAAGTAAACGATTTAAAATTTATTTTTACTAACTATAAATATTTACTATTATGCTAAACAAAAACATAATCGAGCCACCAAAATAAGAAATACAAAAACATAATCTGATGGAGCTCACTCAATTTAGGCCCAGATTAAGGTAGCCCACCCGATCACTAGCGGCTAAAATATTTGTCTCCTATGTGCCTGAGACTTCTGTACTAGTGACTAAAATATGTCTACTAAGATGTCATAGTAGGTCAACCAAAAAAAAATAAAGATGTCATAGTAGGTAAAACTTTTATATTTAAAAAATAACTAGGTTTTAGAACCTGCTAACGTACACATATGAACTATACTTTGCATACGCAAAAGCTAATTTCAATTTGACATTCTTCTTCACAAAAATAAATGCATCGCGATATTTATCCAAAAGAAAAATAGTTTATTTTCTTTTTAAAACATCACAACATTTTATGATCATAAATGATTTATTTACCGCATATAAAAATCCTATAAAATAAGTGATTGATCCGTCAAATTTTCAAGCACCATAGGAATTCATAATCACAGTCTAGCAAACATTTGAAAACAGCCGTAAGTTATCAACTGAGTTCTCCTAAATCTTAAGTTGTAACTGAACATTAATAATTTAAGAGCCAAAAAGATAAGGGCATTTACCGAAACATCTCAATCTAGGAATCTATAAAATAAAATAGCCATTACAAAATTCCAACACCACAAGAATCTTAAAAACAGAACCGGGATGTTTGAAAACTCATTTCTTCTTTCCAGCCTTGGCAGCATCAGAAGCCTTGGTCTGAAAATATTAAAAATGACTGAGGTTACTACTTTTACTAAACAAGAGCAATACAGGATGAACGATTATCAATAACAAAAGAATTTATTTTTGGCAACTATTTACCTTTTTTACTCCACGGATCTTCTTTGCCCTATTCTTTCTTTCCTTCATTTGCTTCCTTGACTTTTCAACCTTAGTATCAAGTCCATTCTGCAAATGACAAAGAGGAATAGTGAAGGATTATGCAAAAACAAAGCACAGATTTTGAAGAAGAAATGTTCTGATTCCCTAAGACAAAAATGAACTAATGGATGCATAACAAGACATGAGCATGGTAAGATTCAGCTACAGAATTCACAGGTTCAATAATTCTTAAGTGCAAAATAGTATGTGGGATATTGTTTGCATACAGGGTAGGTTCTTGTGCAAAATATCTTAACGTAATTCTAATACACAAAAGGGATAAGTAATCCAGCAGAACAAATTATGGAAGTGATTAAAAAGAGCTAATGATTTCATCTGAAAACTAATGAATTCTAATATGCACAAGCATTCAAATTAATCTTCTTGGAACATCTCTAATGTTATTGCTCATTGATCATAACAGTATACAATTTCAAGTCACATTATGGAGCAACAATAAAGATCAACAAATTTTCACCCCATGCCACTCCAATCTAAAAATAAAAAAAGTGTTGACATGAATTGAAGAAGTACTATATTATTATACATAGAGGCCATCCAATCACAATTAATATTAGTAAGCACTAACTTACCAGTCTTACAATTTACAAGGACTGAAAGACACATCGTAATTGGATGGAAGTGTTTCCAATTCCATAGCAATTACACTCACAAACAAAAACCACATTAGAAGAACAAAAAATCGAGTTCTCTTACCCTAATAAGTCTGTACTTAGGCTCATACTTCTTAGCATTCTCAACAGTGTCATAAATCAAACCAAAACCAGTTGATTTGCCCCCTCCGAAATGGGTGCGGAACTTGAACACAAACACGGTGTTGGGGTCCTTAACATCATAGATCCTAGCAAGCTTCTCCTTAAGCTCAGCCTTCATATTCCAAACACAACAAATTAAAAACCCTAAACACCATAATTGTCCAACTAATAACTACCTGACAAAAATCAATTAAATTTGAAGTTTTGAGCTCACAAGCAGAATGTACCTTAGAAACATTTGCCCTTCCTGGATGAAGAACATCAATGACCTACAACCACACAATTAAAGAGAAAACGAGGCTCAGCTACATTATTATTAATAAAACCCTATCTAACGCACAATTCATCGATCGTTATCAGATCCCAATTATTCCAAAATCTATATACTTAAAGTCCATGATAAAGCCATAAAAACAGTGCGAAAGTGAGAATGGTGAACGAACTCACGAATTGCTTTCTGGAGAGGAGCCTGTTAGTCATAAACTTCCTTGTTCTGATGGTAACCGCTTTGTCAGCCATGTTTGTTTGAAGCTTGGCGACCCTAAGCGTGCGGAAAGAGTGCAGTGTTGAAACCCTAAGTTCTAATAAAGAAGGGGGCAGCTGATTTTCCGAAGTTAATAAGCTATGTTGCTAAAGAGAATTAGGGTTTTTCAAGGCCTTTTGGGCCTATGCCCATTATTACATTACTTCCCTTCTACAATTTTTTTTATTTGTTTTATTTTTGGTTTATTTTATTAGACGTAGATTAAAATATATAAAAATAGTATTTGAGTTATAACAATTAATAAAACAGATAAGTAGTTCATTAGATTTATATTTAAATGGTTTTAATTATTTTTTAACTTATTATCTTAGATTTTTTATCTTTACTTATAATCTAATATATACAATTAAGTATATAAATATTTTATTTTATTTTAATCCGATGTCAATATAATTAAATTTTGGTTAAATCAGTTGATGTCTTTTATTATATAATTGAAAATCTTACTTGGATATTTTTTTTGTTATTTGAGTTTTGTGTTATAATCTAATATATATAATTAAATATATTTTGTTATTATCTGATATATATAAATATAATTAAATGTTTTATTAAGATATCTATTGTTATTGGATTCTTGTGTTATACTTACACGGCTCTATAAAATTTTGGTTGATATCGTGATTTTAATATAATCATATTTTTGTATGATTATTTATAATTTATACATTATTTTATTAAAATTTGATTATTTCGATTGAATTATAATTAAATTGGTCGAATTTTTAAATTATAAATCAATTACTAAAACAGTTTAATAACTCGTTTAATTTTTAAACTTAAAGTATAAGTGATATTTGTATTATATTTTACTAGGACTCAACAAACACGATCAGTCGTTTTTCTATTATTTTTAAGTAATTAATTTTATATTTTTTTTAATATATTATTTACTTTTTAAATTTATTAGATCACTATTGTTTTTTATTTTAATATTGACGTGACCTTATTTATATCATATTTTAGTATTGATGTTAATATATCATTCATCTTTTAAATTTGTCAGATAAATATTTTTTTCATTATTTCAAAATTAACATAGCTTTATTTAATTTATATGATATTTTGGTTTATAGGGATTGGAGTATCAAATCTCCTCCTATATTGAGGATATGAGTCATCACCTCGTCGTGTCTCTGCTACGAACTCTTTTGGATAGTTACATTTATATGGACCATTTTTCATGCATGGTGAAAATTGATTAAGTGTTTCGCAAGGACTATGGACTATATGCCTTAGCATTACCTCATGTAAATGTGGTTCTGCTTGTTTATATGGTCTTTCCGCTCTGACCAAACTATCATATTGGTCAGGATCACTCAACTTATCATTGTTTTCTAAGATTAGCAACATATGTACGTGTGGCAATTCTCTTTTTTGAAATTCAATGACATAAATATAACTTTTTATCTTTTCCAATACACACTTGATAATAACATCCTCCTTTAATTGTTCGAATTTGGTTTTGAAAATTCTAGTTGTTAGATCCGGACGATCTTGTGAAGTTTGAGAAGAGCTGAGTTCCGAAGCTATTTCTGACCATGATAGATTGCATGTAATAGTGAGAAAAATATCCGGATTGTCTTTTTTAAAAACAATAGTCATTCCATCCTCGTACCGTTAGGTCATGTCTTGATGACTGCCCACGAACGACGATGGTAATATCGTTCTTCTGCCAACATTTTCTAAAATCAATTATAGAGAAAAGTATTATTAGTTTGAAATTTTAACTTCGGAAACACGTAATGATCAATCGTGTAGCTATTAAATCGAAAAATATTTACCAACATTAGTCTTTCCTGTGTGCAAAGCATCTTGTAAGCCTTGATATAGTTCAGCTCAAAGTTTTTGTTATCTTTATCAAACCCATCTTAACTTGCCTATTTTTATTTTTTCATAGTAGTCAAAATATTGTTGAAGAAGGTGTCCTACTTGCAAAACTGTTGAGTGATCATCGGGACGGATCTACGAATTTTGAGGATATTAGAAAATGGTTAGAAATTGTGAAATGATGTATTGGTTCAAACTATTATCTAAGAAAGTTTATAAATTATGTAGCAAATATGAGTTTGTACCTGGAACATATAAATATAATATGTCCGGCATGATACTTTATTCTCTCTTTGAGTTCGAGTATTCATATCCCATCTATGTGTTTCAAATGGAAAAAAAGATGATATTGTAGTGGATCATAATAACCAACAAATTCCTAAATTCTCTTGAGGTTACTAGCATGAGTTTGAACTTTAATATCTCGTCCACACACCATTGTTTCAATGTCATCACCGACTATTATGGCTGCTACTTGTGAAGCAGTTATGAGACTGTATTGTGGTTGATTAGCAGATTACTCTTTAATTACCAAGCTACACTTTTGTACATCTAGTCATTGTGTAAGCTAGCAAAATACATGGATAAAAGGATTATATCGGTGCAACAATTATTGTATCTTCAAAACTAAACTTTCATGCAGTTGTGTGTTCTCTAGCATCTTATTTTGTAACTCGTGCTCAGTATCGTATATATATAGTTGCAAGAAGCGTGATCATGTCCCTTGATCCGGATGAAATCCTCCTATAATTTGGTACATTGATCCTTGAGCACATAATGCATATATACCATGATTTGCTATAGCTAATTGTTCGTCTATGTGTACATTACACGAAGTGAAAGAAAAAATATGATTGTAACCACGAATGTATTTTTTGAAATGGTTCTCTTCTACAAATGGGTCTAAGAAAATTTCAAGTAATTCATGAGGAGCGTTTACTTGTGGTAAAGAGACTTTTTTCCATTACAACACATGTTAAATGTTTCATGGTGAAATAGACATGCATTACAATGGGTACATGTCAAATTATAAAACAAATTATTTTTTCTATGCTTCTATTGTATTTTTTATATGTTAATTTTTTTCACATGTTTAAATCTCGTCTATTAATGTGTGAGATATTTTAATTTATTTTTTAATTTGTTACTATAAATTAATGATATGATGAGTATTTTATTAATTAAGAATGTAAAAATATTTTAAAAAATAGTTTATTTATTATACTGTAATTTATCTTTATTTTTTTGTGTTTCTCATATTATTAAATTTTAATTTGATAAGATATTTTTATTATTAAGTATTTATTATCTATTTAATATTATTAAATTAAAGATATATTTTTTAGTAATAAATGTTGCTAGGCGTTTCATGATTATTGCCATGGGTTAATATAGTAACATTTTTTAAATAGTTGGTACTTGAATTAGTTATTCAATAAATGTCTTTAATTTGAGAATTTAAAAGTTGTTTACTCATTAACATGTAACATTTAATATAGTATTTATATTTTTTTTAAATTAAAATACATTTTATTGTTATCAAATTTTATCATTGGTTAATTTTTAATTGGACAAAAATTTTATAATAAAAAGGATTAATCTTATTTATGCAATGCATTTTTAAATACATTAAATAAAATATGAATATTTTGCATTTTTTTAACCGTTGTGTTTGTATTGAAATGAGATATATCCTGATTTTATTTTTAGATTTTAAAAAATATATATCATTACCAAAACTCTAAAATATGAGAACATAAATAAAATTAAAAAAAAACTAAACTAAAGTACGAAGGAATTTCATTTATTTTTTAATATAAGAATGTAAATGCATATTCTTTAATTTCTAGTTCTTTAACTCGGACTCTACATTAATTTAAAATATCAATATATTTTTTCATAATAAATGTATAATAAATAAAAGCATGAGTTGAAGAGTATCCATTAAATTTTTTTTATAAGTTAGAGTAATAATTTTTTTTATTTCATAGTTGTTACTTTATAAGAATATCTATTCACCCAATTTAAAAGTACACAACAGAAATAAGAGATTTATATTTTTTTTTCTCCTTATTATATTTGTTATTATTAATCTTATGAATATGTTTTTTATTTTATTTTTTTTAAGTATTTATAATTGAATTCATAATCTTGTTTGTTAAATAAATATAAATATATAAATATTATATATTACATTATATATTATATTGTATGATTGAGATGGAATATTAAAAAATTATTATTATTATTTTGACCATTAACTTTAATTTATATAATAAATTTTTTAAGGATGAATGATGTCAAAAAGTTAGACACCAAACTTTAATTTTGACGTTTTATATTGTTAATTTTATAACTCCTATATTGTTTGATGTATTATTTAATTAAGGAATATATTGGTATATGTATAATTTTTTATCTAAAATAAAACATTAGTACTCAGATATATAATAAACAATGTATCTTAATTTGATTAATTTTGTTACAGAATATGAGAGTACTAAATATCAACCAATAATATTGTTATGATCTCTATTATCTATTTCTGTATTTTTCAAATGGTAGAATATACATATTAAGATTTAGTTGAATTCATAACAATTTCAAGCGGAAGAATTTTTTTATTGTGTTTTACGATTGAGCATAACTCGCTTATAGATTAATGGAGGAGTTACATAATTAATGGAGGGTTTATGAAACGTGACTCAGTACGTAGTTTTAGTTTATAAAAATAAGGGTAAAATAAAAAAACAGAATTGGATACCAACCTCCCCTAAACCCTAAACCTTGTTTACTTATCTTGAAGTTTGCAAAGATCTTTCATGACAAAACCTTTAATAACTGATTTCTAATTCCTTAGCTCCTCAGTTTCTCAAACATTAATTAGTCGTCAATTAATTAATCAAGAGATTAAGTACAAAAACTGATTTTAGATTCAAATAAAATTTAAAAGTAGTCCTTAGGACGAATTATATGTCACCTATTCAAGCTAGTCTTGTCCAATTAAATCTTAATTGAAAACACAATTTTCAGAAAATCATGTATGTGTCACTTATTCAAAATTAGAGTGATTGAAAATCATGTATGTGTCACACAATAATTGAACCACTATTCCTAACCAAATTCAAAGAGCCATGTGAAAGAGTTTTCAAACTTTAATTCAAATATCAAATTTTCTAATTATAATAAAAAAATTCAAAAGAGATCAGCATATCTTTCGATACCACTAATCCGAATGAAGAATGAATAACTCAATCATGAAATAGATCAATACAAACTTCAAAATAAAATAAACATAGATTAATAACACATAGAAAACATAAACAGAGCTCCTAACTCTTTCACAAAGGATTAGTTACCCATGAAAAAGTGAAAGAAAAACAAGAAGAAGAGTTTACGAAGGAGCTCGATTATCTCTCTGTGAACTAGGTTCATTTATTTATATCATAATTCTAGAATTCAAATTTCAAACTAAACTAATCTTATCTTTCAGAGAGAAAGATAAGATAACTACTTATCTTCTCGAGAGAAAGATAAGGTACTACTTACTGACTTCAATTTAAAATTCAAAACAATAATTCAATTCAAATTCTAAACAAACTAAATTCCTTATGCTTCTAGAAAGAAATAATAACTAATCTTCTAGGATTTTCGATGTTCTGGATGTAATTAAGAATTCTAATAATGTGGATAATTAGGTGTAGGCCTTGATTGTTGCATCTGAATGTTGTAATTATATTTAATCCAGACTTGTATTAGAGATAATTGGTCAAAAGCCCAAAATTACACTTCTAGGGTGTTCTGGGCCACCGGGCGTGGGAGAAGAAGGCAAGGAGTCTGCCAAGGATCCAAGCTTGAAAAAATAACCTGATGAATCACTCTCAAAGACTCCTCTTTCATGCATAGGAAGAAAAGAAGAAAAGGAGGCAGTACAACAAGTTGGAATTCCAATTGAAACCAGCAGAAACTTGCAACCAAAGTCTCCCTTTACAATCAACAAACTCCCTGACATCAACCCTAAGTTTAGTGTTGGGTGTGCATCAAATAAAGAGGAAGCCCCCAAGAAGAAAGTGCCTAAAGGGTGGAGGAACAAGAAAATTTCTACTGAAGACGTTTCACCTGGGGATAAAGTGGTGTTATCTCACCACCCCTAGTTGCCATATACAATGAGTAAAGTTCTCTCTCTGGAGCATCTTGAGCTATTTTATAAAGACACTGGGAAGAGATTCAAAGTGAGAGGGGAAGACGTGAATCACCTCCACCTTAGCAAGGAACAATCGTCAAGCTAGTGACGTTAAAGAAGCGCTTGTTAGGAGGCAACCCAATGTTTGGTATTTTCTTTTCATTCTTCTTTATTATTCTATTTAAAGTTGTGTATGTGTTTCATAGATTAAGTTTGGTATTTCTACACCAACAGAATGCTTGCATTTCTTGGGTACTTAGCCTAGTTTTACATTGATTGTGTCACACTAAGTTTGGTGTTGCCACACCTCACTCATATAGGTCCAACCCCCATGCAAACACACAAGTGGAACTTACAGTGTAATTCGAAATCAAACATCCAACGAGTAATAGAATAACCACACATTATAATTAGAAAAATATACTGAATTCATACTATTATACCAAATTTAATTAGGTAAAATTCAAGCATAACTAAACTAAGTTTTAACTAATTGTTTAATTAACTCCCAAACCACATAGGAAATCAAGCAAAAGACTAGTGATATAAACCAGCCAAACATCCACATACAAGGTAAAATGAACATATACATACAAGATAAAATGAACATCCTCCTTAGTGCTTCAGTAACAACCAACTCATTGACCAAAATATTATCCGTGCATCCGGTTTAAATTACTCAAATCAAACTCAATTTCTATTCAAGCATAATTAAACTAAATCAATTCCAAAGCACATAACAAAATAAACATGCAGAGCATGTGCATGTCGAAGCCAACAATTCAAGTAACAAAGTAATGGTACTAAATCAAATAAACATGCACATCTTATATAAAGGAACCAACTGCATACATGGCAAAATGAACATCCTCCATATATTAGTAAGGTCTATGGATGTTAGGGTGTGACTTACCGCATATAGAAGGCATGAAAATTCTGGGCCATAATGCAAAATCTATGGTTTTAGATCATGTTCATAAACTAGTGCAAATATGGCTGATTGAACCGACGTAAATAAACACATCCAAAAAGTTGATAACAAATGGTCTGGGCAGCTTGAAGAAATTGGTACCTATTTGTTTGTGTTGGTTTCAAGCTATAATAAGTCCCATTTTCATTCATGTACAATAATTAATAATGATTAGAGATTTAATTACCTACATGATCATCCAAGAAGATTAGAAAACACTACTTGCTAAGAGCAATAGGCAGTCAAGAAGCCACGTGTCATTAGTAGCAGTGAGGATATTTTTGGTAGTATTATGAGGAAAGTAGTCCATGTTTAAGAGCTTATATCCTTTCACCAGAGCCATGATTAATACTCCACTCACATAGGAAACTATTCCTATTATCTTTGCAATACTTTTCATACTTTTCAGATTAATTTGCTTGTAAAAGAGGGAGAAGAAACTCAGTGCTGGTGAGAGTGTCTGGCAAGAGAGCGAGCGACGCTAATAAGGGTGGCTAATGAGGGAAGCAGCGATGGTGTTGAGGCTGGCTAGTGATGGACGAAGCGACGGTGTTGCGGCTGGCTGGTGAGGGAAAAGCGATGGCACTGAGAGTGTTTGGAAGGAGACTTGATGCGGTAGTGAATAAAATTAAATGTGGATGGTTAAAATTTCTGAAGGGATAATATGGTGTTTTGGGGTAATTGGGGGGTGGAGTGTGTCTTTTTTTTTACCTTCAATGAGCCGAAATTTCATCCCATTGTTCTTATTGTTCACAATCTCCATTATCTACCTAGCAGAACTGATTAATTTTATCTCTATTCACAATGTGACTCTCGTTTAGATATCTTGCACCTTCTTTATTTGAGAGATCGTTGATTCCACAAATAGGGTTAAGCATCTGCATACATGACATAGAAGATTTGGGGACCATGTTCACGTGTTCTCAACTTCTTATAGAGTTCTAATTCATATTGTACATTATTTTGATGATAAATTGAATAAAAGTAATTGTTTTACTTCACATTTATTCTGAGGATTACCTGAAACGTTGATTTGGGCCTAAACATGGGGTCTAGATCCCTTTGTATGGTTGTATTTGACTTGTTAGTACCGAGGTGCCACCTGTCCGAGTTTCTCGTAAGGAGGGGGGGTGGTACCTGCAAGAGACTCCGATACTTAAGTTAGCAAGGGCTTTAGGCAGGTTTCTAGTAGATTAGAACGTGAATATACCTGAGGGGTATCAGTGTATTTAGAGTATAGTCAATAACTACCTTTGTTGGAGTAGTTCCACCTTTATTGGTGGGTGATCATTCCCTTTATCTCGGGAATTACTGAGATCTATCCTTTAGTGGAGATAGAGATAGTAGGAGAGATTTAGGGAGGCAGTTACTTATTTGGATAAGTAAACCAACCCTTTGTCGGCATGTCCGACCTCTTTAAACTTTTGAACGTTGCCTCCCTTTAAATGAGGGGCTAATTTGGCGTGGCAGTTTTCTCAAATTACGTGCACATCTTTAAGAGGAATTAAGGAGCCATTATGCCCCTTGTCTCTTATAAAAAAGCTTCAACTCTTCTTCTTCTCTTTTCTCAAACTTCTGAAAAGTCTTTGTAACTTTCTTCCTTCGTAAAGAACTTTTCTTCCTTGTTTTCTTCCTTGTTGCCGAAAAAATTCTCTCCTTTCTTTTGATCATTTACTTTGCAATTCCCTTTATCAGGACTTTTTTCGTCTTGGCTTGCATTTAACAAAGAGGATCATCCGTGATTTGCTGATTGACGTGCCTCTCTCTCTGTTGTCTTTCATCCAGGTTAGTGCCTTATCTTTTTGACAATCTTCGTGTCCTATTTTCTTAAGACCATTTCTGAGTGGCTTTTTGAAAAAATGTCGTGGATGTTGGTATGTTTGTTTTTGGTTCTTGGAGTTGCTTTCGAAATTTTACTAAAAAGTCTTTTTTGGTCTTCCTTCCTTAATTGAGATTGACATAAAGTGTTTGGCTGTGTGTCTGTCGTTTTGTAGAATAACTGTAGTTGTTGGAAACTATTGATTGTCATCTTGAGGATTTTCGAATTTTTTGAAAGTTATGGCCGCTGATGAACGGATATTTTATACGCTTTTTGGGGGTAATTTCATATAGATTTTAGTATATTTTAGTTAGTTTTTAGTATATTTTTATTAGTTTTTAGGCAAAATTCATATTTCTGGACCTTACTATGAGTTTGTGTATTTTTTTGTGATTTCAAGTATTTTCTGGCTGAAATTGAGGGAGCTGTGCAAAAATCTTATTCAGGTTGAAAAAGGACTGCTGATGTTGTTGTATTCTGACCTCCCTGCACTCGGAATGAATTTTTTTGGAGCTACAGAAGTCCAATTGGCACACTTTTAATTGGGTTGGAAAGTAGACATCCAAGGCTTTCCAGAAATATATAATAGTCCATACTTTGTGCGAAGATAAACGACGTAAACTGGCGTTTAACGCCAGTTCCATGTTGCATTCTGGCGTTGAACGCCAGAATCAGGTTGCAAGTTGGAGTTAAACGCCAGAAACAAGTTACAACCTGACGTTTAACTCCAGAAACAGCCCAGGCACATGAGAAGCTCAAGTCTCAGCCCCAGCACACACCAAGTGGGCCCCAAAAGTGGATTTCTGCACTATCTATCTTAGTTTACTCATTTCTGTAAACCTAGGTTACTAGTTTAGTATTTAAACAACTTTTAGAGACTTATTTTGTATCTCATGACATTTTTAGATCTGAAATTTGTACTTTTTGATGGCATGAGTCTCTAAACTCCATTGTTGGGGGTGAGGAGCTCTGCAGCGTCTCAATGAATTAATGCAATTATTTCTGTTTTCTATTTAAACATGCTTGTTTCTCTTTAAGATGTTCATTCGTACTTAACCATGATGAAGGTGATGATCCGTGACACTCATCACCATTTTCAATCTATGAACACGTGCCTAACAACCACCATCATTCTACCCTCGATTGAATGAATATCTCTTGGATTCCTTAATCAGAATCTTTGTGGTATAAGCTAGAATCCATTGGCAGCATCCTTGAGAATCCAGAAAGTCTAAACCTTATCTGTGGTATTCTGAGTAGGATTCAGGGATTGTATGACTATGACGAGCTTCAAACTCGCGAGTGTTGGGCGTAGTGACAGACGCAAAAGGATCAATGGATCCTATTTCGACATGATCGAGAACCGACAGATGATTAGCCGTGCGGTGACAGCGCATTTGGACCATTTTCACTGAGAGGACGAATGGTAGCCATTGACAACGGTGATCCACCAACACACAGCTTGCCATAGGAGGAACCTTGCGTGCGTGAAGAAGAAGACAGGGGGAAAGCAGAGATTCAGAAGACAAAGCATCTCCAAAACTCCAACACATTCTCCATTACTGCGTAACAATTACTTATTTTATGCTCTTTTACTTTTTACAATTAAAACTAAAGAACCCTATTGGTATCCTAACTGAGAATAATAAGATAATCATATCTTGCTTCAAGCCAACAATCTCTGTGGGATTCGACCCTTACTCACGTAAGGTATTACTTGGACGACCCAGTGCACTTGCTGGTTAGTTGTGCGGAATTACATAGTGTGAGTGTGATTTTCGTCCACCAAGTTTTTGGCGCCGTTGCCGGGGATTGTTTGAGTTTGAACAACTGACGGTGAATCTTGTTGCTTAGATTAGGAAAAATTTGTCTTTTTGGTTTAGAGTCACTAGAATTGCATATTTTATTATTCCCTTTAAAAAATTTTTTCTTCAAAAATATTATTTTTCTTTATTAATTGTTAGTTTTTCATTGAGTCTAGTTGCATGTTTTAAGTTTGATGTCCTTTGTGTTTTTGTCATAAAAAAATAGCTTTTATCTGTTCAATCCTTGCATTTGTTAAATGTGTCTATTTTCTTGGGAATAGTTACCCCTTTGAGTTTTCCTTTTTAAAATCTTTTTCAAAAATAATTTTTCTTTGATTAAATCTTGTGCCAAACTTTAAGTTTGGTGTTCTCTTGTTAATTTTTCTTTAATTTTCGAAAATTTTATTGTGGTTTTCTAAAAATTTTAAGTTTGGTGTTCTAGCTTTTGTTCTTGGTGTTCTTGTGAGTCTTCAAGGTGTTCTTGAGTCTTCTTTGTGTTTTGATCTTAAAATTTTTAAGTTTGGTGTGCCTTGGTGTTTTTCCTCCTAAATTTTCGAAAACAAGGAGCATTGGATTTAAAAATTTTAAGTCTTGTGTCTTTTGTGTGTTTTTCTCTTTCATAATAAAATTCAAAAAAAAAAAAATTCTAACTATTTTTAAATAATTTTTTCGAAACTTTTCATATAAATTCAAATTTCAATTTCAAAATTTTTCAAAATCTTATGCTTTTAAGATTTTTAAAAAAAATCACATCTTTTTCAAAAACATCCTAACCACTTTCTCTCTCCTCACTTTTTCGAAAATCTTCATAAAATATTTTCAAATTTCTTATTTTTATTCTTTTTATTTTAGTTTTTATTTTATTTTATTTTATTATTTTGAAAATTATTTTTCTTATATAATAAAATAAATAAAATAAATCTACATCATTTCCATTTCTCCATCATGGACCTAAGTGGAAATGAACAGTCCAGAAGGACTCTGTGGTCATATGCTAACCCTACTATTGCTTCATATGGGAGTAGTATCTGTATACCCTCCATTGGAGTCAGTAGTTTTGAGTTGAATCCTCAGCTCATTATCATGGTGCAGCAAAGTTGCTAGTATTCCGGTCTTCCACAGGTAAAACCTACAGAGTTTTTGGCACAGTTTTTACAAATTGCTGACACAGTGCATGATAAGGAAGTAGATCAGGATATCTACAGATTATTATTGTTTCGATTTACTGTAAAAGACCAAGCTAAGAGGTGGTTAAATAACCAACCTAAGGCTAGCATAAGGACATGGAAACAGCTATCAGAAAAATTCCTGAATCAATATTTCCCTCCAAAACGGATGACACAGCTAAGGCTGAACATCCAAGGCTTTAAACAAGGAGATAATGAATCCCTTTATGATGCTTGGGAGAGATACAGAGAGATGCTAAGAAAATGCCCCTCTGAAATATTTTCAGAGTGGGTGCAGTTATACATGTTCTATTATGGGCTTACAGAGAAAGCTCAGATTTCTCTAGATCACTCAGTTGGTGGATCTATCCACATGAGAAAGATAATTGAAGAAGCTCAAGAGCTTATTAATACAGTTGCCAGAAATCAGCATCTGTACCTAAGCAGCGAACCTTCCATGAAAGAAGAGGCTAAAATAGTAATTGCTGAACTCAGTCCTGCAGAACAAGTTACTGAATTCAATAAGCAATTAGATTTTCTAACAAAATAGCTAGCCAAATTCAAGGAGATACTACAAGACACAAGAATGGCTAATTTGAATATGGAAGTGCAGTTGAAGCAAACAGAACAGCAGTTATCAAAACAGATAACAGAAGAGTGCCAAGCAGTTCAATTAAGAAGTGGGAAGATATTAAATACCTCACTTCAAGGCAGTAGGAAGCCAAGAAATGAATAAACTGCTACCCAAAATCCCTCTGAGGATAGTAAGAGCCCAGAGAGGAACAATTCTGGCGTTTAAACGCCAGAAAAAGGTGAAGGGCTGGCGTTAAACACCCAACCCATGCTCAGTTCTGGTGTTCAAATGGCAGAAACAGGCAAGAAGTTGGCGTTGAACGCCCAAAGGAAGCTCAGTTCTGGCGTTCAGAAACCAGAAACAGGTAAGGAGTTGGCGTCTAACGCCACTCCAACTTTCACCCCTGACATTCAAACGCTAGTGGGGGATCAGATACATACAAGTAATGATAGCAACTCCTCTAAAAAGGCTTCTCAACCCACATCTGTAGGCAATAAACCTGCAGCAATTAAGGTTGAGGAATACAAAGCCAAAATGCCTTATCCGTAGAAACTCCGCCAAGCAAAACAGGATAAGCAATTTGCCCGCTTTGCAGACTATCTCAGGACTCTTGAAATAAAGATTCCGTTTGCAGAGGCACTTGAGCAAATACCCTCTTATGCTAAGTTCATGAAAGAGATCTTAAGTCATAAGAAGGATTGGAGAGAAACTGAAAAGGTTTACCTCACTGAAGAATGCAATGCAGTCATTCTGAAAAGCTTACCAGAAAAGCTTAAAGATCCTGAAAGCTTTATGATACCATGCACATCAGAGGGTACTTGTACCAAGCAAGTTCTATGTGATCTTGGGGCAAGTATCAACCTAATACCTGCATCTACTATCAGAAAGCTTGGTTTGACTAAAGAAATCAAACCAACCCGGATATGTCTCCAACTTGCTGATGGCTCTATTAAATACCCATCAGACGTGATTGAAGACATGATTGTCAAGGTTGGGCCATTTGCCTTTTCCCACTGACTTTGTAGTACTGGAAATGGAGGAGCATAAGAGTGCAACTCTCATTCTAGAAAGGCCTTTCCTAGCAACTGGACGAACCCTCATTGACATCTAAAAAGGGGAAGTAACCTTGAGAGTCAATGAGGATGAGTTTAAGTTGAATGTTGTCAAAGTTATGCAGCATCCAGACACCCCAAATGACTGCATGAGCATTGATATTATTGAATCTCTGGTAAAAGAGGTCGATATGACTGAGAGTCTCGAATCAGAGCTAGAGGATATCTTTAAAGAAGCTCAGCCTAATCTAGAGGAACCAGAGAGAATAATAGAACCTCTAAAAATACCTCAGGAAGAGGAGAAACTTCCCAAGCCCGAGCTCAAATTATTACCACCATCCCTGAAATATGTATTTCTGGGAGAAGGTGATACCTTTCCTGTAATCATAGGCTTTACCTTAGAGCCACAGGAAGAGGAAGCACTAATTCAAGTGCTAAGGACACACAAGACTACTCTTGGGTGGTCCATCAGTGATCTTAAGGGCATTAGCCCAGCCAGATGCATGTACAAGATCCTATTGGAGGATGACGCTAAGCCAGTAGTTCAACCATAAAGGCGGCTGAATCCAGCCATGAAGGAGGTGGTGCAGAAGGAGGTCACTAAATTACTAGAGACTGGGATTATTTATTCTATTTCTGATAGCCCCTGGGTAAGCCCTGTCCAAGTCATCCCTAAGAAGGGTGGCATGAGAGTGGTTCATAATGAAAAAAATGAATTGGTTCTTACAAGAACAGTTACAGGGTGGCGTATGTGTATTGATTATAGAAGGCTCAATACAGCTACCAGAAAGGATCATTTTCCTTTACCATTCATAGACCAGATACTAGAAAGACTAGCAGGTCATGAATACTACTGCTTCCTGGATGGATATTCAGGTTATAATCAAATTACAGTAGACCCCCAGGATCAAGAGAAAACAGCATTCACATGTCCATCCAGAGTATTTGCATACAGAAGGATGCCATTTGGTCTGTGCAATGCACCTACAACCTTTCAAAGGTGCATGCTCTCTATTTTCTCTGATATAGTGGAAAATTTTCTGGAAGTCTTCATGGATGACTTTTCAGTATTTGGAGACTCATTCAGCTCCTGTCTTGACCATCTGGCACTTGTTCTAAAGAGGTGCCAAAAGACTAACCTAGTTTTAAACTGGAAAAAATGTCACTTTATGGTGACTGAAGGAATTGTCCTTGGGCACAAAATTTTGAACAACGGAATAGAGGTGAATCAAGCTAAGGTAGAGGTAATTGAAAAATTACCACCACCTGCCAATGTTAAGGCAATCAGAAGCTTTCTGGGGCATGCATGATTCTATAGGAGGTTTATAAAAGATTTTTCAAAAATCGCCAAACCTCTGAGTAATCTGCTAGCTGCTGACACGCCATTTATCTTTGATAAGGAGTGTCTGCAGGTGTTTGAGACTCTGAAAGCTAAGCTGGTCACAGCACCAGTCATCTCTGCACCAGACTGGACATTACCATTTGAACTAATGTGTGATGCCAGTGATCATGCCATTGGTGCAGTGTTGGGACAAAGGCATGACAAGCTTCTGCATGTCATTTATTATGCCAGTCATGTTTTAAATGACGCTCAGAAGAACTACATAACCACAAAAAAAAGAGTTACTTGCGGTGGTTTACGCCATTGAAAAATTTAGATCTTATTTAGTAGGATCAAAAGTGATTGTGTATACTGACCATGCTGCTCTTAAATATCTACTCACAAAGCAGGATTCAAAACCCAGACTCATAAGATGGGTGTTGCTTCTGCAAGAGTTTGATATAGAAATAAGAGACAAAAAAGGGACAGAGAACCAAATAGCAAATCACCTGTTCCGAATAGAACCAGTAGAAGGGGCGTCCCTCCCTCTTACTGAGATCTCTGAAAACTTTCTGGATGAGCAACTCTTTGCCATCCAGGAAGTACCATAGTTTGCAGACATTGCAAATTATAAGGCTGTGAGATTCATACCCAAAGAGTATAGTAGGTAGCAATCAAAGAAATTGATCACAGATGCAAAGTACTATCTTTGGGATGTACCATATCTCTTCAAGAGATGTGCAGACAGAGTAATCCGTAGATGTGTGCCTAAAGAAGAAGCACAGAAAATCCTATGGCATTGCCATGGATCACAATATGGAGGACATTTTGGAAGTGAGCGAACAGCCACAAGAGTCCTCCAATGTGGCTTTTATTGGCCTACTCTCCATAAAGACTCCCGAGAGTTTGTACTTAATTGTGACAGTTGCCAAAGATCTGGCAATCTACCTCACAGTTATGCCATGCCTCAATAAGGGATCTTGGAGATTGAGTTGTTTGATGTATGGGGTATTGACTTTATGGGGACTTTCCCACCATCATACTCAAACACTTATATTCTGGTGGCAGTGGATTATGTATCCAAATGGGTGGAAGCTATTGCAACACCCACTAATGATACTAAGACAGTGTTGAAATTCCTCCAGAAACATATCTTCAGTAGATTTGGTGTCCCTAGAGTACTAATCAGTGATGGAGGCGCTCATTTCTGCAATAAACAGCTTTACTCAGCTATGGTTCGATACAGAGTCAGCCATAGGGTGGCAACTCCATATCATCCACAGACAAATGGGCAAGCTGAAGTCTCTAATAGAGAACTTAAAAGAATCCTGGAACGGACTATGATTAACCGTAGAAGGGATTGGGCAAGAAGCTTGGATGATGCTCTGTGGGCATACAGAACAGCATTCAAGACTCTTATAGGGACCTCTCCATACCAACTTGTGTATGGAAAAGCCTGTCACTTGCCAGTGGAACTGAAACATAAGGCCTACTGGGCAACCAGATTCCTAAACCTTGATGCCAAGTTAGCTGGAGAAAAACGATTGCTCCAGTTAAATGAGCTAGAGGAATTCAGACTCAATGCTTTCGAAAATGCAAAAATTTACAAAGAAAAAAGCAAAAAGATGGCATGATAAGAAGCTGTCATCCATAGTCTTTGAGCCAGGGCAGAAAGTTCTGCTGTTTAACTCTAGGCTCAGATTATTCCCCGGGAAATTGAAATCCCGGTGGAGAGGTCCATATGTGATTACAAGTGTGTCACCATATGGATACGTAGAGCTTCAGGATAATTATTCTAAAAAAAAGTTCATTGTTAATGGACAGAGAGTCAAACATTATCTTGAAAGCAATTTTGAGCAAGAATGCTCAAAACCGAGACTTGATTAAAGCTCAGTAATAGTCCAGCTAAAGACAATAAAGAAGCGCTTGGTGGGAGGCAACCCAGCCATTTTGTTAATTAATTAAATTTTACAGGTTCATATTAATTATCTTCAAGGTAAAATAGCAATTGCGTGAGTTCACAGAGTTACGGAAGGATTCAGAGGATAAAATAGCAAAAAGAAGCTCACTGGTGCGAAAAAGCCAGTAAGAGCTGTTTTGGGCATTAAACGCCCAAAAGGAGCATCTACTGGGCGTTTAACGCCAGTAGAGATAGCCATCTAGGCGTTAAACACCAGAAAGAAGCAACTTCTGGGCGTTTAATGCCAGATTTGCAGCATCCTGGGCGTTCAGAAAAATGCCCAGTGATAAAGGATTTTCTGGCATTTAACGCCAGCCAGATGCTACAGCTGGGCGTTAAATGCCCAGAAGAAGCTACAAATGGGCGTTAAACGCCCAAAACATGCAGCGTTTGGCGTTTAACGCCAGGATTGTGGGGAGGAGGTAAATTTGTTTTTCACTTCAAATTTTTTCCATTTTTAATGTTTTAATTCATGATTTCTTGGATAAACATGTTACAAACTCTCATCTTTCAACTTCAATTCCAAAAATTTTTAATCCTAAACTTGTTTCTTAATTCTTCTTCAAAATCTTTTCAAACCTTTTTCAAAACTCAATTATCTTTTTAAATTCTTTTCAAATCTTTTTAAACTCATCATATCTTCTTTTCAAAATTCAGATTTATCCTTTTCAAATATCTTTCATAACTTTTCAAATTTTAAATTATATTTTTTTCCTATCATACTTATCTTTTACAAATCATTTCTTCTATCTTATCTTTTTCAAAATTTTTGAAAACCCACCCCTTCCCTTTAAATCCACATTCGGCCTCCCTCCTCTCCTCCACCATTCGAAATTGGCTCTCCTTCTATCCCTCTCCTTTCCTTTCTTTTCTTGAGGACAAGCAAACCTCTAAGTTTGATGTGTTTATCCGTGATCACTAAACCAATACCCACTAAGATCATGGCTCCTAAGGGAAAATAAACCACTCCAAAAGGCAAGAAAGAGAATATTCCAAAGCCACTTTGGAATCAAGGGAAGTTCTTAACCAAAGAACATTCAGACCATTACTACAAAATAATGGGTCTAAGGTCAGTGATCCCAGAAGTTAAATTCGATCTAAAAGAAGATGAATATCCAGAGATCCAAGAGCAAATTCGAAACAGGAGCTGGGAAATCCTAGCTAATCCTGAAACAAAGGTGGGAAGAAACATGGTTCAGGAATTCTACTCTAATCTGTGGCAAACAGATAGGCAGAGAATAGCTGGAACTGCCTTCTATGATTATTGGACCTTGGTCAGAGGGAAGATTGTTCACCTTCACCCTGACAAAATCAGGGAGATCTTTAAGCTACCTCAGCTGAAAGATGACCCAGACTCCTTTAATAGGAGAATGATGAGAACAAATAAGGGATTGGACGAAATTCTAGAGGACATATGCCTCCCTGGAACCAAGTGGATAACCAGCACCAAGGGTGTCCCAAATCAACTCAAGAGAGAAGATCTCAAACCAGTCGCCAGAGGCTTGCTAGACTTCATTGGGCGTTCTATACTGCCCACTAGCAACCGCTCTGAAGTCACCATCAAAAGAGCAGTAATGATCCATTGCATTATGTTGGGAAAAGAAGTGGAAGTTCATCAGCTGATTTCTTGTGAACTTTACACAATTACAAACAAGAACTCCAAAGATGCCAAATTGGCTTATCCGAGCTTAATCTCTATGCTCTGTAAAGATGCTGGGGTGAAGATGGGAGTAACTGAGTATATCTCAGTTGAGCGACCAATCACCAAAAAGTCAATGGAAGGACAACAAGTGCATGATGACTCCATCAAGAGGAAAGCACAGGAGTTCTTCCCGAAAATCCCTCAAATTGAATACTGGGAGCGCCTTGAAGCATCTGTCCCCAAATTGCAAGAAGCTATGGAGCAACTAAAGGAAGAATAGCAAAATCAAAATAGCATGCTTTGCAAACTGCTTAAGGAACAAGGAGAGCAAGGGCGTGAACTGAGGGAACTGAACCTTCAGAAGCTGTCTCTTGAAGGGCCAAGCACTCCATAGATTAAAGGAGCATCCACCTCCCAAAATAAATGTTGTTGAGTCCTAATCTTTGCCTTAACTATGTGATAATTATTCTTATTAGGAATTTACCTTAGAAAATATTAGTAGTAGTAATTAGTATATCTATTTTGATTTTATCTCCAATTAAGCTATAATTTATTTTTCTCACCATCATCAATCATAAATAAAATAGTAGATTTTTAGAATAAAGAGGCAATATTTTTTCGAGTTTTTAATAAGGAAAATTCTAATTATTTAGATGTGGTGGCAATACTTTTTGTCTTCTGAATGAATGCCTGAACAGTGCATATTTTTGATATTGAATTTTATGAATGTTAAAATTGTTGGCTCTTGAAAGAATGATGAATAAGAGAAATATTATTGTTGATTTGAAAAATCATGAAATTGATTCTTGAAGCAAGAAAAAGTAGTGAAAAAAAAGAGAAGGAGCAGTAGAAAAAGCCAATAGCCCTTTAAACCAAAAGGCAAGGGTGAAAAGGATCCAAGGCTTTGAGCATCAATGGATAGGAGGGTCCAAGGAAATAAATCCAGGCCTAAGCGGCTAAATCAAGCAGTCCCTAACCATGTGCTTGTGGCATGTAGGTCCAAGTGAAAAGCTTGAGACTGAGTGGTTAAAGTCGTGATCCAAGGCAAAAGAGTGTGCTTAAGAACCCTGGACACCTTTAATTGGGGACTTTAGCAAAGCTAAGTCACAATCTAAAAAGGTTCACCCAGTTATGTGTCTGTGGCATTTATGTATCCGGTGGTAATACTGGAAAATAAAGTGCTTAGAGCCATGGCCAAGACCCATAAAGTAGCTGTGTTCAAGAATCAACATACTAAATAGGAGAATCAATAATACTATCTGAATTCTGAGTTCCTATGGATGCCAATCATTTTGAATTTCAAAGGATAAAGTGAGATCCCAAAATTGTTCGGAAGCAAAAAGCTACTAGTCCCGCTCATCTAATTAGAATATGAGCTTCACTTAAAACTCTGAGATATTATTGCTTCTTGATTTCTTTTTATCCTATTTTATTTATCTAGTTGCTTGGGGACAAGCAACAGTTTAAGTTTGGTGTTGTGATGAGCGGATATTTTATACGCTTTTGGGGGTAATTTCATATAGATTTTAGTATATTTTAGTTAGTTTTTAGTATATTTTTATTAGTTTTTAGGCAAAATTCATATTTCTGGACTTTACTACGAGTTTGTGTGTTTTTCTGTGATTTTAGGAATTTTCTGGCTGAAATTGAGGGAGCTGAGCAAAAATCTAAATCAGGCTGAAAAAGGACTGCTGATGCTATTGGATTCTGACCTCCCTGCACTTGGAATGGATTTTTTTGGAGCTACAGGAGTTTAATTGGCACCATCTCAATTTGGTTGGAAAGTAGACATCCAGGGCTTTCCAGCAATATATAATAGTCCATATGCGTGAAGATAAATGATGTAAACTGGCGTTTAACGCCAGTTCCATGTTGCATTTTGGCGTTGAACGCTAGAAACAGGTTGCAAGTTGGAGTTAAAAGCCAGAAACAGGTTACAACCTGACGTTTAACTCCAGAAATAGCCCATGCACATGAGAAGCTCAAGTCTCAGCCCCAGCACACACCAAGTGGGCCCCAGAAGTAGATTTCTGCACTATCTATCTTAGTTTACTCATTTTCTATAAACTTAGGTTACTAGTTTAGTATTTAAACAATTTTTAGAGACTTATTTTGTATCTCATGACATTTTTAAATCTGAACTTTGTACTTTTTGACGGCATGAGTGTCTAAACTCCATTGTTGGCGGTGAGGAGCTCTGCAGCGTCTCGATGAATTAATGCAATTATTTCTGTTTTCTATTCAAACATGCTTGTTTCTCTTTAAGATGTTCATTCGTACTTAACCATGATGAAGCTGATGATCCGTGAAACTCATCACCATTTTTAATCTATGAACGCGTGCCTGACAACCACCTCCGTTCTACCCTCGATTGAATGAATATCTCTTGCATTCCTTAATCAGAATCTTTGTGGTATAAGCTAGAATCCATTGGCAGCATCCTTGAGAATCCAGAAAGTATAACCTTGTCTGTGGTATTCCGAGTAGGATTCAGGGATTGGATGACTGTGAAGAGCTTTAAACTCGCGAGTGTTGGGCGTAGTGACAGACGCAAAAGGATCAATGGATCCTATTCCGACATGATCGAGAACCGACAGATGATTAGCCGTGCGGTGACAGCGCATTTGGACCATTTTCACTGAGAGGACGGATGGTAGCCATTGACAACGGTGATCCACCAACACACAGCTTGCCATAGGAGGAACCTTGCGTGCGTGAAGAAGAAGACAGGGGAAAAGCAGAGATTCAGAAGACAAAGCATCTCCAAAACTCCAACACATTATCCATTACTGCGTAACAATTACTTATTTTATGCTCTTTTACTTTTTACAATTGAAACTAAAAAACCCTATTGGTATCCTGATTGAGAATAATAAGATAACCATAGCTTGCTTCAAGCCAACAATCTCTGTGGGATTCGACCCTTACTCACGTAAGGTATTACTTGGACGACCCAGTGCACTTGCTGGTTAGTTGTGCGGAATTACATAGTGTGAGTGTGATTTTCGTGCACCAGCCACTTTGTTGTTTGTTTGGTTGCCTTCATATTTCCCCCAATGGTTTCGTCATTGATGGTGTAGGTGGGGGACACCATTTCAATTCTTTCTGTACGTAGAAGAGTTGAAAAATGTGTTAATTGGTTTAATTTGCCTCTGTTTGACCTGTTTCGAACGATTTCTGAGCTCTTGTAGTAACGATCTCTTTATTTTGCATTTGTAGGTGTGGCCTTTATGCACGTTCTGTTATTCTGAGCATGTCAACCAAAGTTCCCTCTAGCCTCTTAAAATGGGTAGACACCAATGTCATTTCCTGTGTTCCTGTAGTTGATAAGGAATACTATGAGGTCTTCGTAGGCACCATAGGATATGTGAGAACCGGGAGGACGAGAGAAATTATGAGCTAGTGGTACCTGATCCCAAGGAGAGAATTTGCTTTCCTCCTCTAGATAAGTCGGAGCTCTTTTTTTCTATGCTTACGATTGCTTTTTCTCGAAGTTAGGCGTTGTACTCCCTTTTACGGATTTCAAAACTAATATTCTTTGGGCTTGTAATGTTGCTCCTTCTCAACTTCACCCAAACTCTTGGGCCTTCTTGAAAATTTTTCAGTTTCTCTGTCGGGAGCTAGAGGTTTGACCTTCTACGAAGGTCTTCTTTTATTTGTTTGTTTTGACCAAGCCTAGGATGTTGAAAGGGAAGGCCTCTTGGTTCTCTTTCTATGCCATCCAGGTAGAAACGTTTTTTTTTCTATTTTTGACGAGTCTTTTCATGATTTCAAAAATCACTTCTTTAAGATCCGAGCTGAAGAGGATGTCCGACCTTTCTATTTAGATGAAAATGATGAGCCTTCCTTCCCTTTATGTTGGTAAGAGAAAACCGTAATAGCAAAGTACAACATAGATAAGTTAGATGAGATTGAGAGGTACTTTGTGGACGTGTTACAATAGTGTTGGGGTCAGGCTCCTTACTTAGACACCAAAAGGTTCTTAGGGGATCCCGGTCAGCTTTAGTCCAAGCTAGGTAGTTTTCCAACCTTTACCTTTTATGATTTCTTAAGTTGTGGTTTGTTGATCTAATGTGATTTTTGCTCTTGCAGAGACCATGGCTTCCAATACCTCATCCATGAAATGCCTTGGTTAGATCCAAAAAACTGCAATGTCCCAGGGTCTTTAAGATAAAGAGGTTGGAAAGTCGGATTCCCCTAGCAAGTCAAACTCGGGCCCTATTGCCCAAAAGAAGATCACCCCCACTCCTTTCATTCGCCTTATTTCCTCAGATCTGCCTCTGGATAGTTCGGTTATCCCGCCTTCCCCCTCGTCTTTTGAGCCTCCTCCCGAAAAACAAAAGATTGCTAGGAAGTTGAGTATCAATGA
Organism: Arachis hypogaea; assembly: GCF_003086295.3. Lineage (NCBI taxonomy): Eukaryota > Viridiplantae > Streptophyta > Magnoliopsida > Fabales > Fabaceae > Arachis > Arachis hypogaea. The sequence continues at coordinate 46,001,863 of NC_092044.1, forward strand.
TAAGGGGTTCGACGGTTTCTCCTGGAGTGAGAAAAATATTCTTCCACATAGTCAGATAAACATGGATGACGTAGCTATTCAGAACCATATCAGCTATATGGCTCGTAATTGCATCCAGATGGTGGGAGTGTGCACTGGTCTGGCCAAGGAGCTACGAAAGACTCCTATTTGTGCCACTTAGGGCTTTCTCGACTTTGCTTGAGCTGAGGTGGAGAGCTTGAAGGTTTTGAAGGAGGAGATAGAGGAGGAGAATACTAGGCTGAAGTCTGACCTAGAAAAAGCTCGTTCTCGAGCAATAAAGGCTGAGACGGTGGCATTAATGGCCGAGAGGGTAAAGAAAAGGGTTGAAGAGAGCTACACTCGGACCTATGGGGAGTTGATCGACCTTTGGGAGGAGTTAAAAAATGCCCGGGAGAATATACTGCCCTTCAGGAGGATGTGGTTGGGGGGTATAGACGAGATGTTTAACAATTTAAAGGCTCAAGTCCAAGTCCTTGCCCCCGACCTCGATCTTTCCCACCTCAGCCAATATAACATTGTCATTGACGGGAAGATTGTGGTGACCCTGGATGAAGATGAGGGACTTCCACCTGACCCGAAGTCCCAGGGCAGCTAACCTCCTCAATCTTCCGAGGTCCAGGTCGAGGTCGCAAATGCTGAGACCCTTTCCTCACCTTCTGCTCCTATCCCAGCGGTCTTGATCTCTGTACATCCTCTGACTCCTCCTGTTAGAGGTAAAGATGTTCAGATTGGCGAGGACCTTAACCCACTTATTGGCGAGACTTCTTAAGACTTCTTTTAGTTTTTCTTGGGATGTTTGGAATGACCTGGCTTGTGGTCTTATGACACTTTATTTTTGCAGCAGTTAGTAGCTTTTTTGAACACTTTACTTTTGTTATTGTTTTTTGCACAACTTTATAAACTAGTATTCACTTTAGCTTCTTGTGCCTTAAAGAACCTTTTGATTTTTAAGTGAGTAGAGCTAGGTCCTTGAGGTTGCTTGATGGGTTCATTTGTGAGTTTCCTTTCCTAGTTTCAACTTTGAGTAGTCGGTCTTTATTAAGTTACTTCAACAGCTCATTTTTTACCCCGCCTTTCAATTGAGGTCGTTTTCACGAGTTGTTTATATAACTTCTTACATTAATTTGTACCTCATCTCTTCATCTTGATGACCACTTTAGGTCGGACAATGATTTTGCGGTTTGTCGAGCTTAAATTAATGCATTTTTTATAGGAAACCTTTAAAGAGAAATGGGAACTTAATTAATTATCGAAAAATTCCTTTACATGATTTTCTCACCAAGGGGTTAGAATACCCTTAGCCCTTGCTTTGGTGCCTCGTTAAAACTCCCTTGGAAAAAAACCCTTTTCTAGGGAAAAAATTCTTAGGTTGGGAAAAAGAGTACATGGTGCACAGAATTGTGATCACACTTTTCACAACTCCGTTACAACTAACCAGCAAGTGCACTGGGTCATCCAAGTAATACCTTACGTGAGTAAGGATCGATCCCACGGAGATTGCCGGCTTGAAGCAAGCTATGGTTATCCTGTAACTCTTAGTCAGGAGATTAGTGATAAAAATGATTTCGTTTGTAAAAGGTAAAAGAGCATGAAATTAATGATACTTGTTGTTCAGTAATAGAGAATAGGTTAAGGTTCAAAGATGCTCTGTCTTCTGAATTTCTGCTTTCCTACTGTCTTCTTCTCCAAACACGCATGGCTCCTTCTATGGCAAGCTATATGTTGGTGGATCACCATTGTTAATGGCTACCATCCATCCTTTCAGTGAAAATGGTCCAGGTATGGTTTCTGTACGGCTAATCAACTGTCGGATCTCTTGTCTCGGATGAAAAATACCAAGCACAGCTACCGCACGGCTAATCATCTATCGATTCTCACTTGTGTCGGAATAGGATCTTTCTATCCTTTTGCACACTGTCACTGCGCCCAACATTTGTGAGTTTGAAGCTCGTTGATGAGCGGATAATTTATACGCTTTTTGGCATTGTTTTTAGTATGTTTTTAGTATGTTTTAGTTAGTTTTTAGTATATTTTTATTAGTTTTTAGTTAAGATTCACTTTTCTGGACTTTACTATGAGTTTGTGTGTTTTTCTATGATTTCAGGTATTTTCTGGCTGAAATTGAGGGACCTGAGCAAAAATCTGATTCAGAGGCTGAAAAGGACTGCAGATGCTGTTGGATTCTGACCTCCCTGCACTTGAAGTGGATTTTCTGGAGCTACAGAAGCCCAATTAGCGCGCTCTCAACGGCGTTGGAAAGTAGACATTCTGGGCTTTCCAGCAATATATAATAGTCCATACTTTGCCCAAGATTTGATGGCCCAAACCGGCATTCCAAATCAGCCCAAGAATGCCCAACGTTAAACGCCGGAACTGGCACAAGAATGGGAGTTAAACGGCCAAACTGGCACAAAAGCTGGCGTTTAACTCCAAGAGAAGTCTCTACACGAAAATGCTTCAATGCTCAGCCCAAGCACACACCAAGTGGGCCCGGAAGTAGATTTTTATGTCATTTACTCATCTTTGTAAACCCTAGGCTACTAGTTCTTTATAAATAGGACATTTTGCTATTGTATTTTTTGTTTCTTGTTGAGTCTAGAGTCTCATTTTAAGTTTGGTGTCAATTGCTTGTTTCTGTTCTTCTTGCATTCATTCATGTGTCTTCATTAATCTTCAAGTTGTTCTTGATGATTTCATTGCTCTGATCTTTGAATTCTATTGACTTGAGTGTTTTGTTGTTTTTCATGTGTATTCTCATTTTGTTAGTGTCAGTAGTATACAAACTGCTAAGTTTGGTGTCTTGCATGCATTGTTATTTGATTTTAGTTGCATTTTGACTATTCCTCATTATTAAAAATCCAAAAATATTTTTAATTTGTGTCTTTTCAAGTCAATAATACAGAGAATTGAAGATTCAGAACATTCAGCAGAGGAATTACACAGAAAAAGCTGGGCGTTCAAAACGCCCAGTAAGGAAGGAAAACTGGCGTTTAAACGCCAGCCAGGGTGCCTGGCTGGGCGTTTAACGCCCAAAAGGGTAGTGGTTTGGGCGTTAAACGCCAGAATGTGCACCATTCTGGGCGTTTAACGCCAGGATGGCACAAGAGGGAAGATTTTGTTTTCAAATCAAATTTTTTTAGTTTTCAAAATCTTTTCAAAATCAAATCTTTTTCAAATCAAATCTTTTCAATCAAATCTTTTTCAAAATCAATTTTTTTCCATTTTCAAAGATACTTGCTATCAATTAATGATTTGATTCAACATTTCAAGTATGTTGCCTTTTCTGTTGAGAAAGGTTTAATGTTTGGATCATATCTTTTCTTGTTAGCCAAGTTATTAATTTTTAAAATCAAATCTTTTTAAAATGTTTTTCAAATCATATCTTCTCAATCACATCTTTTTAAAAACCAATCATATCTTTTTAATCACATCTTTTTCAAAATAGTTTTCAACCATATCTTTTTAATTTCTTATTTCAAAATCTTTTTCAAAAATCACTTGATTTCTTTTCCACCCTTGGTTTTCGAAAATCAATTAGTATTTTTCAAAATGTTTTTCATTTATTTTCGAAAATTTCTTCCCCTCTTATCACATCCTTCTATTTATGGACTAACACTATTCCTTAATGCACAATTCAAACTCCATCTCTCTTGATAAGTTCGAATTCTTCTACTTCTGCCTTCTATTTTTCTTTTCCTCTGACACCTCAAGGAATCTCTATACTGTGACGTAGAGGATTCCATATTTTCTTGTTTTCTTCTCTTTCATATGAGCAGGAGCAAAGACAAAAACATTCTTGTTGAGGCTGACCCTGAACCTGAAAGGACCTTGAAGCGAAAGCTAAGAGAAGCTAAGGCACAATTCTCTGTAGAGGACCTAACAGAAATCTTCAAAGAAGAAGAACCCATGGCAGCCAAAAACAACAACAATGCCAACAATGCAAGGAAGGTACTGGGTGACTTTACTGCACCTACTCCCGACTTCTATGGGAGAAGCATCTCTATCCCTGCCATTCGAGCAAACAACTTTGAGCTTAAGCCTCAATTAGTTTCTCTAATGCAACAGAATTGCAAGTTCTATGGACTTCCATTGGAAGATCCTCATTAGTTTTTAGCTGAATTCTTGCAAATCTGTGACACTGTCAAGACTAATAAGGTTGACCCTGAGGTCTACAGACTTATGCTATTCCCTTTTGCTGTAAGAGACAGAGCTAGAATATGGTTGGACTCATAACCTAAAGAAAGCCTGAACTCTTGGAAAAAGCTAGTCAATGCCTTCTTGGCAAAGTTCTTTCCACCTCAAAAATTGAGTAAGCTTAGAGTGGAAGTCCAAACCTTCAGACAGAAGGAAGGAGAATCCTTCTATGAAGCTTGGGAAAGATACAAACAATTGGTCAGAAAGTGTCCCTCTGATATGCTTTTTGAATGGAGCATCATAGGTATTTTCTATGATGGTCTGTCTGAACTGTCCAAGATGTCTTTGGATAGCTCTGCTGGAGGATCTCTTCATCTGAAGAAGACGCCTACAGAAGCACAAGAGCTGATTGAAATGGTTGCAAATAACCAATTCATGTACACTTCTGAAAGGAATCCTGTGAACAATGGGACGAATCAGAAGAAAGGAGTTCTTGAGATTGATACTCTGAATGCCATATTGGCTCAGAACAAAATATTGATCCAGCAAGTCAATATGATTTCTCAAAGTCTGTCTGGAATGCAAAATGCACCAGGCAGTACTAAGGAAGCTTCATCTGAAGAAGAAGCTTATGATCCTGAGAACCCTTCAATGGAAGAGGTGAATTACATGGGAGAACCCTATGGAAACACCTATAATCCTTTATGGAGAAATCATCCAAACCTCTCATGGAAGGATCAACAGAGACCTCAACAAGGTTTCAACAACAATAATGGTGGAAGAAATAGGTTTAGCAATAGCAAGCCTTTTCCATCATCTTCTCAGCAACAGACAGAGAGTTCTAAGCAGAACGCTTCTGACTTAGCAACCATGGTCTCTGATCTAATCAAAACCACTCAAAGTTTCATGACTGAAACAAGGTCCTCCATTAGAAACCTGGAGGCACAAGTGGGTCAGCTGAGCAAGAAAATTACTGAACTCCCTCCTAGTACTCTTCCAAGCAATACAGAAGAAAATCCAAAAGGAGAGTGCAAAGCCATCAACATGGCCGAATTTGGAGAGGAGGAAGAGGTAGTGAACGCCACTGAGGAAGACCTCAATGGACGTCCACTGGCCTCCAATGAGTTCCCCAATGAGGAATCATGGGAATCTGAGGCTCTCACTGAGACTATAGATATTCCATTGGATTTACTCCTGCCATTCATGAGCTCTGATGAGTATTCTTCCTCTGAAGAGGATGAGTATGTCACTGAAGAGCAAGTTGCTAAATACCTTGGAGCAATCATGAAGCTAAATGACAAGTTATTTGGTAATGAGACTTGGGAGGATGAACCCCCTTTGCTCACCAAAGAACTGGATGACTTGTCTAGGCAGAGATTACCTCAAAAGAGATAGGATCCTGGGAAGTTTTCAATACCTTGTACCATAGGCACCATGACCTTCAAGAATGCCTTGTGTGACCTAGGGTCAAGTGTAAACCTCATGCCTCTCTCTGTAATGGAGAAGCTAGGGATCTTTGAGATGCAAGCTGCAAAAATCTCACTAGGGATGGCAGACAATTCAAGAAAACAAGCCTATGGACTTGTAGAGGATGTTCTGGTGAAAGTTGAAGACCATTACATCCCTGCTGATTTCATAGTCCTAGAGACTGGGAAGTGCATGGATGAATCCATCATCCTTGGCTGACCCTTCCTAGCCACAGCAAAGGCTGTGATTGATGTGGACAGAGGAGAATTGATCATTCAAGTGAATGAAGAATCCCTTATGTTTAAGGCTCAAGGATATCCCTCTGTCACCATGGAGAGGAAGCATGAAGAGCTTCTCTTAAAACAGAGTCAAACAGAGCCCCCACAGTCAAACTCTAAGTTTGGTGTTGGGAGGCCACAACCAAATTCTAAGTTTGGTCAAACTCTAAGTTTGGTGTTGGGAGGTTCCAACATTGCTCTGAGCATCTTTGAGGCTCCATGAGAGCCCACTGTCAAGCTACTGACATTAAAGAAGTGCTTGTTGGGAGGCAACCCAATATTATATTTTATCTATTTTCCTTTGTTATTTTATGTTTTCTGTAGGTTGATGATCATGAGAAGTCACAAAATCAATTGAAAAAGCAAAAACAGAAAGAAAAACAGAAAGAAAAATAGCACACCCTGGAGGAGAACTTGCTGGCGTTTAAACGCCAGTAAGGCTAGCAGATGGGCGTTTAACGCCCAGTCTGGCACCATTCTGGGCGTTTAACGCCAGAAAGGGGCACCAGACTGGCGTTAAACGCCAGGAAAGGGCAAGAAGTTGGCGTTAAACGCCAGAAATGGGCACCAGCTCGGCGTTTAACGCCAGAATTGGCACAGGAAGCAATTTTGCTCGCCACTTGGTGCAGGGATGACTTTTCCTTGACACCTCAGGATCTGTGGACCACACAGGATCCCCACCTACCCCACCACTCTCTCTCTTCTTCACCCATTCACCAATCACCTCAACACCTCTTCCCCAAACACCCTTCACCTATCAAATCCCATCTTTCTCTTCACCACTCACATCCATCCTTCATAAAACCCCACCTACCTCACCATTCAAATTCAAACCACTTTCCCTCCCAAACCCACCCTCCCATAGCCGAACCCTACCCCTCTCTTCACCCCAATATAAACCCCTCTTCACTCCTTCATTTTCACACAACCTAAACACTACTTCTCCCCCTTTGGCCGAACCACAAAGCCATTTCCATCTCCTTTATTTCTTCTTCTTCTACTCTTTTCTTTCTTCTGTTGCTCGAGGACGAGCAAACCTTTTAAGTTTGGTGTGGTAAAAGCACTGCTTTTTGTTTTTCCATAACCATTTATGGCATCCAAAGCCGGAGAAACCTCTAGAAAGAGGAAAGGGAAGGCAAAAGCTTTCACCTCCGAGTCATGGGAGATGGAGAGATTCATCTCAAGGGTGCATCAAGACCACTTCTATGAAGTTGTGGCCTTGAAGAAGGTGATCCCCGAGGTCCCTTTCAAACTCGAAAAGAGTGAATATCCGAAGATCCAACATGAGATCCGAAGAAGAGGTTGGAAAGTTCTTACCAACCCCATTCAACAAGTCGGAATCTTAATGGTTCAAGAGTTCTATGCCAATGCATGGATCACCAAGAACCATGATCAAAGTATGAACCCGGACCCAAAGAATTGGCTTACTATGGTTCGGGGGAAGTACTTGGATTTTAGTCCGGAATATGTAAGGTTGGCATTCAACTTGCCCATGATGCAAGGAGATGAACACCCTTACACTAGAAGGGTCAACTTTGATCAAAGGTTGGACCAAGTCCTCACAGTCATTTGTGAAGAGGGCGCCCAATGGAAGAGAGATTCAAGAGGAAAGCCGGTTCAATTGAGAAGGCATGACCTCAAGCCTGTGGCTAGGGGATGGTTGGAGTTTATCCAACGCTCAATCATTCCCACTAGCAACCGGTCCGAAGTTACTATAGACCAGGCTATCATGATTCATAGCATCATGATTGGAGAAGAAATAGAAGTTCATGAGGTTATATCCCAAGAACTTTATAAGGTGGCAGACAAGTCCTCTACCTTGGCAAGGTTAGCCTTTCCTCATCTCATTTGTCACCTCTGTTATTCAGTTGGAATTGACATAGAGGGAGACATCCCCATTGATGAGGACAAGCCCATCACTAAGAGGATGGAGCAAACAAGAGACCCCTCTCATCAATCAAATCCCTGAGATGCCTCAAGGGATGTACTTTCCTCCACAAAACTATTGGGAGCAACTGAACACCTCCCTAGGAGAATTGAGTTCTAACATGGGACAACTAAAGGTGGAGCACCAAGAACACTCCATTCTCCTCCATGAAATTAGAGAAGATCAAAGAATCATGAGGGAGGAGCAACAAAGACAAGGAAGAGACATTGAGGAACGCAAGCACTCCATAAGATCTTCAAGAGGAAGAACAAGCCGCCATCACTAAGGTGGACCCGTTCTTTAATTTCCATTGTTCTTTAGTTTCCTGTTTTTCGAAAATTATGCTTATGTTTATCTATGTTTGTATCTTGTGATCATTAGTGTCTTAGTGTCTATGCCTTAAAGTTATGAATGTCCTATGAATCCATCACCTCTCTTAAATGAAAAATGTTCTTAATTGAAAAAGAGAAGAATTGCATGAATTTTGAATTTTATAACAGATTAATTATTTTGATGTGGTGGCAATATTTTTGTTTTCTGAATGTATGCTTAAACAGTGCATATGTCTTTTGAATTTGTTGTTCATGAATGTTGGCTCTTGAAAGAATGATGAAAAAGGAGACATGTTACTGAGGATCTGAAAAATCATAAAAATGATTCTTGAAGCAAGAAAAAGCAGTGAATACAAAAAAAAAGAGAAGGAGAAAAACGAAAAAAAGGAGGAAAAAGAAAAAGAAAAAAAGAGAGAAAAAGAGAAATAAAGTTGTGATCCAAGGCAAAAAGAGTGTGCTTAAGAACCCTGGACATCTCTAATTGGGGACTCTAGCAAAGCTGAGTCACAATCTGAAAAGGTTCACCCAATTATGTGTCTGTGGCATGTATGTATCCGGTGGTAATACTGGAAGACAGAGAGCTTTGGGCCACGGCCAAGACTCAATAAGTAGCTGTGTTCAAGAATCATCATACTTAACTAGGAGAATCAATGACACTATCTGGATTCTGAGTTCCTAAAGAAGCCAATCATTCTGAATTTCAAAGGATAGAGTGAGATGCCAAAACTGTTCAGAGGCAAAAAGCTAAAAGCCCCGCTCATCTAATTAATACTGATCTTCATAGATGTTTTTGGAATTCATTGTATATTCTCTTCTTTTTATCTTATTTGATTTTCAGTTGCTTGAGGACAAGCAACAATTTAAGTTTGGTGTTGTGATGAGCGGATAATTTATACGCTTTTTGGCATTGTTTTTAGTATGTTTTAGTTAGTTTTTAGTATATTTTTATTAGTTTTTAGTTAAGATTCACTTTTCTTGACTTTACTATGAGTTTGTGTGTTTTTCTATGATTTCAGGTATTTTCTGGCTGAAATTGAGGGACCTGAGCAAAAATCTGATTCAGAGGCTGAAAAGGACTGCAGATGCTGTTGGATTCTGACCTCCCTGCACTCGAAGTGGATTTTCTGGAGCTACAGAAGCCCAATTGGCGCGCTCTCAATGGCGTTGGAAAGTAGACATCTTGGGCTTTCCAGCAATATATAATAGTTCATACTTTGCCCAAGATTTGATGGCCCAAACCGGCGTTCCAAATCAGCTCAAGAATGCCCGGCGTTAAACGCCGGAACTGGCACAAAAGCTGGCGTTTAACTCCAAGAGAAGTCTCTACACGAAAATGCTTCAATGCTCAGCCCAAGCACACACCAAGTGGGCCCGGAAGTGGATTTTTATGTCATTTACTCATCTTTGTAAACCCTAGGCTACTAGTTCTTTATAAATAGGACATTTTGCTATTGTATTTTAATCTTGGTAGCTATCCTTGTTCTTATGCTATCTTAGATCATTGGGAGGCTGGCCTCACGACCATGCCTAGACCTTGTTCTTATGTATTTTCAACGGTGGAGTTTCTACACACCATAGATTAAGGTGTGGAGCTCTGCTGTACCTCGGGTATTAATGCAATTACTATTGTTCTTCTATTCAATTCAGCTTGTTCTTGTTCTAAGATATCACTTGTTCTTCAACTTGATGAATGTGATGATCCGTGACACTCATCATCATTCTCACCTATGAACGTGTGACTGTCAATCACCTCCGTTCTACCTTAGATTGAGTGGATATCTCTTGGATCCCTTAATCGGAATCTTCGTGGTATAAGCTAGAATTGATGGCTGCATTCAAGAGAATTTGGAAGGTCTAAACCTTGTCTGTGGTATTCTGAGTAGGATTCAATGATTGAATGACTGTGACGAGCTTCAAACTCCTGAAGGCTGGGCGTTGGTGACAGACGCAAAAGAATCACTGGATTCTATTCCAACCTGATTGAGAACCGACAGATGATTAGCCGTGCCGTGACAGGGTGCGTTGAACATTTTCACTGAGAGGACGGGATTGTAGCCACTGACAACGGTGAAACCCTACATACAGCTTGCCATGGAAAGGAGTAAGAAGGATTGGATGAAGACAGTAGGAAAGCAGAGAGACGGAAGGGACAAAGCATCTTCATACGCTTATCTGAAATTCCTACCAATGAATTACATAAGTATCTCTATCTTTATCTTTATGTTTTATTCATCATTCATAACCATTTGAGTTTGCCTGACTAAGATTTACAAGGTGACCATAGCTTGCTTCATACCAACAATCTCTGTGGGATCGACCCTTACTCGCGTAAGGTTTATTACTTGGACGACCCAGTACACTTGCTGGTTAGTTGTGCGAAGTTGTGATAAAAGAGTTGAGATTACAATTGTGCGTACCATATTGATGGCGCCATTGATGATCACAATTTCGCCCACCACTCGTCATAGTCATCCCTTCCCAGATCCTACTCAGAATACCACAGACAAGGTTTAGACTTTCTAGATCTCAGGAATGCTACAATTGGTTCTAGTCTCTACCACGAAGGTTTTGATCTCACGAGTTTGAATGCTCTGTTGTCAGGAGATGCAAGTCAAACTCATGGATTAGAAACCCAAGAGATACGCACTCAAGCTGTCGCCCAATGACTACGTAAGCTCAGATAGAACGGAAGTGGTTGTCAAGCACGCGTTCATAAATTTGAGAATGATAATGAGTGTCACGGATAATTACATTCTTCATATTGAGGTACGAGGGAATATCTTACAACAGAAACAAGCGTGATTGAATAAAAAACAATAGTAATTGCATTAATCCATTAAAACACAACAGAGCTCCTTACCTCCACCTATGAGGTTTAGAGACTCATGCCATAGAAGATACAATATGAGATGTAAAATATCATAAGTTACCAAATGAATCTCTAAAAGTAGTTCTTATACTAGACTAGTAACTTAGGTTTACAGAAAATGAAAAACTAGGTGTAGATACTGCAGAAATCCACTTTCGGGGCCCACTTGGTGAGTGTTTGGACTAAGCTTTCAAGCTTCCACGTGCATATGCCTCAAGTTGGATTAAACGCCACCCTGGGTGCCAAAATGGGCGTTTAACACCAAGAAGTGTGCCAGTTCTGGCGTTTTACGCTAGAAAATAGTCTCTGACTGGCGTTTAATGGCAGTTTGGGCCATCAAATCTCGGGCAAAATATGAACTATTATATATTGGTGGAAAGCCCAAGATGTTAGCTTTCCAGCCCAATTGAAAGCGCGCCAATCGGACTTCTGTAACTCCAGAAAAACGCGTTTGAGTGCAGGGAGGTCAGGATCCAACAGCATCTGCAGTCCTTTCTCAGTCTCTCAATCAGATTTTTGCTCAGGTCCCTCAATTTCAGCCAGAAAATATCTAAAATTACAAAAAAACACACAAACTCATAGTAAATTCCAGAAATGTGATTTTTGCCTAAAACTAATAAAAATATAATAAAAAGTAACTAAAACATACTAAAAACTATGTAAAAACAATGCTAAAATGCGTATAAATTATCCGCTCATCACAACACCAGACTTAAATTGTTGCTTGTCCCCAAGCAACCAAAAACAAAATAGGATAAAAAGAAGAGAATATACAATAAATTTCAAAATATCAATGAAGCTTAGTTCTAATTAGATGAGCGGGACTAGTAGCTTTTTGTTTTTGAACAGTTTTGGCATCTCACTTTATCCTTTGAAGTTCAGATTGATTGGCATCCATAGGAACTCAGAATTCAGATAGTTTTATTGATTCTCCTAGTTTAGTATGTTGATTCTTGAATACAACTACTTATGAGTCTTGGCCGTGACCCTAAGCATCTTGTTTTCCAGTATTACCACCAGATACATAAATGCCACAGACACATAACTGGGTGAACCTTTTTAGATTGTGACTCAGCTTTGCTAGAGTCCCCAGTTAGAGGTGCTCAGAGTTCTTATGCACACTCTTTTTGCTTTGGATCACGACTTTAACCACTCAGTCTCAAGCTTTTCACTTGGACCTTCATGACACAAGCACATGGTTAGGGACAGCTTGAATTAGCCCCTTAGGCCAGGATTTTATTCTTTTGGGTCCTCCTATCCATTAATGCTCAAAGCCTTGGATCCTTTTTACCCTTGCCTTTTGGTTTAAAGAGCTATTGGCTTTTTCTGTTTTCTTTTTCTTTATTTTTCGCCTTTTTTTTTCGTAAGCTTTGTGTTTTTCACTGCTTTTTCTTGCTTCAAGAATCAATTTTATGATTTTTCATATTATCAATAACATTTCTCTTTTTTCATCATTCTTTCAAGAGCAAAAAATGTTAACATTCATAAACTTCACTATAAAAAATATGCACTATTCAAGCATTCATTCAGAAAAACAAAAAGTGTTGCCACCACATCAAAATAATTAAACAAATTTCAAGATAAATTTCGAAATTCATATACTTCTTGTTCTTTTGCAAATAGAAATATTTTTTATTCAAGAAAGGTGTGAGATTCATGGAACATTCATAGCTTTAAGACATAGACACTAGATACTAATGACATTGTAATAAAGACACAAACATAGACAAAGCATAAAGCAAAGGAAATGAAAAATAGAAAAACAAATAACAAGGAAATTAAAGAACGGGTCCACCTTAGTGACGGCGGCTAGTTCTTCCTCTTGAAGATCCTATGGAGTGCTTAAGCTCCTCAATATCTCTTCCTTGCCTTTGTTGCTCCTCCCTCATGGCTCTTTGGTCCTCTCTAATTTCATGGAGGATGATGGAGTGCTCTTGGTGCTCCACTCTTAGTTGCTCCATGTTGGAACTCAATTCTCCGAAAGAGGTGTTGAGTTGCTCCCAATAGTTGTGTGGAGGAAAATGCATCCCTTGAGACATCTCAGGAATTTCTTGTTTTGGAATTTCCTCATGCTCTTGTTGAGGTCCATGAGCGGGCTCTCTTGTTTGCTCCATCCTCTTTCTAGTGATGGGCTTTTGAGATAAATCTCTCCGTCTCCCATGACTCGGAGTTGGAAGCAACTGCGTTCCCTTTTCTTCTTTCTAGAGGTTTTTCCGGCCTTAGGTGCCATGATATACCCATTTTGAGGGTTTATCTTATGTTGATTTCGGGGGTTTTATCAATAATTCCACACGCTTTCTATATTAAAATACAAGACTCTGTGTTCCTTTCCTAATTTTGCCTCTTGAATGAAAACATGCTTATTTTGCACTAAATTAGATACATTTCTAATCTTCTCTTGGTGCCATTCGATGCCGTGACCTGTGTGTTAAGTGGTTTCAGAATACAGGGTAGGGATGGACCGGAAGAGAGAAGGAGGATGGGTGCAAAGGAAGGGAGCATGAGAATTGAACTTTGGAAATCTCAGCATGGACGCGTGCGCGCACTTGACGCGTCCGCGTGGATCGAGCAGTTAGAAGTCGAAGCCAAGAGCCAAGCCACGAGCCAGCTTGCGTAGCGGCTAGGCCATAATCTTCATGGGCGCGCATGCGTACATTACGCTTCCGCGCACATTACAAGATGCCCCGTGAGCGCGCACGCGTACATGGCGCGTACGCGCCGATGTTCGAATATGATTTTTTAAAGAGCCACGTGACTTGGGCATGGAGGCAGTTGGGAATCCCATTTTGGGGAAGTGCCCTAGCAGGAAAAGCTTAAGAAGACCAAGGGAACAAGGGTTAAGGACTTTTTAGCTCATTTTCTAGATTCTAGATATTTTTGGGAAGATAGTTAGTTACACTTGTGGAGAAGGAGAGAGATTCAAAGCTCTCATTAGGGTTCATCTTCATCCAATTTCTGAATTTTCATTCACTCTTTGGTGAGATCCATTGCAATTCTCAATTCATTTTGTTCATGTCATAGATCTTCTTCTCCAATCTCAAGTAGTGTTTGTAATTGCTCAATTCTCATAGATCTTGGATTCAATTTTGTAGTTTTGGATTTAATCAATTCCTTTAGAATTTCATTTCCATTGTTGTTCTTTGTTAATTGTTGTTAGTTCCTTGTGTTGAAATACTTTTAATTCTACTCTCTTCTCAAAATTACTATGACTTTCACTCTTGCTCACCAAATGTTTGATGAAATGCCAACACTAGTTATGGAGTAAAAGTTTCTTACTTGGCATAGGGTTTGGGCCATTAGAAGAAGTTGAATAGTTGTGTCAATTGTTGATTTTGAATTAGGGATTGCTAATTGACTTGGAGTACACTAAAGCTAGATTTCCATAAGGTAAAGCTAGGACTTGTGACTCAAGTTGATTACTCTCATTTGACTTTCCTCTACACCTAGGGGTTAACTAAATGAAGCAAGGCCTAATTGTTGTCATCATTGAAGGAACTATAAGGATAGAATTTCTAATACCAACCCTAAGCCAAGTCTTTTAAGGATTGATTGTTTGCTTTCTATTTTGCTAAAACCTTCAAAGAATCATAACAAGGCTTCCTAATCAATAAGATGCACACTCTAGCAATTCCAAGGGAGGACGACTCAGGAGACTAGTACTCTCGGTTATAGATTGTAGGATTGTTTGGTGCGAAGTTTAAGTGTCGATTAGACTATACTCGCGATCATATTCATCATTGAATTCTAAATCGACATGCTAAATTTCGTTTATCAAAATGGCGCCGTTGCCGGGGAGTTTGCTTAGTGTGCCATGTTATTGTTTGGAATGAATGTGTATATATGTACATAGTTGCATTTCATTGTAATTTGTTCAAGTGACTAACCCCTCATCGTTACCATGAATCTCACTTCCCCTTCATTGCATGACGCGTTCACAACCGAATCCGAGCTTAGTCCCCTTTGATCCGGAAATAGAACGAACTTTGTTTCATATTAAACAAGCTCGGAGGCGGCTAAAGTTTGGGAAAGGTGAAGAGGTCTTCACTACCTCAACCACCTTACTAAAAGTGAACATTGAACCGTCACTCAAAGAAGGCATTAGTCATACTTCCATCAACATCACTAACAACTCTTCTTTCGTTTTAGGTACCAACACCATGGATGCTCCGAGGAGGGTTACCATCAAGGAAGCGGGTGCACCGGATTATGTCCTTCAACCCCTTCATGTAACTCATCCCAACTTGAATGCAAACTTTGAATTGAAGACCACTTTGATCAACCTCCTACCTAAGTTTCACGGGCTTCCCGCACAAGATCCTATTCGACATCTCAAGGACTTTCATCGTATATGCTCAACCACTAGACGGGAAGGATCCGATGAAGTTGCTATATGGTTGTTTGCTTTCCCTTTCTCTCTTGAGGACAAGGCGAAAGAATGGTTCTACACTCTATCTAGTGAAGTCACCTCCGATTGGGACTTACTTAGAAGAGAATTCTTGGATAAATTCTTACCTCCGGAGAAGATGGATAGGCTAAGGAAGGAAATGTTTTGTATCGTGCAAGGTGAAACGGAACCGCTATACGAGTATTGGGAACGGTTTCGTAAGCTACTAGACGCATGCCCTAATCACATGCTTGACACTCAAGTATTGCTTGGATACATATGTCAAGGGATGCGAGAACAAGATAGAACTCTCTTGGACACCTCTAGCAATGGTTCTTTATCTAAATATAAAACAGCAGAGGAGGCATGACAACTTATCATTGACTTAGCCGAGGAGACACCACAAGTTATAATTGAGGATGAAGCTCAACCAACAAAGGAGACCCCCAAGGCCAAGAGAACCTTGGAAGAAGAAATTGCTCAACCACTCCCATTCCCAACACTTGCGAAGAAAGCTAGAAAGCGCATAGAACTCGACCCCAAAATGGTAGAAATGTTCAAGAAAGTTGAGGTAACCATCCCCCTCTTTGATGCTATCCATCAAGTTCCTAGATATGCAAAATTCCTTAAAGATCTATGCATGAACAAGGATAGAATTCTTGAATTGGAAACCATCCCATTGGGGAGTTCTATTTCCGCTTTAATGGGAGCATTGCCCGAGAAGTGTGATGATTCGGGCCCTTGTATGGTCACTTGCACCGTCAATGGAGTTCAATTTATGGATTGTATGTGTGACCTCGGAGCATGTGTTAGCATCATGCCACTCTCCGTCTACCGGGTATTGAAGTTGCCACCACTAAAAAGGTCGACAGCAAGATTTGTCCTAGCGGATAAAAGCATAATAACTGTGATGGGTGTTGCGGAAGACGTATTGGTGAATATCAAAGGGTTGGTATTTCCAATTGACTTCTATGTCCTTGAAATGCCATCAAGCGAAACCGAGAGAGCATCGTCTATCCTACTTGGAAGACCATTTTTGAGAACTTCTAGATTTAAGCTAGATGCTTACTCGGGAACCTACTCATTTGAAATAGATGGGAGAGTCGTAAGTTTCAGCCTAGAAGAAGCAATGAAGCATCCACCGGAGAATCACTCTCTATTCCGGTGTGACCCAATTGACAACATGGTTACCGAAGTGCACCTTGCAAAGTTAGATGAGAAGTACATGATTGAAGAAACAAATGAAGGTCCAAGCAATTTAAACACCACACTCCATACAAACCATCCGGAAACTCAAACTTCAAAGAATGACAAAAAGATGGAATTGAAGCCACTACCACCCCATCTAAGGTACTCATATCTTGATGAAGCCCAAGAGCTCCCCGTGATAATTGCAAAAGAATTAACTCCTCAACAAGAAGAAAAATTGCTAGATGTATTGAGGAAAAATAAAAGGGCAATCGGGTAGAATTTGGCGGATCTAGTGGGAATAAGCCCCCAAGTATGCGAGCATCGCATATTTCTTGAAGAAGGAGCAAAACCGGTCCGACAACCTCAAAGGAGACTTAATCCAACCATTCTTGAGGTTGTGAAAAAAGAAGTCACTAAGCTACTTGAAGCGGACATCATCTATCCTATCTCGGATAGCGAGTGGGTAAGCCCGGTCCAAGTGGTGCCAAAGAAATCCGGGGTGACCACAATCAAAAATGAAAGCGGTGAGCTTATAGCAACAAGAGTGGCAAAATTCTTGGAGAGTATGCATAGACTACCGAAGGTTAAATGCGGCCACAAGAAAAGATCACTTCCCACTACCGTTCATTGATCAAATGCTTGATCGACTAGCCGGTAAATCATATTATTGCTTTCTTGATGGTTATTCCGGATACTTCCAAATTCACATTGCTCTAGAGGACCAAGAAAAAACCACATTTACTTGCCCCTTTGGAACGTACGCTTACAAGCGTATGCCATTTGGCCTATGCAATGCACCGGCAACGTTTCAAAGATGCATGATGAGCTTATTTGCGGACTTTCTAGAACAATGTATGGAAGTTTTCATGGACGACTTTAGTGTGTATGGTGATTCATTTGATCATTGCTTAGGTAACCTTGAAAAAGTCTTAGAAAGATGCACCAAAACAAACCTTGTCTTAAATTTTGAAAAATGTCATTTCATGGTCAAACAAGGCATTGTTTTGGGACATATAATCTCAAAAGAAGGCATCTCCGTAGATCTGGCAAAAATAAGTGTCATATCTAGTTTACCTTACCCCTCCTCCGAGAGGGAAGTCCGTTCTTTTCTTGGACATGCAGGATTCTACCGGAGATTCATCAAAGACTTTAGCAAGGTAGCCTTACCTCTCTCTCGACTACTACAAAAAGACACTGAATTTGAGCTAAGCAAGGAATGTATGGAAGCATATGACAAACTTAAAGTAGCATTAACACAAGCCCCTATTGTGCGAGGACCAAATTGGACTCAACCATTTGAAATCATGTGCGATGCCTCAAATTATGTGATAGGAGCCACGTTAGCACAACGCGAAGGTAAGATTCCCTACGTCATAGCTTATGCTTCCAAAACACTAGACGGTGCCCAATCCAACTACACTATAACCGAAAATGAACTCCTAGCCATTGTTTTTGCTTTGGACAAGTTCCGAGCCTATCTACTTGGTTCCAAGGTTGTAGTGTACTCGGATCACGCGGCACTAAAGTACTTATTGGCCAAAAAGGAATCAAAACCGATATTAATTCGTTGGGTGCTTTTGTTGCAAGAATTTGACTTTGAGATCAAAGATAGGAGTGGTTCCCAAAACTTAGTGGCGGATCATCTAAGTCGCCTCGAACACACAAAAGGCGACACCACTCCTATCAATGACTCCTTTCCTCTAGATGGTTTGCACGCAATCTCGGAAGTAGTTCCTTGGTATGCCCCAATAGCAAACTACTTGGTTTCACGCACCCTCCCTCCCAATCTCAGCAAACATCAAAAGGATAAGCTGAAAAGCGAATCCAAATACTATGTTTGGGACAACCCTTATTTGTGGAGGTGTGGAGCGGACCAAATAGTGCGACGGTGCATACCTCAAACCGAATTCCAAGCAATCTTGGATGCTTGCCATGCTTCCAGAGGAGGTGGCCACTATGGCCCCCAAAGAACTGCAAGAAAGGTCCTTGATTGCGGATTTTGGTGGCCAACACTTCTCAAAGATTCTTCTCTCTATTGCAAATCTTGCCCCCAATGCATTCGGTTTGGAAATACTTCTAAGAAGGACGAAATCCCCCAACAAAATATGCTTTTATGTGAAATCTTTTATGTATGGGGAATCGACTTCATGGGACCATTTCCAAATTCCAATGGCTTTCTCTACATCTTGTTAGCCGTCGATTATGTGTCAAAATGGGTGGAGGCAATCCCCACCCGAACGGATGATGCTCATGTTGTTTATTCTTTTGTGAGGAACAATATTATTTGTCGCTTTGGCTCCCCAAGAGCAATCATAAGTGACCAAGGATCCCACTTTTGCAACAAAAAAATGGACGGCCTCATGAGAAAGTATGGCATCATACACAAAGTCGCCACGGCCTACCACCTTCAGACAAACGGTCAAGCTGAGGTTTCTAACTGGGAAATCAAACATGTGTTGGAAAGGGTTGTGAAGCCGAATCGGAAGGATTGGAGCGCTAAACTCTCCGATGCACTATGGGCATATCGAACGGCTTACAAAACACCCATTGGCATGAGCCCCTTTAGGCTTGTATATGGTAAAGCATGCCACTTACCGGTAGAAATCGAACACAAAGCTTATTGGGCAATAAAGGAATGTAATATGAGCTTGGGTGGAGCCGGAGTAGAGAGAAAGCTTCAATTAGCGGAATTGGAATGCTTAAGATTAGAAGCTTATGACAACTCTAGACTTTACAAGGAAAAGATGAAAGCCATCCATGACAAGAACATTAGGAGACGGGAATTCCGACCCGGTGAGCTAGTCTTTCTTTACAACTCAAGGTTGAGATTATTACCCGGAAAACTTAGATCAAGGTGGGATGGACCCTACCAAGTGGAGAAAGTAGAACCTTATGGGGTCTACCACTTGCGCCACCCCTCAAGTCCGGACATTTTCAAGGTAAATGGGCACCGTCTCAAATTGTACCATGGTGAGCAAAGAAGGAACTCCAAGGAATTTGAAGTATTCTCTTGAGGGATGTCTCTCTTGAATAAGAACTTTGAGCTAGTGGAAGTCCAACTTAAGGATGGTAAACAAAAGTGCTAGGTGGGAGACACCCCACCATGGTAAGATCATCCTTTGTACATAACCATTGCATCATTCCTTGATTGACACTTGCTTAACACTTGACTTCATGATTGGTAGCTAGGTAATAGAAGTAGTTGTAGTTAGATTTCAATTCTAATTTTACTTCATTTGTTGAGTCATTTGGTAGTATCGAGTTAAAACATCCTTCTATGGTGCTTATGTGGCTGTTTAGAGGGTTGGAATGCCATAGGTGGTGCAAAAAAAAAAAAACATACAAAATTTTGGAAACAGCACCCTTCTGCGCGTGCGCGCGCCCTTGAAGCAATTATCGATCATCCGCGCGGACGCGCACCGTGCGCGGACGCATGGATAGACAACAGCGACCCTCCATACACCCTCTAGAGAGTTAAGCCTACTCTGCACCAGTCCCATGCTTGGGGCCCAGGACAATCACGCGTGTGCGCACCTGGCGCGTACGCACGCTTTCACAAATCTGCAGATCGACGCGCTAGCGCACCGTGCACACGCGCGCCGATTACCCTTGTGCACTCCTAGTACATATTCCAGAGAGTTAGGCCACTCTCAGGCCTGCACTAAGCCACCAGCCCACCACCTCTGCCGCGTACGCGCACCTGGCGCGCACGCGTCCATATGCTCGCAACATGATGTGCGCGCGCGCGCCTAGGCCGCGCACGCGTCCCTCGTCCTGCACCCTCCTCTAGGCTACTTCACAGAGAGTTAGGCCCACCCCAGGCCCTTCTCATGCCTGGGGCATAACCACATTGCCGCGCACGCGCACCGTGCGCGCGCGCCAATAGCTCTGCAGCCAACTTCTGGTACTTAATCCAGAGAGTTGTGCCAACTCTAAGCCACCCTTGTGCTACCAGCACAAGCGCATGGGCACGTACGTGCAACGTGCGTGCGCGCGCCCCCAATCCACCTCACTTCTTTGCGCGAGCGTGCACCATGCGCGCACGCGTGGGTGCTCGACGCCAACTTAATAGGGAGCACACTTGCCCCCTTTCATTCTTCTTCCCCTTTTCTTCTTCTCACATCCTCTACTACCCCTCTCCCTCTTACCCTTTCTTCTCCCTCCCAACCACATCCGACCACCTACCTCCGGTGGCCCCTACATTGCCCCTCCATCCTCCACCATTCCACTTTACAACCCCCTTTCCCATACCCATTTCCATCTCTCTCAAGGTACTTTACTGGGCTCCCCTCTTGCTCTACTTCTCTCTTTTTGATTCTTAATCTTCAATTTCAATTTGTTTTAGGTAGTCCCCTTCTTTTCCCCTATATTTTCTTTAGCTACTTCTTTGGGGTGTTTTTGTTTTTTTATTTCTTTTTTCTCCATTTAACTCTTCATAGGCATTTGGGTCCTACATTCTCTTGCATTGATGGATGAGATGTGTTGCTTGATTCTCTTACACCCACTGTGCACTGTAATCATTAATACTGGATTATCTTGCATTGATGGATTGTGGATTGTTACATTGCTTTCACCTGCATCTAATTACATACTACAAAATGGATGCACGCCAGGTGTTTGAAAAAAGGCATACTTGAGTTTTGAGCTCATTTTGACTAATTGCCTCTTCACTAACCACTTTTGGGTGCATCCCCACATTCTCCAATCCATCCACTCACCTTTTCATAAATTGACTCCCACTTTGGTATTTGAGGGTGTATGCCTCTCATGCTTTTTACTTGCATGCTTAAACTACCCTTGCATCACATGCAAATGATTCGCCTTGCTCATCACATATTATCTTAGTTACATGTTGCAGCTGTCATGTAATAATGATACCCATATTCTTATGGCACAACTCTTCATTTGCATAATCGCATTCAATTACGCTTCTTTGGGTTTGATGTTATCCCCTTTCTTTGCTATCACAGAATGGTAATCAAAAGGAACAAAGGGAAAGCCCCGATGAAGCCAGCTTCCAATAGAGCGCGCCAAGAACTAACGGCCAAGCCACTCCTGAAAAAGGCTAAGGGCCCCGTTGATGTTCTAGAGAAGGACAACCCTCTAAAGGATTCAAATAAGTTCCCTAACTGCTACTACGAACTTGTTTACTCAAGAATGATTGAAAGGAATTATCACTCCGATAGTGTTGCCACACATTGACCGGAGGCAATGGAGGTTCCTCTTGAGGCAACCAAAGGAGGCCAATCTCTCATGGATGGTGGAATTCTACTCTAACTACCACTCACCCCTTCTCACGTCAATATTTGTGCGCCGGAAGCAAGTGTCAGTCATAGTGGAAACCATCCGAGAAGTCCTTAGGATTGGGCCGTTGACGGATGGATATGATGCCTACCAAGAAGTCTTGACTGCATGCGATGACCGTGCGTTCGATTGGAGCGCGATCCTCCGCGTCATTGCTTTACCCGACGCATGTTGGATTCGGGGGACCATAAAGCAACGGTCAAAGGGTTTAGATGCCCGCTACATCACTCAAGAAGCCACGGCATGGGCCCAAATTCTAGTTCACTACGTGCTCCCGAGCACCCATGGGTCATCCATTACCGCCGAGCTTGCATTATTGATATGGTGCATCTTAACCGAGAAACCGGTCGACATTTTGCATGCCATTCGCCATTCCATGGGGCGCATTCATGCCAAGGGAAATCTACCATTCCCTACTATGGTGACCGAATTAGTTGCAATGGCCGGCGTCCACCGAGAGGCTAAGGATAGAAGAACCTCAATTCCGGTCGAAGGCGATGTTATTCCGACCAAGAGATGCCTCAAGCCTCCGGAATTCACAAAGGACATTGGGCTACCCACACCAACTCGCAACACCACCACATCATCCACACCACAAAATCAGCCACCCAACGCCTTGAAGACCTGCACAAGAAGTTGGACCGTTATGAGAGGCGTAACCAACGCCGATACGCTCACGTGAAGAAACTTCTAAGCGTAGTCACCCTACCTATGGAGGAACCAGACATCTCCACATCCACCGCAACTTCAAGCGGAGATAGCGATGACATTGGAGATGAGGGACACTCGGGAATCGACCACCCATTGCGCCTAACCTATAGCACGGAGGACCGTGCTAAGTTCTAATTGTGGGGAGGTCGGCCGACCGATCTCCGTAGGTAACACCCGAATAAATACTCCTTTGTAATTAGGATAGGTTGCATGATTAGGTCCTATTTGACATAGATTGCATGATAAGTCTACCCGGTTGGAACAATGAAACTCTTTCTTAGGAAACCAATACTTTGAGGCAACCATAGCACTGCCAATTTCGAATATTTTGATGCCAATTTTGCATGAAGAATTATATCTTGGAACATGGATTTTGAGCTAAGAACACAAGCTAGTGAGTTTTGAGCCTTGTTTTGTGGCTACATCTTATAGTCACCTACTCTCCTTCTTGTGTGAAATTGTCCTCTCTCTATGAGTGTGATCCTTGCTTTGTTTGAGTCTATATGTCCATTATTCTTTGTATTCATGCATTTATATGATTGAGGCCATCATTTCATTAGCTCACTTACTCAAATAGCCTTACCTTTTACCATCCATTGTTAGCCAATTTGAGCCTACGCTTAACCCACTTTGTTCTTAATTTAGCACATTACAAGCCTTAAAGCGAAAAACAATAAATGTCCCTAATTGGGATCTTTGATTGACTTGGGCTAGTGTGTGTGAGTATCATTCAAGTGTGGGAATCCTGGGACATTGGAGGAATAAAAGGGTAGTTTTGTATTTTTGTTGAAAATATTGGGAATTGGGTACATGCTCATGTATTGATCAAATGTACAGACCTTATGCATTGATGCCCTTGTATATAGAAAGAGAAAAAATGGAAAAAACAAAATGAAAAATAATATAGAGAAAAAAAGAAAAAGAAAGAAAAAAAGGAAAGAAATAAAAAGGGGACAAAATGTCCCAAAGCAAAGTGTAGTCCAATGAAATCAATGCATAGGTGTTGAGAAATGAGAACGAAAATGCATGAGTATGTGAAAGGGTGAAAAATGGGTAGTTAGATTAGAATTTAATTGTATAGGATGTCATAGGTTAGGAGGGAAGTCTAAGCCTATCAAAGATTCAAACTTCAAGCTCACTTGACCAAATATGCATCCTACCTTAACCCTAGCCCCATTACAACCTAAAGAAAAGACCTCATGATAATTGTATGCATGCATTGAATAATTGTTGATTGTTAGATGAGAAACAAATCTTGGAAAGCATGATTAGGGGAGGATTGAGTGAACC
The DNA here is from genome assembly GCF_003086295.3 of Arachis hypogaea. Taxonomy (NCBI): domain Eukaryota; kingdom Viridiplantae; phylum Streptophyta; class Magnoliopsida; order Fabales; family Fabaceae; genus Arachis; species Arachis hypogaea. The sequence goes on from NC_092044.1 coordinate 46,025,771, forward strand.
AACCCCAAACACCGAGCGGCTAGAGTGCAAACACTTCCGGTGAGGGTTCGATGCTCAATTCCTTGATTCCCGGCTCTCACGAGCGTTCCTCATGCAAAGTTGCATATATTGCATTTGACACTTAAAATTGGTAAGTCCTATATATTGATCACCATCGGACCCTATATGCTTGCATATATCTTAGGAAGGTCGATTTGTTCCTAACCAAGTAGATAATAGCACTAGTCATAGTTGCATTCATATAAGTAGGTCGCACTTCATGAGCCTTACACCTTTATGATCCCTCGGTCTTTTGTGTTTCTTTTGCATTTCTCTAAGCATGAGGACATGCTAGAATCTAAGTGTGGGGAGGTTGATATACCCCATTTTGAGGGTTTATCTTGTGTTGATTTCAGGGGTTTTATCAATAATTCCACACGCTTTCTATATGAAAATACATGACTCTGTGTTCCTTTCCTAATTTTGCCTCTTGAATGAAAACATGCTTATTTTGCACTAAATTAGATACATTTCAAATCTTCTCTTGGTGCCATTCGATGCCGTGACCTGTGTGTTAAGTGGTTTCAGAATATAGGGCAGGGATGGACCGGAAGAGAGAAGGAGGACGGGTGCAAAGGAAGGGAGCATGAGAATTGAACTTTGGAAATCTCAGCATGGGCGCGTGTGCGCACTTGACACGTCCGCGTGGATTGAGCAGTTAGAAGTCGAAGCCAAGAGCCAAGCCACGAGCCAGCTTGCGTAGTTGCTAGGCCATAATCTTCATGGGCGCGCACGCGTACATTACGCTTCCGCGCACATTACAAGATGCCCCGTGGGCGCGCACGCGTACATGGCGCGTGCGCGCCGATGTTCGAATATGATTTTTTAAAGAGCCACGTGACTTGGGCGTGGAGGCAGTTGGGAATCCCATTTTGGGGAAGTGCCCTGGCAGGAAAAGCTTAAGAAGACCAAGGGAACAAGGGTTAAGGACTTTTTAGCTCATTTTCTAGATTCTAGATATTTTTGGGAAGATAGTTAGTTACACTTGTGGAGAAGGAGAGAGATTCAAAGCTCTCATTAGGGTTCATCTTCATCCAATTTCTGAATTTTCATTCACTCTTTGGTGAGATCCATTGCAATTCTCAATTCATTTTGTTCATGTCATAGATCTTCTTCTCCAATCTCAAGTAGTGTTTGTAATTGCTCAATTCTCATAGATCTTGGATTCAATTTTGTAGTTTTGGATTTAATCAATTCCTTTAGAATTTCATTTCCATTGTTGTTCTTTGTTAATTGTTGTTAGTTCCTTGTGTTGAAATACTTTTAATTCTACTCTCTTCTCAAAATTACTATGACTTTCACTCTTGCTCACCAAATGTTTGATGAAATGCCAACACTAGTTATGGAGTAAAAGTTTCTTACTTGGCATAGGGTTTGGGCCATTAGAAGAAGTTGAATAGCTGTGTCAATTGTTGATTTTGAATTAGGGATTGCTAATTGACTTGGAGTACACTAAAGCTAGATTTCCATAAGGTAAAGCTAGGACTTGTGACTCAAGTTGATTACTCTCATTTGACTTTCCTCTACACCTAGGGGTTAACTAAATGAAGCAAGGCCTAATTGTTGTCATCATTGAAGGAACTATAAGGATAGAATTTCTAATACCAACCCTAAGCCAAGTCTTTTAAGGATTGATTGTTTGCTTTCTATTTTGCTAAAACCTTCAAAGAATCATAACAAGGCTTCCTAATCAATAAGATGCACACTCTAGCAATTCCAAGGGAGGACGACTCGGGAGACTAGTACTCTCGGTTATAGATTGTAGGATTGTTTGGTGCGAAGTTTAAGTGTCGATTAGACTATACTCGCGATTGAATTCTAAATCAACATGCTAAATTTCGTTTATCATGCCACTAATGGTTATGGAAAAACAAAAAGCAGAGCTTTTTTCCACACCAAACTTAAAAGGTTTTCTCGTCCTTGAGCAAAAGAAGAAAGAAAAGATTAGAAGAAGAAGAGATGGAGGAGATGGAGGTGTGTGAATGGTTCGGCCAAGGGGGTTTTAGTTGATTATGATGTGTGAAAATGAAGTGATGAGGGGCTCATATTGGAGTGGAGTGGAGAGGGAATTATTGTAATAGGGGTTGGGTTTGGAAGGGAGATGGTTTGAATTTGAATGGGTGAGGGTAGGTGGGTTGTATGATGGTTTTGAAGGAGAAATAGAGGTGATTAGTGGAGGTTATTTAGGGGAAAAGTGTTATGGAAAGGTGTGAAAAGGAGAGAAAAAGAGTTGCGGTAGGTGGGGATCCTGTGGGGTCCACAGATCCTGAGGTGTTAAGGATTTGACATTCCTACACCTTTCTGGCATATAAACGCCGCTGGACAGCCCTTTAATGCCATTCTACTGCCTTTCCTGGCGTTAAACGCCAAGCTGATACCCCTTTCTGGCATTTAACGCCAGTCAGATACCCTTTTCTGGCGTTAAACGCCGATCTGATGTCCCTTATTGGCGTTTAACGCCAGCCAGACACCAGACACCCTTTTCTGGCGTTAAACACCAGTCTGTCTACCAATTCTGGCATTTAACGTCCAAAATGCTGCCAGACTGGGCGTTAAATGCCCATTCTGCTAGCCTTACTGGCGTTTAAACGCCAGTAAGCCTGTCCTCCAAGGTGCGCTATTTTTGATGCTGTTTTTGATGCTGTTTTTGATTCTGCTTTAATTCTGTAGCTGTTTTTGTGACTCCACATGATCATCAACCTAAAGAAAACATAAACTAATAATGGAAATTGAAATGAAAAAGTAATTAACATAGATAAATAAAATTGGGTTGCCTCCCAATAAGTGCTTCTTTACTGTCTTTAGCTGGACTTTATTGAGCTTTAATCTAGTCTCAGTCTTGAGCATTCTTGCTCAACATTGCCTTCAAGATAATGCTTGACTCTCTGTCTATTAACAATGAACTTTTTGTCAGAGTCAATATCCTGAAACTCTACATATCCATATGGTGACACACTTATAATCACATATGGTCCCTTCCATCGGGATTTCAATTTCCCAGGGAACAATCTGAGCTTAAAGTTAAACAGCAGAACCTTCTGTCCTGGCTCAAAGACTCTAGATGACAACTTTCTGTCATGCCACCTTTTTGCTTTCTCCTTGTAAATTTTAGTATTTTCGAAAGCATTGAGCCTCAACTCCTCCAGCGCATTCAACTGGAGTAAACTTTTCTCTCCAGCTACCTCAGCATCAAGGTTTAGGAACCTGGTTGCCCAGTAGGCCTTGTGTTCCAATTCCACTGGCAGATGACAGGCTTTTCCATACATAAGCTAGTATGGAGAGTTCCCTATAGGAGTCTTGAATGCGGTTCTGTATGCCCACAGAGCATCATCCAGACTTCTTGCTGTAACGTCCCATCCAACAAATTACCTTGCTTAAGTCTGGGTATTTCTACTAGAAAGAACATTACGTAACCTTCTCTAGTATTAACTACTTAATTATCGAGCCTTTGTATCGAGTTCGCGTTTCAATTTTAAGAAAATGCCAAAAATTTTGTTTTTATTCATTAAAGTCATAATTCAAACATTTACAAGTAATAATAAACACATAATTACTATTGATAATAATTCTTATACAAAAGAAACCAAATGAAACTCAAATACAATATACCAAACCTACCCCTCTATATGAAATAAAATCTCAAGGGACAACAGCGAGAGGACTCTACGAGACCAATTAAAACCATAAAGAAAACCTACTAATCGCTCACAGCTTCAAATTGTGTCTTCAAACCTGTGTCACTGAAAGGGTGGAAAATTTGGGGGTGAGAACGAAACCACATGTTCTCAGTAGAGGTAGAGAATGCCGTGAAAGTAAAGAATAAAATGCAAATAGTTAATTCCATTCAGAAATATTTAAAAGAAAAATTGTTTTCATTTGCAGTGATCTTTACTCACCTTACCAACCTTTTATTTTGAAAACCAACGGCATAACATTCAAAAATTCAAAATCTTATAAAGCATCAGTTAATTATCCAAAATTCTAAACCCATATTTTCCTTTATAAAAATCTTAAAAGTTTTCCTAGACCGTATGAATGACTAATCTATTCCAAGCATAGGTTCATTAAGTCTATGCTGAACCAGCTCAATCTTTCATACTTACTAAAGCTCAAACACAATCCAATCACAGCCTCAGGCCCAAGCAATTCAACCAACACCCAATTCACCATAACCCAACCAATCAGTTACAAACACAAGTAATGAGGTTCAAACACAATCAAGAGCAATTGTATCAAGTATAGCAATTAGCAGTTAACAGAATTATTCACTTAGGCAAACCAATTACAATATACGCACCCAAACAATATCACATAGATGCATATGATGAATGTCTAGTCCTAGTACAGGTAATGAGCTCATCTGTCGGTTTCTACCTCCTCCCGACGTAACCTAGCATTACTAGCCGGATATGGCTTTTCTGTTGGCTATACCTCTGTGTACAGGAAATAACCCCTCTACCACCACAGGGTCCACTGCACGCAGGAAATAACACATCTGCCACTGTAGGGATGTATGCCGACACACCTTCTGTATACAGGAAATAACCCCTCTACCACTACAGAAATGGAACAGGTGGTCACGGTACTTCTGTAGCAGGAAATAACCCCTCTGCCGTACAGAAATAAAATATGGGTCTGTACTACAGGAAAGCGTTCTCAGTGGTCGCACCACTATCTATCTAACTGCCTCAATGCAGCAGATAATCACATAATCATTCTCATTACCATCATCCATGATCATTCTAATTATTCATCATCACTTTCACATTCTTATGCAGTACCACTTTCTTTCTCTGTTCAATCATACTATACAAACTTTACATCTTTCCTTTTTCTTTCATAATTGCAAATACGCAAGCGGGACAACACCCACGCCCTTGCCAACAATCTCGTATACCAAATAATCTCTTTTTAAAAGAATCATTGAAGTTTTTATCATTAAATAAGCCTTAAATATTGATTTTGATTAAGTCCTTATACTTTTATAAAAATTTAGACATAATCTCCTTTAAAAATAGGACTTATCCACCCTTACGGGTTCCTTCTTTCTCAACATTTTATCAACCTCTTTCAGCAATTTCCACAACAATATATTCTCAAAAACATTTGATAATAGAAAATCTATTTCTTAAATTCCATATCAAAAATAATTACCAACACAACTTGGCAGCCTGATTTTCATTTTATTTTTAAAATATCAAATAAATTTGGAATTACACAAACTTTATATCCATGCGACCGTCTTGGATTAAGTTTTCTATTAAACCAAAAATCATAATTTTTTGTTGACTCTAGCTTCGGGAATATAAGCAAAACCGTGACTGCTCTGCAGTGTTTTAAATCCAAAAAACAACAGCAGCATACAACATTTGAAATTTCATATAAAATCCAAATTGAATCCAACCACCTTCAAAATTAATGTGGTTAAACTTAACTTATCCAAATTTCTTTCTCAATTGATTCCAGGGTCATACCATTTTTAATAAAAGAGTTACGTAGCTTGGAAGTTAGGTAATTTTCTGCAGAATTCTGTTTTACAAATCATTATACACAACCTCTTCCAAGTCCCATAACTCACTTATTAAAACATGAAAAATTCTGAAATTTGAATCATATGTACTAAACATACTCAACTTTCACCTCCAATTGGTTGCATCTCAATATCATTTCAGAATTAAAAATTATAAAGTCTCAAAGTTACTGACTTAGAAAACAAAACCTGACTTTTACTGCATAATACATCTTACTTTAAAAATCCAAATCTTTAAAACCACAACTCTAACAATTCTAAGTTTTTATGAAATTAAATTATTAGGACCAGAGTTTCATTTAAAATTAGTTTCATTTCAAAAATCAAACAGGAGAAATTCCAATAGAGGAAACAAGTTGCTGCTGTGTTAAACGTTCTGCAGAAAAACTAGATTTAAAAACCATAATTAAAAAATTCACCATAAATCATAAACTTAATGAAAAAGTCTCAAATTCACCAATCCAGTGCCCTATATTTCCAAGCTTAATCTGGACTTGGTTCCATGCAATTCCGATAATCACATAATTAGTTATAGCTTTTCAAAGTTGCTGACTCAGTTTTGAAATTATGCAGAAAATCAGAGTTTAGAATTCAACTTTAAAAAATCATAACTAATTCTATAGTTGATACGAAACCTTCAAAATTGAGACAAGCTCCAACAAACACAATATAGCTAAGAACATCAGAGGTAGATGTAAGGTATTTATAGAGTGACAAGGGTTCTGAAGGTTGTGGTAGCCTTAGAGAAGGGGGGTTGAATCTATGCCTTCCTTTTTAAGTTGTTGTTATGACCCTTTTAAACAAAATTACAATTCTGATTCTGTTTGAACTCAGCAGCGGAAATTTATGAGACAATTTATTTTTGTCTATGAATATCAGGGAAAAGAACTCAGCAGAGAAGAGAAAGGCGAACACTAGCATGTATCCTGGTTCGGTTGCCTTGTGCTATGCAACCTACATCCAGTCTCCTCCACAATTATGGAAGAATTTCACTATAGTTAACAGTATTACATACACCAATTTCACACTCAAATTCTAACCTAACGTGACATTGGCTATGCTAACTCCTAACTATTCACTCTTAGTGCTAACCCAACTAAGAAAGGGATACCAAACAGGTACAAGATACAAGACACTTAACCAACCTAAAGAAATCAGAAAAATAACTCTAGGCTTTTCTCTCAAGTGTATCACTCAGCCTTTTTCCACTCATGGCTTTTACTTGAGCTTTCTCACAATGCCTTTTCTCACAAGAAATTACAGAAAGATAAACTTAGAAAAGTACATTACAATTAGTAAAACATGAAGGAGATTGACTTTATCAGCAGCCTCTTAGCTATGTGCAAAACCAGATTCGCAAACCTCAGATGCAGTTCTTCAGTATTGGCTGAATGCTTCTTTGAAAGAAAGCATTATCCAAGTAGATGAACTTCTTAACAGAACACTGTTCTCACTCTCTGGTTTTCTCTCCTTGGTTCTGATTGAGTAAGAAGTCTTCTTTTATTCTCCTTGCATGTTGCTGGGACCTTCTCCCAAGGTTAACACCTTGAGCCTTGAGCTTCACCAACCACAGATTTACTTTTTCTCAATAATCCTCAGAATAGAAACTCTCCTTCTGATTTCCTCATCTTGGCCGAAAGCCATAAAACAGCAACCATAGAAATCTTCCAATGGTCAACTTGATTTGAACCCTTGAAAACAAACTTGGTCCCCAAGTCTTGTTTAAGACCGTAGATACACACCAGGGAAGAACAGAAATCCTCTTTCACATGTATCCCATTTTGGATAGAGCAGAGAGTTGGGAAGAAGAGATGTAACCGAGTTGCAAGTATGAGGAAAAGATTTACCTATAACTTAAGCTTGATTTGGTTTGGATTTGTTGAGATGACTTCTGCCTTTCAAGCTTAGTTTCTCTTTCTTGCTTCTTTGGTGACTATCTTGGTGAAGAAGCTCTTTCTCTCTTTCTCTTTCTTACTTTTCTGAAACTGATTTGACTTGGTCAGAGAGAGATGAACATTGCTTTTGGTTGAGCAAAAGAGAGGGATTTTCATTTCTGAAACCAGATCGGGCTTGGATCGGGTATTGGTATGCTTGACCCGATTTAATTTCTTAGGCTTCTTTCTTTGCTTTTGCTTGGGCTCTTTATTTTGCTTTCAGCCCAATATTCTTGCTGATTGCTTTTTATTCCATTTGGGCTATTAACATTTGGCCTGCAACAATAAACAATTAGTTGATATGTAGATATAAATAGTCAACACTTAATTATTTATTTTGCCCAAAAATAATGTTTGTCATCACTAATTAATTTAGTTAATTTCTTAACTCAACAATCTCCCCCTTGATGACAAACATGATTTAATCAATAATCAAAGGACGTTGAGTTTGAGTAAGGTTTAGAAACTCCCTTTGAATGATGTTGCTTGCTAATGTGTTGCTCCCCCTTTCTTTTTCAACAGTAGCTCCCCCTGAATCTATGCTCTTTCCTTTTTGTTCCTGTTTACATTAAGCTTAAAAAGGAGCTATTCAAGATGTAACTTGACTAAGGGATTCTATATAACTAGCAACACATATTCAGCTCAGTATTTCCTATCTTGACAGCAGCAAAAGCAATTTGCAAAATAAAGTAGTAAAGTTCAGTTCAGTTCTAATCAGAAAAATCATAAACTATTATTCCCCCTTTTGTCATCAAGGGCGGATCAACAAAAACAATACTAGAAGCCCTGCAAGAAAGGTTAGTTCATAGTCCAAATAGCTAACTAAACTACCATAAGTGCATCAAAATCCTAGGTTATTACAGTCATCCAAGTATCAAAAGTATAGGAAACAGTAACAAGATAAAACACAGTTCATGAGACAAAAAGAGAGCAGCTGCAACACTTTTTATGAGACAAATCCTAGACATCAGAACCATCCCCCTCCGAAGCAGCTTCCTCGTCATCATCAGTGGCAATGTCTTCATCATTATGAAGGTTATCAATAAAGGTCATGAGCACAGCCACCCTATCTCTTGATTTCTTCAGGAAGTTCTCATGCTTGCTAGCTAGCTTCCTTTGTTCCTTGCTCATGGAAATCAAATGATTTGATTGGGAAACAAACTCTTGAGTAACATCCTTGACTGCATTCAGCAGAGCAGATTTTTTTCCAGTGGAAATGGAAGTACCCTCAGTGGAAGGAGGAGGAGAGTCATCTGGGATGTACTCTTCATCATCATCATCTAGAACCACTCTCTCAGACCGAGTTGGTCCTTTTTGCTGTTTTACTGAACCACCCCCTTTTAGGTATGAATGTTTATTTTCATAAGCCTCATTTGACAGGTCAACACCAAAAGTCTCAAATATGCAAGTCAAAAACATGCCATAAGGTAGTGCTTTATCTTTCACACTTCTAACAGAATCAAACATGTATCTAGCCATCAAATAGGCAAAAGAGATTTTTGTTTTAGTGATTAGGGCATACAAAACAAGTGTGTCTGTGTAAGAAACCCTTTGATATGAACCACTTTGAGGAATTAAAATGTGGTTGACAATACGGTGCAACTGAGCACGTTCATATCCGAGGGCTTTGTGAGTGGGTGTGATACCATCAATTAAGGAAACATGTTCACAAATGTGAGCCAGAGCATCATGGTAAGAGATACCAACACCTTCATCTCACTTCACAGATGTATAAGCATATGGCCCAACATCAGTGTACTTCAAGGATTCACTGATAGTTTCATTATTTAAGATAATGTCTCTGCCCTTAACATAAGAATGCACACTTCCTTCATGATAAGTCATGTTTGCATAAAATTCTTTGACTAACTGAGGATATACAGGTTTTTTGATTTTGAAAAGGTGATTCCAGTCTAAAAATTCCAAATTTTCAACAAAAGGAAAACCTTTCTTTTTCAAATATGGTAAATCAGCAAGAAAAGAGGGACATAGAGTACGATACTGAATAACTCCCTCATAAAAATCATGGTTCATGGCAGATTTGAAACGATGGGGGTTATAATCTGAGTGAGATGTCATGAAGTGTGATTTGTGAGCAAAAGGATCAATGTCTGGTTCTCTAACAGATTTGAGAGGATGATGAGGGTTACCTCTTTGTGAACGCATAGGAACAAACCTTGACTTAGGTTTTGTTGTCTCAGGAACAGGTTCCTCAACAGCAGGACGCTTACCCTTGGATGAACTAGGTTTTGAGGAACTTAGTTTGGATGGCATTGCCTTAGGTGGTGGCGTTGGTTTAGCAGGAGCAGGGTACCTTAGAGTGGTCTTGGTTCGTGCCATGGGAACAGTGCAAGGAGGAGAGGTAGGAGGAGAGGGTGAAGGAGTAAAAGTGGTGTCTTGAGAACGAGTTGATGGTCTAGGATATCCTGGAAGTTTATGGATTTTCTCACGTGGTGCTCTTTTAGCAATGACTTTCTTCCCCATTTTGGTTAGATTGAGGCTTTTGATGGAAGAGAGACAGTAGAGTGAGAGGGAAGAAACCGAAGAATTTGAGAAGAAGTTATGGAGGGAAGAGAGGGAGTGTTGGTAACCGTACCCAAAAGTGGTTTTCCAAAACCATGTAACTGCATCACTTTTTGAAATGACATGAAAAGACCTGACCTCATAAAATAAAGATTTGATTTGATTTGAAAATAAAACAGGAAATGAATTTTAAATTGAAAAAAAACCAAAAAAAATAAACTGAAAAATCTTTTTGGATTATAAACATTTAATGAAAAGTTATTTTAAAAAAAATACACAGCCCATCAACCAAAACAATGTAACATTCATATATGGGCCCAGAGATAGTTTGATTTAAGGAAACACATTGGACCACTCTAGATCTGATTTTGAGGTTGGCCCCAATTATCTTTCTTTTGAAACAAGCCCATAACACGCTGGCTTGATGGAGATGTTCATCACCTGCCCAGAATTGTCTCATACCTGTTTATGAGACAAAAATCTCTAGCAAATACATCAGTAATTTTCAAATAAAGAATCATAACTCAAAATTCCTAGACAAGTCCTAAGCATACAGAATCTATCCTCAGCTAATGGTTTTGTAAAAATATCTGCTAATTGCTCCTCAGATTTAACAAATTGAATACTAATATCCCCCTTTTGGACATGTTCTCTTATTGAGTGAAATTTCACTTCAATATGCTTAGTTCTTGAGTGCAAAACTGGATTTTTAGAAATATTAATGGCACTCATATTATCACACATCAAGGGAATATTTTCAGCCTTTAATTTGTAATCAGCAAGTTGTGTTTTTAACCATAAAAGCTGAGAACAACAAGAAGCAGCAGCTATATACTCAGCCTCTGCAGTGGATAAGGCCAATGTTGGTTGCTTCTTACTTGACCAAACATTTAAGGACTTTCCAAGGAAGCAACATAAACCAGAAGTGCTCCTTCTATTAACTCTATCACCAGCAAAATCTGCATCACAATAACCAACTGCAGAAAAATTATCAATCTTAGGATACCAAAGACCAAAATTAGATGTGCCATGAACATATCTAATGATCCTTTTAACTGCAAAAAGATGTGACTCTTTAGGTTTGGATTGGAACCTAGAACACAATCCAACACTTTGCACAATATCGGGTCTAGAGGAAGTTAAGTACATAAGAGAACTAATCATTCCTCTATCCTAGTCTCATCAACATCTTTCTCAGCTTCTCCTTTATCTAACTTAGAACTAGGATGCATGGGTGTCCCCATGGGTTTGGCATTTTCCATACCAAATTTCTTAACTAATTCCTTGGCATACTTTCTTGATGAATGAAAATACCTTTTTCAGTTTGTTTAATTTGCAGCCCAAGGAAGAAATTAAGTTCACCCATCATACTCATGTCAAATTCACTTGTCATGAGTTTTCCAAATTCAGAACAAAGGGATTCATTTGCTGATCCAAAAATAATGTCATCAACATATATTTGGACTAGAATAAAAGAATCATTAGAGTTTTTGATGAATAAAGTTGTGTCAGTGGTGCCTCTTTGAAAATCATTTTTCAAAAGAAAAGAGCTAAGTCTCTCATACCAAGCTCTAGGAGCTTATCTTAAACCATAGAGAGCTTTAGACAATTTGAAAACATGATTAGAATGTACTTTATTTTCAAAACCAGGAGGCTGCTCCACATACACTTCTCTATCTATCACACCATTCAAAAATGCACATTTCACATCCATTTGATATAATTTAAAACCACAAAATGCAGCATAAGCTAAGAGAAGTCTTATGGCTTCCATTCGGGCAACAGAGGCGAAGGATTCATCAAAGTCTATTCCTTCTTCTTGGTCATATCCTTGAGCCACTAGCCTTGCCTTGTTTCTTGCAATGCTACCATCTTCTCCCAACTTGTTCTGAAATATCCACTTGGTGCCGGTCACTTTCTTTCCACTTGGCCTTGGAACCAAAGTCCATACTTGGTTCTTTTTAAACTCAATAAGCTCATCCTCCATAGCTTTAACCCAAGATGGGTCACTAAGTGCTTCCTTAACGTTTTGAGGCTCTATCTGTGATAGAAGGGCAATGTTGGATCCTTTATTTGCCTTTCTAGTGGAAGACCTTGTTTGCACTCCATGAGAGACGTCCCCGATGACAAATTCCTCAGGATAATTCTTCAAGAATCTCCACTCACGAGGTCTGGTGGACTTGGAGGCAGATTCAGTCACCAAGGGACTCTGGGCGCTGCTGGCTGCAGGATATCCTTTAAATTCATGAGACAAAATGGAATTGTCTCTTGAATTTTCAGCATTTGCAGTTTCTGGTTCAGCTTATCCAGAATTTTCCTTTCCATGATTTTGAGCCAATTCATCCTCCTTTTGAGCTTGATTTCCTGCATCACAATCTTCCAAAATGCTTTGCACCAAGTTAGTATCACAAAATGTAACATGTATGGACTCTTCAATGATTCTAGCATCTTGATGATAAACCCTATATGCTTTACTAGTTGTGGAATATCCTACAAACAAACACTCATAGGCCTTTGGATCAAATTTTTCCAAATTTTCTTTGTTATTTAAAACAAAACATTTGCATCCAAAGATATGCAAGTAATCTAAGTTTGGTGGGTAGCCTTTCCAAAGTTCATAAGGGGTTTTCTTCAAAAATTTCCTTATGATTGTTCTATTTAAAATGTGGCAAGCTGTGTTAACCGCTTCAGCCCAAAGGAATTTTGGAACATTACTCTCACAAAGCATAGCTCTTGTCATCTCTTGTATGCTTTCCACAACACCATTTTGTTGTGGTGTTCTCGGACAAGAGAAGTTGTGAGATATTCCAAATTCCTCACAAAAGGATTCAAACAAATTATTTTCAAATTCAGTTCCATGATCACTTCTTATAGAAGAAATTTTTAAATCCTTTTCATTTTGAAGTTTCTTGCAAAAAGGTTCAAAGGCTGAAAAAGCTTCATTTTTGTGTGCAAGAAATAAAACCCAACCAAACCTAGTATAGTCATCCACAATTACTAAACCATAATGTTTACCACCTAGGCTTTGAGTTCTTGTTGGACCAAATAAATCAATGTGTAGCAACTGAAGTGGTCTTTTAGTAGAGATGTATTCCTTTGGTTTAAAAGAACTTTTTGTTTGTTTTCCCATTTGGCAAGCATCACAAGTGATGTCTTTGTCAAACTTTATAACCACTTTTCAGATTTTTTAGAGTGAAGACAAGCTACATTTTGGTCCTTTAGTTCATCAAGAGTAAGTCCATACATATTATTGAAATGCTTGGCAACAAACATCACTTCATTTGTCTTTTCATTAACAACACAGCATTCAAGCCTTTTGAAAACAACTAAATATCCTAAATCACACAGCTGACTTATACTTAAAAGATTGTGCTTTAAACCACATACCAAAAGTACATCATCAATGAAAGTAGATTGCTCATTACCTACTTTTCCAACAGCAATGATTTTACCTTTACCATCATCTCCAAAGGTCACAAACCTCCATCATACTGATTTAGTTTGATGAAGTAGGTTAACCTTCCAGTCATGTGCCTTGAACATCCACTATCCATGTACCACATGTCCTTTTTGTTCTTGGATGCTAGGCAAATCTGCATGATGAATTTCAAGTAGCCTTAGGTATCCAAATTAATTTGGATCCTTTGAAGTTAATCCATCTTGGTTCCCCAAGTGCATTGAAATCACAAACAATATTGTAAACTTTGTTTCCAACAACTCTTTTTTCAATGAAACATTGCACATATGAGTGACCAAATTTCTTGCAATTGACACAATGACTTTTTGACGTATGTCGCTGAACTTGAGGCGAGTTATATTGCTTGAAATGATTAAAGTGTTGAAATTTTCTGGTTTTAGGAGGAAATGCATTTCTTTTGACAAACTGATTTTTATTAAAGTTATTCCTCTTTACAAAAGCATTTTCACCAGAATTTCTTTGAACATTTTTATCTTTCAAATATGAGGTTTTGTTGTAAAATGGTGGTTTCTTGAAAACAGCCTCATTTTTCGAAATGTAATCCAAACCTGGCCGGTTTGAACTCGGTTCAGTTTTTGGTGAAGGCTCAGTTTCACTTGTGTATACTTCATCAAATTTTTCTTCAAGTGTTGGAGTATTTTCAAAACCAGAATTGTTTGGTATAGTTTTGGTATTTGATGAAGAAGCCACAAATTTTATAGAGGAAATATTAGAAACTGCATCTTCCTTGGCTATGTAGCCTAAACCAGATTTTTCAAACAATGGTCTTTGACTTGCAAGTAATTTGTCCAAGTTACTAGATCCTTGAGCAAATTTTGCTAAGTCACTGTTAAGCCTTTTAATCATATCATTTAATCTTTTATTTTCAGCAATTAACTCATGTGAAGGATCTACAATGTGCTTTCCTTTTAATTTTTCAAATTCAGATTTTAGAAATCTATTTTCTTTAATAATGTCCAAAGCACTTTCAGTTTCCTTCACTTTTTCTTTTAAAAATTCATTTTCAGCTCTTAACACATCTCTTTTAGATCTACATTCATTGTATTTGTCAAGCAGTTTTGAGGTGTTTAAGGTAAGATCATCAATAATAGCATGCAAGTCCTCAATGGTCAAATCATAATAATTTACCTCATCAAGATTGTTGTTTCCAGCCATGAAGCAGTCTTTGTTATCTTCTTTCAGATTCTTCTTCTTCATTTGAGTCATTCTCGAGATCCTCCCAAGCTGCCATGAGTACTCTCTTCCTTTCCTTCTTTCCTTTGTCCTCCTTTTTGAGCTTTGGACAGTTTGACTTGAAGTGTCCAACATCCTTGCAATGATGACACGTCACCTTGCTAAAGTCTATCTTGTGCTCCTTTGAACTTGAACCCTTGTATTTGCCCTTGCTCTTCATCATCCTTCTAAATCTCCTAGCAAAAAACAAAAGCTCGTCATCTGAAATACCATCACTAGACTCACTCTCTTTTGATTCTATTTGTGACTTGAGGGCTATTCCCTTTTTCTTTGAGTCTGTGTTTATGTGTGTGGCTTCATAGGCAAGGAGTTTTCCTTTCAGCTCATCATAGGTTATGGGGCTTATGTTGTTACTCTCGGTTAGGACAGTGGCAGTGTTTTCCCACTCTTTTGTGAGGCTTCTAAGGAGTTTTCTCACCAAGGTTTGTTCTGCATAGTTTGTACCCATAGCATCAAGGTTGTTGATTATGATTGAGAATCTCTCAAATGCTTCATCAATGCTTTCTCCATCCTTCATGCTAAACATCTCGTACTATTTTCGCAGCATATCAATCCTCATTTCTTTGACTTGTTTAGTGCTTTCGTGTGTAACCTGGAGTTTTTCCCAGATTTCTTTGGCTGTCTTGCATCTAGACACCTTCCGGTACTCTTCAAAGCTGATAGCACAGTGAAGAAGGTTGATTGCTTTAGCGTTCAGCTCTATCTTCTTCTTGTCATCTTCATTCCATTCAGCTTCTTCTTTTGGAGTCACCACTCCATCAGCACTTGTTTTTGTTGGGATCTTGGGACCACTTACAACGATCTTTCATATGTTGTAGTCAATGGATTGGATGAAGATCCTTATCCTTTCTTTCCAGTAGGAATAGTTCTTCCCGTTGAAGAAAGGTGGCCGGTTGTTTGACTGGCCTTCAGTAAGGGTGTAAGCAACTGTGGTTGTGCCCAAGTTATTCGCCGTTGGATCTTTGCTCCAAGCGGTTAAGCTTGATTCTTGAGACCTTAGCTCTTGATTGAATTGTTGCTCTAACCCTTCAATACCCCTTAAAACCAATTCCAAATCAACCACCAACCAAGCTCATTAATATTACAATATACCAAATAATAGTTCAGCAGCAACAAATCCAACAAAACCCGTTAAAATTCAGTAATTCTCAACAATAAGTCATCAAACTATTCCCAATCTATATAATCAATCAATATCACCAATCAATAATTCCAAATCACAATCTCAACCATTCCAATCATAATTTCAGCCACAAATTCAATATTCACATAATCAATCAATTACTCACAGCTATTAAATCTATTTGCAGTTATTCAATAAACTTTGTAGATATTCTTAAATTAAAATCATTTTAAACCCCCTACCTCGATGTCACGATTAAAAGAACCCGGAGTCAGGATTATAACGAGGTAGCTGGCTGGACCAATACTAGCTATGCAACAGTTTCAATCAAGATAGAAGCGGCATTAGCTCCCACAACAGTGATCATGGTTGCAACGAAGTGAAGATTTCAAATTCAATAGAATCAAAAGCAGAAGCGGCTCTGGAAATTTAAAACAGAGCACATGCCAAATTTAGATTAAAACAAGAACAAGAAGTTTAATAAGGAATTGTCAGAATAGGGCATGCAATTGGAGCTGAAATAAGGGAAAAAGGCTAACCCAGGCCAATAGATATTGAACCTAATTATAACGGAAGCAGGGCAGCAGCGATTCCTAGCAACACCCCGCGGTGGTTCCGGCAACAGCAACACCCCGCCAGTGGCTCCATTGAGACAAGCTCCAACAAACACAATATAGCTAAGAACATCAGAGGCAGATGTAAGGTATTTAAAGAGTGACAAGGGTTCTGAAGGTTGTGGTAGGCTTAGAGAAGGGGGGTTGAATCTATGCCTTCCTTTTTAAGTTGCTGTTATGACCCTTTTAAATAAAATTACAATTCTGATTCTGTTTGAACTCAGCAGCAAAAATTTATGAGACAATTTATTTTTGTCTCATGAATATCAGAGAACAGAACTCAGCAGAGAAGAGAAAGGCGAACACCAGCATGTATCCTGGTTTGGTTGCCTTGTGCTATACAACCTACATCTAGTCTCCACAATTATGGAAGAATTTCACTATAGTTAACAGTATTACATACACCAATATTCACTCTTAGTGCTAACCCAACTAAGAAAGGGATACCAAACAGGTACAAGATACAAGACACTTAACCAACTTAAAGAAATCAGAAAAATAACTCTAGACTTTTCTCTCAAGTGTATCACTCAGCCTTTTTCCACTCATGGCTTTTACTTAAGCTTTCTCACAATGCCTTTTCTCACAAGAAATTACAGAAAGATAAACTTAGAAAAGTACATTACAATTAGTAAAACATGAAGGAGATTGACTTTATCAGCAGCCTCTTAGCTATGTGCAAAACCAGATTCGCAAACCTCAGATGCAGTTCTTCAGTATTGGCTGAATGCTTCTTTGAAAGAAAGCATTATCCAAGTAGATGAACTTCTTAACAGAACACTATTCTCACTCTCTGGTTTTCTCTCCTTGGTTCTGAATGAGCAAGAAGTCTTCTTTTATTCTCCTTGCATGTTGCTAGGACTTTCTCCCAAGGTTAACACCTTGAGCCTTGAGCTTCACCAACCACAGATTTACCTTTTCTCAATAATTCTCATAATAGAAACTCTCCTTCTGACTTCCTCATCTTGGTCAAAAGCCATAAAATAGCAACCATAGAAATCTTCCAATGGTCAACTTGATCCTTAAAAACCAACTTGGTCCCCAAGTCTTGTTTAAGACCGTAGATACACACCAGGGAAGAACAGAAATCTTCTTTCCCATGTATCCTATTTCGGATAGAGCAGAGAGTTGGGAAGAAGAGATGTAACCGAGTTGCAAGTATGAGGAAAAGATTTACCTATAACCTAAGCTTGATTTGGTTTGGATTTGTTAAGATGACTTCTGCCTTTCAAGCTTAGTTTCTCTTTCTTGCTTCTTTGGTGACTATCTTGGTGAAGAAGCTCTTTCTTTCTTTCTCTTTCTTACTTTTCTGAAACTGATTTGACTTGGTCAGAGAGAGATGAACGTTGCTTTTGGTTAAGCAAAAGAGAGGGATTTTCATTTCTGAAACCAGATCGGGCTTGGATCGGGTATTGGTATGCTTGACCCGATTTAATTTCTTAGGCTTCTTTCATTGCTTTTGCTTGGGCTCTTTATTTTGCTTTCAGCCCAATATTCTTGCTGATTGCTTTTTATTCCATTTGAGCTAATAACATGTGGCCTGCAACAATAAACAATTAGTTGATATGTAGATATAAATAGTCAACACTTAATTATTTATTTTTCCCAAAAATAATGTTTGTCATCACTAATTAATTTAGTTAATTTCTTAACTCAACAGGTTCAGAGATAGTGGTTCTCATGGTTAGGGCTTAACTGACTCACCACTAATAATGGCGGCGACCAAAGATTCCGGCGGCGGAGGAAAGGTCCCTCCTCTGTGCGTCACTCTCTCACACGTCTCGCCCTTTTCCTCTGCAACAATATCAACGAAACCTCCTCTCTACCATTTAGTCCGTCCCAACTATGGTGGCGACTTTCATCAAAGGCAGCTGCAGCGATGGAACCTCCCTCCCCTTTCACACGGTCCTCTCACACGCATCGTTCTTCCCCTTCTTGTGCGGCAATAACGGCGGCGGTGCTGACGGAGAGCAGACCACCACCGAGTGCTTCCGTTCTTTCTCCTCTCCTCTTCTTCCCCTTCGCCCTTCCCTCCTCTGGCCGTTCCCTTTTCTCCCTCTCTATTTAATTTCAGAGGATGTGGTATACATTTGTTTTGGGAGCAAGTGGTAAAGAATAAAGGAACGTGGATCATTAGGGAAAGGATGAGTGGCAGTGTGCGTGTGTTAGTGTAATTGGTTAGGGAGTATACGTATTAGATAATAACAGTACGTATAAAATAAGAAACATAAGACTAGGAAAAATATATACGAGTAATTTAACAATTTTACAAAACATTTATGATAGGATAACAATTTAGAATTCAAATATAATGCTATAAAAATTACTTTTAAAACGCATAAGATTTTATCTATCAATCTATTAACGAGCTCAAATAATTATTTCTAATTTAAATCATAAAGTAAATATACTAATCATATTTTATAAAATATGGTTTAAATCTGAAAACATTAATTATTTAAATTATACGATATAATTTTTCATTACTTTCTTATTACCAAAACTTTAATTCCAATTTATATAAAATAACTAATTATAGTAAAGATTGTACATAAACCTTAATTAATTTAAACCCAAAGTATTTATAAAAATCAATTTAATCATTTTCTAGTAAATTAATTTCTAAGAGCTTAAACTAATAAAATAAACCATAATTTATCCATAATAGAAATTTCTTAAATTAAGTTATATATTGCTTCCATTACTAAATCTTAATTTCAAATTATATGAAATAACAATTATAAAATTACACAAGAGTATTAATTAACATAACTCCAAATATTAATAAAATAAATCGTAACTTTTTCAGGATAAAAGTTACTTAAATTAAATCATACAATCCTTCCTTGTTTTTCATTTACTAAAATTATACAAAATATTCCAATATAATAAAATTACTTAAGAATATTAATTGATTCAAAATAAAATTATCTCTGAATCTATTTAATTATTTTTAATAGAATAATTTCTAAAATTATAAAGTTTAAACTTAATAAAATAAAATCACAATTTATTTATAATTATATTTTCAAAAATGCGGGATGTTACATTCTGTCCAACTTACGAAAATTTTTGCCCTCGAAAATTGATATAAGATGAAGAAAAGGTTTATATTCACATCTCCTTTTGAATATCTTAAAGATACCAAGAAAATCATATCACATAAATATAGAAGAAAATATACTAGGTAATGCAAGGTTGATAAAATAACTTAACACAAGAAAAATTTTAAAATCCAAAATCAAATAGGCACAATATTCGTTCACAACTTTTAACAAAACATGATCACTTCCTTTTGTCGTCTCAAAACTCCACAACTCCTTATTACTTCGTATACTAACCAAATTCACTTTTCGTACGCACAAATCGCATCCTTGAGAACTAGTGAATATAAGGAGTACGAAAAATGAGAAGAGAAAGACAAACGACACAAAAGGTTTATGAGAGAAATTGGAAGAATACTCAAGTTCACAGTTGGACAAAGATGGTATTTCGCAAGGATTTGAAGGAATACGTGAGATTACCGAACAACAAGAATATATATATATATATATATATATATATATATATATATATGCAACAAAATATAGGATAAAGCGGGTTAATTCAAAGCTTATGAAGAAATTTTGAATCGAACAGTTTCAATATGAATGTTATTTAGGAAAATAGTACAACAATTTTAAACAACTTCAATTTGAAATAGAGGAAATTAGTTTATCTTTTTCAAAAGAAAATATTTAAATCCAATATTTTCCAAAAATACTAAACTAAGTATAAATAATAGGTTATACCGATTTAATTTCAAATCAAAACAAATCATGCATGGTTTGTAAATTAAAGCTTGTTTGATGTTAAGGGCAAAATATTTTCTTTAAAAAAATCTTGGAGGATACATAAGTACATAATTAGGTATTAAAATAAAGTTATAGTAAAGTTGGAAGAAAATCAGCTTCTATTCAAAGAATAAATTCTGAAATAAAATTTTCTATAAATCAATAAAAAATAAGTGGTATATCACAAATAAACAAGATTGAACTATATAAAGAAGTTTCAGAGATTGTGTAAGAAAGTCTAGACCGAATTAAAAACAATCCCATCAAAATTTAAGCAAGGGTTGTGGATATAGTCAAATAAGAAAATATGTAAATTGAAATTTTTCTCGAAGAGAATCTGAAACAAGTACTCAAGAAGGAAATTATAAGAAATGGTATGTTGCATCGAAATAAATCAGAGTTCAGAGCAGGGAGCATATAGTTTATAAGGTAAGGATAAATGTTCAAAAGATTCAAACAGCAACCAGATACAGAGTCAAGCAAGGACGTGCACGAATGATAATATAAGGTTAGTAAGAAAGAGATAAAAAATTAGAAATTCTAATACAATTAGTAGAGAAAGAGATAACGCTAAGCACGAATAAAGAGCATACGTTGAAACGGAACTAGTCTCTAGAACTTAGTCTCTAATGTCCCCAAAACCTCATGATTCGCGTTAACCTATCACTTCTATTTTGTCTATGATAACCCATTAGTATTCCCATATAGATAAATCATTAGTATTAAGTTTTCCAAACTTGATACCATGAGGTATGCAATGGTAAACTAATAGCGTTAATCACTAGACAGTCATGCATATAAAACATAAACTCTTGTCACCAAGACAAGTCTTAAGGCATGACAGACACTCAGAGTATGCAATGAAGCATAGTCAGTCCACTCCCAAGGCTCTATAGGAAGGACTGCTCTGATACCATATTGTAACATCCCGTCCAGCAAATTACCTTGCTTAAGTCAGGGTATTTCTACTGGAAAGAACATTACGTAACCTTCTCTAGTATTAACTACTTAATTATCGAGCCTTTGTATCGAGTTCGCATTTCAATTTTAAGAAAATGCCAAAAATTTTGTTTTTATTAATTAAAGTCATAATTCAAACATTTACAAGTAATAATAATCACATAATTACTATTGATAATAATTCTTATACAAAAGAAACCAAATGAAAGTCAAATACAATATACCAAACCTATCCCTCTATATGAAATAAAATCTCAAGGAACAACAGCGAGGGGACTCTACGAGACCAATTAAAACCATAAAGAAAACTTACTAATCGCTCGCATCTTCAAATTGCGTCTTCAAACCTGTGTCACTGAAAGGGTGGAAAATTTGGGGTGAGAACCAAATCACATGTTCTCAGTAGAGGTAGAGAATGTTGTGAAAGAAAAGAATAAAATGCAAATAGTTAATTCCATTCAGAAATATTTAAAAGAAAAATTGTTTTCATTTGCAGTGATCTTTACTCGCCTTACCAACTTTTTATTTTGAAAACCAACGGCATAACATTCAAAAATCCAAAATCTTATAAAGCATCAGTTAATTATCCAAAATTCTAAACCCATATTTTCCTTTATAAAAATCTTAAAAGTTTTCCTAGACCGTATGAATGACTAATCTGTTCCAAGCATAGGTTCATTAAGTCTATGCTGAACCAACTCAATCTTTCATACTTACTAAACCTCAAACACAATCCAATCACGGCCTCAGACCCAAGCAATTCAACCAACACCCAATTCACCACAACCCAACCAATCAGTTACAAACACAAGTAATGAGGTTCAAACACAATCAAGAGCAATTATATCAAGTATAGCAATTAGCAGTTAACATAATTATTCACTTAGGCAAACCAATTACAATATACACACCCAAACAATGTCACATAGATGCATATGATGAATGTCTAGTCCTAGTGCAGGTAATGAGCTCATCTGTCGGTTTCTACTCGCTCCCGACGTAACCTAGCATTACTAGCTGGATATGGCTTTCCTGTTGGCTATACCTCTGTGTACAGGAAATAACCCCTCTGCCACCATAGGGTCCACTGCATGCAGAAAATAACACATCTGCCACTGCAGGGATGTATGCCGACACACCTTCTGTATATAGGAAATAACCCCTTGGTGGACGAAATTGTGATCATCAATGGCGCCATCAACATGGTACGCACCATTGTAGTCTCAACTCTTTGTCACAACTTCACACAACTAACCAGCAAGTGTACTGGGTCGTCCAAGTAATAAACCTCACGCGAGTAAGGGTCGATCCCACAGAGATTGTTGGTATGAAGCAAGCTATGGTCACCTTGTAAATCTTAGTCGGGCAAACTCAAATGGTTATGAATGATGAATAAAACATAAAGATAAAGATAGAGATACTTATGTAATTCATTGGTAGGAATTTTAGATAAGCGTATGAAGATGCTTTGTCCCTTCCGT
The DNA here is from genome assembly GCF_003086295.3 of Arachis hypogaea. Lineage (NCBI taxonomy): Eukaryota > Viridiplantae > Streptophyta > Magnoliopsida > Fabales > Fabaceae > Arachis > Arachis hypogaea. The sequence goes on from NC_092044.1 coordinate 46,048,519, forward strand.
CTCTCTGCTTTCGTACTGTCTTCATCCAATCCTTCTTACTCCTTTCCATGGCAAGCTGTATGTAGGGTTTCACCGTTGTCAGTGGCTACCTCCCATCCTCTCAGTGAAAATGTTCAACGCACCCTGTCACGGCACGGCTATTCAGCTGTCGGTTCTCGATCATGTCGGAATAAAATCCAGTGATTCTTTTGCGTCTGTCACTAACGCCCCACAATCGCGAGTTTGAAGCTCGTCACAGTCATTCAATCATTGAATCCTACTCAGAATACCACAGACAAGGTTTAGACCTTCCGGATTCTCTTGAATGCTGCCATCAATTCTAGCTTATACCACGAAGATTCTGATTAAGGGATCCAAGAGATATCCACTCAATCTAAGGTAGAACGGAGGTGGTTGTCAGGCACACGTTCATAGGTGAGAATGATGATGAGTGTCACGGATCATCACATTCATCAAGTTGAAGAACAAGTGATATCTTAGAACAAGAACAAGCCGAATTGAATAGAAGAACAATAGTAATTGCATTAATACTCGAGGTACAGCAGAGCTCCACACCTTAATCTATAGTGTGTAGAAACTCCACCGTTGAAAATACATAAGAACAAGGTCTAGGCATGGCCGTGAGGCCAGCCTCCCAATGATCTAAGATATCATAAGAATGAAGATAGCTACCAAGATGATCAAAAGATCTAAAATGATCCAAAGATGAAAATACAATAGCAAAAGGTCTTATTTATAAAGAACTAGTAGCCTAAGGTTTACAGAAATGAGTAAATGACAGAAAAATCCACTTCCTGGCCCACTTGGTGTGTGCTTGGGCTGAGCATTGAAGCATTTTCGTGTAGAGACTCTTCTTGGAGTTAAACGCCAGTTTTTGTGCCAGTTTGGGCGTTTAACTCCCATTCTTGTGCCAGTTCCGGCGTTTAACGCTGGGAATTCTTGAGCTGATTTAGAACGCCGGTTTTGGCCATCAAATCTCGGGCAAAGTATGGACTATTATACATTTCTGGAAAGCCCAGGATGTCTACTTTCCAACGCTGTTGAGAGCGCGCCAATTGGGCTTTTGTAGCTCCAGAAAATCCACTTCGAGTGCAGGGAGGTCAGAATCCAACAGCATCTGCAATCCTTTTTAGTCTCTGAATCAGATTTTTGCTCAAGTCCCTCAATTTCAGCCAGAAAATACCTGAAATCATAGAAAAACACACAAACTCATAGTAAAGTCCAGAAAAGTGAATTTTAACTAAAAACTAATAAAAATATACTAAAAACTAACTAGAACATACTAAAAACATACTAAAAACAATGCCAAAAAGCGTATAAATTATCCGCTCATCACAACACCAAACTTAAATTGTTGCTTGTCCTCAAGCAACTGAAAATCAAATAAGATAAAATAGAAGAGAATATACAATGAATTCCAAAAACATCTATGAAGATCAGTATTAATTAGATGAGCGGGGCTTTTAGCTTTTTGCCTCTAAACAGTTTTGGCATCTCACTCTATCCTTTGAAATTCAGAATGATTGGCTTCTTTAGGAACTCAGAATCCAGATAGTGTCATTGATTCTCCTAGTTAAGTATGATGATTCTTGAACACAGCTACTTTATGAGTCTTGGCCGTGGCCCAAAGCACTCTGTCTTCCAGTATTACCACCGGATACATACATGCCACAAACACATAATTGGGTGAACCTTTTCAGATTGTGACTCAGCTTTGCTAAAGTCCCCAATTAGAGGTGTCCAGGGTTCTTAAGCACACTCTTTTTGCCTTGGATCACACTTTTATTTCTTTCTTTTTCTTTCTCTCTCTTTTTTTTTCTTTTCTCCCCTTTTTTTTCGTTTTTCTCCTTCTCTTTTTTTTTGTATTCACTGCTTTTTCTTGCTTCAAGAATCATTTTTATGATTTTTCAGATCCTCAGTAACATGTCTCATTTTTCATCATTCTTTCAAGAGCCAACATTCATGAACAACAAATTCAAAAGACATATGCACTATTTAAGCATACATTCAGAAAACAAAAGTGTTGCCACCACATCAAAATAATTAATCTGTTATAAAATTTAAAATTCATGCAATTCTTCTCTTTTCAATTAAGAACATTTTTCATTCAAGAAAGGTGATGGATTCATAGGACATTCATAACTTTAAGGCATAGACACTAAGACACTAATGATCACAAGACACAAACATAGATAAACATAAGCATGATTTTTCGAAAAACAGGAAATAAAGAACAAGGAAATTAAAGAACGGGTCCACCTTAGTGATGGCGGCTTGTTCTTCCTCTTGAAGATCTTATGAAGTGCTTGAGCTCCGCAATGTCTCTTCCTTGTCTTTGTTTCTTCTCCCTCATGATTCTTTGATCTTCGCTAATTTCATGGAGGAGAATGGAGTGTTCTTGGTGCTCCACCCTTAGTTGTCCCATGTTGGAACTCAATTCTCCTAGGGAGGTGTTTAGTTGCTCCCAATAGTTTTGTGGAGGAAAGTGCATCCCTTGAGGCATCTCAGGGATTTGATGATGAGAGGGGTCTCTTGTTTGCTCCATCCTCTTCTTAGTGATGGGCTTGTCCTCATCAATGGGGATGTCTCCCTCTATGTCAATTCCAACTGAATAATGGAGGTGACAAATAAGATTAGGAAAGGCTAACCTTGCCAAGGTAGAGGACTTGTCCGCCACCTTATAAAGTTCTTGGGCTATAACCTCATGAACTTCTATTTCTTCTCCAATGATGATGCTATGAATCATGATAGCCCGGTCTAAAGTAACTTCGGACCGGTTGCTAGTGGGAATGATTGAGCGTTGGATAAACTCCAACCATCCCCTAGCCACGGGTTTGAGGTCATTCTTTCTCAGTTGAACCGGCTTCCCTCTTGAATCTCTCTTCCATTGGGCGCCCTTTTCACAAATGACTGTGAGGACTTGGTCCAACCTTTGATCAAAGTTGACCCTTCTAGTGTAAGGATGTTCATCTCCTTGCATCATGGGCAAGTTGAATGCCAACCTTACATTTTCCGGACTAAAATCCAAGTATTTCCCCCGAACCATAGTAAGCCAATTCTTTGGGTCCGGATTCACACTTTGATCATGGTTCTTGGTGATCCATGCATTGGCATAGAACTCTTGAACCATTAAGATTCCAACTTTTTGAATGGGGTTGGTAAGAACTTCCCATCCTCTTCTTCGGATCTCATGTCGATTCTCCGGATATTCACTCTTTTTGAGTTTAAAAGGGACCTCGGGGATCACCTTCTTCAAGGCCACAACTTCATAGAAGTGGTCTTGATGCACCCTTGAGATGAATCTCTCCATCTCCCATGACTCGAAGGTGAAAGCTTTTGCCTTCCCTTTCCTCTTTCTAGAGGTTTCTCCGGCCTTGGATGCCATAAATGGTTATGGAAAAACAAAAAGCAATGCATTTACCGCACCAAACTTAAAAGGTTTGCTCGTCCTCGAGCAAAAGAAGAAAGAAGAGAGTAGAAGAAGAAGAAGAAATGAAGGAGATGGAGGTGGCTTTGTGGTTCGGCCAAAGGGGGAGAAGTAGTGTTTAGGTTGTGTGAAAATGAAGGAGTGAAGAGGGGTTTATATAGGGGTGAAGAGAGGGGTAGTGTTCGGCTATGGGAGGGTGGGTTTGGGTGGGAAAGTGGTTTGAATTTGAATGGTGAGGTAGGTGGGGTTTTATGAAGGATGGATGTGAGTGGTGAAGAGAAAGATGGGATTTGATAGGTGAGGGGTTTTTGGGGAAGAGGTGTTGAGGTGATTGGTGAATGGGTGAAGAAGAAGAGAGAGGGTGGTGGGGTAGGTGGGGATCCTGTGGGGTCCACAGATCCTGAGGTGTCAAGGAAAAGTCATCCCTGCACCAAGTGGCGAGCAAAATTGCTCTATGTGCCAATTCTGGCGTTAAACGCCGGGCTGGTGCCCATTTCTGGCATTTAACGCCAAGTTCTTGCCCTTTTCTGGCGTTTAACGCCAGTCTGGTGCCCCTTTCTGGCGTTAAACGCCCAGAATGGTGCCAGACTGGGCGTTAAACGCCCATCTGCTAGCCTTACTGGCGTTTAAACGCCAGCAAGATCTTCCTCCAGGGTGTGCTGTTTTTCTTTCTATTTTTCATTCTGTTTTTTGCTTTTTCAATTGATTTTGTGACTTCTCATGATCATCAACCTACAAAAAACATAAAATAACAAAGGAAAATAGATAAAATATAACATTGGGTTGCCTCCCAACAAGCGCTTCTTTAATGTCAGTAGCTTGACAGTGGGCTCTCATGGAGCCTCAGAGATGCTTAGAGCAATGTTGGAACCTCCCAACACCAAACTTGGAGTTTGAATGTGGGGGTTCAACACCAAACTTAGAATTTGGTTGTGGCCTCCCAACACCAAACTTAGAGTTTGACTGTGGGGGCTCTGTTTGACTCTATTTTGAGAGAGGCCCTTCATGCTTCCTCTCCATGGTTACAGAGGGATATCCTTGAGCCTTAAACACTAAGGATTCTTCATTCACTTGAATGATCAATTCTCCTCTGTCCACATCAATCATAGCCTTTGCTCTTGCTAGGAAGGGTCTGCCAAGGATGATGGGTTCATCCATGCACTTCCCAGTCTCTAGGACTATGAAATCAGCAGGGATGTAATGGTCTTCAACTTTTACCAGAACATCCTCTACAAGTCCATAAGCTTGTTTTCTTGAATTGTCTGCCATCTCTAGTGAGATTTTTGCAGCTTGCACCTCAAAGATCCCTAGCTTCTCCATTACAGAGAGAGGCATGAGGTTTACACTTGACCCTAAGTCACACAGAGCCTTCTTAAAGGTCATGGTGCCTATGGTACAAGGTATTGAAAACTTCCCAGGATCTTGTCTCTTTTGAGGTAATTTCTGCCTAGACAAGTCATCCAGTTCTTTGGTGAGCAAAGGGGGTTCATCCTCCCAAGTCTCATTACCAAATAACTTGTCATTTAGCTTCATGATTGCTCCAAGGTATTTAGCAACTTGCTCTTCAGTGACATACTCATCCTCTTCAGAGGAAGAATATTCATCAAAGCTCATGAATGGCAGAAGTAAATCCAATGGAATCTCTATGGTCTCATTTTGAGCCTCAGATTCCCATGGTTCCTCATTGGGAAACTCATTGGAGGCCAGTGGACGTCCATTGAGGTCTTCCTCAGTGGCGTTCACTGCCTCTTCCTCCTCTCCAAATTCGGCCATGTTGATGGCCTTGCACTCTCCTTTTGGATTTTCTTCTGTATTGCTTGGAAGAGTACTAGGAGGGAGTTCATTAATTTTCTTGCTCAGCTGACCCACTTGTGCCTCCAAGTTTCTAATGGAGGACTTTGTTTCAGTCATGAAACTTTGAGTGGTTTTGATTAGATCAGAGATCATGGTTGCTAAGTCAGAGTGGTTCTGCTTAAAACTCTCTGTCTGTTGCTGAGAAGATGATGGAAAAGGCTTGCCATTGCCAAACCTGTTTCTTCCACCATTATTGTTGTTGAAACCTTGTTGAGGTCTCTGTTGATCCTTCCATGAGAAATTTGGATGATTTCTCCATGAAGAATTATAGGTGTTTCCATAGGGTTCTCCCATGTAATTCACCTCTTCCATTGAAGGGTTCTCAGGATCATAAGCTTCTTCTTCAGATGAAGCTTCCTTAGTACTGCTTGGTGCATTTTGCAATCCAGACAGACTTTGAGAAATCATATTGACTTGCTGGGTCAATATTTTGTTCTGAGCCAATATGGCATTCAGAGTATCAATCTCAAGAACTCCTTTCTTCTGATTTGTCCCATTGTTCACAGGATTCCTTTCAGAAGTGTACATGAATTGATTATTTGCAACCATTTCAATTAGTTCTTGAGCTTCTGTAGGTGTCTTCTTCAGATGAAGAGATCCTCCAGTAGAGCTATCCAAAGACATCTTGGACAGTTCAGACAGACCATTATAGAAAATACCTATGATGCTCCATTCAGAAAGCATATCAGAGGGACACTTTCTGATTAATTTTTTGTATCTTTCCCAAGCTTCATAGAGGGATTCTCCTTCCTTCTGTCTGAAGGTTTGGACTTCCACTCTAAGCTTACTTAATTTTTGAGGTGGAAAGAACTTTGCCAAGAAGGCATTGACTAGCTTTTCCCAAGAGTTCAGGCTTTCTTTAGGTTGTGAGTCCAACCATGTCCTAGCTCTGTCTCTTACAGCAAAAGGGAATAGCATAAGTCTGTAGACCTCAGGGTCAACCCCATTAGTCTTGACAGTCTCACAGATTTGCAAGAACTCAGCTAAAAACTGATGAGGATCTTCCAATGGAAGTCCATGGAACTTGCAATTCTGTTGCATTAGAGAAACCAATTGAGGCTTAAGCTCAAAGTTGTTTGCTCCAATGGCAGGGATAGAGATGCTTCTCCCATAGAAGTCGGGAGTAGGTGCAGTAAAGTCACCCAGCACCTTCCTTGTATTGTTGGCATTGTTGTTGTTTTCGGCTGCCATGGGTTCTTCTTCTTTGAAGATTTCTGTTAGGTCCTCTACAGAGAATTGTGCCTTAGCTTCTCTTAGCTTTCGCTTCAAGCTCCTTTCAGGTTCAGGGTCAGCCTCAACAAGAATGCTTTTGTCTTTGCTCCTGCTTATATGCAAGAGAAGAGAACAAGAAAATATGGAATCCTCTATGTCACAGTATAGAGATTCCTTGAGGTGTCAGAGGAAAAGAAAAATGGAAGGAAGAGGTAGAAAATTCGAACTTATCAAGAAAAGATGGAGTTCGAATTATGCATTAAGGATGAGTGTTAGTCCATAAATAGAAGGATGTGAGAAGAGGGGAAGAAATTTTCGAAAACATTAAAAAGATTTTAAAAACATTTTGAAAAACTTTAATTGATTTTTGAAAACCAAGAATAGAAAAGAAATCAAGTGATTTTTGAAAAAGATTTTGAAATTAGAAAATAAAAAAGATATGATTGAAAACTATTTTGAAAAAGATGTGATTAAAAAGATATAATTGGTTTTAAAAAAAATGTGATTGAGAAGATATGATTTGAAAAACATTTTAAAAAGATTTGATTTTGAAAATTAATGACTTGGCTAACAAGAAAAGATATGATTCAAACATTAAACCTTTCTCAACAGAAAAGGCAACATACTTGAAATGTTGAATCAAATCATTAATTGATAGCAAGTATTTTTGAAAATGGAAAGAAATTGATTTTGAAAAAGATTTGATTGAAAAGATTTGATTTGAAAAAGATTTGATTTTGAAAAGATTTTGAAAACTTAAAAAAATTTGATTTGAAAACAAAATCTTCCCTCTTGTGCCATCTTGGTTAAACGCCCAGAATGGTGCACATTCTGGCGTTTAACGCCCAAACCACTACCCTTTTAAACGCCAGTTTGCCTTCCTTACTGGGCGTTTTGAACGCCCAGCTTTTTCTGTGTAATTCCTCTGCTGTATGTTCTGAATCTTCAATTCTCTGCATTATTGACTTGAATAAACACAAATTAAAAATATTTTTGGATTTTTAATGATGAGGAATAATTAAAATGCAACTAAAATCAAATAACAATGCATGCAAGACACCAAACTTAGCAGTTTGTATACTACTGACACTAACAAAATGAGAATGCATATGAGAAATACAAAACACTCAAGTCAAGAGAATTTAAAGATCAGAGCAATGAAATCATCAAGAACATCTTGAAGATCACTTAAGACACATGAATGAATGCAAGAAAAACAGAAACATGCAATTGACACCAAACTTAAAATGAGACTCTAGACTCAAACAAGAAATATTTTTGGATTTTATGATTTTGTAATTTTTTTTTGTGGTTTTTCGAAAATTAAGTGGAAAAGAAAATAAAGATATCAAAATTCTTAATGAGAATTCCAGGAATCATGCAATGTTAGTCTAAAGCTTCAGTCTAAAGGAATTAGACATGGTTAGCCAAGCTTCAGCAGGACATTGCATTCAAGAGCTAAATTGATGAAGATCAATCAGCTTTGGTGATGATAAGAACATCACCTTGAAACACTAGAATTCATTCTTAAGAACTCTGAAGAAAAATACCTAATCTAAGCAACAAGATGAACCGTCAGTTGTCCAAACTCAACAATCCCCGGCAACGGCGCCAAAAACTTGGTGGACGAAATTATGATCATCAATGGCGCCATCAACATGGTACGCACCATTGTAGTCTCAACTCTTTGTCACAACTTCGCACAACTAACCAGCAAGTGTACTGGGTCGTCCAAGTAATAAACCTTACGCGAGTAAGGGTCGATCCCACAGAGATTGTTGGTATGAAGCAAGCTATGGTCACCTTGTAAATCTTAGTCAGGCAAACTCAAATGGTTATGAATGATGAATAAAACATAAAGATAAAGATAGAGATACTTATGTAATTCATTGGTAGGAATTTTAGATAAGCGTATGAAGATGCTTTGTCCCTTCCGTCTCTCTGCTTTCTTATTGTCTTCATCCAATCCTTCTTACTCCTTTCCATGGCAAGCTATATGTAGGGTTTCACCATTGTCAGTGGCTACCTCCCATCCTCTCAGTGAAAACGTTCAACGCACCCTGTCACGGCACGGCTATTCAGCTGTCGGTTCTCGATCATGTCGGAATAAAATCCAGTGATTCTTTTGCGTCTGTCACTAACGCCCCACAATCGCGAGTTTGAAGCTCGTCACAGTCATTCAATCATTGAATCCTACTCAGAATACCACAGACAAGGTTTAGACCTTCCGGATTCTCTTGAATGCCGCCATCAATTCTAGCTTATACCACGAAGATTCCGATTAAGGGATCCAAGAGATATCCACTCAATCTAAGGTAGAACGGAGGTGGTTGTCAGGCACATGTTCATAGGTGAGAATGATGATGAGTGTCACGGATCATCACATTCATCAAGTTGAAGAACAAGTGATATCTTAGAACAAGAACAAGCCGAATTGAATAGAAGAACAATAGTAATTGCATTAATACTCGAGGTACAGCAGAGCTCCACACCTTAATCTATGGTGTGTAGAAACTCCACCGTTGAAAATACATAAGAACAAGGTCTAGGCATGGCCGTGAGGCCAGCCTCCCAATGATCTAAGATAGCATAAGAATGAAGATAGCTACCAAGATGATCAAAAGATCTAAAATGATCCAAAGATGAAAATACAGTAGAAAAAGGTCTTATTTATAAAGAACTAGTAGCCTAAGGTTTACAGAAATGAGTAAATGATAGAAAAATCCACTTCTGGGCCCACTTGGTGTGTGCTTGGGCTGAGCATTGAAGCATTTTCGTGTAGAGACTCTTCTTGGAGTTAAATGCCAGCTTTTGTGCCAGTTTGGGCGTTTAATTCCCATTCTTGTGCCAGTTCCGGCGTTTAACGCTGTGAATTGTTGAGCTGATTTGGAACGCCGGTTTGGGCCATCAAATCTCGGGCAAAGTATGGACTATTATACATTGCTGGAAAGCTCAGGATGTCTACTTTCCAACGCCGTTGAGAGCACGCCAATTGGGCTTTTGTAGCTCCAGAAAATCCACTTCGAGTGCAGGGAGGTCAGAATCCAACAGCATCTGCAGTCCTTTTTAGTCTCTGAATCAGATTTTTGCTCAAGTCCCTCAATTTCAGCCAGAAAATACCTGAAATCACAGAAAAATACACAAACTCGTAGTAAAGTCTAGAAAAGTGAATTTTAACTAAAAACTAATAAAAATATACTAAAAACTAACTAGAACATACTAAAAACATACTAAAAACAATGCCAAAAAGCGTATAAATTATCCGCTCATCACCCCTCTGCCACTACAGAAATGGAACAGGTGGTTATGGTACTTCTATAGCAGGAAATAGCCCCTCTGCCTTACAGAAATAAAATATGGGTCTGTACCGCAGGAAAGCGTTCTCAGTGGTCTCACCACTATCTATTTGACTGCCTCAATGTAGCAAATCATCACATAATCATTCTCATTACCATCATTCATTATCATTCTAATTATTCATCATCACTTTCACATTCTTATGCAGTACCACTTTTTTTCTCTGTTCAATCATACTATACAAACTTTATATCTTTCCTTTTTCTTTCATAATTGCAAATATGCAAGCTGGAGAAGACCCACGCCCTAGCCAACAATCTGGTATACCAAATAATCTCTTTTTAAAAGAATCATTGAAGTTTTTATCATTAAATAAGCCTTAAATATTGATTTTGATCAAGTCCTTATACTTTTATAAAAATTTGGACATAATCTCCTTTAAAAATAGGATTTATCCACCCTTACGGGTTCCTTCTTTCTCAACATTTCGTCAGCCTCTTTCAGCAATTGCCACAGCAATATATTTTCAAAAACATTTGATAATAGAAAATCTATTTCTTAAATTCCATATCCAAAATAATTACCAACACAACTTGGCAGCCTGATTAACATTTTATTTTTAAAATATCAAATAAATTCGAAATTATGCAAACTTTATATCCATGCGACCGTCTCGGATTGAGATTTCTATTAAATAAAAAATCATAATTTTTGGTTGATTCTAGCTTCAGGAATATAAGCAAAACCGTGACTGCTCTGCAGTGTTTTAAATCCAGAAAACAGTAGTAGCATACAACATTTGAAATTTCATATAAAATCCAAATTGAATCCAACCACCTTCAAATTTAATGTGGTTAAACTTAAGTTATCAAAATTTCTTTCTCAATTGATTCCAGGGTCATACCATTTTTAATGAAGGAGTTACGTAGCTTGGAAGTTAGGCAATTTTCTGCAGAATTCTGTTTTACAAATCATTAAACACAACCTCTTCCAAGTCTCATAACTCACTTATTAAAATATGGAAAACCCAGAAATTTTAATCATATGTACTAAACATACTCAACTTTCACCTCCAATTGGTTGCATCTCAATATCATTCCAGAATTAAAAATTATAAAGTCTCAAAGTTACTAACTTAGAAAACAAAACCTAACTTTTACTGCATAATACATCTTACTTTAAAAATCCAAATATTTAAAACCACAACTCTAACAATTCTACATTTTTATGAAATTAAAGTATTAGGACCAGAGTTTCATTTAAAATTGGTTTCATTTCAAAAATCAAACTGGAGAAATTCCAATAGAGGAAACAAGTTGCTGCTGTGTTAAACGTTCTGCAGAAAAACCAGATTTAAAAACCATAATTAAAAAATTTACCATAAATCATAAAATTAATGAAAACGCCTCAAATTCACCAGTCCAGATCCCTATATTCCCAAGCTTAATCCGGACTTGGTTCCACACAATTTCAATAATCACAGAATTAGTTATAGCTTTTCAAAGTTGCTGACTCAGTTTAGAAATTATGCAAAAAATCAGAGTTTAGAATTCAACTTTGAAAAATCATAACTAATTCTCTAGTTGATACGAAATCTTCAAAATTGAGTTTTCACAATTACACTTCATATAATTTTCTTAACACTTAAATTCTTATCATTTCAGTCACTATAGAGTCACTGATTCACTTTCAAAATTGTTGTTTAATTTCAAGAGAACCTAATTTTCAGCAAACCATTTAGTATTCAAAATCCAACCCTTCAATACCCCTCAAAACCAATTCCAAATCAACCACCAACCAAGCTCATTAACATTACAATATACCAAATAATAGCTCAGCAGCAACAAATCCAACATAACCCGTTAAAATTCAGTCATTCTCAACCATAAGTCATCAAACTATTCCCAATATACATAATCAATCATTATCACCAATCAACAATTCCAAATCACAATCTCAACCATTCCAATCACAATTTCAACCACAATTCAATATTCACATAATCAATAAATTACTCACAGCTATTAAATCTATTTGCAGTTATTCAATAAACCTTGTAGGCTTTCTTAAATTAAAATCGTTTTAAACCCCTACCTCGATGTCGCGATTAAAAGAACCCGGAGGCGGGATTATAACGAGGCAGCTGGCTAGACCAATACTAGCTATGCAACAGTTTCAATCAAGATAGCAACAGCATTAGCTCCCACAACAGTGATCATGGTTGCAATGAAATGAAGATTTCAAATTCAATAGAATCGAAAGCAAAAGCGGCTCTGGAAATTTAAAACAGAGCACATGCCAAATTTGGATTAAAACAAGAACAAGTAGTTTAATAAGGAATTGGCAGAATAGGGTGTGCAATTGGAGCAGAAATAAGGGAAAAAGGCTAACCCAGGCCAATGGATGTTGAACCTAATTATAACGGAAGCAGGGCAGCAGCGATTCCTAGCAACACCCCGCAGTGGTTCCGGCAGCAGCAACACCCCGCCAGTGGCTCCATTGAGACAAGCTCCAACAAACACAATATAGCTAAGAACATCAGAGGCAGATGCAAGGTATTTAAAGAGTGACAAGGGTTCAGAGATAGTGGTTCTCATGGCTAGGGCTTAACTGACTCACCACTAATAATGGCGGCGACCAAAGATTCCGGCGGCGGCGGCGGTGGCGGAGGAAAGGTCCCTCCTCTGTGCGTTACTCTCTCACACGTCTCGCTCTTTTCCTCTGCAACAACATCAACGAAACCTCCTCTCCACCATTCAGTCCGTCCCAACTACGGTGGCGACTTTCATCAAAGGCAGCTACAGCGATGGAACCTCCCTCCCCTTTCACACGGTCCTCTCACACGCGTCGTTCTTCCCCTTCTTGTGCGGCAATAACGGCGGCGGCACTGACAGAGAGCAGACCACCACCGAGCGCTTCCCTTCTTTCTCCTCTCCTCTTCTTCCCCTTCATCCTTCCCTCCTCTGGACGTTCCCTTTTCTCCCTCTCTGTTTAATTTCAGAGGATGTGGTGTACGTTTGTTTTGGGAGCAAGTGGTAAAGAATAAAGGAACGTGGATCATTAGGGAAAGGATAAGTGGCAGTGTGCGTGTGTTAGTGTAATTGGTTAAAGGGAGTATACGTATTAGATAATAATAGTACGTGTAAAATACGAAACATAAGACTAGGAAATATATATACGAGTAATTTAACAATTTTACAAAACATTTATGATAGGATAACAATTTAGAATTCAAATATAATGCTATAAAGATTACTTTTAAAACACATAAGATTTTATCTATCAATCTATTAACGAGCTCAAATAATTATTTCTAATTTAAATCATAAAGTAAATATACTAATCACATTTTGTAAAATATGGTTTAAATCTGAAAACATTAATTATTTAAATTATACGATATAATTTTTCATTACTTTCTTATTACCAAAACTTTAATTCCAATTTATATAAAATAACTAATTATGTAAAGATTGTACATAAACCTTAATTAATTTAAACTCAAAATATTTATAAAAATCAATTTAATTATTTTCTAGTAAATTAATTTCTAAGAGCTTAAACTAATAAAATAAACCATAATTTATCCATAATAGAAATTTCATAAATTAAGTTATATATTGCTTCCATTACTAAATCTTAATTTCAAATTATATGAAATAACAATTATAAAATTACACAAGAGTATTAATTAACATAACTCCAAATATTAATAAAACTAATTTAATTACTCTTAATTAATTAATTTATAAGATAAGATATCAAATTAATAAAATAAATCGTAACTTTTTGAGGATAAAAGTTACTTAAATTGAATCATACAATTCTTCCTTGTTTAATTAAAAATATTTCAATATAATAAAATTACTTAAGAATATTAATTAATTCAAAATAAAATTATCTTTGAGCCTATTTAATTATTTCTAATAGAATAATTTCTAAAATTAAAAAGTTTAAACTTAATAAAATAAAATCACAATTTATTTATAATTATATTTTCAAAAATGCGGGATGTTACACTTGCCCAATCCCTTCTACGGGTACTTACAGTCCGTTCTAGGATTTATTTTAGTTCTCTATTTGAGACTTCAGCCTGCCCATTTGTCTGTGGATGATATAGAGTTGCCACCTTGTGGTTAATTTCATATCGGATCAGAGCAGAGTCAAGCTGTTTATTGTAGAAATGAGTGCCTCCATCACTGATCAGTACCCTAGGGACACCGAACCTGCTGAAGATATGCTTCTAGAGGAACTTCATCACTGTCTTAGTATCATTAGTGGGTGTTGCAATTGCCTCTACCCATTTGGATACATAGTCTACTGCCACCAAAATATAAGTGTTTGAATATGATGGTGGGAAAGGCCCCATGAAGTTAATACCCCATACATCAAACAACTCAATCTCTAAGATCCCTTGCTGAGGCATGATGTGCAGAAAACGGTCCGACACAAAACTCACCGGCAAGTGTACCGGGTCGCATCAAGTAATATAACTCACATGAGTGAGGTCGATCCCACAGGGATTGAAGGATTGAGCAATTTTAGTTTAGTGATTGATTTAGTCAAGCGAATCAAGTGTTGGTTGAGTTGTTTGCAATTGACAGAAATTAAATTGCTTGAAATGTAAAGGGAGAGGGGAGAATTGCAGTAAATTAAATAGCAGGAAAGTAAAAGAAGCTGAAGCTTAAAATGCAAGTAATATAAAGTGCAGAAACTTAGATTGCAAGAAATGTAAATGGCTGAAACTTAAAGTGCAAGAAATGTAAATTGCTTGAATCATAAAAGGGATTGGGAATTGGGATTTCAGAATTTAAACAAGCAAAGGTAAATTGCAACAAACAGAAAAGCAGAAGATGAATTGAATTGAAGTGGGTCTTAAACAGAAGAGTGAAATGCCTTGGAGAATTTAGAACAGAGAAGCAGTGCTTAATTTGCAGCAAATTGAAAGTGGTTGAAGATCTCAGGAGTGGAAGAGACTAGATAACAAGTCTAGATCTCAAATCCTTCCTTGATCCAACAAGAACAATTGCAAATGGAATAAAGGAAAGCAAATTGCAGAAATAGCAGAAGAAGAAGAAATGAACAGAAAGTAAAATTTAATTATGCAGAAAGTTAAAAAAGAGATCTCAAGGTGAGATTGAAACAGAAGTTCTTCAAATCTTCACCCAAGACACAAAGCAAGAAAAGTAGAGAGTGCTCAAGCAAGAACAAGGAAGAAGAGAGATCAATTCTCCTTCCTAATTCTCTAAGAAATCCCAAAGTTTAAAATTAAAATGCAAGTAAAAAGGAAAATTCAAAATGAAGTCTAGAGGTTCCAAAATAAAAGCAAAGCTCCCTAATTACATCAAACTAGCTCCTATTTATACACTTTCTATTCTTGGATTTTGGGGATTTGGATGGGCTTTTGATTTGGTGAAGAAATGAATTAAGTTAGATTTTTAATTGAATTTCAGCCCAAGTAGAGATGTGCTCCCAGGAGGATGCTCAGCTCACAAGTTGAGCTGAGCATTGAGGCCTTGTGTGTATTTGCCTTGTACCGTGCCAAGCATCAGGGGAATGCTCAGCTCACAAGTTGAGCTGAGCATTGGTGCCTTGGTGCCAATTTGGTGCGCGCTCCACTCCCCTGGCCGTGCCGAGATGCTCTTGTGATGCACCAAGTATAATGCTCTGCTCACTAAGTGAGCTGAGCATTGGCTCTTCCAAGGGAAGGTCCTTGGTTCGAAACTTATGGGAAGCATGCGCTGAAGCTTTTCCTTGGTTTTTTTGTGGTGCCTTGCTTCCTTGCTTCCTCAAGGTGTGGGGTTCGAACCTTGGGGGATGTATTTTGGCCATTTTTGGCTTATTTTCCTTGTGAGTAGCGCCTCCCTCATCCCCCTTGGTCATGGGTTCAAGTCTTGGGGCATGCACTTGCAACTTGTTTTCCTTGAATTATTCCTCAATGCTTTCGACAATGCTCACTTGGTGAGCTAAGCATTGTTTTTCTTTTCCTTGTTTCTTGGCTTCCTATTGTGCTCAGCTCACAAAGTGAGTAGAGCATTGTGCCTTGGTCCCATGGGAGTGAGTGTAGCGCTCACTTAGTGAGCATTACACTCTTGGAGTGAGCTTCAAGGTTTCATGCGCCACACTTCCTCCTTTCTTTGCCACACTTTTTCTTCCTTGAGCCACACTTCTTAGGCCACGCTTTCTTCTTTTATTCTTTTCTTCACCTACAAGAAATCAAAACAACCAATCAAAGTATCACCAAATTCACAAGGTTTATAAATCATTAAAAATCAATTAAATTTAGCCTAAACCTCATGATTTAGCATCAATTATATGGTGGTTGTTTGATTCAAAGAAGTTATGCATTTCCATTCCAAATCACTTACTTAGAATGCAAGAAAGTGCATAAAACCTAATAAAAACAAAGAAAAAGGCTAGTGAAACTAGGCTAAGATGACTTGTCATCACAACACCAAACTTAAACCTTGCTTGTCCTCAAGCAAGAAAAGAATCATGCATTAAAGATTGACAATCCAAGGTAAGAAGAATAGCAACTCAATGTTCATGGTTAGCTAGTTTTCTAAGCATGCTACAATCACAAAAGAGATGTAAATGATTGATGCTTCTATCTAGCTCAATTTATGAAATCTTTCTCTTATATTTCTTCCTTGAAATAAGCTTTTGATTTTCTTATTAGCTTCTCCTTTTGGGTGCTTTGCCCCATGAGTTGATAACAAAACTACGACTTCTAAATGCTTTGTTTTCAAGTATTACCACTTGATACATAAGCACCACAAGCATTTAATTAGAGGACTTTATTAAGCTCATTTGTTTCTTTTCTTGACTCTCTAATCATTGATGCTCAGAGCCTTGAGCTTTGAGGGAGTGCTTTTGCACTTGAGCCTAGCCTTGACTTCTAAGTGTTTTGTTTTCAAGTATTTTACTTGATACATAAACACCACAAGTACTTAACATATTGTCATTGGTACTCAGAGCCTTCAGCTTTCTCATTCTTTCCCTTTTTCTTTTTTTGCTTTAATTGTATTTACTTCTTCAAGTTTTTCATGATTTTCAAAAGATTTCACAAAATGTACTAGATGAAAACTTCAATTAAATAAAATCCAATGCAATTGAGCAACAATTAATCATACTAGCTTTCCAATACTTGTATGCACATGCTAAACTCTTCTTTAATTCCTTGTTTGTTTATGATCATGATACTTTACTACTTTAAGCTTTACAAAACTCAAGTTGGTAGTCATAATGCATGGCAACATGTTACAAATCAATATTCAAGATATGCTTATTCATACTACACATGCATACAGAGAAGATGAAGACAATCATGCAATTTAAGTGTTGTAAAAAAATGAGAAGAAAAGGAACTCTACAACCTTATAGTTCATCTTCATTATTGTTGTCCTTTTTCCTCTATTCTTCCTCTTTCCCTTGCCAAACTCAGAATGCTTGCTCATCCTCAAGCAACAATTAGAACAATGGCTATGGGGCTAAGATGGATCATGAGTGTCTTATACAGTGAAAAGTTAGTAGTACATGTGTTCTAAGCAAGCAAAATTAAAGATAATAATCAAGGCACAAGAGACAGAGACATTGTGATTGCAAACTTAAGAAGGTGAGCACAATACATTGCATAAAAGATAAGTGGCACACCAAACTTAGTGTGACACTTTCACTTGGAATTAATGCAAGTATCTTGTAAGAATTTGAACCAAATTTTGTTGCATAGCAACACCAAACTTAGAATGTAATCACATGTCAATTTATCTGAATTAAAACTAAGCAAGTGAAACTGTTATTTGTTAAGTACAATCACCAAGCCAAGAATCTGTCATGAATAAAGCTCTCTTGGTAATGTCTTAACAAACACAGTAAATAAGCAAACTAAAATTAAATCATTTTTAAAATAGAAAAATGACTAAAGAAAGTAGAATGAAAAAGTGTCAAATTAAAAGAGAAAAATAAAACTGCAGAGGCATTATGATTATGCAGACAAGTAGTGTTGCTTGAATGAATTGCATAGAAAATAAGTGGCACACCAAACTTAGAATCTTGGTGTGTCACCTTCATTTTTGATTTGATGCAATCATCCAAAAAGATTGAAAACAATTTGTTGCAAGGCAACACCAAACTTAGAATGTAACCATATGCCAATTTATTGAATTTAAACAAAGCAAAGAAAGAAAACAAAGCAGAGAAGAAATGTTACCTACGGTTGGGTTACCTCCCAACAAGTGCTCTTTTAGTGTCATTAGCTTGACATGTTGTTCTTCACTTTCTTCCTCTTCTTCCAGTTTGTTAAGAGGAATGACCTTAAGGGAGGAGAAAATTCAGCTACTGTCCCTTGTCTTGGCCTTTCCTCAGCAAGCTTTCTTTTGCAAATGGCTTGATTGATCTTGCTTGCTGGATTAGGGACAGAATTGGTGTTCTTGCTAGTTGCCTTCACTTCTTTGGATTCAAGACTTGGTTGCTGTGTGATTATTGGAGTTTCGTATTCATCCAGAGCTTTTTAAATTGGTGGTTCCATGAGCTTTTCTTCTATGTACTTCTCTGCTTCACTTGAGTGTAAATTTTCTGGAATGACTTCCTCACTTTCTTGCTCCTCCACTCCTTTCTTTGCACCCAACATTTGACTTAATAGCTTTTTCATTGAGGAGGTTTGTTGATCATCCCAACATTTCTTCATTTCCTCTTCATATCTTTCAATCATGGATTCAATTGTTGAGCTGTTTTGTTTCAGAGAAGTTTGAAAGAGTTGTGAATTTTCATGTTCATTTGTCACCTCAAGTGGCTTCTGTGGATATGCAGCTTCGGGTTCAATTGCCTCATTCTCCTCATTTTCCATTGAATTTTCACTTGGCACAGAGGCTTCCTCATCTTGCTTTTCCACTTTCTCACCCACAAATTGGTTTTCATCCTCACTGTTTGATGGTTCTAAGTTCCCCCTTGTTTGCTCTAAGGTCCCATTCATCTTCTTGAGGATGGTTTCTTTCCAGGATTGGGGTTGCGTGTATCTTTCCACGAGTTTTCTATGTATTTCAATGGCTTGAAGGTAATCCTCATCTGCTGGTTCAAAAGATGAAGGTTGAGAGTAATTTTGGTGACGTGGATGTATTGTGGTGAAGTTATGCTGGGGGGTGTGGAATGAGTTGTGTGATTGATGGGATGACTTGTATGGATTTTGGAGGAAACTTTGTGTTGAGGCATAATCAAGTGATGAAGAACTTTCAAATGAGAAACTGGGATGTGAGGGTGGATGCTCTTTCATTCCTTGGTGATACTCCCAGCCACCATTAGAGTAATGACTTGAATCATTTTGTGGTGGTGGGAAGTATCCCATATGATTCTCTTGCTCATCTTGTGTCTCTGAAGCAAATCTCCATGAGTTGGAGTGCTCAGAATGTGTATTCTCTTGGTGATATTCCCAAACACCATTAGAGATCGGTGATGGTGGGTGATATCCCATAAAATTTTGTTTGACCATAAGATGAGTTGAACTCTATTTGTATTTTGTAAACATCAATGAAATCTGAAATTCATGTCACAGAGAAAGAATTTCTTAGTGAGGCAATAGCTCAAACACCTTGCTATCAATTTAAAACAGAGAACAAAAAAAAAACAAAAAAATGCTTGATCTAGACCTCCACTTCACTTAATCATTGTTGATCTAAATCAATCCCCGGCAACGGCGCCAAAAAACTTGATGTGCGGAAGACGGTCCGACACAAAACTCACCGGCAAGTGTACCGAGTCGCATCAAGTAATATAACTCACATGAGTGAGGTCGATCCCACAGGGATTGAAGGATTGAGCAATTTTAGTTTAGTGATTGATTTAGTCAAGCGAATCAAGTGTTGGTTGAGTTGTTTGCAATTGACAGAAATTAAATTGCTTGAAATGTAAAGGGAGAGGGGAGAATTGCAGTAAATTAAATAGCAGGAAAGTAAAAGAAGCTGAAGCTTAAAATGCAAGTAATATAAAGTGCAGAAACTTAGATTGCAAGAAATGTAAATGGCTGAAACTTAAAGTGCAAGAAATGTAAATTGCTTGAATCATAAAAGGGATTGGGAATTGGGATTTCAGAATTTAAACAAGCAAAGGTAAATTGCAACAAACAGAAAAGCAGAAGATGAATTGAATTAAAGTGGGTCTTAAATAGAAGAGTGAAATGCCTTGGAGAATTTAGAACAGAGAAGCAGTGCTTAATTTGCATCAAATTAAAAGTGGTTGAAGATCTCAGGAGTGGAAGAGACTAGATAACAAGTCTAGATCTCAAATCCTTCCTTGATCCAACAAGAACAATTGCAAAAGGAATAAAGGAAAGCAAATTGCAGAAATAGCAGAAGAAGAAGAAATGAACAGAAAGTAAAATTTAATTATGTAGAAAGTTAAAGAAGAGATCTCAAGGTGAGATTGAAACAGAAGTTCTTCAATTCTTCACCCAAGACCCAAAGCAAGAAAAGTAGAGAGTGCTCAAGCAAGAACAAGGAAGAAGAGAGATCAATTCTCCTTCCCAATTCTCTAAGAAATCCCAAAGTTTAAAATTAAAATGCAAGTAAAAAGGAAAATTCAAAATGAAGTCTAGAGGTTCCAAAATAAAAGCAAAGCTCCCTAATTATATCAAACTAGCTCCTATTTATACACTTTCTATTCTTGGATTTTGGGGATTTGGATGGGCTTTTGATTTGGTGAAGAAATAAATTAAGTTGGATTTTTAATTGAATTTCAGCCCAAGTAGAGATGTGCCCCCAGGAGGATGCTCAGCTCACAAGTTGAGCTGAGCATTGGTGCCTTGGTGCCAATTTGGTGCGCGCTCCACTCCCCTGGCCGTGCCGAGATGCTCTTGTGATGCACCAAGTATAATGCTCTGCTCACTAAGTGAGCTGAGCATTGACTCTTCCAAGGGAAGGTCCTTGGTTCGAAACTCATGGGAAGCATGCGCTGAAGCTTTTCCTTGGTTTTCTTGTGGTGCCTTGCTTCCTTGCTTCCTCAAGGTGTGGGGTTCGAACCTTGGGGGATGTATTTTGGCCATTTTTGGCTTATTTTCCTTGTGAGTAGCGCCTCCCTCATCCCCCTTGGTCATGGGTTCAAGTCTTGGGGCATGCACTTGCAACTTGTTTTCCTTGAATTATTCCTTAATGCTTTCGACAATGCTCACTTGGTGAGCTGAGCATTGTTTTTCTTTTCCTTGTTTCTTGGCTTCCTATTGTGCTCAGCTCACAAAGTGAGCAGAGCATTGTGCCTTGGTCCCATGGGAGTGAGTGTAGCGCTCACTTAGTGAGCATTGCACTCTTGGAGTGAGCTTCAAGGTTTCATGCGCCACACTTCCTCCTTTCTTTGCCACACTTTTTCTTCCTTGAGCCACACTTCTTAGACCACGCTTTCTTCTTTTCTTCTTTTCTTCACCTACAAGAAATCAAAACAACCAATCAAAGTATCACCAAATTCACAAGGTTTATAAATCATTAAAAATCAATTAAATTTAGCCTAAACCTCATGATTTAGCATCAATTATATGGTGGTTGTTTGATTCAAAGAAGTTATGCATTTCCATTCCAAATCACTTACTTAGAATGCAAGAAAGTGCATAAAACCTAATAAAAACAAAGAAAAAGGCTAGTGAAACTAGGCTAAGATGACTTGTCATCAAGGCATGGCATAACCGTGAGGCAAATTATCAGCTCTCTGTCAACTGTCACAGTTACGTACAAACTCTCGGGAGTCTCTATAGAGAATAGGCCAGTAGAAGCCACATTGGAGAACCTTTGTGGCTGTTCGCTCACCTCCAAAATGTCCTCCATATTGTGATCCATAGAAATGCCATAGGATCTTCTGTGCCTCTTCTCTAGGCACACATCTACGAATTATTCCGTCTGCACATCTCTAAAAGAGATATAGTTCATCCCACAAGTAGTACTTTGCATCAGAAACCAATTTTTTTGTTTACTGCCTACTGTACTCTTTGGGTATGAATCTCACAGTTTTATAGTTTGTAATGTCTGCAAACCATGGTACTTCCTGAATGGCAAAGAGTTGCTCATCCCGAAAGGTTTTAGAGATCTCAGTAGGAGGGAGGGACGCTCCTGCTACTGCTTCTATTCGGAATAGGTGATCAATTACTTGGTTCTCTGTCCCCTTTCAGTCTCTTATTTTTATATCAAACTTTTGCAGAAGCAACACCCATCTTATGAGTCTAGGTTTTGAATCCAGCTTTGTGAGGAGATATTTTAGAGCAGCATGGTCAGTGTACACAATCACTTTTGATCCTACTAAATAAGATCTGAACTTGTCAATGGCATAAACCACTACAAGCAACTCCTTTTATGTGGTTGTGTAATTCTTTTACGCGTCATTTAAAACATGGCTAGCATAATAAATGACATGCAGAAGCTTGTCATGCCTCTGTCCCAATACTGCACCAATGGTATGGTCAGTGTCATCACACATTAGTTCGAATGGTAATGTCCAGTCTAGTGCAGAAATTACTGGTGTTGTGACTAGCTTAGCTTTCAGAGTCT
Organism: Arachis hypogaea; assembly: GCF_003086295.3. NCBI lineage: Eukaryota > Viridiplantae > Streptophyta > Magnoliopsida > Fabales > Fabaceae > Arachis > Arachis hypogaea. The sequence continues at coordinate 46,070,827 of NC_092044.1, forward strand.
CAAAGGCCTGCAGACACTGTGTGTCAAAGACAAATGGTGTATCAGCGGCTAGCAGTTTTCTCAGTGGTTTTTGAAATTTTTGAAAAATTCTTTATAAACCTCCTATAGAATCCTGCATGCCCCAGAAAGCTTCTGATTGCCTTAACATTAGCAGGTGGTGGTAATTTTTCAATTACCTCTACCTTAGCTTGATCCACCTCTATTCCCTTGTTCGAAATTCTGTGCCCAAGGACAATTTCTTCAGTCACCATAAAGTGACATTTCTTCCAGTTTAAAACCAGGTTAGTCTCTTGGCACCTTTTCAGAACAAGCGCTAGATGGTCTAGACAGGAGCTGAATGAGTCTCCAAATACTGAGAAGTCATCCATGAAGACTTCCAGAAATTTTTCTACCATATCAGAGAAGATAGAGAGCATGCACCTCTGAAAGGTTGCAGGTGCATTGCACAGACCAAATGGCATCCTTCTGTAGGCAAATACTCCAGATGGACATGTGAATGCTGTTTTCTCTTGGTCTTGAGGATCTACTGCAATTTGGTTGTAACCTGAATAGCCATCCAAAAAGCAGTAGTATTCATGACCTGCTAGTCTCTCTAGCATCTAGTCTATGAATGGTAAAGGAAAATGATCCTTTCTGGTGGCTATATTGAGCCTTTTGCAGTCAATACACATACGCCATCCTGTAACTGTTCTTGTGGGAACCAGTTCATTCCTTTCATTATGAACCATTGTCATACCTCCCTTCTTGGGGATAACTTGGACAGGGCTCACCCAGGGGCTATCAGAAATAGGATAAATAATCCCAGCCTCCGGTAACTTAGTGACCTCTTTCTGCACCACCTCCTTCATGGCTGGATTTAGCCGCCTCTGTAGTTGAACCACTAGCTTAGCATCATCCTCCAATAGGATCTTGTCCAGCACCTCTTTGGGTTACTAAGTGCTTTGTAGCAAGGTTGCTCTTGATAGTGGATTTTCAGTTGATAATCCCGGGTTAGTTAACCCAAGTTACCAAGTGATAAAGTACTCCTAAGAACTTATTCATCCAAGCAGATCCTCTGCACAAAAGCACCACAGACATATGCCTCAAGATTCAAACCCTTGGTGCCTAGCCTTATTTCTTATTATTTCTCCTTCTTTTTCACACTCTAACTTTTCTTTTTCTTTTTCTTATTATGATCTTGTTATTTAGCTAGTCTCATAGGATGTGTTTCAAGCATATGGTTCAGAACACCTAATTGCCCTTATACCTTGTTGGTGAACTAACTTAGCTAATCAACTACCACACCACAAACATTGGGACTTTTATCTTTATAACATGGACTTCACTCTTGTTTTTCATAACGTTCTCTTTTCATTTAGCTCAAAAGACAAGCATACAATTAAGCAGGATGAAGATGCAACAGAGAACCTAGACTAGCAACATAAATTTAAGGACTAACAATTAAAGAGGCCTAAGCTATTATGGAAGCATGTTCTATTTCATACATGATTTTCCTTATTTTAGGTTTAAGAGAGAGAGAGAAAAAAAGAAAGAACTCCACCACCTTTTGCTCACTGGGGGTGCTCACGTCCATCTCCTTGCTTGTCTCCTTCCCTTGGGGTTCCTTCTTGATTGCTTGAATCTCTACTTCCTTTGTGTTTTCCGATCAACTTTTTCCAGAAACCAGCATCTTCCATCTTCTTCAATATTTCCTTTTGATGTTTCACTTTTCCTTTCTCCTGCTCCTTTAGATCTTTGCAGATTGTATCATACCTTGGTATGGTTGAGTGCAAGTTGTGCATATGCTCAGCCACATAAGTCAGCTTGGCTTGGGTGTTTACATCATATTCTTTTCCATGTGTAATTGTCTTCCTTCATTAAGCACATTGAACTCATTGAATGCTTTCATCTGAGCTATTTGACGCTGGTTGAGTTCTTGAAGGCGCTTGTCTTAAAGCTCTTGCCTTTTGGACACTTGGTTGATGGATTGGGCAAGTTGGTAGTAATGTTCCTGTTGTTGTTCCATTTGTTATTTATGCAGCTCTGCCTATTGATTCATCATTTGAGATTGGAAGTGCAACTGCTGTTTTGCCCCCTCCATATATCTCCTTGTTAGATCCTTAATAGCTCCGTGAATGTGACTCAAGTTTATGTTGGCTGGATCATATTGCTCTCCTTGTTGATATTCTCTTTGTTGACGCTCTTCTTGATGAGGTTCTTCTTGTGCTGTTCTTTTTCTTCTCTGAGGCCTTCTTTGTTGTTGAGCGGGTGCCACATAGGTTATGCACTGGAGTGTAATTGACCTTCCGGGGTTTAGCCATATTGGATTGCTATCTTCGAAAACTACCTTGGCCTTCACACATAGTCTAAATATGGTACTCGGGTAGCCAAGCCAAGTATCCGGATAATTTTTCTCGACAGCCTCTTGGATTCCCTCAGCTATGATTTCATGTACGTTGATGTCTCCACCCCTCATTATGCAGTGTACCATAGTAGCTCGAGCAATGTTGACCTCAGAATTATTTAAGGCTGGGAGGATGGACCTTCTAACGAGTTCAAACCATCCCTTGGCTTCCGGGATGAGGTCCCCTCTCCTAATGAACCATGGCCTCCTATCCGAATATCTCACCCAATCTGATCCCACAACACATATGTCATTCATAATTTCTTCAATTTCATCATTGTCGGGGCCATTACTTATTCTTGATTGATAACTGAGCTCATCAAAGGGTCTTGAGCTCAATTGAAGAGTTTTCATGATGACATTAGGGCTGAAGTCGACCTCGGTTCCTCTCACATAGCTTTTGAAGGTAGGGGCCCTGGTGGTGTCTTCTCTAGCTACATTAGAATAGAACTCCTTGATAAGATTTGTATTTACCCTTGTGATTGGGTTCGTGAGCTCGTGCCAGCTCCTCTGTTCAATCTTTTCTCTAATCTTCGGACACTGATCATCGTTGAACTTCTTGTATTCCACTTGTCCAAATTGAACTTCATAGAATACAGTTTTGAACATCTTCTCATCGAAAGGGATACTCTCTGCTTGTTCCTTGCCCTTTCGCCTCTTGGAGCTTGAGGATGCCATGAGTGACTTTTGAACTAGAGAGTGTATAGGTATATGTATGGGTGTAATGTCAGAGGGTGTAGCTAGAGGAGTGGGTCAAAGTGTTTTGTTTGGATGGAGGAAGGAATGTTGTGTGTGTTTCGAGAGTAAGAGGTTTGATGAAAGAGGAATTTAAAGTAGAAAGGGTGTGGAATGTAAGTTATTTATATAGGAGAATGGTGGGGCAATTGAAGGGTGTGGATTGGTTGTATAGGCTAGAGATGGATGGTTGGGATTTGAAATGAGACGAGCACAAGAATCACCACTTTTGTGAAGTGGTTGGTTCGGTCTCCAAGGGCACTCTCCCTTCAATGTTGCATGGAAACATTTCCCGAGGAATTCTATGCAAAGACATGTGGCTGGCCCCTTTGTGAAGTGGCCAAACCTCTCTTCTTGGTTTGTCCCATCAATTCCATCTAATCCTTCCTTCATTTCCTATACAAGATAAAAGAAAGTAAGAGTTAGGTCCCTTTATGGTGGCAAAATAGACATAAGAACTAACGACTTTTTAAATTTTTGTTTTAGACAAAATGAGTGCTATTCATGAATTTAAATCTACGGACTCCTTAGTGTTTATGTATGCAACATTGGTGACACCAAACTTAGTTTGTGACTATGTAGTGCAAGAAGAGTTGATCACGGCTCTAAGATAAGCATGATATGCTTTGTGTTCATACCCTCTTAGAGTGCCTTGAACACCAAACATGTTGTTCACTATATGTTGCATACAAGGATTTACCTAAGCGTCTGTCAAATTTGATTTGAAATTCATGAACCTTGCTTTATTATCCACTGTCAAAAGATAGAAACAAAATAAAAGAAACAAAATAAAAAAATGTAAAACATGGGTTGCCTCCCATGAAGCGCTTCTTTAACGTCATTAGCTTGATGGTTGGCCTCTATCACGGTGGTTGATAATACCTCAAGTCTTCCCCTCTTGCAGTGAATCTATCTCTAGTTGCTTCCTTGAGAATCTCCAGATGTTCTAAGGAGAGGATCTTATTGATGGTATACACCTGAGGTAGCTGAGATGGAATGGTAGGGAGATGAGGTGGGATTATTGGATGATGGATAGATATCACTTTATCTCCTAGAGAGAAGTTCTCTGTAGGGATCTTCTTATTCCTCCATCCTCTTGGCATCTTTTTTTCCTTCCTCTAGTGATTCTTTACTATTGGTTGCTTCTCTTCTAAGGAACACCTCGTTGCTGGTTTCAGATAGCTCCTGTGGGTTTAGCTCCCCCTGGGTTTTCCTTGGCTGTTGTAGCATCTGACTATATTATTCTTCAACCCTTGGGGTTCCCAGATGCCCTGATTGTGTTTCCTTGCTTGTTTCTTCCAGAGGTGTCTTATTATGATCATCCTTTAGTTCATTGTTTTCTTGCTCTGCTTCTTGTGAAGGTCTGAAGACGTGGAAGGTGAGTTGTTCGTTGTGTATCCTCAGTATTAACTCTCCTTGCTCAACATCTATGAGTGCTCTAGCTGTGGCCAGAAATGGCCTCCCCAAAATAATTGGGTAGAAATAGCTTTCTTCTATTTTAAGACAACGAAGTCTACGGGAAGAAAGTAGTTTCCAACCTTTACCGGCACATTTTCAACCACTCCTATTGCTCATCTTTTAGTCTTGTCAGCCAGTTGTAGGATCACATCTGTGGGTTTTATCTCATTAATCTGTAGCTTCTTCATGATGGATAAGGGCATTGAGTTAATGCTAGCTCCCAGGTCACAAAGTCTCGTTTCAATCGTTGTGTCTCCTATGGCACAAGGGATGTGAAAGCTCCCTGGGTCCTTCCTCTTTGTAGGTAAATCCTTTTGGATGAGGGCACTGCAATCTTTGTTCATCACTATTGTTTGTCCACCTTTCAGTGAATTCTTCTTAGTTAGTAACTCTTTCATGCATTTGATATATGAAGGCATCTGTTGGAGAGCCTTGATGAATGGTATGTTTACATGGAGAGATGCAAACATGTGAAGGAATCTTGAGTATACTTTCCCTTCTACACCCCCTTTGAGTCTTTGGGGAAATGGTGCTCTGGGTGCATAGAGGTTCAAGACTTCCTTCTCCTCTGGCTGTTTTCTTTGTGTAGGCTCACTTCCTTGGCCTTTCTCATCTGGATGCACTCTTGAACCACCTTGGGGGTGCCCTGATGGTTTGTTCACTTCTTCTGAATTCTCCTCATCACTTATAGTGACTGTTCATACCCTGGATCAAGCTGTCTGACCTGGGATATTCTACAGACAAAGCAATCGACTTCTTCAGGTCAGGACAACCCGACCTCTTTCCAAAGAGCTTGGCCAAGTCACCAGAAAAGCCCAAAGAAGGGCCCAAATAGAGGAACACGCCCCAAATCCTAAAGCAGCCCAAGCCTACAGTGGGAAGGGCGGTTCCCATGAAAGATAAGCTGACCTCACATAGAAGGTAAGATAAGATAAGATAACTAACTTATTTTATCTAAAAAGGTCACGCCTCATCACTGTAAATACACTGGAGCACCTAGGTATAACTCATACTCTGATTCTACTCAATACCTGCTTAAGACCCTTGCTAACTTAAGCATCGGAGTCCCATGTAGGTACCCTCCACCCTCCGGGGATGAAGGATCAGCACCATTACCAAGTCAGACACAACAGCACCGACCAGCATAGAAGGTCTCGTCCGAGATCGACCCACAGTTTCAGGTAACCCTTGGAACATTGGCGCCGTTGCTGGGGAACCTGAAAGTCATCTCAGCACCATGGCGGACGACCATGACAACAACCATGACTCAGATCTAGAGGATAGAATGCCGCACAAGAACACGGACCCTACACTAAAAGATACTCCCCAAATCAACAAAAAGAACTCCCCAAACGAGGGAGCCCTGGATGCGTTTCAAGATCGGTTAAAACAACTTGAGAAAGAAGCTCTACGTCAACGAGAAGTTGAGAAGGACCTGCAAAGAGAAATAAGACGACACCGGAAATTGGAGAACAAACTCCTAAAACTTGAAGCCGATGTCAAGACTAAAGCCAGCCGATCCACTCTCGAAGATAGCACCCACAAGGAGCAAGATCCATTCACCAAGGAGATCATGAAGACAAGAATCCCAAAAGACTTTAAACTTCCAGACATGACCTTGTACGATGGCACTACGGATCCCAGCCATCATCTCAACAACTTCAGGAGTAGAATGTATCTCACCGACGCCTCGGATGTAGTTCGTTGCAAAGCCTTTCCAACTACTTTAACAAAAATAGCAATTAGATGGTTTGACAACCTCCCTCCTAGATCCATCTCCAGTTTCGACGACATGGCCAAGAAATTCCTAGCCAGATTCTTCATCCAAAAGGACAAAGCTAAACATGCACCGAGCTTATTGGGAATCAGACAAGGAGAAAGGGAAACCCTGCGCAACTACATGGAGAGATTCAACAAGACATGCCTGGATATACAAAACCTGCCAACGGAAGCCGCTATCATGGGCCTCATTAATGGCCTGCGAGAAGGGCCTTTTAGCCAATCTATATCAAAGAAGTATCCCACGTCTCTAAATGAGGTGCAAGAACGAGCAGAAAAGTACATCAACATGGAAGAAAACTCCCGATTAGGAGAGACCTCAAAGGTCGGGTTCACCTCTCGGGATAAAGACAAAGATTCCAGAAAGAAGGAAGATCGCCATGGAGAGAAAATGAAAAAATACCACAATTACACCCCTCTTCGGGTGTCTCTTGTAGATGTCTACAGAGAGGTTTGCAACACAGAAAAAATACCACCAGCTCGACCACTTGATGAGCGGATAATTTATACGCTTTTTGGCATTGTTTTTAGGTAGTTTTTAGTAAGTTCAAGCTACTTTTAGGGATGTTTTCATTAGTTTTTATGTTAAATTCACATTTCTGGACTTTACTATGAGTTTGTGTGTTTTTCTGTGATTTCAAATAATTTCTGGCTGAAATTGAGGGACTTGAGCAAAACTCTGAAAAAGGCTGACAAAAGGACTGCTGATGCTGTTGGAATCTGACCTCCCTGCACTCGAAATGGATTTTCTGGAGCTACAGAACTCCAATTGGCGCGCTCTCAACGGCGTTGGAAATTAGACATCTAGAGCTTTCCAGCAATATATAATAGTTCATACTTTATTCGGAAATTCATGACGTAACTTGGCGTTGAAAGCCAAGTACATGCTGCTATCTGGAGTTAAACGCCAGAAACACGTCATGATCCGGAGTTGAACGCCCAAAACACGTTATAACTTGGAGTTCAACTCCAAGAAAAGCCTCAGCTCGTGGATAGATCAAGCTCAGCCCAAGCATACACCAAGTGGGCCCCGGAAGTGGATTTATGCATCAATTACTTACTCATGTAAACCCTAGTAGCTAGTCTAGTATAAATAGGATAAGTTACTATTGTATTAGACATCTTTTGACAGTTTAATCTTTGGACTTTGTAGACTTTGATCATTTGGTCTCTTGATCATTCAGGGGGCTGGCCATTCGGCCATGCCTGAACCTTTCACTTACGTATTTTTAACAGTGGAGTTTCTACACACCATAGATTAAGGGTGTGGAGCTCTGTTGTACCTCAAGTTTCAATACAATTACTATTACTTTCTATTCAATTCTCTTTTATTCTTATTCCAAGATATACGCTGCACTTCAACTTGATGAATGTGATGATCCGTGACACTCATCATCATTCTCACCTATGAACACGCGTGATTGACAACCACTTCCGTTCTACTTTAGGCCGGGCGCATATCTCTTAGATTCCTTAATCAGAATCTTCGTGGTATAAGCTAGAATTGATGGCGGCATTCATGAGAATCCGAAAAGTCTAAACCTTGTCTATGGTATTCCGAGTAGGATTCTGGGATTGAATGACTGTGACGAGCTTCAAACTTCTGAAGGCTGGGCATTAGTGACAGACGCAAAAGAATCAAGGGATTCTATTCCAACCTGATTGAGAACCGACAGATGATTAGCCGTGCTGTGACAGAGCATAGGACCATTTTCACTGAGAGGATGGGATGTAGCCATTGACAACGGTGATGCCCTACATACAGCTTGCCATGGAAAGGAGTAAGAAGGATTTGATGAATGTAATAAGAAAGTAGAAATTCGAGAGGAGCACAGCATCTCCATACGCCTATCTGAAATTCCCACCATTAATTTACATAAGTATTTCTATCTTAGTTTATTTATCTTTATTTTCTATTTATTCCATTAATCAAATTTAAACCAATAATCCAATTATACTTGAATCCGCCTGACTGAGATTTACAAGGTGACCATAGCTTGCTTCATACCAACAATCTCTGTGGGATCGACCCTTACTCACGTAAGGTATTACTTGGATGACCCAGTACACTTGCTGGCTAGTTGAATGGAGTTGTGTCCACACATAGCAAAGAGCCATAATAATGATTCCATACAACAATAAAGAATACTATATTGATGTGATCACAATTTCGTCCACCAAGTTTTTGGCGCCGTTGCCGGGGATAATTTATATTACAATTACGTGCAACCACAGCGCCAAGTTGATCTGGTCCGGCACAACACCAAGTTTTTGGCGCCGTTGCCGGGGATTGTTCGAGTATGGACAACTGACGGTTCATCTTGTTGCTCAGATTAGGTAATTTTCTTTTCAAAAATCTTTTTCAAAATTTTTCTTTTCTTTTTCGTTTTTCCAAACTTTATTTTCGAAAAAATTAATAAAAATCCAAAAAAATTAATAAAATCATAAAAATAAAAAATATTTTGTGTTTCTTGTTTGAGTCTTGAGTCAATTTTTAAGTTTGGTGTCAATTGCATGCTTTTAAAATTTTTTCTTGCATTTTTCGAAAATTCCATGCATTCATAGTGTTCTTCATGATCTTCAAGTTGTTCTTGACAAGTCTTCTTGTTTGATATTGATGATTTCTTGTTTTGTGTTGTTTGTTGTTTTTCATGTGCATCTTTGTATTCATATTTTTCAAGCATTAAAAATTTCTAAGTTTGGTGTCTTGCATGTTTTCTTTGCATCAAAAATTTTTCAAAAATATGTTCTTGATGTTCATCATGATCTCCAAAGTGTTCTTGGTGTTCATCTTGACATTCATGGTGTTCTTGCATGCATTATGTGTTTGATCCAAAATTTTCATATTTTGGGTCATTTTTATGTTTTTCTCTCTCATCTTTAAAAATTCAAAAAATCAAAAAAATATCTTTTCCTTATTTCTCTCCAAATTTTCGAAAATTTGAGTTGACTTAGTCAAAAATTTTCAAAATTAGTTGTTTCTTACAAGTCAAGTCAAATTTTCAATTTTAAAAAAATCTTATCTTTTCAAAATCTTTTTCAAAAATCATATCTTTTCCAATTTTTCCTCTTTTCCCAAAATTTCAAAAATCTTTTTCAAAATATTTTCAAAACCTCTTTCTTATCTTTACATCTAATTTTCGAAAATTAGCTAACAATTAATGTGATTGGTTTAAAAATTTGAAGTTTGTTACTTTCTTGTTAAGAAAGGTTCAATCTTTAAGTTCTAGAATCTTACCTTGTAGTTTCTTGTTATTTAAGTCATTGTAAAAATTAGATCTTTTTATCTTTTATCTTATCTTTTTCAAAAAAATTTTATCTTTTTCAAAATTTGATTTCAAAATATCTTATCTAACCTCTTATCTTCTTGTCTTTTCAAAATTTGATTTTAATATCTTTTTCAATCAACTAACTAACTTTTTGTTTATTTCCTATCTTTTTCAAAACCAACTAACTACCTATCCCTCTCTAATTTTCGAAAATACTTCTCTCTTTTTCAAAAATTCTTTTTAATTGTTTTAAATTTTAATTTTAATTTTATCTTATCTCTAATTTTCAAAAATTACTAACACCTTTTTAAAATTATTTTCGAAATTCTTCATCTCTTTTCTTATTCTATTTAATTATTTATTTTTAACACTTCTCTTCACCTCCCTTCATCTAAAAATCTGAACCCATTCTTCTTCACTCTTATCCCCTTTCTTCTTCTACTAATATAAAGGAATCTCTATACTGTGACATAGAGGATTCCTCTTCTTTTCTTGTTTTCTTCTCTTTCATATGAGTAGGAACAAGGAAAAAGGCACTCTTGTTGAAATCGATCTCGAACTTGAAAGGACTCTGAAGAGAAAATTAAGAGAAGCTAAATTACAACAATCTAAAGGTAACCTTTCAGAAATATTAGAACAAGAGAAGGAGATGGCAGCCAAAAACAATAATAATGCAAGGAGAATGCTTGGTGACTTCACAAAGCTAACGTCCAAATTTGATGGAAGAAGCATCTCCATTCCTGCCATTGGAGCCAATAATTTTGAGCTGAAACCTCAGCTAGTTGCCTTAATGCAACAAAACTGCAAGTTTTATGGGCTTCCATCTGAAGATCCTTATCAGTTTTTAACTGAGTTCTTGCAGATCTGTGAGACTGTAAAGATGAATGGAGTTGATCCTGAAGTCTACAGACTCATGCTTTTCCCTTTTGCTGTAAGAGACAGAGCTAGAATATGGTTGGATTCGCAACCTAAGGATAGCCTGGACTCCTGGGATAAGCTGGTCACTGCCTTCTTGGATAAATTCTTTCCTCCTCAAAAGCTGAGCAAGCTGAGAGTGGATGTTCAAACCTTCAAACAAAAAGATGGTGAATCCCTCTATGAAGCTTGGGAAAGATACAAGCAACTGACCAAAAGATGTCCATCTGACATGTTCTCAGAATGGACCATATTAGATATATTCTATTATGGTCTATCTGAATTTTCGAAAATGTCATTGGACCATTCTGCAGGTGGATCTATTCACCTAAAGAAAACGCCTGAAGAGGCTCAAGAACTCATTGACATGGTTGCCAACAAACAATTCATGTACACTTCTGAGAGGAATTTCGTGAATAATGGGATACCTCAGAAGAAATGAGTTCTTGAAATTGATGCTCTGAATGTCATATTGGCTCAGAACAAAGTGTTGACTCAGCAAGTCAACATGATCTCTCAAAGTCTGAATGGATGGCAAAATGCATCCAACAGTACTAAAGAGGCAGCTTTTGAAGAAGCTTATGATCCTGAGAACCCTGCCATGGCAAAGGTTAATTACATGGGTGAACCTTATGGAAACACCTATAACTCATCATGGAGAAATCATCCAAATTTCTCATGGAAGGATCAACAAAATCCTCAACAAGGCTTTAACAATGGTGGACGCAATAGGCTGAGCAATAGCAAGCCTTTTCCATCATCTTCTCAGCAACAGCCAGAGAATTCTGAACAAAACACTTCTAATTTAGCCAATCTAGTCTCTGATCTATCAAAGGCCACTTTCAATTTCATGAGTGAAACAAGATCCTCCATCAGAAATCTGGAGGCACAAGTGGCCCAGTTGAGTAAGAAAGTCATTGAAACTCCTCCCAGTATTCTCCCAAGCAATACAGAAGAGAATCCAAAAGGAGAGTGCAAGGCCATTGATATAATCAATATGGCCGAATGCACAAGGGAGGAGGAGGACGAAAATCCTAGTGAGGAAGACCACCTGGGACGTCCTTCAAGCAAGAGGGAGTTTCCTATTAAGGATCCAAAGGAATCTGAGGCTCATATAGAGACCATAGAGATTCCATTAAATCTCCTTCTGCCATTCATGAGCTCTGAAGACTATTCTTCCTCTGAAGAGGATGAAGATGTGACTGGAGAGCAAGTTGCTCAATATTTAGGAGCTATCATGAAGCTGAATGCCAAGTTGTTTGGTAATGAGACTTGGGAAAGTGAACCTCCCTTGCTTATTAATGAACTAGATACCTGGATACAGCAAATTCTACCTCAAAAGAAACAAGATCCTGGCAAGTTCTTAATACCTTGTATCATAGGCACCATGACCTTTGAAAAGGCTCTATGTGATCTGGGGTCAGGGATAAATCTTATGCCACTCTCTGTAATGGAGAAGCTGGGGATCATTGAGGTACAACCTGCCTTGTTCTCATTATAATTGGCAGACAAGTCATTGAGACAAGCTTATGGAATAGTGGAGGATGTGTTAGTAAAGGTTGAAGGCCTTTACATCCCTGCTGATTTCATAATCTTAGACACTAGGAAGGAAGAGGATGAATGCATCATCCTTGGAAGACCTTTCCTAGCCACAGCAGGAACTGTGATAGATGTCAACAGAGGTGAATTAGTCCTTCAATTGAATGGGGACTACCTTGTGTTTAAGGCACATGGCCATCCCTCTGTGACAAAAGAGAGTAAGCATGAAGAGCTTCTCTCAGTTCAAAGTCAAGAAGAGCCCCCACAGTCAAACTCTAAGTTTGGTGTTGGGAGACCACAACCAAACTCTAAGTTTGGTGTTAAGACCCCCTATCCAAACTCTAAGTTTGGTATGGGGACTATACAACATTGACCTGATCACCTTTGTGGCTCCATGAGAGCCACTGTCAAGCTATTGACATTAAAGAAGCGCTTGTTGGGAGGCAACCCAATTTTATTTATCTAATTTTCATTTTATTGTTATTTTGTGTTTTATTAGGTACATGATCATGAGGAGTCACGAAAAAAATATAAAAATTAAAAACAGAATCAAAAATAGCAGAAGAAAAATCACACCCTGGAGGAAGCACAGGCTGGCGTTCAACGCCAGTAAGGAGCATCTAGCTGGCGTTCAACGCCAGAACAGATCATCAACCTGGCGCTGAACGCCAGAAACAAGCAACATTCTGGCGCTGAACGCTAGGAATGTGCCTAGAGAAGAAAAGCTGGCGCTGAACGCCAGTAACAAGCATGAAACTGGCGTTCAACGCCAGAAACAGGCTTTACATGGACGTTGAACGCCCAGAATGTGCACCACACGGCATTTAAATGCCAGAATGGTGTGCAAAGGCATTTTACATGCCTAATTAGTGCAAGGATGGAATTCCTTGACACCTCAGGATCTGTGGACCCCACAGGATCCCCACCTACTATATTCCCACCCTTACCTCCTAATCCTATTTTGTGATGAGTATTCCCCATGTCACACTTCCCAACACTCTTCACCAATCACCTCAATCCCTCTTCCCAATCACCCCCTTCACCACTCACATCCATCCACTCTTCCCTATAAACCCCACCTACCTTCAACAATTCAAAACCATTTTCCCACCTATTCCCACCCTAAATGGCCGAACATACACCCTCCCCTCTCCCTATATATACCCTCCCATTCTACTTCATTTTCACACAACACAACCCCCTCTTCTTCACCTTGGCCGAACCTACATCTCTCCCTCTCTACCATATTCTCTTCTTCTTCTTCTCTTCTTTCTTCTATTGCTCGAGGACGAGCAATATTTTAAGTTTGGTGTGGTCAAAGCACAATCTTTGATGTTTTCCACTACCATCAATGGCACCTAAGGCCGGAGAATCCTCTAGAAAAGGAAAAGGGAAGACAAAAGCTTCCACCTCTGAGTCATGGGAGATGGAAAGATTTATCTCCAAGAGCCATCAAGACCACTTCTATGATGTTGTGGCAAAGAAGAAGGTGATCCCTGAGGTCCCTTTCAAACTCAAGAAAAATGAGTATCCGGAGATCTGACATAAAATCCGAAGAAGAGGTTGGGAAGTCTTAACCAACCCCATGCAACAAGTCAGAATCTTATTGGTTCAAGAGTTCTATACCAATGCATGGATCACTAGGAACCATGATCAAAGTATGAACCCGAGTCCAAAGAATTATCTCACAATGGTTCGGGGGAAATACTTAGATTAGTCCGGAAAATGTGAAGTTGGCATTCCACTTGCCCATGATGCAAGAAGATGAACGCCCCTACACTAGAAGGGTCAACTTTAATCAAAGGTTGGACCAAGTCCTTATGGACATATGTATGGAAGGAGCTCAATGGAAAAGAGACTCCAAAGGCAAGCCAGTCCATCTAAGAAGACTGGACCTCAAGCCTGTAGCTAGAGGATGGTTGGAGTTCATTCAACGCTCCATCATTCCTACTAGCAACCGATCTGAAGTTACTGTGGATCGGGCCATCATGATTCATAGCATCATGATTGGAGAGGAAGTAGAAGTTCATGAGGTCATCTCCAATGAAATCTACAAAATAGCCGACAAGCCCTCCACCATGGCAAGGCTAGCTTTTTGTCACCTTATTTGCCATCTATGTTACTCAGCTGGAGTTATCATAGAAGGAGACATCTCCGTTGAAGAGGATAAGCCCATCACCAAGAAGAGGATGGAGCAAGCAAGAGAAACCCTTCACGGTTCTCAAGAGATGCATGAGGAAGCTCATCATCAAGAAATCCCTGAGATGCCTCAAGGGATGCACTTTCTTCCTAACAACTATTGGGAACAACTCAACACTTCCTTAGAAGATTTGAGCTACAATGTGGAACAATTAAGGGTGGAACATCATGAGCACTCCATCATTCTCCATGAAATAAGAGAAGATCAAAGAGCAATGAAGGAGGAGCAACAAAGGCAAGGAAGGGACATAGAAGAGCTTAAGGACATTGTTGGTCCTTCAAGAAGAAGACGCCACTAAGGTGGATTCATTCTTTGTTCTTATTTCTTTCTGCTTTTCGGTTTTTATGTTGTGTTTATCTATGTTTTGTGTCTTTATTTCATGATCATTAGTATGTAGTAACTATGTCTTAAAGCTATGAATAAATTCCATTAATCCTTCACCTCTCTTAAATGAAAAATGTTTTAATTCAAAAGAACAAGAAGTACATGAATTTCGAATTTATCCTTGGATTTAGTTTAATTATATTGATGTGGTGACAATACTTTTTATTTTCTGAATGAATGCTTGAACAGTGCATATTTTTGATCTTGTTGTTTATGAATGTTAAAACTGTTGGCTCTTGAAAGAATGATGAACAAAGAGAAATGTTATTGATAATCTGAAAAATCATAAAATTGATTCTTGAAGCAAGAAAAAGCAGTGAAAAAAAAAAGAAAAGCTTGCGAAAAAAAAATGGCGAAAAAAATAGAAAGAAAAAGAAAAAGCAAGCAGAAAAAGCCAATAGCCCTTAAAACCAAAAGGCAAGGGTAAAATGGATCCAAGGCTTTGAGCATCAATGGATAGGAGGGCCCAAGGTAATAAAATCCAGGCCTAAGCGGCTAAATCAAGCTGTCCCTAACCATGTGCTTGTGTCATGAAGGCCCAAGTGAAAAGCTTGAGACTGAGTGGTTAAAGTCGTGATCCAAAGCAAAAAGAGTGTGCTTAAGAGCTCTGGACACCTCTAACTGGGGACTCTAGCAAAGCTGAGTCACAATCTGAAAAGGTTCACCCAGTCATGTGTCTGTGGCATTTATGTATCCGGTGGTAATACTGGAAAACAAAATGCTTAGGGCCACGGCCAAGACTCATAAGTAGCTGTGTTCAAGAATCAACATAGTTAACTAGGAAAGTCAATAACACTATCCGAAATTCTAAGTTCCTAGAGAAGCCAATCATTCTAAACTTCAAAGGAAAAAGTGAGATGCCAAAACTGTTCAGAAGCAAAAAGCTACAAGTCCCGCTCATCTAATTATAATTAATATTCATTGATATTTTGAGATTTATAGTATATTCTCTTCTTTTTATCCTAATTGATTTTCAGTTGCTTGGGGACAAGCAACAATTTAAGTTTGGTGTTGTGATGAGCGGATAATTTATACGCTTTTTGGCATTGTTTTTATGTAGTTTTTAGTAAGTTCAAGCTACTTTTAGGGATGTTTTCATTAGTTTTTATGTTAAATTCACATTTCTGGACTTTACTATGATTTTGTGTGTTTTTTTGTGATTTCAGGTAATTTCTGGCTGAAATTGAGGGACTTGAGCAAAACTCTGAAAAAGGCTGACAAAAGGATTGCTGATGCTGTTGGAATCTGACCTCCCTGCACTCGAAATGGATTTTCTGGAGCTACAGAACTCCAATTAGCGCGCTCGCAACGGCGTTGGAAAGTAGACATCTAGAGCTTTCCAGCAATATATAATATTCCATACTTTATTCGGAAATTGACGACGTAACTTGGTGTTGAACGCCAAGTACATGCTGCTGTCTGGAGTTAAACGCCAGAAACACGTCATGATCCGGAGTTGAACGCCCAAAACACGTTATAACTTGGAGTTCAACTCCAAGAAAAGCCTCAGCTCGTGGATAGATCAAGCTCAGCCCAAGCATACACCAAGTGGGCCCCGGAAGTGGATTTATGCATCAATTACTTACTCATGTAAACCCTAGTAGCTAGTCTAGTATAAATAGGATAAGTTACTATTGTATTAGACATCTTTTGACAGTTTAATCTTTGGACTTTGTAGTCTTTGATCATTCGGTCTCTTGATCATTCAGGGGGCTAGCCATTCGGCCATGCCTGAACCTTTCACTTATGTATTTTTAACAGTGGAGTTTCTACACTCCATAGATTAAGGGTGTGGAGCTCTGCTGTACCTCAAGTTTCAATACAATTACTATTACTTTCTATTCAATTATCTTTTATTCTTATTCCAAGATATACGTTGCACTTCAACTTGATGAATGTGATGATCCGTGACACTCATCATCATTCTCACCTATGAACGCGCGTGATTGACAACCACTTCCGTTCTACTTTAGGCCGGGCGCATATCTCTTAGATTCCTTAATCAGAATCTTTGTGGTATAAGCTAGAATTGATGGCGGCATTCATGAGAATCCAGAAAGTCTAAACCTTGTCTATGGTATTCCGAGTAGGATTCTGGGATTGAATGACTGTGACGAGCTTCAAACTCCTGAAGGCTGGGCGTTAGTGACAGACGCAAAAGAATCAAGGGATTCTATTCCAACCTGATTGAGAACCGACAGATGATTAGCCGTGCTGTGACAGAGAATAGGACCATTTTCACTGAGAGGATGGGATGTAGCCATTGAAAACGGTGATGCCCTACATACAGCTTGCCATGGAAAGGAGTAAGAAGGATTGGATGAATGTAATAAGAAAGTAGAAATTCGAGAGGAGCACAGCATCTCCATACGCCTATCTGAAATTCCCACCATTAATTTACATAAGTATTTCTATCTTAGTTTATTTATCTTTATTTTTTATTTATTCCATTAATCAAATTTAAACCAATAATCCAATTATACTTGAATCCGCCTGACTGAGATTTACAAGGTGACCATAGCTTGCTTCATACCAACAATCTCTGTGGGATCGACCCTTACTCACGTAAGGTATTACTTGGACGACCCAGTACACTTGCTGGCTAGTTGAATGGAGTTGTGTCCACACATAGCAAAGAGCCATAATAATGATTCCATACAACAACAAAGAATACTATATTGATGTGATCACAATTTCGTCCACCACCACTCAAAGGCAAAAAAGGAGAAGGAAATCGGGCTGAATATTGTGAATACCATCGGATCTGCGGGCACTCCGCCAATGAGTGTTTTGACTTAAAAAATGTCATAGACAAGCTCGTACGCGAAGGAAAGCTAGATCGATACCTGGCCACCCATGATGAAGAACAAAGGAAAAGAAGAAGAGCAGAAGATGTCAGACTAACCGCGCGATCATCCCGGACGCCAGAAAGACATGTCCACATGATACACGGCGGATTCGCCGGGGGAGGAATCTACAAATCATCCCGCAAAAGACATCTCAAAGATGTATACCACGTCGCAGAAAAGAAGGAAGCACCCGACATCCCGGCGATCACTTTTACCAAAGAAGACGCATCCGGCGTCGCGTCAACGCATGACGATCCCATGGTCATCACTATTATACTAGCAAACGTAAATCTTCACCGCACATTGATAGACCAAGGGAGCTCTGCCGATATCTTATTCAAAACCTCTTTCGACAAACTCGGCTTGGAAGAAAAAGAACTCAGAGCATATCCAGACAGCCTGTTCGGGTTAGGAAATACCCCGGTTTAACCAATGGGATACATCTCGCTCCACACAACTTTTGGAAAGGGAAGTCAGTCAAGAACACTCAAAATAGATTACATCGTCGTCGACGTAAGCTCAACCTACAATGCTCTAATAGGTCGAGCAACGTTAAATCAACTTGGTGCAATAGTCTCGACTCCGCATCTATGCATGAAGTTCCCAACCGCAGAAGGAATAGCCACAGTAAAGGCAGATCATAAGATGGCACGCCACTGTTACAATGAAAGTCTAAACCTCAGAGGCAGAGGAGAAGAATTCCACACAATTGAGCTCGGTGGAGTTCGGAGGCGGGAGGAGCTCTGCCCACAACCTGAAGGAGAAATAGAGAAAATCCAGATCGGGAACACCCTGGACCAAACAACCAACATCGGCACACTCCTAAAAGGGGACATAAAGGAATCACTCATACAGTTCCTACGCGACAACGCCGACCT
Organism: Arachis hypogaea; assembly: GCF_003086295.3. NCBI lineage: Eukaryota > Viridiplantae > Streptophyta > Magnoliopsida > Fabales > Fabaceae > Arachis > Arachis hypogaea. Next base: position 46,089,216 of record NC_092044.1, read on the forward strand.
CTTTGCATGGAAGGCCGCACACATGCCAGACATAGATCCCAAACTAATGTGCCACAAGCTAGCAGTCTACCCAGGATCTCAGCCGGTACAACAAAGGCGCAGAAAGCTAGGACCAGAACGCTCTCAAGCAATGGAAGAACAGGTACGAGCTCTACTGGAGGCCGGCTTCATAAAAGAAGTCAAATACCCGCTATGGCTTGCTAATGTCGTTTTGGTAAAAAAGTCAAATGGGAAGTGGAGAATGTGCACCGACTATACCGATCTCAACAAAGCTTGCCCGAAAGATCCTTATCTGCTCCCAAACATCGACGCACTGGTAGATGCCTCCTCTGGATACAAATACCTCTGCTTTATGGATGCATACTCGAGATATAACCAAATCCCAGTGTACCTACCCGACCAAGAAAAAACCTCTTTCTTAACCCCAAAGGCAAATTATTGCTACATTGTTATGCCCTTCGGTCTCAAAAACGCGGGAGCCACTTACCAAAGATTAATGAACAAAGTTTTTTCGGATCATATCAGAAAGATCATGGAGGTCTACGTAGACGACATGCTAGTGAAGACGCAAAACAAAGAGATATTATTATCCGACTTGAAATAAGTATTCAACACCATAAGACGACACGGCATGCGACTCAATCCCACGAAATGTACCTTCGCAGTAGAAGCTGGTAAATTCTTGGGTTTTATAAACACACAGAGAGGAATCGAGGCAAACCCGAACAAGTGCAGAGCCGTACTCGACATGTAAAGCCCGACTTGTATCAAAGAGGTATAACAACTCAACGGGCGGTTGGCAGCCTTGTCCAGATTCCTGCTGGGATCAGCAATAATATCTCTCCCCTTCTACGCCACTCTAAGGAAGGGAAAGGAGTTTGAATAGACAGCTGAATGCGAGCAAGATTTCCAAGACTTCAAAAAATTTCTGGGACGGCCACCTATATTAAGTCGGCCACGGGAAGGAGAATCACTCATCTTGTACCTCGCAGTGGGAAATCGGGGAATAGCCTCAACATTGGTCCGAGAAGACAACAGTGGGCAACAACCCATATACTTTATCAGCAAAGCGTTACAAGGGTCCGAGCAGAACTACCACAAAGTAGAAAAGTTCGCTTACGCTCTCATAATAACATCTCGACGACTTTGCCCATATTTCCAGTCTTACACCATTAAAATTCGGACCAACCAGCCCATAAAAGGAATCTTACAGAAAACAGACTTGGCAGGCAGAATCTTGCAATGGGCAGTCGAGTTGTCCAAATTTGACCTTCAATACGAAGCTCGGACAGCCATCAAATCTCAGTATCTGGCTGACTTCATTGTGGAATTTACGGACACACCAGAAATCCCCACAAAATGGAATCTATACTTGGACGGCTCCTCAAATAAAATGGGAAGTGGTGCAGGCGTAATAATTGAAAGTGACTAGGGGACCCAGATCGAATTCTCCCTTAAATTTGGGTTCCCTGCCTCAAACAATCAAGCAGAATATAAGGCACTACTAGCTGGTTTGAAGCTGGCTAGGGAGGTTGGAGCTCAAAAACTTATCATCTTCAGCGACTCACAGGTAGTCACTTCACAAATAACAGGCAGCTACCAAGCCAAAGATCCCACTATGAAAAAGTACCTGGACAAAACCAAGGAACAGCTCGGACAACTCAGAGAGTATGAGATTCGACACATACCCCGAGAACAGAATGCCCGGGCTGATGCACTCTCAAAACTAGCCAGCACCAAACCGGGAGGCAACAATAGAAGTCTTATCCAAGAAATTCTACAAAAGCCATCAATCTCAGAAGAAGAAAAGGTCCTAGCCATAACAGGTCGCGATCAGGGATGGATGACTCCCATAATTAATTACCTCACAACAGAGGCCCTCCCTACAGATGAGAAAAAGGCAAAGAGGTTAAAATGGGAAGCACAATACTACACGATCATAAATAATACTTTATACAAAAGAGGGATTTCAACACCATTGCTAAAATGCATGCCGACTTCCAATACCGCTCCACCAGAGGAACTCATCAGCATAACCTCACCTTGGCCATTCGCAAAATGGGGACTCGATCTCCTCGGACCTTTTCCTCAAGGATCAGGACAAGTTAAATTCCTCATAGTAGGAATAGACTACTTCACAAAATGGATCGAGGCAGAACCCCTAGCCAATGCCACAGCTCAAGGAAGTCAGAGATTCTTATATAGAAACATCGTCACAAGGTTCGGAGTTCCATACTCCATCACTACAGACAATGGTACCCATTTCACAGATGCAAGCTTCAGAAAACTAGCGGTCGACCTGAATATAAAACAACAATTCACCTCTGTTGAGCACCCCCAAGCCAATGGGCAAGCTGAAGCTGCTAACAAAGTTGTATTAGCAGGGTTAAAATGGAGATTACAGGAGGCAAATGGAGCCTAGGCTGAAGAGCTCCCACAAGTCCTATGGGCATATCGAACGACTCCACATTCCACGACAAAAGAGTCACCTTTCCGATTAGCTTACGGAATGGAGGCAATGATCCCAGTGGAGGTCGAAGAAGGATCACCTAGAGTAATCCATTTTAGCGAAAAAGCCAATTCCCAACTTGAAAGGGAAGAGCTCGACTTACTTCCAGAAATCCGAGAAAAAGCTCGGATAAGGGAAGAGGCGCTGAAACGATGAATGGCCTCCAGATACAACCGAAAGGTAATACAGCGGGCCTTTGCTGAAAACGACCTCATCCTAATCCGAAACAATATAGGAACAACTCGACCTGACCTGGAGAAGGAAAGCTGGTAGCAAACTGGAAAGGACCCTTCCGAGTCATAGAAGTACTGGGAAAGGGTTACTACAGGCTTTCCGAACTCGACGGGCGAGAGCTTCCTAGATCATGACACGCCTGCAACCTAAGAGGGTACTATAGCTAGGGATGATAAAAGATCTTGGACAAGGCACACTCTTTTTCCTGAAAAAAGGTTTTTTAACGAGGTGCCCCGCTAAGACCTACAAATCACCCGACTTAGGAAATTAACTCCTCATGTATATTTGCATTTTCTTTTAATAAAATTTGTTTAGATTCTCTACAAATGCTCAAGTCGTATTATTTTGAAAACATTCATCACCCGATTGTAAAGCTACAGATCGACAAAAAAGTGAAAATCGAATTCACTGCGCGATCACGATAAAAATGAGGGCTAAAAACCCAAATTCTACAAAATTGGAAAAGATGAAAACAGAATAATGCAAGAAGTTATAGAAAGTGATCCATAGAAGGGACCTGACGGGGACCTAATAAAATGGATTGCTATAAAATAACTTAAAGACTAGCCGGCACAAAAAGTCGGACCAGCCACAACAACCCAAGTTATAAGTAAAGCCCTGGAAAGAGGTCTGGCCAGCCCTATAAAAGAGGATTACTATAACTTCGAAGAGCCCGACATGGCGAAGTCGGACTCCTACAAAAAGTTACAAAAGATAATTCCTGAAAGAGATCTAAAACAAGGTCCAAAAAAGAGGATTATCAAGTAACTCGACAGGGCCCGACGTGACAAAGTCGGCCCAGAAAGATAATGTTACAAAAGATAATCCCTGAAAGAGACCTAAAACAAGGTCCAAAAAAGAGGATTATCAAGTAACTCGACAGGGCCCGACGTGACATAGTCGGCCCAGAAAGATAAAGTTACAAAAGATAATCCCTGAAAGAGACCTAAAACAAGGTCCAAAAAGAGGATTATCAAGTAACTCGGCAGTGCCCGACGTGACAAAGTCGGCCCAGAAAGATAAAGTTACAAAAGATAATCCCTGAAAGAAAATAACCCGTTTGGTCGAATATGCTGGCAATCAACTTTTACCTCTTATTCTAGTATGTGCGTCCGGAGGGCCCCTTTACCATTCTGTACAAATGGACCTAATTTAAGGTCCAAAAAAGAGGATTATCAAGTAACTCGATAGGGCCCGACGTGACAAAGTCGGCCCAGAAAGATGAAGTTACAAAAGATAATCCCTAAAAGAGACCCAAAACAAGGTCCAAAAAAGAGGATTATCAAGTAACTCGACAGGGCCCGACGTGACAAAGTCGGCCTGAAAAGATAAAGCTATAGAAATAACTCAGAGGAACCCGACATGACGAAGTCGGTGGTGGACGAAATTGTGATCACATCAATATAGCATCAATATATTTATTGTAGGATTGTGGAACTTAGGATTTTTGGTATGAGTGGGCACAATTCCGTTCAACTGACCAGCAAGTGTACTGGGTCGTCCAAGTAATACCTTACGTGAGTAAGGGTCGAATCCACAGAGATTATTGGTTTGAAGCAATCAATATTTACTTTATTGATCTTAGTTAGGATGTCAACAAGGATTAATTTGGATTAAAAGTGAAATTATTGGAATTTGATAAAAGAGGGGACAATGTTACTTTGATTTGCAGCACTAGGAAATATGTTGGAGTTTTGGAGATGCTTTGTCCTCTGATTTCAACTCTTCCTTGAGATCTTCTTCTCACACGCAGGTTCCTTCCATGGCAAGCTCTATGTAGGGTGTCACCGTTGTCAATGGCTACTTCCCATCCTCGCAGTGAAAACTATGCACGCACTCTGTCACAGTACGGCTAATCACCGGTTGGTTCCCGCTCCTACTGGAATAGAATCACTCTTTTGCGTCTGTCACTAACGCCCAGCAGGTTAAAGTTTGAAGCACGTCACAGTCATTCAATCCCGGAATCCTACTCGGAATACCACAGACAAGGTTTAGACTTTCCGGATTCTCATGAATGCCGCCATCAATCCGGCTTATACCACGAAGATTCTGTTGGGGAATCTAAGAGACATTCATTCAGTCTGATGTAGAATGGAGGTGGTTGTCAGGCACACGTTCATGGGTTGAGGAAGGTGATGAGTGTCACGGATCATCACCTTCTCCACAGTTAAGCGCGAATGAACATCTTAGATAAGAACAAGCGTGTTTGAATGGAAAACAAAGGAATTATATTAAATCATCGAGACGCTGCAGAGCTCCTCACCCCCAACAATGGGGTTTAGAGACTCATGCCGTCAAAGAGTATGTAATTCAGATCTGAAAATGTCATGAGGTACCAGATATGTCTGTAAAAGTTGTTTAAATAGTAAACTAATAACCTAGGGTTACAGAAAATGAATAAACTAAGATAATTGGTGCAGAAATCCACTTCTGGGGCCCACTTGGTGTGTGCTGGGGCTGAGACTAAAGCTTTCCACGTGCAAAGGCCTTTCTTGGCGTCAAACTTCAGGTTATGACGTGTTTTGGGCGTTCAACTCCGGATCATGACGTTTTTCTGGCGTTTAACTCCAGACAGCAGCATGAACTTGGCGTTTAACGCCAAGTTACGTCGTCTATCCTCGCTCAAAGTATGGACTATTATATATTGCTGGAAATCCCTGGATGTCTACTTTCCAACGCCGTTGAGAGCGCGCCAATTGGACTCCTGTAGCTCCAGAAAATCCATTTCGAGTGCAGGGAGGTCAGGATCCAACAACATCAGCAGTCCTTTTTCAGCCTAAGTCAGATCTTTGCTCAGCTCCCTCAATTTCAGCCAGAAAATACCTGAAATCACAGAAAAACACACAAACTCATAGTAAAGTCCAGAAATATGATTTTTGCCTAAAAACTAATATTATTTTACTAAAAACTAACTGAAACATACTAAAATCTACATGAAATTACCCCCAAAAAGCGTATAAAATATCCGCTCATCACAACACCAAACTTAAACTGTTGCTTGTCCTCAAGCAACTAGATAAATAAAATAGGTTTTAACAGAAATAAAGAAGCAATAATATCTCAGAGTTTTAAGTGAAGCTCAGATTCTTATTAGATGAGCGGGGCTTGTAGCTTTTTGCCTCTGAATAGTTTTGGCATCTCACTTTATCCTTTGAAATTCAGAATGGTTGGCATCCATAGGAACTCAGAATTCAGATAGTGTTATTGACTCTCCTAGTTTAGTATGTTGATTCTTGAACACAGCTACTTTTATGAGTCTTGGCCGTGGCCCTAAGCACTTTGTTTTCCAGTATTACCACCGGATACACAAATGCCACAGACACATAACTGGGTGAACCTTTTCAGATTGTGACTCAGCTTTGCTAGAGTCCCCAGTTAGAGGTGTCCAGAGCTCTTAAGCACACTCTTTTTGCCTTGGATCACGACTTTAACCACTCAGTCTCAAGCTTTTCACTTGGACCTTCATGACACAAGCACATGGTTAGGGACAGCTTGATTTAGCCGCTTAGGCCTGGATTTTATTTCCTTGGGCCCTCCTATCCATTGATGCTCAAAGCCTTGGATCCTTTTTACCCTTGCCTTTTGGTTTTAAGGGCTATTGGCTTTTTTCTGCTTGCTTTTTCTTTTTCTTTCTATTTTTTTTCGCCACTTTTTTTTTTTCACAAGCTTTTGCTTTTTTTCACTGCTTTTTCTTGCTTCAAGAATCAATTTCATGATTTTTCAGATCATCAATAACATTTCTCTTTGTTCATCATTCTTTCAAGAGCCAACAATTTTAACATTCATAAACAACAAGATCAAAAATATGCACTGTTCAAGCATTCATTCAGAAGACAAAAAGTATTGCCACCACATATAAATAATTAGAATTTTCCTTATTAAGAACTCGAAAAAAAAATTAAATTGCCTCTTTATTCTACAAATCTACTATTTTATTCATGTTTGATGATGATGGGAAAAATAAATTATAACTTAGTTGGAAATAAAACCAAAATAGATATGCTAATTACTACTACTCCTATATAACTTCTAAGGTAAAATCCTATAATAATACTATCACAGAGTTAAAGCTAGAATTAGAACTTAACAACCTGTATTTTGGGAAGTGGATGTTCCTCTAGTCTGTGGGGTGCCTTCAAGAATTAATTTCTGACGCTTCAGCTCCCTTAAGTTCACATCCTTGCTCTTCCTGTTCTCTTAGGTGCCATGGTCTTACTGAGTTTTAGCTCAGTGATCATGGCAAATCACACCAAACTTAGAGGTTTGCTTGTCCTCAAGCAAAAGAAAGGAAAGGAGAGGAGTAGAAGGAAAGGCATTTTTCAAATAAAGATAAGATGAGTTGAAAAAGATATGAGAAGAAATTAAAAATATTTAAAAAAGAATTGGATTGAAAAAAAGATTTATGTTTATGAATTAAGATATATTTGATATTTTTGAAAAAAGGGATTTTAGAAATTAGGGTTCTTAGAAAATCAATTTGATTTTGAAGGATGACATTTTGAAACATGTTTATGTAAGAAATCATGAATTGAAACATAAAAATTTAGAAAAATTATGGAGAAAAACGAATTTTTACCTCCTCCCCACCATCCTGGCGTTAAACGCCCAACTGCTGCATGGTTTGGGCGTTTAACGCCCAAATGCTGCTTCTTCTGGGCGTTCAACGCCCAGCTGATGCATCTTTCTGGCGTTTAACGCCCAGATGCTACCCTTACTGGCGTTAAACGCCCAGTGGGTGCTTCTCATGGGCGTTCAACGCCCAAATTGTTTCTTACTGGCTTTTTCACGCCAGTGAGCTTCCAATTTTCCTTGTAACTCTGTGACTTCAATCAATTGCTATTTCACCTTTTGAAGATACTCTAGCATCTACCTGTAAAACTAGATCAAATAAAATTATATTTTCTGAGTGGCTGGGTTGCCTCCCAGCAAGCGCTTCTTTAATGTCATTAGCTGGACTGAGTTTTAATCAAGTCTCAGTTTTGAGCATTCTTGCTCAAAATTGCCCTCAAGATAATGTTTGACTCTTTGTCCATTAACAATGAACTTTTTGTTAGAGTCATTATCCTGAAGCTCTATGTATCCATATGGTGATACGTTTGTAATGACATATGGACTTCTCCACCGGGATTTTAATTTCCCAGGGAATAATCTGAGCCTAGAATTGAATAGCAGAACTTTCTGCCCCGGATCAAAGATTCTGGATGACAATTTCTTATCATGCCATCTTTTCGCTTTCTCTTTGTAAATCTTTGCATTTTCGAAAGCATTGAGTCTAAATTCCTCTAGCTCTGATTCGAGACTCTCAGCCATATTGACCTCTCTTACCAGAGAGTCAATAATATCAACACTCATGCAGTCATTTGGGGTGTCTGGATGTTGCATGGCTTTAACAACATTCAGCCTGAACTCTTCCTCATTGACTCTCAAGGTTACTTCCCCTTTTTGGACATCAATGAGGGTTTGGCCAGTTGCTAGGAAAGGTCTTCCTAGAATGAGGGTTGCACTCTTGTGCTCCTCCATTTCCAGCACCACAAAGTCAGTAGGAAAGGCAAATGGCCCAACCTTGACTATCATGTCCTCAATCACGCCTGATGGGTATTTAATGGAGCCATCAGCAAGTTGAAGACATATCCTGGTTGGTTTGATTTCTTCAGTTAAACCAAGCTTTCTGATAGTAGATGCAGGTATTAGGTTGATACTTGCCCCAAGATCGCATAAAGCTTGCTTGGTACAAACACCTTCTAATGTGCATGGTATCATAAAGCTCCCAGGATCTTTAAGCTTCTCAGGTAAGCTTTTTAGAATGACTGCACTGCATTCTTCAGTGAGGTAAACTGTTTTAGTTTCCCTCCAATCCTTCTTATGACTTAATATCTCTTTCATGAACTTAGCATAAGAAGGTATTTGCTCAAGTGCTTCTGCAAACGGAATCTTTATTTCAAGAGTTCTGAGATAGTCTGCAAAGCGGGCAAATTGCTTATCCTGTTCCGCTTGGCGGAGTTTTTGAGGATAAGGCATTTTGGCTTTGTATTCCTCAACTTTAGTTGCTGCAGGTTTATTACCTACAGAAGTGGGTTGGGAAGCCTTTTTAGAAGGATTGTTATCAGCACTTGTATGTGACTGATCACCCACTGGCGTTTGAATACCAGGGGTGGAAGCTGGGGTGGCGTTAAACGCCACCTCCCTGCTTGTTTCTGGCGTTTGAACGCCAGAACCATGTTTCTTTTGGGCGTTCAACGCCAGATCCATGCTTGTTTCTGGCGTTGAACGCCAGGAATGAGCATGGTTTGGGCGTTCAGCACCAGCTTTGTCCCTTTCTGGGCTCGGACTGTCTTCAGGAGGATTTCGAGTATCCACTTGTTTATTTCTTGGTTTCCTGCTGCTTTGAAGTGAGGTATTTAATGTTTTCCCACTTCTTAATTGAACTGCTTGACATTCTTCTGTTATTTGTCTTGACAGTTGTTTTTCTGTCTGCTTTAATTGTACTTCCATGTTCCTGTTAGCCATTCTTGTTTCCTGTAACATTTCCTTGAATTCGGCTAGCTGCTGAGTTAGAAAGTCTAATTGCTGATTAAACTCATTAGCCTGATCCACTGGACTGAGTTCTGCAGTTACTGTTTTAGCTTCTTCTTTCCTGAAAGATTCATTGCTTAAGTACAGATGTTGATTTCTGGCAACTGTATCAATAAGCTCTTGAGCCTCTTCAATTGTTTTTCTCATATGTATAGATCCACCAGCTGATTGGTCTAGAGAAATCTGAGCTTTTTCTGTAAGCCCATAATAGAAGATGTCTAATTGCACCCATTCCGAAAACATTTCAGAGGGGCATTTTCTTAGCATCTCTCTGTATCTCTCCCATGCATCATAAAGGGATTCATTATCTCCTTGTTTGAAGCCTTGGATGCTTAGCCTTAGCTGTGTCATCCGTTTGGGAGGGAAATAGTGATTCAGGAATTTTTCTGACAGCTGTTTCCATGTTTTTATGCTGTTCTTAGGCTGGTTATTTAACCACCTATTAGCTTGATCTTTTACAGCAAATGGAAACAGTAGTAATCTGTAGACATCCTGATCCACTTCTTTATCATGTACTGTATCAGCAATTTGCAGAAATTGTGCTAGAAATTCTGTAGGTTCTTCATGTGGAAGACCAGAATACTGGCAGTTTTGCTGCACCATGATAATGAGCTGAGAATTCAGCTCAAAGCTACTCACTCCAATGGAGGGTATACAGATACTACTCCCATATGAAGCAGTAGTGGGGTTTGCATATGACCCCAGAGTCCTCCTGGACTGTTCACTCATACTTACTTCCATAATGGAATACAAGTTGAGAATTTATAGTAATGGAATAAATAAAAATGGAATAAATAAAAAGAAGTTAAAAATATTTTTTTTTTAATAAAATAAAAACGAAATAAATAAAAGAAAGTGAAAATATTTTGAAATTGAAAATTGAATTTTTATAAAAGATTTTCGAAAAAAAATTGTTCAAAATTAGTTAGAAAAATAAAATTTTTTGAATTTTGAATTTTATGATGAAAGAGAAAAACACACAAAAGACACAAGACTTAAAATTTTTAGATCTAATGCTCCTTACTTTTCGAAAATTTTTGGAGGGAAAACACCAAGGAACACCAAACTTAAAAATTTTAAGATCAAGACACAAGAAAAACTCAAGAACACTTTGAAGATTCACAAGAACACCAAGAACACAAGGAAGAACACCAAACTTAAAATTTTTAGAAAACCAAAATAAATTTTCGAAATTTATGAAAAGATTAACAAGAAAACACCAAACTTAAAGTTTGGCACAAGATTAAATCAAGAAAAATTATTTTTGAAAAAGATTTTTAAAAGTATTGGTGCTCCCTTGTCAAGAATATGACCCTTCTATTCTAGCCAAATGGGCAGAAAAGGTAACAATTGTTCTGGGCAGGTATATTCTTTTTGAAAGACTAATGCTTTGGATTAGTAAAAGAAAAACAAGAAAAGACACAGAACAAGAAAAACTCAAGATCAAACAAGAAAAATAAACAAGAACAACTTGAAAATCAATGAAGAACAAAGACACAAGTCGAAAATTTTAAAGAAAAATATGAGACATGCAATTGACACCAAACTTAGAACAAGACACTAAAACTCACGAAAATTAACACTTAATTAAGAAAAATAATTTTTGAAAAGAAATTTTTTTTTTTTGAAAAGAAACTATCCTATCAAAATTTAATGACTCTATAAAAACAAATTATTCCTAATCTAAGAAATAAAATAAACCTTCAATTGTCCAAACGCAATAATCCCCGGCAACGGCGCCAAAAACTTGGTGGACGAAATTGTGATCACATCAATATAGCATCAATATATTTATTGTAGGATTGTGGAACTTAGGATTTTTGGTATGAGTGGGCACAATTCCGTTCAACTGACCAGCAAGTGTACTGGGTCGTCCAAGTAATACCTTACGTGAGTAAGGGTCGAATCCACAGAGATTATTGGTTTGAAGCAATCAATATTTACTTTATTGATCTTAGTTAGGATGTCAACAAGGATTAATTTGGATTAAAAGTGAAATTATTGGAATTTGATAAAAGAGGGGACAATGTTACTTTGATTTGCAGCACTAGGAAATATGTTGGAGTTTTGGAGATGCTTTGTCCTCTGATTTTAACTCTTCCTTGAGATCTTCTTCTCACACGCAGGTTCCTTCCATGGCAAGCTCTATGTAGGGTGTCACCGTTGTCAATGGCTACTTCCCATCCTCGCAGTGAAAACTATGCACGCACTCTGTCACAGTACGGCTAATCACCGGTTGGTTCCCGCTCCTACTGGAATAGAATCACTCTTTTGCGTCTGTCACTAACGCCCAGCAGGTTAAAGTTTGAAGCACGTCACAGTCATTCAATCCCGGAATCCTACTCGGAATACCACAGACAAGGTTTAGACTTTCCGGATTCTCATGAATGCCGCCATCAATCCGGCTTATACCACGAAGATTCTGTTGGGGAATCTAAGAGACATTCATTCAGTCTGATGTAGAATGGAGGTGGTTGTCAGGCACACGTTCATGGGTTGAGGAAGGTGATGAGTGTCACGGATCATCACCTTCTCCACAGTTAAGCGCGAATGAACATCTTAGATAAGAACAAGCGTGTTTGAATGGAAAACAAAGGAATTATATTAAATCATCGAGACGCTGCAGAGCTCCTCACCCCCAACAATGGGGTTTAGAGACTCATGCCGTCAAAGAGTATGTAATTCAGATCTGAAAATGTCATGAGGTACCAGATATGTCTGTAAAAGTTGTTTAAATAGTAAACTAATAACCTAGGGTTACAGAAAATGAATAAACTAAGATAATTGGTGCAGAAATCCACTTCTGGGGCCCACTTGGTGTGTGCTGGGGCTGAGACTAAAGCTTTCCACGTGCAAAGGCCTTTCTTGGCGTCAAACTTCAGGTTATGACGTGTTTTGGGCGTTCAACTCCGGATCATGACGTTTTTCTGGCGTTTAACTCCAGACAGCAGCATGAACTTGGCGTTTAACGCCAAGTTACGTCGTCTATCCTCGCTCAAAGTATGGACTATTATATATTGCTGGAAAGCCCTGGATGTCTACTTTCCAACGCCGTTGAGAGCGCGCCAATTGGACTCCTGTAGCTCCAGAAAATCCATTTCGAGTGCAGGGAGGTCAGGATCCAACAGCATCAGCAGTCCTTTTTCAGCCTAAGTCAGATTTTTGCTCAGCTCCCTCAATTTCAGCCAGAAAATACCTGAAATCACAGAAAAACACACAAACTCATAGTAAAGTCCAGAAATATGATTTTTGCCTAAAAACTAATATTATTTTACTAAAAACTAACTGAAACATACTAAAATCTACATGAAATTACCCCCAAAAAGCGTATAAAATATCCGCTCATCAGTCGGCACAAACAACAAAGAGTTATAAAGTAATCCCTGAAAGAGACTTGAACAAGGTCCAAGAAATAACTCATAAAGAGCTCGACATGATAAAAATGGCCACCCAAAAACCTTAAAAAGCAAATCCTAATAGAGACCTCACAAAGGGTCCAACCGAAATGGATTGCTAAAGATAACTTCAGGACAAAGAAAGAAGACCAACATACAAGGTGGATTCAGCCTTAACAGAAGTCGGGCTACAAACATAAAGCAAAGAAAGGTCTATGACGTTAGGATTTTTGCTAGTAAAGAATTTATAAAAATATTCGCGTTGCAGATATAGCTTCTAAACTAACAGAAATCCCTTCGTACAAAAGTTTTGGTTGTCACAAGTAATAAACCCCTTTAAAATTGATAACCGAGTATTTAAACCTCGGGTCGTCTTCTCAAGGAATTGTAGGGAGGTATGTTCTTATTATTGGTTATGAAGATTGTAAATTAGGGTTTTGATGTTTGGGCAATGGGCACAAGTATATTTAAATGACAAATAAAATAAATTAACAATAATAAAATCTCTTGGCAAGGTATAAGAACTGGAAGTCCTATCCTAGTTATCCTTATCAATTGTAATGAGAATTGGATTTTTCTCCCACTTTGTTAACCTCTAACTATGAAGGTAAGTTAAGTGGATGAATTAATTCGAATCCTCAAGTCCCAGTCTTTCCTTGGGAAAAGTTAGAGTTATTGGATCTCGAATCAATTCTTGAAGAATTCTAATTTTCAATCAACAATGAGTTTGATAACTCAAGAGTTACCAATTAATCAACCAGAGCCAAAAGATAGAAAATCTAAATTAAAATCATTTATCTGAAAACATCTCAGTAATGTATATTAAATAAGAAAATCAATCCTAACATGGAAAGTTCATAAGTCAATTGGGCAACACAATTCAGATACAAATGAAAGCATCAGAGTAAATAAAAATAAAAGAGAAAATAAATAAAAGGAACATTGAACCTGAGATGAAGATGAAATATTCCTATTTCTAAAAAATCCTAATCCTAAATCCTAAGAGAAAGGAGAGAGCCTCTCTCTCTAAAAACTACATCTAAATCCTAAAAAGTGAATTCTGAGAGCCTCCTAAGTCTCTGCAAGTTCCCTGACTTTAATCTGTGTTTCTGGGCCGAAAACTGGGTTGAAATGCGGCCCAGAATCTCTGCCAGCGACTTTTGTAATTCTGTAGATCGCGCACGTCACGCGACCACGTCATCCATGCGGACGCGTCATTCGCGTTTTTTCCTTACCACGCGTTCGCGTCGTCCACGCTTCCGCGTCACTTGTGCTTTTCCAATCCGCGCGGTCGCGTGAGCCATGCAACCGTGTCACTGCGGATTCCTTTCTTCTGCGCGGTCGCGTCGCTAACGCGTACGCGTCACTTCTCGCTGGTCATCTCCTTAATTTCTTGTGTTCCTTCCATTTTTGCAAGCTTCCTTCCCAATCTCTCACTCATTCATGCCATATAAAGCCTGAAACACTTAACACACAGATCAAGGCATCGAATGGTAGTAAGAGAGAATTAAGATTAGCTAAATTAAGACCAAAGAAGCATGTTTTCAATCATGTAATAATTTTAGGAAGGAAACATAAATGCATGCTAATTATATGAATAAGTGGGTAAAGACCATGATAAAACCACACAATTAAACACATTGTAAACCATAAAATAGTGGTTTATCAGTCTAATGCAAACATAAGTCGCAGTAATAAATGCACTCAAGAAGCCATCAGAGTCAAGCCCAAGAGTTTGGAGACTATTTTGTTTAACAAAAATAAAGTTGCTAAGCAAAGCAACCAAAGAAGTACCAAAGTCAGAAGCATGCTTTACAAAATAGAAAGTTCAAAAGCCCACAGGCCAGGCTACGCCAAAATATACCAAGGATAATTAAAGAGAAGTCGGAAGTCCCTCATTAGTGGCATCAACATGAGCTGAAGGAGGACGAGTCTGGAGAGGCACCGCATCCACTGTCCCGTCGCCTCGACTCAAGGTCTGACAATCAGGATCTGACTCAACTACGGTCGAGGGTGCTGAAGTGACCGGCATAGCAGAAGCTTTAAGAGAAGGCGCAGGAAGAGGCTCAACGTCATCATCAGGATCATCCGGGATAATCTTGCCATCTTTTACTACATTATCAATACTAAAGAGGGTCAAATCGGAATCAGGGGCAATAATCCGGACCTTCTCCTGTAGGTTCTCATAGGCGGCAGTCACGCTACCTACAAGGTGACCCTGGAGCTCGGCATAATCAACCCGAGCAGTTTCCAAGTCATCCCGGAGATGCACCAATTCCCTATAAGCTGAGACATAGCTATCCTTGTGCTTCAATGCCATATCCTCAGCCAACTTCAAGGAAGCTGCCAAGGCGATAGAGCTAGCCTTCTCACCCTCCAATTCCTTTTCTACCTTCGCCAACTTCACCTCCAACTCTTCCTTCAGACCCTTGATCCGATCAAACTCCGATTTAGCCTCTTCCATGAAGGATTTCGTAGCATGAATCGGGATACCCTGAGCAGTTCGGAAAATAGCCACACCCATATGTGCCATCTTCACACTATTTCTGGTGATGAAATCTAGGTGCTGAAGAAGGGACATATCATCCATGGAAAGCGCATCGTAAGGGGCAATTTGCTGGTCGAAAAACTGGACAGCATTAAAATCCAGGGCATCCAGGTTAAAGGGCTCAGATATTTTTTGCTTTTTCAAGGAAGGAGCACCAGAAGCAGATGTAGAAGTTTGTGGAGGATTTGCCAGGTGAACCCGAGGAGTAGGGATCACCCTCCTCGGCCTGGGGGGAACTCGGCACGGGCGGTTTCATGATGGTTTGAGAAGACCCCTCCCCAGCCGCCTTGACCGAGATGTTTTGTGCAGCGGCTGCCTTCCTGGATTTTTTGAAAGCCTTCATGGAGTCATTGTTTTTAGACATTTCTGAAAAATAGAAAAGACAGAATCAACAAACAAAAGTCATAGATCACAGGGGTAAAATAGAATAAAATAACACGTCAGTCAATACCCAACACTTTTCAGACCAAAGATGGGTCCCCCAGAAATTTCTTAGTATCCAGATGCGGAGGCTCCTACCAAATATCCTCCAATACACTCACAAAGGCCTGTTCAACCCCGTCCATCATCTCCCAAGTATATCGAGACACCATGACATTCTTTTGCCACTCAAGAGGAAAAGCAGGTTCATCATTTTCATCAAGAAAAAAGGGGCGAATGATAAACCACTATTTTATGGTTTATCTTTTGCTTAATTAAGTGGTTTTTATCAACTCTTTACTCACTTATTCATACAATTTGCATGTTTTACATTTTCCTTCCTGATTTTGTGCTATGATTGAAAACATGCTTCTTTGGTCTTATATTTGTTAATATTAATCCTCTTTTATTACCATTAGATGCCGTGATATGTGTGTTAAGTGATTTCAGGGATTACAGGGCATGAATGGCTCAAAAGATGGAAAGGAAGCATGCAAAAGTGGAAGGAATACAAGAAGTTGAAGAAATTGCTAACTTGTCCAGCCTGACCTCTTCGCACTCAAACGACCATAACTTGAGCTACAAAGGTCCAAATGAGATGGTTTCAGTTGCGTTGGAAAGCTAACATCTGGGGCTTCGCACCGATATATAATTTGCCATAGCTGCCCTGACGCCAGGTGATGCGAACGCGTGGATCACGCGGCCACGTGACCTGGCAGGAACACAACCCACGCTAACGCGTGGATGACGCCTCTGCGTCACTCTTCCACGACCTGTATGGACCAGAAAGCGCTGGGAGTGATTTCTGGGCTATTTTTGACCTAGTTTTTAGCCCAGAACACACAGATTAGAGGCTATTAAGTGGGGGAATGCATCCATTCATAATCATGCTCTGAGAATTCATAATTTTAGTTTTAGATGTAGTTTTTAGAGAGAGAGGTTCTCTCCTCTCTCTTAGGATTAGGATTAGGATTCCTCTTAAAGGATATAGGATTTCTTTTAATCACTTCAGGATTATTTCATCTTCATCAGGTTCAATAATTTATGTTTCTCTTCTACTTTTATTTACCATGATATTTTTATTTGTGTTTGATTGATGTTGCCCAATTGGCTGATGATATTGTCCATATTAGAATTGACATTTTTATTTAATATGATTTGAGGTATTTCAGATTTATATGTTATGGATGCTTTGGTTTTATTCAATTTATTTTCATTCCAGTAGATTTAATCCCTTTCCTTTTGGTCTTGGTTAAGAAATCAGTAACTCAGGAGTTATCTTAGCTCAACATAATTGATAACTATTATCTTTGCTAATTGAATTAAACTTCAATAATCCCAACCTTTTCTTAGGAAATAAATAGGATTCGAAGGTCAAACTAATTAGTCCCTTGACTTTCCTTTGCTTTAGCAAAGGTTAACTAAGTGGAATTAAGATTCAACTTTCATTATTATTGATAATAATAACTAAGTCTGGACTTCCATTTTCTCATACCTTGGTAAAGGATTTGCTTTACAGTATTTATTTATTTTAATTGTCATTTGAATTACTTGTCATACTTCTTCCTTATTTCCAAAACCCCCAATTTTACCTTTTTCATAGCCAATAATAAGAACATACCTCCCTGCAATTCCTTGAGAAGACGACCCGAGGTTTAAATACTCGGTTATCAAAAGGGGTTTGTTACTTGTGACAACCAAAATGTTTGCACGAAGGGATTTCTGTTGGTTTAGAATCTATATCTACAACGTGACTATTTTTATAAAATTCTTTACTAGTAAAAATCCTAACGTCAGCGAACCCCCTCAATAGCTCGAACTTTAAAGAAATAGTTTTTAAAGTCCTTAAAGGACTCATCATACATGGCAAAGACTTTGTGCCCTTGAGCAGATCCAAAGGAAACCCAAGAAGCTTTCTTTTTTGAAGAGGCCCCAGGCTTGGCCGAAACAAACAAATAGAGGAAAAGAGTTAGAGAAGGCTTGATGCCTAACTCTTGATACAGCAGCTGAAAATTTTTTATAAAACCCCATGAATTGGGATGAAGCTGGGATGGAGCAATGTTACAAGACTACAACAAGTCGGTCTCAAAAGCGAAAAAAGGAAAAGTAATGTCCAACAAACTAAAGAAGTATTCATAAGCATAAAAATAGGGATGCTCGCCCTCAACTAAAGTAGGAAAACAAACTCTCTCATTGGAATCAGGCGCTACCAGCTCGTAATTCCCTTCCTGGGCACCACTACCACAAACCCTGTGGTATTTTCGCAGCTCTCTACAGAAGTTGGAATCCACCACTGAAAGACATAGAAGAACCATGGAATCCACCCAATCAACCATGCCCTTAGGGACTTGGGAAGACGTCTCAATAATATTCTTGCGAGAAGCCATAAGACCAACTAGTCCTATAATAAAGAAAAGAATATCGGATTACTAAAGCACATCTCGGACAGCAGCAAAACAAATCGACTACACAACCCAGTGCATTACAAGCAATAAAAGGAGTCCCCAGGACTTACACTAAAAATCCTGGGGCACCATTTGGGGGGCAGCCACAATACAAGAACCCAAGAAGATTTACAAGATTCACACCCCAGCAACAATCCTTCCCTTTCAAACCAGAAACAACAACCGAAGCAGAAATCATCAAGAAAACATCGTCTTCATCGAAACTACCAACAGAACCTAAAACCACTAAAGGAGCAACCTTTTTCAAGCAGCGGCAACATGCAAAACCCTAGAGACACTAAACAGAAGGGCGAAGAGAGGACCAGAACACGTACATCACAACGGCAGTCAAGCATGGAAATATGAAAAGATTCAAGCTTTCCAACATAGATGCAGGCAAAATCAAAACTTTATTGAAGAATCACATTCCAAAGCAAGTAAAGAAGCAGGGAAAAGAACCAACCTGAGGAAAAGAGGAAGCGCTGAAGAAGGTGAAGAAAGAAGGAAACCAAAATCGCACTCCAAGAACAACACCAAATGATCGCCAAGCAAACGTCGCAGAAGGAAATGAGAAAATCACAAAGAAAACAGAAAAGAGAGAAAGAAGGTTACGAAGAAGAGAAACCATTTTTTAAATGTGAAGTTTAAAAATAAAGAGACCCAGAGAAAGCGGAGCATTAAAAGCCCATTAATGAGGGTGTTAAACCCTCGCATGTTTCCAAAGCTAGAGTGCTAAATGCAAAAGCACATGCTTAAAGAAGCAGAAATGTTCCACATTCAAAAAGGAGCTCTACAAAGATAAAGCGACAAAATGCTCAAGTTTGGCTTTACCCGAGCAGGCTCGAAGACCAAGACTCGACCTCCAGATAAAGACCGAGCTCGAGCAGGGGCACTATTCATACCCTGGATCAAGCTGTCCGACCCGGGATGTTCTACAGACAAAGCAACCGACCTCTTCAGGTCAGGACAACCCGACCTCTTTCCAAAGAGCTCGGCCAAGTCACCAGAAAAGCCCAAAAAAGGGCCCAAATAGAGGAACATGCCCCAAATCCTAAAGCAGCCCAAGCCTACAGAGGGAAGGGCGGTTCCCATGATAGATAAGATGACCTCACCTAGAAGGTAAGATAAGATAAGATAACTAACTTATCTTATCTAAAAAGGTCATGCCTCATCACTATAAATACACTGGAGCACCCAGGTATAACTCATACTCTGATTCTACTCAATACCTGCTTAAGACCCTTGCTAACTTAAGCATCAGAGTCCCTTGCAGGTACCCCCACCATCCGGGGACGAAGGATCAGCACCATCACCAAGTCGGACACAACAGCACCGACCAGCACAGAAGGTCTCATCCGAGATCGACCAACAGTTTCAGGTAACCCTCGGAATAGTGACCATCTTACATTCTTCCCATCTCACCTTCTTTGCTTCTCCTCTTGGATTTTTCTCAGTGTCACTTGAGATGCTATCTGTGGGCTTAGGGATCTGTTGAGAGAGATATCCTACTTGAGATTCGAGCCTCTTGATGGTGTCCCCCCGATTCTTCATATTAGCCCGTACTTCATCCTTGAACACTCTATTGTCTTGAACTTCCTTTCATATATCTTCAAGCAAAACCTCAATTCTAGAGAGCTTATCTTCAGATGGTGGTGGTGAGTTGGGGTTAGAGTGTTGAGAATGGCCATTTTAGTATTCATACGATCTCTGTGTGGAATATTGGTAGGCTGCATTATTGTTGGGGTTGTGGCATCTCTGATCTTGGCCTTGATCTTGTTGGTGTCTCCACCCAAAGTTTGGATGGTTCATCCAACCAGGGTTGTTAGGTTTTGGAGTATGGATCATGGGATTTCCTGGGTGAGTTTCCAACATAGTTGGCCTGTTTCCAGTCACCTCCTACCTCTGTAGTTACTCCTTTTTGAGCTGATGATGAGGTGGTGACTGCTGCAACTTGGTTCCTTTCCATCTGCTTGGTAAGGTCAGCCAACTGCTTGGTAATCATCATGTTTTGAGCTAGCAGTGCATCCATATGGTTTAACTCCATTACTCCTCGAGTGTTGCTCCTTTCAGAAGCATAGAAGTAGTCATTCTTAGCTACAGTCTCAATGATATCTATGGCTTCTTCAATGGTCTTCTTCTTATTTAGAGATCCCCCGGAATAGTGGTCTACTACCTTCTTTGATTCGTAAGACAACCCTTCATAGAAGATGTGTAGTTGCACCCATTCATTAAATATGTCTGGCGGGCACCTTCTTGTTAAGTCTTTAAACCTCTCCCATGCCTCATAGAGAGTTTCACCATCTTGTTGCCTAAAGGTTTGTACATCATCTCTCAACCTGTTGATCCTTTGAGGAGGATAGAATCTCACCAAGAACTTGTTTACCACATCTTCCCAGGCTGTTAAACTCTCATTCGGGAAGGATTCCAGCCATTTAAATGCTTTATCCCTAAGAGAGAAGGGGAACAAAAGCAATCTATAGGTGTTAGGATGAACACCATTAGACTTCACAGTATCGCATATTCTTAGGAAGGTGGTCAAGTATTGATTGGGATCTTCTTGGGCACTTCCTCCGAATGAACAGTTGTTCTGGACAAGGGTGATCAGCTAGGGCTTTAGTTCAAAGTTATTGGCATGTATTGTTAGTTTTGGATACTGCTTCCATAGTTTTCTAGATTTGGAGTAATATAAGAGCATAGAACTCTTCTCTCCTGCCCAGATTGGTATGCTGGGCCCTCTCTGGCATGGTTATGCATCTCTTCCTCATGGTGGTTTTCCATGTTTTCCTCCATGGCTGTCTCAAAGTTCTCTTCTTCTTCCTCAGCACCAACAACACTCTTCCTTCTTGATTCCCTCCTTAATCTAAAGAGGGTCCTCTCAGGTTCAGATTCAAAGGAGGTTGAGGCTCCTCTTCTTCTACCTGTCATACAATCAGCAAGTCACAAGTAAGAGAAAAGTGAAGAAATCGCTCTTGTTAAGGTTACTATTAGTGTGAGTGAAGCAATTTATCAAACAGTTAGTGGATTAGTTGACAGAGTTGTGAATTAACTAAGAGATTAAAACAAAAAGAGAAATAATAAATGAAAATGGTTGAAACTGAAAGTAAATGACATAAACAAAATAAATGAAATAGAAGGAAATTGCTCAATCTAGTTATCCTCTAGTTTAATCATTGTCGATACAAAATCAAACCCCGGCAATGGCGCCATAAACTTGATGCACAAAAACTTGTCTCTCAACAAGTTTCCTTTCGGCAAGTATACCGAATTGTCGTCAAGTAAAAACTCACAATAGTGTGAGGTCCAATCCCACAGGGTTGATTGGTCGAGCAACTTTAATTAGAGGAATGTCCTAGTCAAGCTAAGCCAAATTGAGTGAGAATTGCAGAAAATTAAAGGCGGGAAAGATAAATGACATGGAATATAAATTTGCAGAATCTTAAATGGGGAAATGGGGAGATGATCATGAAAGTAAATAACAATAAGTAAAGAGAATGGGTAAGATCAGAGATGGAAAATTCATTGGGCTTAGGAGATGTTGCATTCTCCGGATCAAGTTCATCTTCATCTCTTCCTTAGGAGATGGAAAATTCATTGGGATTGAACAATTTCCCGATTCCTTGATTTAATTGCTCATGAGAAGAGATAAAGTTTGGTCACTGATTATACCACACACCTTCATAGATCAAAATATTGGTAGGATTACATGTCACGATATCCATCCAACCCCCAACCTAATCCAATGTGAGAAAGCATTTCTAGCATGATCTCCTCATTCCTCTTCCAAGGCTCAGAGGAGATCCAATTATGGAGAGTTTCTTTTCCAAGATAACTAACCAATTGGTTGAAGACTGAAGGCTTTCTAGCAAAATCAAGAGAAAAGAAAGAGGAAGAAGAATGAAAACTATAATTGATCCATCAAATTACAACAGAGCTCCCTAACCCAATGAAAGGGGTTTAGTTGTTCATAGCTCTGGGAATGGAACGCGTAAAAGAAAAGTGCATTCTAAAGTAACTAGAAATTACAGAGAAAGTAAATATACAGAGTGTAGCTCCCAATAATGCCAAGCTCCTTTCTAGTTCAAAACTACTCCTATATATACTACTCTTTCGATCTTCTAGTTAGCTCTCCAAGTCTTGGATATGGGCCTTTGATCTTTAGTTGAAGCAGTTACAGTCCTCAGTGGGCTCAGGTTTGCTTGCAGAAAGTGGGTGAGTTAGGCATGGTATGCAGTTAGTCAGGACGTCAGTGGTGTTAATGTTAAGTGTGAATTCTGGTTCGAAGACGTTAGTGACAATAACTTTGTCACTAACATCCCAACCTACTTGAGCCACGTTAACTCCAACGTTAGTGGCACTAACGTGACTACTAACGCAGCCTTTCCATCCTTCGCTAGCATTATTGGCGCTAACTTTGCCAATAATGCTACCTGCTTGCCCTTTCTCCCACGTTAATGGTCCACGTTAGTGTAACTAACATGACCATTAACGTAGGCATGCCATGACACGAAGGCATTAGTGATACTAAATTTGTCACTAACGCTACAAAACTCTTTCTCTTCCACGTTAGTGCTCACGTTAATTGCACTAACGTGGGTGTACTTCGCCATCTCCATCGTTAGTGACAAAGTTAGTGTCACTAACGTTGGAATCTTCATCCCTTGCTCCACGTTACCCTTCACGTTAGTGGCATTAACGTGGCCACTGGTGCACGAAATTGTGATCATCAATGGCCATCAACATGGTACGCACAATTATAATCTCAACTCTTTATCACAACTTCGCACAACTAACCAGCAAGTGCACTAGGTCGTCCAAGTAATAAACCTTACGCGAGTAAGGGTTGATCCCACGGAGATTGTTGGTATGAAGCAAGCTATGGTCATCTTGTAAATCTCAGTCAGGCATATTCAAATGGTCATAGATGATTTATAAATAAAGCATAAAATAAAGATAGAGATACTTATGTAATTCATTGGTGAGAATTTCAGATAAGCGTATGGAGATGCTTTGTCCCTTCCGTCTCTCTGCTTTCCTACTGTCTTCATCCAATCCTTCTTACTCCTTTCTATGGAAAGCTGTATGTAGGGTTTTACCGTTGTCAATGGCTACCTCCCATCCTCTCAGTGAAAATGTTCAACGCGCTCTGCCACAGCACAGCTATTCAGCTGTCGGTTCTCGATCATGTCGGAATAGAATTCAGTGATTCTTTTGCGTCTGTCACTAACGCCCCACAATCGCGAGTTTGAAGCTCGTCACAGTTATTCAATCCTTGAATCCTACTCAGAATACCACAGACAAGGTTTAGACCTTCCGGATTCTCAAGAATGCCGCCATCAATTCTAGCTTATACCACGAAGATTCCGATTAAGGGATCCAAGAGATATCCACTCAATCTAAGGTAGAACGGAGGTGGTTGTCAGGCACACGTTCATAGGTGAGAATGATGATGAGTGTCACGGATCATCACATTCATCAAGTTGAGGAACAAGTGATATCTTAGAACAAGAATAAGCCGAATTGAATAGAAGAACAATAGTAATTGCATTAATACTCGAGGTACAGCAGAGCTCCACACCTTAATCTATGGTGTGTAGAAACTCCACCGTTGAAAATACATAAGAACAAGGTCTAGGCATGGCCGAATGGCCAGCCTCCCAAAGAGGGTTCAATCATAAAAACATGATCAAAAGATCTAAAGTGATCAAAAGATGAAAATACAATAGCAAAAGGTCCTATTTGTAGAGAACTAGTAGCTTAGGGTTTACAAAGATGAGTAAATGACATAAAAATCCATTTCCGGGCCCACTTGGTGTGTGCTTGGGCTGAGCATTGAAGCATTTTCGTGTAGAGAATCCTCTTGGAGTTAAACGCCAGCTTTTGTGCCAGTTTGGGCGTTTAACTCCCATTCTTGTGCCAGTTCCGGCGTTTTACGCCAGAATTCTTGAGCTGACTTGGAATGCCTGTTTGGGCCATCAAATCGCGCGCAAAGTATGGACTATTATACATTGCTGGAAAGCCCAGGATGTCTACTTTCCAACGCAATTGAGAGCGCGCCAATTGGGCTTCTGTAGCTTCAGAAAATCCACTTTGAGTGCAGGGGGGTCAGAATCCAACAGCATCCACAATCCTTTTCAGCCTCTGAATCAGATTTTTGCTCAGGTCCCTCAATTTCAGCCAGAAAATACTTGAAATCACAGAAAAATACACAAACTCATAGTAAAGTCCAGAAAAGTGTATTTTAACTAAAAACTAATAAAAATATAATAAAAACTAACTAAAACATACTAAAAACATACTAAAAACAATGCCAAAAAGTGTACAAATTATCCGCTCATCACAACACCAAACTTAAATTGTTGCTTGTCCCTAAGCAACTGAAAATCAAATAAGATAAAAAGAAGAGAATATGCAATGAATTCCAAAAACATCTATGAAGATCAGTATTAATTAGATGAATGGGGCTTTAGCTTTTTGCCTCTGAACAGTTTTGGCATCTCACTTTATCCTTTGAAATTCAGAATGATTGGCTTCTATAGGAACTCAGAATCCAGATAGTGTTATTGATTCTCCTAGTTAAGTACGATGATTCTTGAACATAGCTACTTTATGAGTCTTGGCCATGGCCCAAAGCACTCTGTCTTCCAGTATTACCACCGGATACATACATGCCACAGACACATAACTGGGTGAACCTTTTCAGATTGTGACTCAGCTTTGCTAGAGTCCCCAATTAGAGGTGTCCAGGGTTCTTAAGCACACTCTTTTTGCCTTGGATCACAACTTTATTATTTCTTTTTCTCTTTTCTTTCTCTCTTTTTTTTTTGAATTCACTGCTTTTTCTTGTTTCAAGAATCATTTTTATGATTTTTCAGATCCTCAGTAACATGTCTCCTTTTTCATCATTCTTTCAAGAGCCAACATTCGTGAACAACAAATTCAAAAGACATATGCACTGTTCAAGCATACATTCAGAAACCAAAAGTATTGCCACCACATCAAAATAATTAATCTATTATAAAATTTAAAATTCATGCAATTATTCTCTTTTTCAATTAAGAACATTTTTCATTTAAGAAAGGTGATGGATTCATAGGATATTCATAACTTTAAGGCATAGACACTAAGACACTAATGATCATAAGACACAAACATGGACAAACATAAGCATGAAAATTCGAAAAACAGGAAAATAAAGAACAAGGAGATTAAAGAACGGGTCCACCTTAGTGATGGCGGCTTGTTCTTCCTCTTGAAGATCTTATGGAATGTTTGAGCTCCTCAATGTCTATCCCTTGTCTTTGTTGCTCCTCTCTCATGTTTCTTTGATCTTCTCTAATTTCATGGAGGAGAATGGAATGTTCTTGGTGCTCCACCCTTAGTTGTCCCATGTTGGAACTCAACTCTCCTAGGGAGATGTTGATTTGCTCCCAATAGTTTTGTGGAGGAAAGTGCATCCCTTGAAGCATCTCAGGGATTTCATGATGAGTGGGATCTCTTGTTTGCTCCATTCTTTTCTTAGTGATGGGCTTGTCCTCATCAATGAGGGTGTCTCCCTCTATGTCAATTTCGACTGAATAACAGAGGTGACAAATGAGATGAGGGAAGGCTAACCTTGCCAAGGTAGAGGACTTGTCCGCCACCTTATAAAGTTCTAGGGATATAACCTCATGAACTTCTACTTCCTCTCCAATCATGATGCTATGAATCATGATAGCCCAGTCTATAGTAACTTCGGACCGGTTGCTAGTGGGAATGATTAAGCGTTGAATAAACTCCAACCATCCTCTAGCCACGGGCTTGAGGTCATGCCTTCTCAGTTGAACCGACTTCCCTCTTGAATCTCTCTTCCATTGAGTGCCCTCTTCACAAATGTCTGTGAGGACTTGGTCCAACCTTTGATCAAAGTTGACCCTTCTAGTGTAAGGGTGTTCATCTCCTTGCATCATGGGCAAGTTGAATGCCAACCTTATATTTTCCGGACTAAAATCCAAGCATTTCCCCCGAACCATTGTAAGCCAATTCTTTGGGTCTGGGTTCACACTTTGATCATGGTTCTTAGTGATCCATGCATTAGCATAGAACTCTTGAACCATTAAGTTTCCGACTTGTTGAATAGGGTTGGTAAGAACTTCCCAACCTCTCCTTCGGATCTCGTGTCGGATCTCTGGATATTCACTCTTTTTGAGTTTGAAAGGGACCTCGGGGATCACCTTTTTTATGGCCACAACTTCATAGAAGTGGTCTTGATGCACCCTTGAGATGAATCTCTCCATCTCCCATGACTCGGAGGTGGAAGCTTTAGCCTTCCCTTTCCTCTTTCTAGAGGTTTCTCCGGCCTTAGATGCCATAAATGGATATGGAAAAACCAAAAGCAATGCTTTTACCACACCAAACTTAGAAGGTTTGCTCATCCTCGAGCAAAAGAAGAAAGAAGAGAGTAGAAGAAGAAGAAATAGAGGAGATGGATGTGGCTTTGTGTTTCGGCCAAGGGGGAGAAGTAGTGTTCAGGTTGTGTGAAAATGAAGGAGTGAAGAAGGGTTTATATAGGGGAGGAGAGAGGGGTAGGGTTCGGTCATATATGGGTGGGTTTGGGAGGGAAAGTGGTTTGAATTTGAATGGTGAGGTAGGTGGGGTTTTATGAAGGATAGATGTGAGTGGTGAAGAGAATAGTGGGATTTGATAGGTGAGGGGTTTTTGGGGAAGAGGTGTTAAGGTGATTGGTGAATGGGTGAAAAAGAGAGAGAGTGGTGGGGTAGGTGGGGATCATGTGGGGTCCACAGATCTTGAGGTGTCAAGGAAAATTCATCCCTGCACCAAGTGGCGAGCAAAAATGCTATTTCTGCCATTTCTGGCGTTAAACACCGGGATGGTGCCCATTTCTGGCGTTTAACGCCAACTTCTTGCCCCTTCCTGGCGTTTAACGCCAGTCTGGTGCCCCTTTCTGGCGTTAAACGCCAAGAATGGTGCCAGACTGGGCGTTAAACGCCCATTTGCTGCCCTTACTGGCATTTAAACGCCAGCAAGTTTTCCTCCAGGGTGTGCTGTTTTTCTTTCTGTTTTTCATTCTGTTTTTGCTTTTTCAATTGATTTTGTGACTTCCCATGATCATCAACCTGTAGAAAACATAAAATAACAATGGAAAATAGATAAATATAACATTGGGTTGCCTCCCAACAAGCGCTTCTTTAATGTCAGTAGCTTGACAGTGGGCTCTTATGGAGCCTCACAGATACTCAGAGCAATGTTGGAACCTCCCAACACCAAACTTAGAGTTTGAATGTGGGGGTTCAACACCAAACTTAGAAGTTGGTTGTGGCCTCCCAACACCAAACTTAGAGTTTGACTGTGGGGGCTCTGTTTGACTCTATTTTGAGAGAAGCTCTTCATGCTTCCTCTCTATGTTTACAGAGGGATATCCTTGAGCCTTAAACACAAGGGATTCTTCATTCACTTGAATGATCAATTCTCCTCTGTCAACATCAATCACAGCCTTTGCTGTGGCTAGGAAGGGTCTGCCAAGGATGATGGATTCATCCATGCACTTCCCAGTCTCTAGGACTATGAAATCTGCAGGGATGTAATGGTCTTCAACCTTTACCAGAACATCCTCTACAAGTCCATAAGCTTGTTTTCTTGAATTGTCTGCCATCTCTATTGAGATTCTTGTAGCTTGCACCTCAAAGAACCCTAGCTTCTCCATTACAAAGAAAGGCATGAGGTTTATACTTGACCCTAGGTCACACAGAGCCTTCTTGAAGGTCATGGTGCCTACTGTACAAGGTATTAAGAATTTTCCAGGGTCCTGTCTCTTTTGAGGTAATCTCTGCCTAGTCAAGTCATCCAGTTCTTTGGTGAGCAAAAGGGGTTCATCCTCCCAAGTCTCATTACCAAATAACATGTCATTTAGCTTCATGATTGCTCCAAGGTACTTGGCAACTTGTTCTTCAGTGACATCTTCACCCTCTTCAGAGGAAGAATACTCATCAGAGCTCATGAATGGCAGAAGTAAATCCAATGGAATCTCTATGGTCTCAGTGTGAGCCTCAGATTTCCATGGTTCCTCATTAGGGAACTCATTGGAGGCCAATAGACGTCCATTGAGGCCTTCCTCAGTGGCACTCACTGCCTCTTTCTCCTCTCCAAGTTTGGCCATGTTGATGGCCTTGCACTCTCCTTTTGGATTCTCCTCTGTATTGCTTGGAAGAGTACTAGGAAAGAGTTTAGTAACTTTCTTACTCAGCTGACCCACTTGTGCCTCCAAGTTTCTAATGGAGGACCTTGTTTCAGTCATGAAACTTTGAGTGGTTTTGATTAGATCAGAGACCATGGTTGCTAAGTCAGAGTGGCTCTGGTTAGAATTCTCTGTATGTTGCTGAGAAGATGATGGAAAAGGCTTGCCATTGCTAAACCTGTTTCTTCCACCATTATTGTTGTTGAAACCTTGTTGAGGTCTCTGTTGATCCTTCCATGAGAGATTTGGGTGATTTCTCCATGAAGGATTATAGGTGTTTCCATAGGGTTCTCCCATGTAATTCACCTCATCCATTGATGGGTTCTCAAGATCATAAGCTTCTTCTTCAGATGAAGCATCCTTAGTACTGCCTAGTGCAGCTTGCATTCCAGACAGACTTTGAGAAATCATATTGACTTGCTGAGTCAATATTTTATTCTGAGCCAATATGGCATTCAGAGTATCAATCTCAAGAACTCCTTTCTTCTGATTCGTCCCATTGTTCACAGGATTCCTTTCAGAAGTGTACATGAATTGGTTATTTGCAACCATTTCAATGAGTGCTTGAGCTTCTGCAGGCGTCTTCTTCAGATGAAGAGATCCTCTAGCAGAGCTGTCCAATGACATCTTGGACAGTTCCATTCGGAAAGCATGTCAGAAGGACACTTTTTGATCAATTGTTTGTATCTTTCCCAAGCTTCATAGAGGGATTCACCTTCCTTCTGTCTGAAGGTTTGGACTTCCACTCTAAGCTTACTCAATTTTTGAAGTGGAAAGAACTTTGCCAAGAAGGCATTGACTAGCTTTTCCCAAGAGTTCAGGCTTTCTTTAGGTTGTGAGTCCAACCATATCCTAGCACTGTCTCTTACAGCAAAAGGGAATAGCATAAGTCTGTAGACCTCAGGGTCAACCCCATTAGTCTTGACAGTGTCACATATTTGTAAGAATTCAGCTAAAAACTGATGAGGATCTTCCAATGGAAATCCATGGAACTTGCAATTCTGTTGCATTAGAGAAACTAATTGAGGCTTAAGCTCAAAGTTGTTTGCTCCAATGGCAGGGATAGAGATGCTTCTCCCATAGAAGTCGGGAGTAGGTGCAGTAAAGTCACCCGTCGCCTTCCTTGCATTGTTGGCATTGTTGTTGTTTTCGGCTGCCATGTCTTCTTCTTTGAAGAGTTGTGCTTTAGCTTCTCTTAGCTTTCGCTTCAAGGTCCTTTCAGGTTCAGGGTCAGCCTTAACAAGAATGCTTTTGTCTTTGCTCCTGCTCATATGAAAGAGAAGAGAACAAGAAAATATGGAATCCTCTATGTCATAGTATAGAGATTCCTTGAGGTGTCAGAGGAAAAGAAAAATAGAAGGAAGAGGTAGAAGAATTCGAACTTAGAAAGATAGAGTTCGAATTGTGCATTGAGGAGGAGTGTTAGTCCATAAATAGAAGGATGTGATAGGAGGGGAAGAAATTTTCGAAAATTAAAGTGGATTAATTAAAAGAAATTTTGAAAAAATAGTGATTGATTTTCGAAAACTAAGATTGAGAAAGAATTAAAGTGATTTTTGAAAAAGATTTTGAAATTAGAAATAAAAAAGATATGATTGAAAACTATTTTGAAAAAGATGTGATTAAGAAGATATGATTGAAAAGTTATGGTTTTAAAAAGATATGATTGAAAAGATATGATTTGAAAAACAATTTAAAAAGATTTGATTTTTAAAATTAATGACTTGGCTAACAAGAAAAGATATGATTCAAACATTAAACCTTTCTCAACAGAAAAGGCAACATACTTGAAATGTTGAATCAAATCATTAATTGTCAGCAAGTATTTTTGAAAATGGAAAGAAATTGTTTTTGAAAATATATGATTGAAAAGATATGATTTGAAAAAGATTTGATTTTGAAAAATTATGAAAACTTGAAAAAAATCTGCATTAAAAACAAAATCTTCCCTACCATTCTGGCGTTTAACGCCCAAAATGCTACCCTTTTGAGCGTTAAACGCCCAGCCAGGGGCGTTTAAACGCCAGTTTTCCTTCTTCACTGGGCATTTTGAACGCCCAGCTTTTCCTGTGTAATTCTTCTGCTGTATGTTCTGAATCTTCAATTCTCTGTATTATTGACTTGAAAAGACATAAATTAAAATTTTTTTTTTGGATTTTTAATGATGAGGAATAATCAAAATGCAACTAAAATCAAATAAACAATGCATGCAAGACACCAAACTTAGAAGTTTGTATACTACTGACACTAACAAATTGAGAATGGATATGAGAAACAACAAAACACACAAAACAAGAGAATTTAAAGATCAGAGCAAGTAAATCATCAAGAACAACTTGAAGATCAATGAAGACACATGAATGAATTCGAAAAATACAAGAAGAACATAAACATGCAATTGACACCAAACTTAAAATGAGACACTAAACTCAAACAAGAAACATAAAATATTTTTGGTTTTTATGATTTTGTAATTTTTTTGGATTTTTCGAAAATTATATGGAAAAGAAAATAAAGAGATTCAAAATTTTTAATAAGAATTCCAGGAATCATGCAATGTTAGTCTAAAGCTTTAGTCTAAAGAAATTAGACATGGCTAGCCAAGCTTCAGCAGGACAATGCATTCAAGAGCTAAATTGATGAAGATCAATCAGCTTTGGTGATGATAAGAACATCACCTTGAAACACTAGAATTCATTCTTAAAAATTCTGAAAAATACCTAATCTAAGCAACAAGATGAACCGTCAATTGTCCAAACTCAAACAATCCCCGGAAACAGCGCCAAAAACTTGGTGCACGAAATTGTGATCATCAATGGTGCCATCAACATGGTACGCACAATTGTAATCACAACTTCGCACAACTAACCAGCAAGTGCACTGGGTCGTCCAAGTAATAAACCTTACGCGAGTAAGGGTCGATCCCACGGAGATTGTTGGTATGAAGCAAGCTATGGTCATCTTGTAAATCTCAGTCAGGCATATTCAAATGGTCATAGATGATTTATGAATAAAGCATAAAATAAAGATAGAGATACTTATGTAATTCATTGGTGAGAATTTCAGATAAGCGTATGGAGATGCTTTGTCCCTTCCGTCTCTCTGCTTTCCTTCTAACTTCATCCAATCCTTCTTACTCCTTTCTATGGCAAGCTGTATGTAGGGTTTCACCGTTGTCAATGGCTACCTCCCATCCTCTCAGTGAAAATGTTCAACGCGCTCTGTCACAGCACGGCTATTCAGCTGTCGGTTCTCGATCATGTCGGAATAGAATCCAGTGATTCTTTTGCGTCTGTCACTAACGCCCCACAATCGCGAGTTTGAAGCTCGTCACAGTCATTCAATCCTTGAATCCTACTCAGAATACCACAGACAAGGTTTAGACCTTCCGGATTCTCAAGAATGCCGCCATCAATTCTAGCTTATACCACGAAGATTCCGATTAAGGGATCCAAGAGATATCCACTCAATTTATGGTAGAACGGAGGTGGTTGTCAGGCACACGTTCATAGGTGAGAATGATGATGAGTGTCACAGATCATCACATTCATCAAGTTAAGGAACAAGTGATATCTTAGAACAAGAATAAGCCAAATTGAATAGAAGAACAATAGTAATTGCATTAATACTCGAGGTACAACAGAGCTCCACACCTTAATCTATGGTGTGTAGAAACTCCACCGTTGAAAATACATAAGAACAAGGTCTAGGCATGGCCGAATGGCCAGCCTCCCAAAGAGGGTTCAATCATAAAAACATGATCAAAAGATCTAAAGTGATCAAAAGATGAAAATACAATAGCAAAATGTCCTATTTGTAGAGAACTAGTAGCTTAGGGTTTACAAAGATGAGTAAATGATATAAAAATCCATTTCCGAGCCCACTTGGTGTATACTTGGGCTGAGCATTGAAGCATTTTTGTATAGAGACTCCTCTTGGAGTTAAACGCCAGCTTTTGTGCCAGTTTGGGCGTTTAACTCCCATTCTTGTGCCAGTTCCGGCGTTTTACGCCAGAATTCTTGAGCTGACTTGGAATGCCTGTTTGGGCCATCAAATATCGGGAAAAGTATGGACTATTATACATTGCTGGAAAGCCCAGGACGTCTACTTTGCAACGCAATTGGAGGCGCGCCAATTGGGTATCTGTAGCTCCAGAAAATTCACTTTGAGTGCAGGGAGGTCAGAATCCAACAGCAACTGCAGTCCTTTTCAGCCTCTGAATCAGATTTTTGCTCAGGTCCCTTAATTTCAGCCAGAAAATACCTGAAATCACAAAAAAACACACAAACTCATAGTAAAGTCCAGAAAAGTGGATTTTAACTAAAAACTAATAAAAATATAATAAAAACTAACTAAAACATACTAAAAACATACTAAAAACAATGCCAAAAAGCGTACAAATTATCCGCTCATCAGCCACTAACGCAGGTAATCTTGGCCTAGTCCAACGTTAGTGACAAAGTTAGTGTCACTAACGTTGGCGTCTCTTTTTGCTCCACGTTAGAGTTCACGTTAACTACATTAACGTGGCCCTTAACGTAGTGATGTATGGCCTTTTGCAACGTTAGTGGTGTTAACTTTACCACTAATATTAGAGCTTCCTCTTCTTTCCACGTTAGTTCCTACGTTAGTGAAACTAACGTGACAAATAACGTGGGTTGTTATGGCTTTCGAAGGCGTTAGTGGTGATAACTTTACCACTAACATTGTAAGCTTGCTCCCTTTTTACGTTAGTGGTCACGTTAGTGATACTAACGTGGCTACTAACGTGGTCTTTCTATTCTTTCTTTGTCCTGAAATCAAACAAACAGGGTGTATCAAAGTTTTGTTCTAGGTCATGAGATCTTACATTATATAAATTGGCATTCGATTCATGCATTATTCTCATGAAATTAAGTTTTGTTCACAATGTTTGTTTGAATCAAGATGTAAGTGTACATTCACCCAAAACTTGCTTATTTCCTAATAAAATGCATGAAACTACCTAAAAATAGTAAAGAAAAGGCTAGTGAAACTGGCCAAGATGCCCTGGCATCAAGAGCGTGCCTATTGGACTTCTGTAGCGCCAGAAAAACGCGTTTGAGTGCAGTGAGGTCAGGATCCAACAGCATCTGCAGTTCTTTCTCAGCCTCTGAATAAGATTTTTGCTCAGGTCTCTTAATTTCAGCTAGAAAATATCTGAAATTACAGAAAAACACACAAACTCATAGTAAAGTCCAGAAATGTAATTTTTTCCTAAAAATATAATAAAAAGTAACTAAAACATACTAAAAACTATGTAAAAACAATGCCAAAAAGCGTATAAATTATCTGCTCATCAGTACACCTGGGAACAAGGTGTGCAACATAGCTGTAGTACCTTCTTAGGTTACATGCGTGCCAAGACCTCAAGAGCTCCCACCATTGGATGTCGGACACCTTGTAGTAATCTTTACCTAAGACTTCGACTATCTTGTAAGGTCCCTTCCAATTTGCTGCCAGCTTCCCTTCACCCAGCTTCTAGATTCCGATGTCGTTTCGGATTAGCATGAGGTCGTTAGTTATGAAGCTTCTCTTGATAACCTTCTAGTTATACCTTAGAGCCATCCTTTGTCTTAGGGCTTCTTCTCTAATCCAAGGTCTTTCTTGGACTTCTGGGAGAAGATCGAGTTCTTTCTTTTGTGCCTGCATGTTTGCTACTTCATTATATAATATAACTCTAGGTGATTCTTCATCAATTTCTATGGGAATCATTGCTTCAATTCTGTAGGCATGTCAGAAAGGTGACTCTCCCGTCGTTGAATGCGAGGTTGTCCGATATGCCCATAAGATTTGAGGGAGCTCATCCGCCAAAGCCCTTTTTACGTCTTGTAATCGGCGCTTCAACTCGGGTAGTATGACTTTATTTGTGGCTTCAACCTGTCCATTGGCCTGGGGATGTTCTACCAATGTGAATTGCTGTTTTATTTTGAGGTCGGCCACCAAGTTCCTGAAGGTTGTGTCGGTAAATTGAATTCTATTATCCGTGGTGATGGAGTGAGGAACCCCAAACCTTGTGACAATATTTTTTATAGGAATTTCCAACTTCTCTGGGTAGTGATTGTTGCTAATGGTTCTGCCTCAATCCACTTAGTAAAATAGTCAATCCCTACTATGAGGTATTTAACTTATCCCGGGGCTTGAGAAAATGGTCCAACCAGATCGAGACCCCATTTCGCAAATGACCATGGTGAGGTAACGCTGATGAGCTCCTCAGGAGGTGCAACGTGGAAGTTGGCATGCTTCTGGCAGGGTGGGCACTTCTTAATGAACTTGGCCCCTTTCCTTTGCAAGGTCGGCTAAAAGAATCCAGCTCGAATCACCTTTTTGGCTACTGATCGAGCTCTCAAATAATTCCCACATATGCCATTGTGCACGTCTTCTAAATCTTCCTTAGTGTTGAAGGTCGGAGCACACTTTAAGATGGGTGTTGATATCCCTCTTTTATATAGAACATTGTGGACCAGTGTGTAATTTTGTGCTTCCTTTATAAGTCTTCTAGCCTCCTTTTCATTCTCAAGAAGGATATCGATTTTGAGATAGTTGACTATAGAGTCATCCATCCCAAATTTTGATTGGATATGGCCATTGTATCCGAGTTATCTTCCCCTTTTGCTATTGTTGGTTCTTGTAGAGTCTCCTGGATGAGGCTTCTATTATTGACCCCTAGCTTGGTGCTGGCTAACTTGGAGATGGCATCATCTCGGGCATTTGATTCTCAGGCTATATGTCGGACTTCTCCCTCAAGAAAGTGTGTTAGCTGCTATCGGGCTCCATCTAAATACTTCTTCATCTAAATATTTCTTCATTGTGGGGTCTTTTTGTTCGCACTTCTTTGGCCAACTTCAAGCCAGCAAGTAACACTTCATATTCTGCTTGGTTATTAGAAGCAGGGAACTCGAATCTTAGTGACAGTTCTATCTGAGTTTCTTGGTCATTTTTCAGGGTGACACCTGTAATGCTGCCAGTTTTATTGGATGACCCATCTACGTACAGGCTCTAGGTAGTCGGATCTCCCAAGCTTTTAGTGTATTCAGCTATAAAGTTGGCAAGATACTGGAATTTAATTGCTGTCCAAGCTTCGTACTTTAAGTCGAACTCAGATAGTTCCATAGCGCATTGTAGCATCTGTCTTGCTAGGTCCGTCTTTTGTAGAATGTGTTTCATGGGTTGATTAGTATGGAACTTTATTGTATGAGTTGGAAATAAGGTCAGAGCCTTTGAGATGTGAGGATAAGGGCATAAGTAAACTTTTCTATCTTTTGATAGTTTAGCTCTGCCCCTTGTAAGGTTTTGCTGATAAAGTAGATAGGTTGCTATCCCTTTTTATCCTCTCAGATCAGGGCTGAAGCTATTGCTCAACTTGCTATAGTTAGGTATAGAAAGGCTTTGAAATCTTGAAAGGCCTGTTCGCTTTTTGGAGTCTACTCGAAATGCTTTCCCTTTCTAAGGATGGCATTTGAGGGTAGTGATTTTAGAGCAGACCCTGCTAGGAACCTAGATAAAGCTGCTAGCCTTCCATTTAATTGTTGGACCTCCTTGACACAGGTCAAACTCTTCATGTTAAGTATGGCTTGACATTTATCCAGGTTTGCTTATATGCTTCTTTGAGTTAGCATGAAGCCCAAGAATTTTTTTGCTTCTACTGTGAAGGCGCATTTTGTGGGGTTTAGCCTCATCCCGTACTTTCTTATCGTAGAGAACACCTCAGACAGATCGGATAATAGTGTTGAGTGCTCTTTGGTTTAGATGAGCATGTCGTCTACACATACTTCCATGAGTTCTCCTAGGTGGAAAAGAACACCTTATTCATCAGCCATTGATATGTAGCACTCGCATTTTTTAACCCGACAGGCATCACTATGTAACAATAGTTAGCTTTTGGGGTTATGAACGAGGTATTTTCTTGGTCCGGTTTGTACATCAGAATTTGGTTGTATCCCGATAAGCATCCATGAAGGACAAATACCGATAACATGAGACTGAGTCGATCAGAGCATCAATGCTAGGGAGAGGATATGGATCCTTGGGGCAAGCCTTGTTGAGGTCGGTGTAATCTACACACATCCTCTATTTTCAGTTTTAATTTTTCACCAAAATGACGTTAGCTAGCCACAATGGGTACTTCACCTCCTTTATGAATCCTGCTTCTAACAAGGCTTGTACTTGTTCTTCTACGTTTTTGGTCCCATATTCTGACGCTTTTGTTGGTAGGTCGGGAGCCCGGGTATACTTCAAGTTTATAAGACATCAGGTCGGGATCTATGCCGGGTATGTTGGAGGCTTTCCAGGCAGATAGTTCGGAATTCCATTGTAGGAGACCAATGAGCTTTTTCTTGAGTCCTTCCTCCAAGTTGGCTCCTATGCTTATTGTTTTTTCGGGATTGTCTTCGATTTGCACTTCTCCTAATTTGCCTTTAAGCTGGGGGCGTAGTTCTTCTAGAGTTCGAACACCACCAAGCTCGATGGTATTGACCTCTTTGCCCCTAGGACTTCCTCTTAGATTGAGACTTTCATTGTAACATTTACGTGCTAGCTTCTGATATCCTTTTATGGTAGCAAATCTTTCTAAAGTAGGGAACTTCATGCATAGGTGAGTAGTAGAAACAACCGCTTGAAGTCTATTCAGGGTCATCCATCCTATTAGGGCGTTGTATACCAATGCAACGTCAACCACAATGTAGTCAATGTTTAACGTTTTCAACTCATGCCCTTTTCAGAGGTAGTGTAGAGGGAGATGTACCCGAGAGGTCGAATCAGCATGTCCCCCAATCCAAAGACATTATCTGGGTATGCCTTTAGATCATTTTCCTCCAATTCGAGCTTGTCGAAGGCGGGTTTAAACAGTATATCGGTCGAGCTTCCTTGGTCTATGAGGGTCTTATGGAGGTTGGCATTGGCAAGAATCATGGTAGGCAAGTCGGGAATTTTGAGATTTCCCCAACCTGATACACATCCTTTAAACGCCTTTTTCGTGATGATTAGGATATTCCTCCTCCAGTGAATCCTCCATTGATCATGTGTATGTGTGGCTCAAGAGTTTGAGGTGGACATTCTTGTCATCCCCTTTCTTCATCTCTCTTTCTTTTCCCCTGCTCGTTGATGTGAGCGAGAACTACTACTGGTTTGGAATCGATCAAAACAAGCGTCAATTCGTTGGTAGCATAGTCCAAACTAACCACAACTCTCGCAATCAAATTGTTAAATTCAAAGGATGTCATAATTCAAAACTAATTCAAAACCGGGAATGTTAATTCCCGGGTCGTCTCCCAACGACACTTGAGATCAATGAGTGTACTGTAACATCCCGCATTTTTGAAAATATAATTATAAATAAATTGTGATTTTATTTTATTAAGTTTAAACTTTATAATTTTAAAAATTATTTTTATTAGAAATAATTAAGTAGATTCGGAGGTAATTTCATTTTAAACAAATTAAGATTCTTAAGTAATTTTATATAATGGAATATTTTGTATAATTTTAGTAATTGAAAATTAAGAAAGAATTGTACAATTTAATTTAAGTAATTTTTATTATGAATAAGTTATGACTTATTATTAATTTGGACTCTTTATTTTATAAATTGAACAATTAAGAGTAATTAAATTAGTTTTACTAATATTTGGGTTGATTTAATTAATATTCTTGTGTAATTTTACAATTGTTATTTCATATAATTTGAAATTAAGATTTAGTAATTGATGCAATATATAACTTAATTTAAGAAATTTCTATTATGAATAAATATGGTTTATTTTATTAGTTTATGCTCTTGAAGATTAATTTATTAGGAATGATTAAATTGATTTTGATAAATACTTTAGTTTTAAGACAATTAGTATTTGTGCACAATTTTGATTATAACTAGTTATTTTATATAAATTGAAATTAAAGTTTTGGTAATAGAAAAATAATAAAAATGTTATATAATTTAATTTAGACAATAGATACTTCAGGTTTAAACTGTTTTATAAAATGATTAGAATATTTATGTTATGATTTAAATTAGAAATAATTATTTGAACTCATCAATGAATTAATAAATAAAATTGTGCTAATTCTGCCAATTAGGCTCAACATCCATTGGCCTGGGTTAGCCTTTTTCCTTATTTCTGCTCCAATTGCACGCTCTATTCTGCCAATTTCTTATTAAACTGCTTTTTCTTGTTTTAATTCAACTTTGGCCTGTGCTCCGTTTTAAATTACCAGAGCTGTTTCTGCCTTTCGATTCCGTTGAATTCGAAATCTTCATTTCACTGCAACTATGGTCATTGTTGTGGAAGCTAATGCTACTGCTTTCCCAGTTATGTTGAGATGCAGTGCCCCTGCTTTCTTGGTTGAAACGGTTGTGTGACTAATAGGAATCTAGCCAACTGTCTCGCTGCAATTCTGTCTCCGACTTCTTGTAATTGCGACATCGAGGTAGGGGATTTAAAATGATTTCAATTTAAGAATGCCCGCAAGGTTTATTGAGTAAATTGCAAATAGTCTTAATTGTTGCGAATGATTAATTGATGATATGAATGCTAAGTTGTGCTTGTGAAGTGTAACTGGAATTATTGATAGTGATATTGATTGGTTGTGTAAATATTGAATTGTGGCTAAAATTGTGATTGGAATGGTTGAGATTGTGATTTGGAATTGTTGATTGGTAATATTGATTGATTATGTAGATTGGAAATAGTTTGATGACTTATTGTTGAGAATTACTGAATTTTAATGGATTATGTTGGATTTGTTGCTGTTGAGCTATTATTTGGTATATTGTAATGTTAATGAGCTTGGTTGGTGGTTGATTTGGAATTGGTTTTGAGGGGTATTAAAGGGTTGGATTTTGAATACTAAATGGTTTGCTAAAAATCAGATTCTCTTGAAATTAAACGGCAACTTTGAAAGTGAATTAGTGACTTTATAGTGACTGAAATGATAAGAATTTAAGTGTTAAGTAAATTATATTAAGTGTAATTGTGAAAACTCAATTTTGAAGGTTTTGTATCAACTAGAGAATTAGTTATGATTTTTCAAAGTTGAATTCTAAAATCTGATTTTCTGCATAATTTCTAAACTGAGTCAGTAATTTTGAAAAACTATAACTAATTCTGTGATTATCGGAATTGCATGAAACCAGGTCTGGGTTAAACTTAGGAATATAAGGAACTAAACTGGAAAATTTGAGACTTTTTCATTAAGTTTAAGATTTATGGTGAATTTTTGAATTATGGATGTCAAATCTGATTTTTCTGCAGAACGTTTAACACAGAGCAACTTGTTTCCTCTATTGGAATCTCTCCAGTTTGAATTTTGAAATGGAGCCAATTTTAAATAAAACTCTGGTCCTAATAATTTAATTTCATAAAAATTTAGAATTGTTAGAATTGTGGTTTTAAAGATATGGATTTTTAAAGTAAGGTGTATTATGCATTAAAAATCAAGTTTTGTTTTCTAAATCAGTAACTTTGAGACTTTATAATTTTTAATTCTGGAATGATATTGAGATGCAACCAATTGGAGGTGAAAGTTGAGTATGTTTAGTACATATGATTCAAATTTCAGGGTTTTTCATGTTTTAATAAGTGAGTTATGGGACTTGGAAGAGGTTGTGTTTAATGATTTGTAAAACAGAATTTTGCAGAAAATTACCTAACTTCCAAGCTACGTAACTCCTTCATTAAAAATGGTATGATACTGGAACCAATTGAGAAAGAAATTTGGATAACTTAAGTTTAACCACATTAATTTTGAAGGTGGTTGGATTCAATTTGGATTTTATATGAAATTTTGAATGTTGTATGTTGCTGTTGTTTTCTGGATATAAAATACTGTAGAACAGTCACGGTTTTGCTTATATTCCCGAAGCTAGAGTCAATGAAAAATTATGATTTTTTATTCAATAGAAAGCTTAATCTGAGACGGTCACATGGATATAAAATTTGCGTAATTCCAAATTCATTTGATATTTTAAAAACAAAATAGAAATCAGGCTGCCAAGTTGTGTTGGTAATTATTTTGGATATG
The DNA here is from genome assembly GCF_003086295.3 of Arachis hypogaea. Taxonomy (NCBI): domain Eukaryota; kingdom Viridiplantae; phylum Streptophyta; class Magnoliopsida; order Fabales; family Fabaceae; genus Arachis; species Arachis hypogaea. Next base: position 46,129,606 of record NC_092044.1, read on the forward strand.
GAATTTAAGAAATAGATTTTTTATTATCAAATATTTTTGAGAATATATTGCTGTGGCAATTGCTGAAAGAGTAGTATGATAAAAAGCAGAGGACCTGTTGAAGGGTCATTTGTTGCTTAAAGCAACCCAAGAGGTGCTTGTTTGTTTATTTATTGCATTAAGGCAACTCCAGATTTATTTGTTCGTTCATCTGCTGCATTGAGGCAGTCAGATAGATGGTGGTGCGACTACCGAGAACGCTTTCCTACGGTACAGATCCATATTTTAATTCTGTAAGGCAGAGGGGTTATTTCTTGCTACAGAAGTACCGTGACCACCTGTTCCATTTCTGTAGTGGCAGAGGGGTTATTTCCTGTATACAGAAGGTGTGTCGGCATACATTCCTGCAGTGGTAGATGTGTTATTTCCTGCGTGCAGTGGACCCTGTGGTAGCAGATGGGTTATTTCCTGTACACAGGGGTATAGCCAACTAGAAAGCCATACTCGTTTCAGCTGCTTTGGGTTACGTCGGGAGCAGATAGAAACCGACAGATGAGCTCATTACCTGCGCTAGGACTAGACATTCATCATATGCATCTATGTGACATTATTTGGTGTGTATATTGTAATTGGTTTGCCTAAATGAATAATTCTGATAACTGCTAATTGCTATACTTGATATAATTGCTCTTGATTGTGTTTGAACCTCATTACTTGTGTTTGTAACTGATTGGCTGGATTGTGGTGAATTGGGTGTTGGTTGAATTGCTTGGGCCTGAGGTCGTGATTGGATTGTGTTTGAGGTTTAGTAAGTATGAAAGATTGAGCTGGTTTAGCATAGACTTAATGAACCTATGCTTGGAACATATTAGTCATTCATACGGTCTAGGAAAACTTTTAAGAATTTCATAAAGGAAAATATGGGTTTAGAATTTTGGATAATTAACTGAAGCTTTATAAGATTTTGGATTTTTGAATGTTGTGTCGTTGGTTTTCAAAATAAAAGATTGATAAGGCGAGTAAAGATCATTGCAGATGAAAACGGTTTTTCTTTTAATATTTCTGAATGGAATTAACTATTTGCGTTTTATTTTTTACTTTCACGGTATTCTCGACCTCTACTGAGAACATGTGGTTTGGTTCTCACCCCCAAATTTTCCACCTTTTCGGTGACACTGGTTTGAAGACACAATTTGAAGCTGCGAGCGATTAGTAGGTTTTCTTTATGGTTTTAATTGCTTTCATAGAGTCCCCTCGCTGTTGTCCCTTGAGATTTTATTTCATATAGAGTGGTAGGTTTGGTATATTATATTTGAGTTTCATTTGGTTTTTTTTTTGTATAAGAATTATTAACAATAGTAATTATGTGATTATTATTTCTTGTAAATGTTTGAATTATGACTTTAATGAATAAAAACAAAATTTTTGGCATTTTCTTAAAACTGAAACGCAAACTTGATACAAAGGCTCAATAATTAAGTAGTTATTACTAGAGAAGGTTACGTAATGTTCTTTCTAGTAGAAATACCCTGACTTAAGCAAGGTAATTTTACTGGACGGGATGTTAGAATATGGTATCAGAGCAGTCTTTCCTGTAGAGCCTTAGGAATGGACTGACTATGCTTCATTGCATACTCTGGGTGTTTGTCATGCTTTGTGACTTGTTCTGGTAACAAGAGTTTGAGTTTATATGCATGACTGTCTAGTGATTAACGCTATTAGTTTACCGTTGCATACCTCATTGTATCAAGTTTGGCCAAATTAATACTGATGATTTATGTATTTGGGAACACTAATAGATAACGCGAATCACGAGGTATTGGGGGACGTTAGAAACTAAGTTCTAGAGACTAGTTCCATTTCGACGTATGATCTTTATTCGTGCTTAGCGTTATTTCTTTCTCTACTATTTGTATTGGAATTTCTAGTTTTTGATCTCTTTCTTGCTAACTTTGTGTTATCACTCGTACATGTCCTTGCTTGACTCTGTATCTGGCTACTGTTTGAATCTTTTGAAACATTTATCCTTACCTTATGTTCTGAGGGTTACCTGAAACTGTAGGTCGATCTCGGTCGAGATCTTCTGTGTTAGTCGGAGTCGACGTGTCCGGCAGGTGTACAGTGGCCAGAGCTGGTGTGTCCGACTTGTGGAACTGAGAGTGCTGCTGATCCTTTGTCACTGAAGGGTGGGGGGTACCTGCAAGGGACTCCGATGCTTAAGTTAGCAAGTGTATTAAGCAGGTATTGAGTAGAATCAGAGTATGAGTTATACCTGGGTGCTCCAGTGTATTTATAATGGTGTGGAGTGACCTTTTTAGATAAGATAAGTTAGTTATCTTATCTTATCTTATCTTTATCTTTGAGTGAGGTCATCTTATCTTCAGGGGAACCGCCTTTATCTTTCTGGGCTTTGGCTGCCTTTAGATTGGGCTGTGTTTCTTCGTTTTGGGCCTGCTTTAGGCTCCTTTGGCGAGTTGGCCAAGCTCTTTGAGAAGAGGTCGAGCATTTGGCCGAGCTCTTTTGAGAAGAGGTTGGATAGTCTGACTTCAAGAGGTCGGTCGGCTTCTCGCTAAACATCCCGGGTCGGACAGCTTGACCCAGGGTATAAACAGTGCTCCTGCTTGAGTTCGATCTTTCCATGAGATCGTGCTTTTCAGAGCTTCGATCTCTTTGGAAGTAGTGCTCAAGCATCTGTCTTGCTTGTTTCTTCATTGCTTTACAATCTTGTAGATTTTCTAGAGGTTTGGTACTTCACAGTCGAACCTCTTTTGAATGGTAGCGTGGGTTTTCTACCCTTGCCTTCTGGATCACGCCTTGCTTTAAGTTTGTGTGACAACCCTCTGCTTTGGCAAAGTTGTCCTTGCGACTTGATATCCAGACTTTTAGTGATTTGTCCAATGACGTTTTAGTGTTCTTTATATAGAACCTTTTTTGTTAGTCTTGGATGATGTTCGTAGCCCTGTTTGAGATTGTGCCTTCTTTGAGTGGAGTTGTATCCCTTTTTGCTAAGCACATTTGAGCCTTAAGTTGTTTCCCAACCTTTTGGCTTGTTCTTTTTTTGAAGTCTTACTTGCGCCTCTTCTTTAGCTGACGTCGACCTGTATGACTTTGCCCCTGCTTGAGTTCGGACATTTCCGTGAGACCGTGCTTTCAGAGTTTCGATCTCTTCGGGGAAGTCGTGCTCAAGCATCCTGACTTTGGTCGATCATTGAGTAGTTTCTCCTTGTGCGAGTCTGGTATTGCCCCTTTTACTTTGTTGAGGGGACTTTTCAGCCTTCTTCCAACTTGTTTGTCTTTGCTGTTCGGGCTTTTTAGTCATAATCCAACAACTTTTTAGGTAGTGTTCCGATGGGGAACCTTTTTATAGTTTGTTTGGATGACTTTTTAGCTCTGTCTTTGAGGCTGTGCTTTTTGCTTTTTAAGTAGTGTCTTTTTTCAAGACTTCGTACCTTTTAGCAAAACATTCCTGGCCTTTCTCTGGCCGTTTGTGAGATGTCTTTGTCCGTTTTTGTGGATCTTTGTAGAGTGTCGGTACTTTGTTGTCCAACCTCTTTTGATCACTTCTGATTTTGTCCACTTTCTGCTTGGTCGAGGTGGTCCTTGGGGCAAATTTGTCTGACGACCTTTTAGTGTTTTCGTAGAACACTTTTTAGTCATTCTGAACAATTTTGATAGCCTTGTCGTGGAGCCGTGGCTTTTTGGGCGGAGCTATGTCTGTTTTAGCGCACGTTTTTCGTTGGTCCGACTTCTTCTTGTCGGTCCAAGCTGTAGCTTTGGTTGGTCTGACTTCTTCTTGTCGGTCCAAGCTGTAGCTTTCGCTGGTCCGACTTCTTCTTATCGGTCCAAGCTGTAGCTTTCGTTGGTCCGACTTCTTCTTATCGGTCCAAGCTGTAGCTTTCGTTGGTCCAACTTCTTCTTGTCGGTCCAATCTGTAGCTTTCCAAGTTATTTCTATAATCCTCTTTCTTGGACCTTGTCCAGGTCTCTTTCAGGGATTACTTTTATAACTTTTGTGTTGTGGGCCAACTTTCGTCGTGTCGGGGCTCTCCTGAGTTATTTCTGTAATCCTCTTTCTTGGACCTTGTTCAGGTCTCTTTCAGGGATTACTTTTATAACTCTTTTGTCATTTGGGCCGATTTTGTCATGTCGGGTCTTCCTAAGTTATTTCTGTAATCCTCTTTCTTGGACCTTGTTCAAGTCTCTTTTAGGGATTACTTTTATAACTTTTGTCGTTTGAGCCAACTTTGTCATGTCGGGCTCTTCTAAATTATATCTATAATCCTCTTTCTTGGACCTTGTTCAGGTCTCTTTCAGGGATTACTTTTATAACTTGTTTTGTAGGAGACCGACTTTGTTAGGTCGATCTCTTCTAAGTTATTTTTGTAATCCTCTTTCTTGGACCTTTGTTAGGTCTCTTTCAGGGATTACTTTTATAACTTGTCTTGTAGGAGACCGACTTCGTTAGGTCGATCTCTTCTAAGTTATAGCAATTCCTCTTTAATAGGGTTGGCCAGACCTCATTCCGGGGATTTGCTGATAACTTGGGTTGACTTGGTTCGACTTTTTAGTGTCGGCCAGTCTTTTTAAGTTATTATATAGCAATTCATAAGACCTCGTCAGGTTCTTTTTGGGATCACTTTCGATAACTTCTTGCATTATTCTGTGTTTATCGTTGCCGATTCGTAGATGGTGGTTTCTGTCCCGGTTTGATCGTCCTTTAGGTGAATCGCGTTTTCACCTTTGTCGGATGATCATTCCTATCGAGATCGTACAGTGAATCTGTTCTTCACTTTCTGTCGATCTGTTGCTTTATAATCGGACGATGAATGCTTCAGATTAATGCGTCTTGGGAATTTGTAGAGCAGTGAATTTAGTTTTCACTTTGTCGACCTTTGTCGAAATCAAACGATGAATTCGGTCTTCATCGTGGTCGGGCGGTGAAGTTGGTTTTCACCTTGCCGACCTGTCGCTTTGTAATCGGACGATGAATTTGGTTTTCATCTTGCCGACTTTGTCGTGATCGGGCGGTGAATTTGGTTTTCACCTTGCCGACCTTTGTTGTGATTGGGCGGTGAATTTGGTTTTCACCTTGCCGACCTGTCGTAATTGGACGTCTTGGTAGGAAACTTTTTAAGGAATCTGCGAACTTTTAAACAATAAAATGAATAAGAGTGTGTACATGTTAGTCCTTACCATTCTAGGTCAAGCAATCTTTTTGGATCTCGGCCTGGCGCCCTTTTTAGATTGCAGGCATGCCATGACCATGGTAGCTCTTGCCCCTCGAGGTCGGATACTCTGTCGTAGCCTTTCCCCAGTTCCTCTGAACACTTGGTATGGTTCTTTCCAGTTGGCTGCTAGCTTCCATTTCCCTAACCGACCTTATGATTCTATCTTGAGGCCATTTGACGCTTTAACACTTCCTTCCTAATCCGAGTAGGTCGAGTTCTTCCCTTTGGTTTTGGGAGTTGACCTCTTTATTGTAGAGGATCATTCTGGGGGATCCTTCTTCGATCTCTACTAGGATTATTGCCTTCACTCCGCGTGGTGAAGTGTGGAGTTGTTTGATATACCCATAGGACTTGTGGGAGCTCTTTAGCCCAAGCTCCCCATTGATCTGAAGAACTTTGGTTCTTTCTGTAAAAAGTTTGCGTCTTTGATCATTTGTTGTGACTTTGCTTTTGTCGTTCTCCTTTTGAGGAGAATATGTGCTTTGCTTAAGATTTGGTTGCTGTTCCTGTTTCTTTTCATCGTTGCCTGACTCTTTTTGTACAAAAGTTTGACCTTTTGTGTTGACCTTTTATTTGAGAGGTGTTCAGACTGTTTGGGTATAGATTGTCAGCTTATTTTCTCTGTGTTCTTGCCCTGTTGTTGCCTCTAAAGGGTGCCCCTGGACTTTCGTGTGAGTCCTGGGGTTTCTCTTTTACTGCTGTATCTGATATCTGATGTTTTGCTGTTACTATCCGAGTTATTTCCTTATTTGTCCGAGTTGTTTGGTAATAACCCCATGGTTGACCTATGTCTTCTTGAAAAAATATTGCTGAGATGTCTACTAAGATCCTGGATAGCATGTCTGATTGACTGGATTCCATAGTTGTAATGCGTGTTACTGTGGCTGACCCTGAGTACTGTGTGCGATTTAGGAGGTTCCGTAGAATTTGTAAGGATAGGGATGAGGAGGAGAATTATGAGCTGGTGTCGCCAGACTCTGAGGAGAGGGTTTGTTTTCCTTCCTTGTTGTGGTCTTGTAATGTAGCCTGGATGAGGCTTCTATTATTGCCCCCTGGTTTAGTGTTGGCTGATTTTGAAAGTGTATCAGCTTGGGCATTCTGCTCCCGAGGTATGTGTCAGACTTCATATTCCCCAAATTGTCCGAGCTGTTGGTACTGACTGATTTTGAAAGTACATCAGCTCAGGCATTCTGCTCCTGAGGTATGTGTCGGACTTCATATTCCCCGAAATGTCCGAGCTGTTTTCTGTTTTTGTCCAGGGTCCCCCGAATTGTCCGAGCTGTTCTTTGGTTTTGTCCAAGGTCCCCCGAATTACCCAAGGTATTTTTTCATGATGGGATCCTCAGCTTGGTTGCTCCCTTCTATTTGTAAGGTGACTACTTGTAAATCACTGGACATAGTAAGCTCCTACCTTCTTAGCTAGCCTTAAACCAGCGAGTAGTGCCTCGTATTCAGTTTGGTCATTTAGCTTGATTTGGCTTCCCTGATTGCTTTATATAATTATGCCTACACCACTCCCGGTTTTGTTTGAAGAGTCGTCCATGTAGAGTTTCCATTTTGTAGGATTTCCCGGGGTGTCAATGTACTCTGTAATAAAGTCGGCCAGATACTATGATTTGATGGCTGTCTGAGCTTTATGTCGAAGATCGATTTCGGATAACTTGACTGCCCACTGTAGAATTCTTCCTGCTAAGTTTGTTTTCTGTAGGATGCCTTCTATGGGTTGGTTGGTCCGAACTCTGATAGTGTGAGCTTGAAAGTATGGGTGGAGTCATCAAGAAGTGAGTATAAGGGCGTAGGCAAACTGTTCTATCTCTTGATAGTTTAGTTCGGCCCCTTGTAGAGCCTTGATGATGAAGTAGACGGGTTATTGCCCACTTTTGTTTTCTTTAACTAGTGTAACTTCCCACTACGAGGTATAATATGAGCTTTTCACTTTCCCTTGGTCGGGTAAGAATGAGTGGTTGCCCCAAGAATTTTCAAAATCTTGGAAGGCTTGTTTGCACCCCGTTGTCCTATTCAAACCTCTCTCCCTTCCTTAATATACCTCTTTGAGGTGTCCTTTGCGAGATGATTTAGACATCCCTCCTCCTGCGAATCCTCTATGAACATGTCTCTCAGGGGTGTGAGGTGGACGTTCAACTCGTTTGACCTCTTTAGTGTGAGACGTTTTTGACTTGTCCGACCTCTTTGGTGTGAGGTGGACCTTCAACTTGTCCGACCACTTTGGTGTGAGATGGACTTTCAACTTTGTCCGACCTCTTTGGTGTGAGGTAGACCTTCAACGCGTCCGACCTCCTTTGTGTGAGGTGGACCTTCAGCGCGTCCGACCTCGTTGGTGTGAGGTGGACCTTCAACGCATTCGACCTCTTTGGTGTGAGGTGGACCTTCAACGCGTCCGACCTCTTTGGTTTTGGATTGGGCGAGGTGGTGGGATCTTCTCAGTGTTGCATATTTCTCGGTAGACATCCACAAGAGACACCCGAAGGGGTGTAATTGTGGTATTTTCTAGGCTTCTCTCCATGTTGATCTTCTTTTTTCTTGGACTCATTATCCTTATCCCGAGAGGAGTAGGAATGTTCTGTTTTTGAGATCTCTCCTAGTCGAGAGTTTTTCTCCATGTTGATGTACTTTTCTGCTCGTTCTTGTACCTCGTTCAGAGATGTTTTGGGTGCTTCTTGGATATTGAGTGGCTAAAAGGTCCTTCTCGTAGACCATTGATGAAGCCCCTGATAGCTGCTTCTGTTGGCAGACTTTATATGCCCAGACATGTTTTGTTGAATCTTTTCATGTAGTTGCGAAGGCTCTCTCGATCTCCTTGCTTGATCCCTAATAGACTTGGGGGCGTGTTTAGCCTTATCTTTTTGGATGGAGAATAACGGATTGCATCTGAGGCCTCCATGAGATGCATCCTGCTTCTGAAATTGTTAAGATGATGGCTTGGATCTGATGTGCTGTTTGTACGGAGTCATGTCTGGAGCTTTGAAGTCCTTTGGGACCTTTAGCTTTCATGATCTCTTTGGTGAATGGATCCTTGTTCTTGCAGGAGCTATCCTCATAAGAGGATCGATTAGCTTTGGCCTTGAGATCGGCTTCGAGTTTTAGGAGTTTGTTCTCCAATTCCCGGCGTCGCTTTATCTCCCTTTGTAGGTCTTTCTCAGGCTCTCGTTGATGTTGGGCTTCTTCTTCCAGTTGTTTTAAACGGTCTTGAAGCGCCTCCATGGCTCCCGTGTTTGGAGAATCCTTTTGTTGTTAAGTTGAGTAGTATCCTTTGGTGTAGTGTCCGCGTTTTTATGCGGCGTTCTATCCTCTAGATCTGAATCGTGGTCATTGTCATGGTCATCCGCCATGGTGATGGGATGACTTCCAGGTTCCCCGGCAACGGCGCTAATGTTGCGAGGGTTACCTGAAACTGTAGGTCGAACTCGGTCGAGATCTTCTGTGTTGGTCGGAGCCGACGTGTCCGGCAGGTGTACAGCGGCCGGAGCTGGTGTGTCCGACTTGTGGAACTGAGAGTGCTACTGATCCTTTGTCACCGAAGGGTAGGGGGTACCTGCAAAGGACTCCGATACTTAAGTTAGCAAGGGTATTAAGCAGGTATTGAGTAGAATTAGAGTATGAGTTATACCTGGGGGCTCTAGTGTATTTATAATGGTGTGGAGTGACCTTTTTAGATAAGATAAGTTAGTTATCTTATCTTATCTTATCTTTATCTTTGAGTGAGGTCATCTTATCTTCAGGGGAACCGCCTTTATCTTTCTGGGCTTTGGCTGCCTTTAGATTGGGCTATGTTCCTTTGTTTTGGGCCTACTTTGGGCTCCTTTGGTGAGTTGGCCGAGCTCTTTTGAGAAGAGGTCGGATAGTCTGACCTGAAGAGGTCGGTCGGCTTGTCGCTAAACATCCCGGGTCGGACAGCTTGACCCAGGGTATGAACACCTTACAAACTCTATGCTCCTTGCTTTGAACTTGGATTTATTTCGATGCAACATACCATTTCTTGTAATTTCCTTCTTGAGTACTTGTTTCAGATTCCCTTTGAGAAAAATTTCAATTTAAATCTTTTTTTATTTGACTGTATCTACAACCCTTGCTTAAATTTTGATGGGATTGTTTAATTTTCAGCCTAGACTTTCTTACATAAACTTTGAAACTTCTTTATATAGTTCAATCTTGTTTGTTTGTGATATACCACTTATTTTTTTATTGATTTATAGAAAATTTTATTTCAGAATTTATTCTTTGAATAGAAGCTGACTTTTTTCCAACTTTACCATAAGTTTATGGCTATCCTTACCTAATTATGTACTTAAGTATCCTCCAAGATTTTTAAAGAAACTATTTTGCCCTTAACATCAAACAATCTTTAATTTACAAACCATGCATGATTTGTTTGGATTTGAAATTAAAATCAGTATAACGTATAATTTATACTAAGTTTAGTACTTTTGGAAAAATATTGGATTTATATATATTCTTTTGAAAAAGACAAACTAATTCCCTGTATTTCAAAATTGAAGTTGTTCTAAATTGTTACACTATTTTTCCTAATAATGTTCATATTGAAACGGTTCGATTTAAAATTTCTTCCTAAGCTTCGGACTAACTCCCTTTATGCTCCATTTCATTGCTTATATATATGTCCTTGTTTGTTGATGATTTCACGCATTCCTTCAAATCCTTTCAAAATACCATCTTGTACAATTGCGAACTTGAGTATTCTTCCAATTTCTCACATAAACCTTTCGTGCCGTTTGTCTTTCTCTTCTCATGTTTCGTATTTCTTATATGCGCTAGTTCTTAGGGATGCGATTTGTGGGTGCGAAAAGTGAATTTGGTTAGTATACGAAGTAATAAGGAGTTGTGGAGTTTTGAGACGACGAAAGGAAGTGATCATATTTTGTTAAAAGTTGTGAACGAATATTGTGCCAATTTGATTTAGATTTTAAAATTTTTCTTGTGTTAAGTTATTTTTTCAACCTTGCATTACCTAGTATATTTTCTTCTATGTTTATGTGATATGATTTTCTTGGTATCTTTAAAAAATTTCAAAAGGGGATGTGAATATAAATCTTTTCTTCATCTTATATCAATTTTCGAGGGCAAAAATTTTTGTAAGTTGGATATTATGTAACATCCCACATTTTTGAAAATATAATTATAAATAAATTGTGATTTTATTTTATTAAGTTTAAACTTTATAATTTTAAAAATTATTTTTATTAGAAATAATTAAGTAGATTTAGAGGTAATTTCATTTTAAACAAATTAAGATTCTTAAGTAATTTTATATAATCGAATATTTTGTATAATTTTAGTAATTGAAAATTAAGAAAGAATTGTACAATTTAATTTAAGTCATTTTTATTATGAATAAGTTATGACTTATTATTAATTTGGACTCTTTATTTTATAAATTGAACAATTAAGAGTAATTAAATTAATTTTACTAATATTTGGGTTGATTTAATTAATATTCTTGTGTAATTTTACAATTGTTATTTCATATAATTTGAAATTAAGATTTAGTAATGGAAGCAATATATAACTTAATTTAAGAAATTTCAATTATGAATAAATATGGTTTATTTTATTAGTTTGTGCTCTTGAAGATTAATTTATTAGGAATGATTAAATTGATTTTGATAAATACTTTAGGTTTAAGTCAATTAGTATTTGTGCACAAATTTTGATTATAACTAGTTATTTTATACAAATTGAAATTAAAGCTTTGGTAATAGAAAAATAATGAAAATGTCATATAATTTAATTTAGGCAATAGATACTTCAGGTTTAAACTGTTTTATAAAATGATTAGAATATTTATGTTATGATTTAAATTAGAAATAATTATTTGAACTCATTAATGAATTAATAAATAAAATTGTGTTCCGAGATTAATTTTCACAATATTATATTTAAATCATAAATTATCATTTTATCTTGAAAATTTTGTAAAATTCAGATATTAATCCTATATATTTTATTCTAACCCTAACTCTATATTTCTTATTTTTAAGTACTATTATCATCTAACACGTATACTCTTCACCCAATTACTTAACACCATGGTTCTGAAAACCGAACCGGATCGACCGGTTTAACCGGAATAACCGGGAACCGGTCACCTAACCAGTCCGGGTAATGTTAAAAATCGCCCCACAAAAAACCGATAAAAAACCGGTCGATCCGGCAGTTAATCGGTAAACCGAAAGAACCGTCCGATTTTTTTGCGGTTTTTGGTTTGAAAGTTAAGATGCTAAACGACGTCGTTTTGGCGAAAAAAAAAAAGTGGAAGGAAGCCCTAAATCCCTATTCAGTTTCCACTTTCCAGTCTCCAGTCCTTCTCCCATCTCCTTCTTTCTCCCGAAACCAAAACAGAAACCCTAGCCTCATCGCCGATCGTCGAAAGCCGCAAGGAATGAGTCACCGCCGCCGTCCGTCGCAGTCAGGGGAAGCACAGAAGCCTCTCCTCCCAACCCCTAGATCCCCTTCACCAGTTCTCCCAGCCCTAGACTCACTGCCATATCACCTCCGCCGTCTCAACTACTTGAAGCTGCCGTCCCTACTGCATCTCGTCTCGCGTGCTTCCTCCGGTGCGCAGCCGCTGTTCCGCTGCGCCGGCTCTGCTCCTCTGCTCTAGTTCCGCCGCGCACCACCCTCCTGGGCTCCAATTCCGTGGCGGTCCAGGCCACCTCTTCTCCAGTTCCACGGTGGTCCAGGCCACCTCTTCTCTAGTTCTGCCGCGTCCAACCTTCCGTCGTGCTCCCTCACCTCTGTGCTCTAGAAGAGAAGGTATTTTTTTTACTGTAATTGTTGTTTTAATTTTTCTTCTTCAATTATTGTTGTTATCGCCGTGGTCTAGGATTGTTGATGATATTCTTGATTCTGTTATACTGTTGTTGGTCGGTTGTCTAATTTTTTTTACAGTGAGTGATTTTCTGTTCTTGAACTTGTTCTGGAGATTATTTGGCTTGATAATTTGTCAATTTGTTGAATGGGAAACTAATTATTAATTTAGTTATGCTGCTTACTGCTTACTGCCGAGTATTACAATATGCCTAGCCTAAAGATTCTCAAGTTTTATCAAGCTTCACATCTAAGACAGTCGAGTGTATACGTTCCCACAATTTTAGAGTCGTTTTCTGGCAAAACTCAGGTATTTTGAGTGGAATAGTCATCCTCTGAAATCTCTATCATCAAATTTTAGTGCAGAAATTAAAAGCTTTACCTTCATTTGGTATTTGGCTTTGTTGCCCAGCTTGCCTCTGAAATCTCTATCTTCAAATTCAATATGATTGTTGCAGAACATTTTGGCAGTGATTTTCATTGTACAACTTCTATTGGTCTTTATCCACAGCACTGTCTCAATTTATTGACTTCTCAATTTATCGTGCATAAACTGAGATTTGAAAAACATGTGTTGGATTTTGCCTTTTGACCCACTTTTGTGTTTACTTATTCCACTCACTATATGAAATATGTAATTTTTTTTTTGTGGCTATTCCTGATGAATGAAGAAATCCACCATTAATGAGCTGCCGATTACTTCCATCATTTTTCCTGTATATTGTTTTTGAAATATATTGCAATTTGTTTAATTTTGCAGATCTATTATATGCTTATGAATGGCGTGGCTGGAGCTTGGAAAGAAGGTAAGTTATCTTTTAATTTTATAGTATATTATTTTCATTTAAAAAAAAAGGTTACACAGCTTGCAGGAGATCAGGCTGTTCCCATAAATAATGTTATGCCATATAATTTAATGACATAATTTTATTTACTGACAATGTACTGTTTAATACATGAGTGCAAAGAATTTATATGAATATTTCTAGAGCTTTGAATACTTCTTCATTTAGGCGTGTGGCAGGGTCAAGCAGTGGACCTATTCAACTTTTATGTGCATAACATTCTTGACCAATAGCCATTCATAGCCCCGAAAGCAATGACATTGTTTTGGAATTTTTTTTGTTTAGGTTGGTTTATGTTTCTAACATTCTTTGGTACGTTTTCACATGTAATTCATGGTTAAACCTAATGCTTAGTTGCAAAACCTCATTATTTGTGCTAAATTATGGTATGAGGGACGAGGTGGAATGTTGAATGCGTTCCATTATTAACAATCTATTATAACAAGTCACCTTCATTGTACTTCTGATTTGGATAATATAATCAAATCTCAGTTGAACAACAACGTGAGTGTTCTTAGTTTTTTTTGTTTAGTTATAAACTTTGATGTTTGAAGTTGTTTGTGAACCTCTAATATTAAGTAATGGATAATTTATTATGTGAAATTTTAAATTTTATTAAGTTAGAAATTATTGAATTTATATATTTAAAATTATTTTTAGGTTTTTTAATAATTTTATTTAATATTTAATTAAACCGGTTAAACCCCAGTTGAACCTCGGTCGAACCAGTAAACCATTAAACCAGTGAACTCACCGGTTTTTTGACCGGTCCGTTCTCGCAACCTTGCTTAACACACGTAGGTACACTAACCCCTCCCTTATTCCTCCACGCTTCTTTTTTCCCCACCATTCATTCATGGATGAATGCAATCCACACAAATAAACTTATCAACACAGACAAGAAAGAAATAAGAGAAAACAAGGGAAGAGAGGTCGAGAGAGAGCGAGACGCAGAGGGAAGAGGGGAAGGGAGAAGCAGTGCCGGCGGGTAACATAGGCAGCGTCGCTGCTGTTGCTGTCATATAGGAGAGTGTGGGAGAAGTGGAGGGCAAGAAGGAGAAGGATGGTGCGCTGTTGGAGCCACATCACCGCCGTCCCTCCCAGTCACCTCCGTTGTTAAACTTCCATCGCCGTCGCCACTGTTCAACCCACCATCAGGGAGAGGCACTTCCATCGAACCCTAGCTATCACTATCGCCTCTGCACACAAAGAAGGGGCTGGTGCCACTGTTGCCACTGTTGCCATCGATTTGGAGTTGCCATAGACACAGTTGTTTCTACTTCTAGTGCTCATTCTTCTGACAGTTGGAGTTGCTGTGGAATTGAGCCATTGGCGTGGTGTTGCTGCTGCCGGAACCATCGGGAATGATTGCTAGGAATCACTGCTGCCCTGTTCCAGTTCTAATTAGGTTCAACATCCATTGGCCTGGGTTAGCCTTTTCCCCTTATTTTTGCTCCAATTACACGCTCTATTCTGCCAATTTCTTATTAAACTGCTTTTTTTTTGTTTTAATTCAACTTTGGCCTGTGCTCCATTTTAAATTACCTGAGCTGTTTCTGCCTTTCGATTCCATTGAATTCGAAATCTTCATTTCACTGCAACCATGGTCATTGTTGTGGAAGCTAATGCTACTGCTGTCCCAGTTATGCTGAGATGTAGTGCCCCTGCTTTCTTGGCTGAAATGGTTGTGTGACTAATAGGGATCTAGCCAGCTGTCTCGCCGTAATTCTGCCTTCGGCTTCTTATAATTGCGACATCAAGGTAGGGGGTTTAAAACGATTTCAATTTAAGAATGCCCGCAAGGTTTATTGAGTAAATTGCAAATAGTTTTAATTGTTGCGAGTGATTAATTGATGATATGAATGCTAAGTTGTGCTTGTGAAGTGTAATTGGAATTATTGATAGTGATATTGATTGGTTGTGTGAATATTGAATTGTGGCTGAAATTGTGATTGGAATGGTTGAGATTGTGATTTGGAATTGTTGATTGGTGATATTGATTGATTATGTAGATTGGGAATAGTTTGATGACTTATTGTTGAGAATTACTGAATTTTAATGGATTATGTTGGATTTGTTGCTGTTGAGCTATTATTTGGTATATTGTAATGTTAATGAACTTGGTTGGTAGTTGATTTGGAATTGGTTTTGAGGGGTATTGAAGGGTTGGATTTTGAATACTAATTGGTTTGCTGAAAATCAAGTTCTCTTGAAATTAAACGGCAACTTTGAAAGTGAATCAGTGACTTTATTGTGACTGAAATGATAAAAATTTAAGTGTTAAGTAAATTATATTAAGTGTAATTGTGAAAACTCAATTTTGAAGGTTTTGTATCAACTAGAGAATTAGTTATGATTTTTCAAAGTTGAATTCTAAAATCTGATTTTCTGCATAATTTCTAAACTGAGTCAGCATTTTTGAAAAGCTATAACTAATTCTGTGATTATCAGAATTGTGTGAAACCAAGTCTGGGATAAACTTGGGAATATAAGGAACTAATTGGAAAATTTGAGACTTTTTCATTAAGTTTATGATTTATGGTGAATTTTTGAATTACGGATGTCAAATCTGGTTTTTCTGCAGAACGTTTAACACAGCAGCAACTTGTTTCCTCTATTGGGATCTCTCCAGTTTGAATTTTGAAATGGAACCAATTTTAAATAAAACTCTGGTCCTAATAATTTAATTTCATAAAAATTTAGAATTGTTAGAGTTGTGGTTTTAAAGATATGGATTTTTAAAGTAAGGTGTATTATGCAGTAAAATCAGGTTTTGTTTTCTAAATCAGTAACTTTGAGACTTTATAATTTTTAATTCTGGAATGATATTGAGATGAAACTAATTAGAGGTGAAATTTGAGTATGATTAGTACGTATGATTCAAATTTCAGAGTTTTCTATATTTTAATAAGTGAGTTATGGGACTTGGAAGAGGTTGTGTTTACTGATTTGTAAAACAGAATTTTGCAGAAAATTACCTAACTTCCAAGCTACTTAACTCCTTCATTAAAAATGGTATGTTCCTGGAACCAATTGAGAAATAAATTTGGATAAGTTAAGTTTAACCACATTAATTTTGAAGGTGGTTGGATTCAATTTGAATTTTATATGAAATTTCGAATGTTGTATGCTGCTGCTGTTTTCTGGATTTAAAACACTGCAGAGCAGTCACGGTTTTGCTTATATTCCCGAAGCTAGATATCAATGAAAAATTATGATTTTTGGTTCAACAGAAAGCTTAATCCGAGATGGTTGCATGGATATAAAATTTGTGTAATTCTGAATTCATTTGATTTTTTAAAAACAAAATAGAAATTAGGTTGCTAAGTTGTGTTGGTAATTATTTTGGATATGGAATTTAAGAAATAGATTTTCTATTATCAAATATTTTTGAGAATATATTGCTGTGGCAATTGCTGAAAGAGTAGTATGATAAAAAGCAGAGGACCTGTTGGGTCATTTGTTGCTTAAAGCAACCCAAGAGGTGCTTGTTTGTTTATTTATTGCATTAAGGCAACTCTAGAGTTATTTGTTTGTTCATCTGCTGCATTGAGGCAGTCAGATGGATGGTGGTGTAACTACCGAGAACGCTTTCCTGCGGTACAGATCCATATTTTAATTCTGTAAGAAAGAGGAGTTATTTCCTGCTACAGAAGTACCGTGACCACCTGTTCCATTTCTGTAGTGGCAGAGGGGTTATTTCTTGTATACAGAAGGTGTGTCGGCATACATTCCTGCAGTGACAGATGTGTTATTTCCAGCATGCTGTGGACCCTGTGGTGGCAAAGGGGTTATTTCCTGTACACAGGGGTATAGCCAACTGGAAAGCCATACCCATTTCAGCTGCTTTGGGTTACGTCGGGAGCGGGTAGAAACTGACAGATGAGCTCATTACCTGCGCTAGGACTAGGCATTCATCATATGCATCTATGTGACATTGTTTGGGTGTGTATATTGTAATTGGTTTGCCTAAATGAATAATTCTAATAACTACTAATTGCTATACTTGATATAATTGCTCTTGATTGTGTTTGAACCTCATTACTTGTGTTTGTAACTGATTGGCTGGATTGTGGTGAATTGGGTGTTGGTTGAATTAATTGGGCCTGAGGCCATGATTGGATTGTGTTTGAGGTTTAGTAAGTATGAAAGATTGAGCTGGTTCAGCATAGACTTAATGAAGCTATGCTTGGAACAGATTAGACATTCATACGGTCTAGAAAAACTTTTAAGATTTTCATAAAGGAAAATATGTGTTTAGAATTTTGGATAATTAACTGAACCTTTATAAGATTTTGGATTTTTGAATGTTGTGCCGTTGGTTTTCAAAATAAAAGATTGATAAGGTGAGTAAAGATCATAGCAGATGAAAACAGTTTTTCTTTTAAATATTTCCGAATGGAATTAACTATTTGCATTTTATTCTTTACTTTCACGGCATTCTTGACCTCTACTGAGAACATGTGGTTTGGTTCTTACCCCCAAACTTTTCACCCTTTCAGTTACACAGGTTTGAAGACGCAATTTGAAGCTGCAAGCGATTAGTAGGTTTTTCTTTATGGTTTTAATTGCTTTCATAGAGTCCCCTCGCTGTTGTCCTTTGAGATTTTATTTCATATAGAGGGGTAGGTTTGGTATATTGTATTTGAGTTTCATTTGGTTTCTTTTGTATAAGAATTATTATCAATAGTAACTATGTGATTATTCTTACTTGTAAATGTTTGAATTATGACTTTAATGAATAAAAACAAATTTTTTGGCATTTTCTTAAAACTGAAACACAAACTCCATACAAAGGCTCGATAATTAAGTAGTTAATACTAGAGAAGGTTACATAATGTTCTTTCTAGTAGAAATACCCTGACTTAAGCATGGTAATTTTGCTAGACGGGACGTTACATGTACAATTCTGGTTGTAGTGATCAAGGGGTTTTCAATAAAGAAATGAACATATAAAGCAATAAAAGAACATGAAAAATTGTAATGATTGAACTAATGAAGAAATTAAAGAACTGACTACACACTGTAAACAAGTAAAGTATAAAAGAGATTAACATAAGTGTGTATAAAAGATTGAAAGCATGAAAAGAGTCTTGGCTTGGAGTGAGCTAGGGGTCCTTCCCTTATTAGAACCACAACTATGACAATTATAATGGATTATTCTCACTTGATCAACCCTCACATCAGAAAGTAAGTTAAATGAGCATAAGTGTTCCTAACCCACAAATCCTAAATTGCTTGCTAATTGCCTTAGCAACAAATTAGCGTTAGTGGGAAGAGAACAATTAACAATCTAAGAATTGACACTAAATGTTGAACATTCCAACTCTAAGAACCCAATTGTTCACTTTCCCCAAGCCAAAAGCCAAAAATTTAGCCTAAAACCATGGTTGACATTTTGTCAAACACTTGGTGGGCAAAAACCTTAAACATGGGGAAAATGAGAAAAGGCTTGAAACTAAAAGCAACAATTGATCTCAATCAACAAGAATAACACAAGAAAGCATGAAACAAATATCAAATATCAAATTCATCAACAAGAAATTGAAATTACAAAAGAGGTAAAGTTGAACTATAACTTGAATTATAAGAAAGAGTAAGAACAATGTGTCTATAAAGAGTAATAACAAAGAGATACTTACAATGGAGGCTAGCAAAATCAAAGATAAAAAATGGAAATTGTACTTGAATGTAAAACATTAATATAAACCCTAATAGAGAAGATGAAAAACTTAGAGAAAAACTAAACTAAAAGTTTCCTACTACTACTCCTAAACTATACTAATGATATGATATGTTATAGTCTTCCTTTCCCCTTCAATATGAGCTAAATGGCTTCAGAAATGGGCCTCCAAGCCCCCAAAATTGCGAGTCACGTGCCATTTTAATGATGTAATGTGCGGACACCTGTGCGTACACATAGACTTGTGCGTCCGCACACTTTGTGAAAATCTCTTCCTGTGTGTATGCATAAGTAGCTGTGCGCATGCATACTAGACGATAATCTAACTGACCGCACGACGTGCTCGAAGCAATCCATGCACTCTGATTGGGCAGCTGTGTGTATGTGGTACACGAAATCGTGATTCACACTTTTCACAACTCCGTGCAGCTGACCAGCAAGTGCACTGGATCGTCCAAGTAATACCTTACGTGAGTAAGGGTCAATCCCACGGAGATTGTCGGCTTGAAGCAAGCTTTGGTCATCTTGTAAATCTCAGTCAGGCGGATTCAAATGGTTATGAAGCTTTGATAATTAAAAGATAAATAAACATAAAATAAAGATAGCGATACTTATGTAATTCATTGGTGGAAAATTCAGATAAGCATATGGAGATGCGTTATTCCTTCTGAATCTCTACTTTTCTACTGTCTTCATTCAATCATTCATACTCCTTTCCATGGCAAGCTGTATGTTGGGGATCAACATTGTCAACGGCTACCTCCGGTCCTCTCAGTGAAAATGGTCCTCTACGGTTTCTGTACGGCTAATCAACTGTCGGATTTCTCGTCTCGGATGAAAAATACCAGGCACAGCTACCGCATGGCTAATCAGCTGTCGGTTCTCGATCGTGTTGGAATAAGATCCAATGATCCTTTTGCGCATTGTCACTGCGCCCCACAGTCGCGAGTTTGAAGCTCGTCACAGTCATCCCTTCCCAGATCCTACTCGGAATACCACAGACAAGGTTTAGACTTTCTGGATCTCAGAAATGCTACCAATTGATTCTAGCCTATGCCACAAAGATTCTCATCTCGGATTTAGATGCTCTGTTGTCAAGAGAGACGATGTGAATCGTTGAAGAGAGATCCAAGAGATATACATTCAAGCTTGTTTTCATGTAGAACGGAAGTGTTTGTCAGGCACGCATTCATAAGTGAGAATGGTGATGAGTGTCACTTGATCATCACATTCATCATGTTCTTGTGTGCAAATGAATATCTTAGAATAAGAATAAACTTGAATTGAATAGAAGAACAATAAAACTTTGCATTAATACTCGAGGAACAGCAGAGCTCCACACCTTAATCTATGAGGTGTAGAAACTCCACCGTTGGAAATACATAAGTGATAATGGTGTTCATTGGTTTCGGCCCCAGCAATATATAATAGTCCACACTTTGCCCGAGTTTAGACGACGCAAACTGGCTTTTAACGCCAGCTTTCTGCCCTATTCTGTCGTTAAACGCCAGAAACAAGTTGCAAAGCAGAGTCAAACGCCAGAAACAAGTTACAAATTGGTGTTCAACTCCAAGGAAGACCTCTACACGTGAAAGCTTCAATGCTCAGCCCAAGCATACACTAAGTGGGCCCAGAAGCGAAGTTTTACATCATTTACTCATTTATGTACCCCTAGTAACTAGTCTAGTATAAATAGGACTTTTTGCTATTGTATTTTCATCTGGGGGATTTTTAGAACATCTTCGGATTATCTTTTGATCCTTTGATCACGTTTTGGGGGTTGGCCTCGCAGCCATGCCTGGACCTTCATCACTTATGTATTTGCAACGGTGGAGTTTCTACACACCATAGATTAAGGGTGTGGAGCTCTGCTGTTCCTCGAGTATTAATGCAATTACTACTATTTTCTATTCAATTCATGCTTATTCTTGTTCTAAGATTTTCATTCGCACTTCAACTTGATGAATGTGATGATCCGTGACACTCATCACCATTCTGACTTATTAACGCGTGCCTGACAAACACTTCTGTTCTACCTACGAAAGCTAGAGTGTGTATCTCTTGGATTCCTGGTCCACGACGCATGGTTGCCTCTCTTGACAACAAAGCCTTCCATTCCGTAAGATCAGAATTTTCGTGGTATAAGCTAGAATCCATTGGCGGTATTCTTGAGATCCGAAAAGTCTAAACCTTGTCTGTGGTATTCCGAGTAGGATCTGGGATGGGATGACAGTGACAGATGCAAAAGGATAGTAAATCCTATTCCTACACGATTGAGAACCAACAACTGATTAGCCATGCGGGAAACCGTAGAAGACCTTTTTCACTGAGAGGATGGGAAGTAGTCATTGACAACGGTGACGCCCTACATACAGTTTGCCATGGAAAGGAGTATGAAGGATTAGATGAAGGCAGTAGGAAGGCAGAGATTCAAGAGGGATAAAGCATCTCCATACACTTGTTTGAAATTCCCACCAATGATTTACGTAAGTATCTCTATATTTAGTTTACGTTTTATTTATCTTTTAATTATTAAAACTCCATAATCATTTGAATCCGCCTGACTGAGATTTACAAGGTGACCATAGCTTGCCTCAAGCCGACAATCTCTGTGGGATCGACCCTTACTCACGTAAGGTTTATTACTTGGACGACTCAGTGCACTTGCTGGTTAGTTGTGCGAAGTTGTGAAAAAGAGTAAGATTACAATTGTGCGTACAAGTTGTTGGCACCATTGTGTATCACAATTTTGTGCACCAAGTTTTTGGCGCCGTTGCCGGGGATTTTTCGAGTTTGGACAACTGACGGTTCATCTTGTTGCTCAAATTAGGTAATTTTCCTTTATGTTGTTTTCAAAAAGTTTTCAAAAATCTTTCAAAATTTTTCTTCTTTTTCATTTTTCTAAAAATAATTTTCGAAAAATCCAAAAAAATTAATAAAATCATAAAATCAAAAATATTTTGTGTTTCTTGTTTGAGTCTTGAGTTAAATTTTAAGTTTGGTGTCAATTGCATCTTTTTAATTTTCAAAAATTTTTTCAAAAATTCATGCATTGCATTCTTCACGAGCTTCAAGTTGTTCTTGACAAGTCTTCTTGTTTGATCTTCATGTTTTCTTGTTTTGCATCTTACCTTGTTTTTCATATGCATTTTTGTATTCATAGTGTCTAAACATGAAAAATCTCTAAGTTTGGTGTCTTGCATGTTTTTCTTTTCTTAAAAAATTTTCAAAAATAAGTTCTTGATGTTCATCATGATCTTCAAAGTGTTTTTGGTGTTCATCTTGACATTCATAGTGTTCTTGCATGCATCATGTGTTTTGATTTATAATTTTTATGTTTTGAGTCATTTTTGTGTTTTTCTCTCTCATCATTAAAAATTCAAAAAAATAAAAAAATATCCTTTCCTTATTTCTGTCATAAATTTTGAAATCTTTTGGTTGACTTAGTCAAAAAATTTTAAAATTAGTTGTTTCTTGTTAGTCAAGTCAAGATTTTAATTTTAAAAATCCTATCTTTTCAAAATCTTTTTCAAAAATCAAATCTTTTTCATTTTTTATTATATTTTCAAAAATTTTAAAAATTAATTTTCAAAATCTTTTTCTTAATTTTCGAAAACTTTACTAACAATTAATGTGATTGATTAAAAAATTTGAAGTTTGTTACTTTCTTGTTAAGAAAGGTTCAATCTTTAATTTCTAGAATCATGTCTTTTAGTTTCTTGTTAGTCAAGTAATCAATTTTAATTTTAAAAATCAAATCTTTTTCAAAAATTGCTTTTCAATCATATCTTTTTATTCATATCTTTTTAAAATCATATATTTTCAATCATATCTTTTTCAAATTATATCTTTTTCAAAATCAATTTCAAAAATCTTTTCTAACTTCTTATCTTTTCAAAATTGATTTTCAAATCTTTTTCAGCTAACTTATTGACTTTTTGTTTGTTTCTTATCTTTTTCAAAACCACCTAACTAACTCTCTAATTTTCGAAAATCACCTTCCTCTTTTTTAAAAATCTTTTTAATTAATTAATTGTTTTAAATTTTAATTTTATTCCTTTTTATAAATTCGAAGTTTAACTTTAATTTAAAATAAAAACAAAAATATTTTCCTCTTCCTTTTTAATTAATTTTTGAAATTCTCTCCCTCTCATCTCTTTCTATTTATTTTATTTATCTACTAACACTTCTCTTCTACTCATAAATTCGAACCTTCTCTTCTCTTTGTGTTCGGATTTTTCTTCTTCTCTTTTCTCATCCTTCTATTCTTCTTCTCTTCTACTCACATAAAGGAATCTCTATACTGTGACATAGAGGATTCCATTTCTTTTCTGTTCTCTTCTTTTTCATATGAGCAGGAGGAAGGACAAGGACATTCTTTTTGAAGCAGATCCTGAACCTGAAAGGACTCTGAAGAAGAAGCTAAGAGAAGCTAAAACACAATATTCTGAAGAGGACTTTACTGAAATTTTTGAAAAAGAAGTAGAGATGGCCGAACCCAATAATAATGGTGGAGGTGCAAGGAAGATGCTTGGTGATTTTACTGCACCAAATTCCAACTTCCATGGAAGAAGCATCTCAATCCCTGCCATTGGAGCAAACAATTTTGAGCTAAAGCCTCAATTAGTTTCTCTGATGCAACAGAATTGCAAGTTTTATGGACTTCCATCAGAAGATCCTTTTCAGTTCTTAACTGAATTCTTGCAGATCTGTGATACTATTACGACCAATGGGGTTGATCCCGAGGTCTACAGGCTTATGCTTTTCCTTTTTGCTGTAAGAGACAGAGTTAGAGTATGGTTGGACTCTCAACCTAAAGATAGCCTGAACTCTTGGGATAAGCTGTCACGGTCTTCTTAGCCAAGTTCTTTCCTCCTCAAAAGCTGAGTAAGCTTAGAGTGGATTGACGTGGCAAAAATTGGCATATTAAGAAATTAATATGAGTGATACATTGCAAGTATAGTTCTTAACCAACAAAAATCCACTTATCAATTTAGAAGAGTTGTCACAAAATTAGAATTAAAATACTGGGAGTATGAATCCCAAGTCGTCTCCCAACGAGTTGCAGGAAGATGTGCTATCTTATTAATCAGAGGTTTTCCAAAAAGATTTTGAGTTTGATAAATGGAAAAATTAAATTAGAGAATTGATGTAATTAAATAAAAATCTTGACCAGGAGTGGATTAATCGGAAGTTCTATCCTTGTTGGAGTTTTCCCAAGATTAATTGATAATTGAAGGTTATTCTACTTAGTTATCCTTTACTAGGTAAAGAAGAGTCAAGTAAGTTGGAAGTCTACTTCTATTCACAAGTTCTAATCCTCTCCCTTGGGAAGGATTAGTGTCAGTGACTAGAGAGCAATCCAACAATAAACCCAATTACAATTTTACTCTTGAGCATTCCAACTCAAGGGTTTCCTTTCAATCAACTCCCAATCAAGTTAGAGAACTACTCACTCATCATGGATATATATTTCACAAAGTAAAAATAAAGAATAAGGAAAGACATGATAGACAATAATAAAAAAGGTCAATTAAAAATAAAAATGGTTCTTATATTAATAAATTCTAAAAATAATCCAATTGTAACTCTGAATAAATTAAGGATATGAAAGAGTAAGCAACAAGTAAAGAGAACAAACTAGAGTGATGAAGTCTTGCGAAGGTAGTAACTCTTCTCAATATCCCAAGCCAAAAAGCAATAAAAACCAAATCCTAAGAAATATGAATGTGTAGAGAGAAAACCTAGAGGAGGAGTAAAATCAGATCTAAAAACTAAGAATTATCTAGAATGAATGTTATATCTTTTCTCTGCATATTTCCTGGCTCTAATTTGCGTTTTTGGGCCAAAAACTGGATTAAAATGTGGCCCAGAATCAATGCCAGCGACTTCTGTAATTCTGCAGATCGCGCACTGATGAGCGGATAATTTATACGCTTTTTGGCATTGTTTTTAGTATGTTTTTAGTATGTTTTTGTTAGTTTTTATTATATTTTTACTAGTTTTTATTTTAAATTCACTCTTCTGGACTTTACTATGAGTTTGTGTATTTTTCTGTGATTTCAGGTATTTTCTGGCTGAAATTGAGGAACCTGAGCAAAAATCTGATTCAGAGGCTAAAAAGGACTGCAGATGCTGTTGTATTCTGACCTCCCTGCAATCGAAGTGGATCTTCTGGAGCTACAGAAGCCCAATTGGCGCGCTCTCAATTGCATTGAAAAGTAGACATCCTGGGCTTTCCAGTAATATATAATAGTCCATACTTTGCTTGAGATTTGATGGCCCAAACCGGCGTTCCAAATCAGCTCAAGAATTCTGGCGTTTAATGCCGGAACTAGCACAAGAATGGGAGTTAAACGCCCAAACTAGCACAAAAGCTGGCGTTTAACTCCAAAAAAAGTCTCTACACATGAAAGCTTCAATGCTCAGCCCAAGCACACACCAAGTGGGCCTGGAAGTAGATTTTTATGTCATTTACTCATCTTTGTAAACCCTAAGCTACTAGTTCTCTACAAATAGGACATGTTGCTATTGTATTAGACATCTTTTTATCACTTTAGATCTTAGGATCATCTTTGGACATCTAGTTCTTAGATCATGGGGGCTGGCCTCTTGGCCATGCCTAGACCTTGTTCTTAAGTATTTTCAACGGTGGAGTTTCTACACACCATAGATTAAGGTGTGGAGCTCTGCTGTACCTCGAGTATCAATGCAATTACTATTGTTCTTCTATTCAATTCAGCTTATTCTTGTTCTAAGATATCACTTGTTCCTCAACTTGATGAATGTGATGATCCGTGACACTCATCATCATTCTCACCTATGAACGTGTGCCTAACAACTACCTCCGTTCTACCTTAGATTGAGTGGATATCTCTTGGATTCCATAAGTATCTCTATCTTTATTTTATGTTTATTTACCTTTTAATTATCAAAGTTTCAAAACCATTAGAATCTGCCTGATTGAGATTCACAAGATGACCATAGCTTGCTTCATGCCGACAATCTCCGTAGGATCGACCCTTACTCACGTAAGGTATTTCTTGGACGACCCAGTGTACTTACTGGTCAGCTGCAGGAGTTGTGATAAGTGTGAATCACGATTTCGTGTACCAACATCTATGGTTTTTCGCTTAAGGGGAGTGATGTGCTTATTACAAAGCAAAAGGGAATTCATAGGCTCAAAAGGGGTTCACAAAAGTGAATAAAAAGGTTGGCCATATAGGTTAGTGAGTTTAACATCAATGATGGCCTCAATCATGCTAAATGCATCCAAACACAAATACAGGATATAAAGAATCATGCAAATCAATGATCACAATAAAAAAGGAGTTTAATCACACAAGAACAACATTATGGTTGAAAGATGCAACCATCTATTAAAGCTAAAATCTTGCAAGGTATGTTGTTCTAGCTCTTTTTCATGTTCTACAAACAAATTACTCCAAGAAAGTTGAAAAACACAATATTTTCTTCAATTCAATCAATGGTATGCCCTAGAAAAGATCTCATGGAAATTCCTTGCTGTTTCACCAACTTATTCATTCTATCATGCAACATGTAAATATTAACCACTAAGAATATTAAAAAAATATTTAAAAACAAGCCAAATAAGATGCAATAGAAATAAAACTACTCAAAAATGAAGGAAAAGACTTAAAAGAAACATTGCAAAGTGCTTTTGAAAGAGAAATTTTGACCCTTCTTGAAATCATCGATCCTCCCCCACACTTGGACCGTGCATGCTTACGATCCGGGAGAATGAGACCTTTGGGGGTCCACCCTCAACTGGTGGACTCAGGAGTGGGTTGGTCAACTGCATCATACTCCACCCTAGCTATCTCGGATGAAGCTTTAGGAGGTGGGCCGGGGTCTCTCCCTTCTAGCTTTGCCGCTATCCACTTGAAACGCTTTTGCTCCAAATGCTCCATGTGGTGGATATCGTGAAAGATATCTTGGAATAATTCTGGAAGAGGACGGAGAAAGGGTAACGCAGTTGACGAAGTTGGTAGACTTGGTGGTGGTGTTGTGGTTGTCTTCCTCTTGGAGGGTGTTGTGTTTGTTGATCTTTCCGAATCTCCCCTCGGGATGAACTTGTTGCCTCTAGGAATCCTGAACATTATGTCCCTCGGACGTCACTCTACCCCTGCTATTGTTTCTAAATGTATCACCATCGATGGAAAAGAAATGTTGATGTTCTTTTTCTCGATCAGTTTTTATATCGATGTACGTATCAAAGGCACAATGCATATATTCTTACCTTCTATGATAGCCCAAAGTAGCAAAGCAGTCTTGAATCTTACATGGTAGTATGGGTGTTGGGAATGATATAGTCTGCCACAATTTGATGCCATATATGAGCTTCGGCATTCAAATTGGAGTAAGCTATTGATGAGCGGATAATTTATACGCTTTTTGGCATTGTTTTTAGGTAGTTTTTAGTAGGATCTAGCTACTTTTAGGGATGTTTTCATTAGTTTTCATTCTAAATTCACATTTCTGGACTTTACTATGAGTTTGTGTATTTTTTTGTGATTTCAGGTATTTTCTGGCTGAAATTGAGGGACCTGAGCAAAACTCTGATAAAAGGCTGACAAAGGACTGCTGATGCTGTTGGATTCTGACCTACTTGCACTCGAAATGGATTTTCTGGAGCTACAGAACTCTAAATGGCGCGATCTCAACGTCGTTGGAAAGTAGGTATTCAGAGCTTTCCAACAATATATAATAGTTCATACTTTATTCGAGATTAGACGATGCAAACTGGCGCTCAACGCCAGTTTCACGCTGCATTCTGGACGCCAGAAACACGTCACGAACCAGAGTTAAATGCCAAAAATATGTTACAACTTGGCGTTTAACTCCAAAAGAAGCCTCTGCACATGTAAAGCTCAAGCTCAGCCCAAGCACACACCAAGTGGGCCCCGGAAGTGGATTTATGTATCAATTACTTATTTCTGTAAACCCTAGTAGCTAGTCTAGTATAAATAAGATATTTTACTATTGTATTAGACATTTTTGGATTATCTCTGGATTGTATTTGGATCCTTTGATCACGTTTTGGAGGCTGGCCTCTCGACCATCCCTGGACCTTCATCACTTATGTATTTTCAACGGTGGAGTTTCTACACACCATAGATTAAGGGTGTGGAGCTTTGCTGTACCTCGAGTTTTAATGCAATCACTACTATTTTCTATTCAGTTCAGCTTATTTTTGTTCTAAGATACCATTCGTACTTCAACCTGATGGATGTGATGATCTGTGACATTCATCATCATCCATCCTTACAAATGCGTGCCTGACAACCACCACCGTTCTACAAGCGAGAGCTAGAGTGTGTATCTCTTCGATTCATGATGCACGATGCATGGTTGCCCTCGCCTAACAACCGAGCCTTCCATTCCGTGAGATCAGAGTCTTCGTGGTATAAGCTATAATCCATTGGCAGCATTCATGAGAATCCGGAAAGTCTAAACCTTGTCTGTGGTATTCCAAGTAGGATTCAGGGATTGAATGACTGTAACGAGCTTCAAACTCGCGATTGTTGGGCGTGATGACAAACGCAAAAGAATCAATGGATTCTATTCCGACATGATCGAGAACCGACAGATGATTAGCCGTGCTGTGACAAGAGCATTTGGACCTTTTTCACTGAGAGGATGGGAAGTAGCCATTGACAACGGTGATGCCTTACGTACAGCTTGCCATGGAAAAGAGTATGAAGGATTGAAAGTAAGAAAGCAGAATGTTGCAGAGATTCAACAGGGACAAAGCATCTCCATACACTTATCTGAATTTCCACCAATGATTTACATAAGTATTTCTATCTTTATTTTATGCTTTATTTATTATTAATTTTCGAAAACCACCATAACCATTTGAATCCGCCTAACCGAGATTTGCAAGATGACCATAGATTGCTTCATACCAACAATCTACGTGGGATCGACCCTTACTGACGTAAGGTTTATTACGTGGACGACCCCGTGGACTTGCTGGTTAGTTGTGCGAAGTTGTGAAGAAAGTGTTGAGTTAGTAGATGCGCATACCAAGTTGAATGCCATTATTAGAGATCACAATTTCGTGCACCAAGTTTTTGGCGCCGTTGCCGGGGATTGTTCGAGTTTGGACAGCTGACGGTTCATCTTGTTACTCAGATTAGGTAATTTTCTTTTTGTTTTATTTTCAAAAATTTTTCAAAAATCTTTCAAAAAAAAATTTCCCTTTGTTTTCGAAAATTATTCTAAATTTTTAAGAATGAATTCTAGAGTTTCATGGTAACACGTTGAAGCCTGGCTGGCTATAAAGCCATATCCAAATTCTTTTGGATTGAGGCTTCCACTTGTCAACATAAAAGGCATGTATATGGAGTTGGATGAAGTATCAACTGTTGCATGCCTGATTTATATCCTAAAGTTGGCTGGCTATTAAGCCATGTCCAACTCCTAGATCGGAGCTTTAGGCTAACATTGAAAGATTCCTAGAATTCCTATTAAAAATTTTGAGTTTCTTATTTTATTTTTCCTATATGTTTTCGAAAAAAAATAAAATACAAAAAAATCAATAAAATCATAAAAACCAAAAATATTTTGTGTTTCTTGTTTGAGTCTTGTATCATGTTTTAAGTTTGGTGTCAATTGCATGTTCATCTTTTTCTTGCATTTCTCGAAATTTCATGCATGTGTTCTTCATGATCTTCAAGTTGTTCTTGATAAGTCCTCTTGTTTGATCTTCATGTTTTCTTGTTTTGTGTTTTTTGTTGTTTTTCATGTGCATTCTTGCATTCATAGTGTCTAAGCATGAAAAATTTCTAAGTTTGGTGTCTTGCATGTTTTCTTTTCTTGAAAATTCTTTCAAAAATAAGTCTTGATGTTCATCTTGACACTCAAAGTGTTCTTGGTGTTCATCTTGACATTCATAGTGTTCTTGCATGCATCATTGGTTTTGATCCAAAATTCTTATATTTTGGGTCATTTTTATGTTTTTCTCTCTCATCATTAAAAATTCAAAAATAAAAAAATATATCTTTTCCTTATTTTACTCATAAATTTCGAAAATTTGAGTTGACTTAGTCAAAAATTTTTAAAACTTAACTATTTCTTATAAGTCAAATCAATTTTTCAATTTTAAAAATTCTATCTTTTCAAAATCTTTTTCAAAAATAAAATCTTTTTCATTTTTTTATTATTATTTTCGAAAATTTTTAAAATGATTTTCAAAATCTTTTTCTTATCTTTATTTCAAAATTTTCAAAAAACTTTACTAACAATCAATGTGATTGATTCAAAAATTTGAAGTTTGTTACTTTCTTGTTAAGAAAGGTTCAATCTTTAAATTCTAGAATCATATCTTTTAGTTTCTTGTTAGTCAAGTAATCAATTTTAATTTTAAAAATCAAATATTTTCCAAAATATCTTTTTCAATCATATCTTTTCAAAATATCTTTTTAATCATATCTTTTTTAAAATTTGATTTCAAATATCTTTTCCAACTTCTTATCTTTTCAAAATTGAATTTCAAATCTTTTTCAACTAACTAGTTGACTTTTTGTTTGCTTTAACTATTTCTTATCTTTTTCAAAACCACCTAACTACTTTCCTCTCTCTAATTTTTGAAAATTACCTCCCTCTTTTTCAAAATTCTTTTAATTAATTAATTATTTCAAATTTTAATTTTAATTATTTCTTCTTTTAATTTTCGAAAATCACTAACCCTTTTTCAAAATTAATTTTCGAAATTCTCTCCCTCTCATCTTCTTTTATTTATTTATTTATCTACTAACACTTCTCTTCACCTCAAGAATTCGAACCTATCCTCCCCCTTGTGTTTGGATTCTTAACTCTTTTCCTTCCTCTATTCTTTTATTCTTCTACTAACATAAAGGAATCTATATACTGTGACATAGAGGATTTCTCTTCTTTTCTCGTTCTCTTCTCTTTCATATGAGCAGGAACAAGGAAAAAGGTATTCTTGTTGAAGCTGATCCTGAACTTAAAAGGACTCTGAAGAGGAAACTAAGAGAAGCTAAAATACAACAATCCAGAGACAACCTTACTGAAATTTTGGAACAAGAAAAGGATATGGCAGCCGAACCTAACAACAATAATGCAAGGAGTATGCTTGGTGATTATACTACACCTACTTCCAAGTTTGATGGAAGATGCATCTCAATCCCTGCCATTGGAGTAAACAATTTTGAGCTGAAACCTCAACTAGTTGCTCTAATGTAACAGAACTGCAAGTTTCATGGACTTCCATCGGAAGATCCCTATCAGTTTTTAACTGAGTTCTTACAGATCTGTGAGACTGTTAAGACTAATGGAGTGGATCCTGAAGTCTACAGGCTAATGCTTTTCCCTTTTGCCGTAAGAGACAAAGCTAGAACATGGTTGGACTCACAACCTAAACATAGCTTGGACTCTTGGGATAAGCTAGTCACGGCCTTCTTGGCTAAGTTCTTTCCTCCTCAAAAGCTGAGCAAGCTTAGAGTGGATGTTCAGACCTTCAAACAAAAATATGGTGAATCCTTCTATGAAGCTTGGGAAAGATATAAGTAGATGACCAAAAGGTGTCCTTCTGACATGCTTTCAGAGTGGACCATTCTAGATATATTCTATTATGGTCTATCTGAATTCTCTAAGATGTCATTGGACCACTCTGCAGGTGGATCCGTTCACCTAAAGAAAACGCATGCAGAAGCTCAAGAACTTATTGACATGGTTACAAATAATCAATTCATGTACACTTCTGAGAGGAATTTTGTGAATAATGGAACGCCTCAGAGGAAGGGAGTTCTTGAGATTGATGCTCTGAATGCCATATAGGCTCAGAACAAAATGTTGACTCAGCAAGTCAACATGATTTCTCAAAGTTTGAATGGATGACAAAATGCATCCAACAGTACTAAAGAGGCACCTTCTGAAGAAGAAGCTTATGATCCTGAAAACCCTGCAATAGCAGAGGTAAATTACATGGGTGAACCTTTTGGGAACACCTATAATTCTTCATGGAGAAATCATCCAAATTTCTCATGGAAGGATCAACAAAAGCCTCAACATGGCTTTAATAATGGTGGAAGAAATAGGCTCAGCAATAACAAGCCTTTTCCATCATCTTCTCAGCAACAGACAGAGAATTCTGAGCAGAGCACCTCTAACTTAGCAAACATAGTCTCTGATTTGTCTAAGGCCACTTTAAGTTTCATGAGTGAAACAAGGTCCTCCATCAGAAATTTGGAGGCACAAGTGGGCCAGCTGAGTAAGAAAGTCACTGAAACTCCTCCTAGTACTCTCCCAAGCAATACTGAAAAGAATCCAAAAAGAGAGTGCAAGGCCATTGACATAATCAAAATGGCCGAACCTAGAGAGGAAGGGGAGAACGTGAATCCCAATGAGGAAGACCTCATGGGACATCTCTCAAGCAAGAAGGAGTTTCCTATTGAGGACCTAAAGGAATCTGAGGCTCATATAGAGACCATAGAGATCCCATTAAACCTCCTTCTGCCATTCATGAGCTCTGAAAACTATTCTTCCTATGAAGAGGATGAAGATGTAACTAGAGAGCAAGTTGCTCAATATCTAGGAGCCATCATGAAACTGAATGCCAAGTTGTTTGGTAATGAGACTTGGGAAGGTGAACCTCCTTTGCTCATTAGTGAACTAGATACTTGGGTTCAGAAAAATCTACCTCAAAAGAGACAAGATCCTGGTAAATTCTTAATACCATATACCATGGGCACCATGACCTTTGAGAAGGCTCTGTGTGACCTAGGGTCAGGCATAAATCTTATGCCACTCTCTGTAATAGAGAAGCTGGGGATCATTGAGGTATAGCCCACCATATTCTCATTAGAGATGGCAGACGGATCACAAAGACAAGCTTATGGATTAGTAGAGGACGTGTTAGTAAAGGTTAAAGGCCTTTACATCCCTGCTGATTTTATAATCTTAGACACTAGGAAGGAGAAGGATGAATGTCTCATCCTTAGAAGACCCTTCCTAGCCACAGCAGGAGCTATGATTGATGTTGACAGAGGAGAGCTAGTCCTTCAATTGAATGAGGACTACCTTGTGTTTAAAGCTCAAGGATACTCTTCTGTAACCATGGAGAGGAAGCATGAAAAGCTTCTCTTAATACAGAGTCAAACAAAGCCCCCACAATCAAACTCTAAGTTTGGTGTTGGGAGGCCACAACCAAACTCTAAGTTTGGTGTTGAATCCCCACATTCAAACTCTAAGTTTGGTGTTGGGAGTCCACAACATTGACCTGATCACCTGTGAGGCTCCATGAGAGCCTACTGTCAAGCTAGTGACATTAAATGAGCGCTTATTGGGAGGCAACCCAATTTTTATTTATCTAATTCTATTTTAATTTTTATTGTTCTTTTATGTTTTATTAGGTTCATGATCATGTGGAGTCATAAAACAAATACTAAAATTAAAAACAGAATCAAAAACAGCAGAAGAAATAGCACACCCTGGAGGAAGGGCTTACTGGCATTTAAATGCCAGTAAGGAGCATCTGGCTGGCGTTCAATGCCAGAACAGAGCATGAATCTGGTGTTGAATGCCAGAAACATGCAGCAATCTGGCGCTTAAATGCCAGGATTGCACCCCTGGGGAAAGCTGGCGTTAAACTCCAGAAACAAGCTACATCTTGGCGTTTAACGCCAGAAACAAGCATAGAGCTGGCGTTCAACGCCAGAAACAAGCATCAATCTGGCGTTAAACACCAGGATTGCATGCAGAGGGCATTTTACATGCCTACTTGGTGCAAGGATGAGAAATCCTTGACACCTCAGGATCTGTGGACCCCACAGGATCCCCACCCACCTTCTCCCTCTCTCTCACACCCTCTCATAACACTATATCCTTTACCAATCACCTCAATCTCTCTTCCCCATTACCCTTTCAACAATCACATTCATCCACTCTTCCCCACCCAAACCCACCCTATATGACCGAACCATACAACCCTCTCTTCTCCCCCTTGGCCGAATACACATCTCTCTCCCTCTCCTCCATATCTTCTTCTTCTTCATCATCTATTCTTTCTTCTTTTGCTCGAGGACGAGCAACATTCTAAGTTTGGTGTGGTAAAAGCATAGCTTTTTGTTTTTCCATAACCATTTATGGCACCTAAGGCCAGAGAAGCTTCTAGAAAGAGGAAAAGGAAGACAAATGCTTCCACCTCCAAGTCATGGGAGATGGAAAGATTCATCTCAAGGGTCCATAGCTCAATAGTAGAGCATTTGACTGCACATCAAGAGAGCCCACTCATGGACCTCAACAAGAGCATGAGGAATTCCCTCATCAAGAAATTCCTGAGATACCTTAGGGGATACATTTTTCTCCACACAATTATTGGGAGCAACTAAGGATAGGAGCACCAAGATCACTAGGGATCAAGAAACAGAGGCAAGGAAGAGACATAGAGGAGCTCAAGAGCACCATTGGTTCTTCAAGAGGAAGACGCCACTCTCACTAAGGTGGACTCAATCCTTAACTTCCTTGTTCTTATTTCTCTGTTTTTCGATTTATGAACTTCATGTTTATCTATGTTTATGTCTTTATTACATGATCATTAGTATTTAGTAACTATGTCTTAAGGCTATGAATAATTCCATGAATCCTTCACCTTTCTTAAATGAAAAATGTTTCTAATTCAAAAGAACAAGAAGTACATGAGTTTCGAATTCATCCTTGAAATTAGTTTAATTATATTGATATGGTGACAATACTTTTTGTTTTCTGAATGAATGCTTGAACAGTGCATATTTTTTATCTTGTTGTTTATGAATGTTAAAATTGTTAGCTCTTGAAAGAATGATGAACAAGAGAAATGTTATTGATAATCTGAAAAATCATAAAATTGATTCTTGAAGCAAGAAAAAGTAGTGAAAAAAAAGAAACTTGCGAAGAAAAAAAAAGTGGCGAAAAAAATAGAAAGAAAAAGAAAAAGCAATCAAAAAAAGCAAATATCCCTTAAAACCAAAAGGTAAGGGTAAAAAGAATCCAAGGCTTTGAGCATCAATAGATAGGAGGGCATAAGGAAATCAAATCCAGGCCTAAGCGGCTAAATTAAGCTGTCCCAATCCATGTGCTTGTGGCATGTAGGTCCAGGTGAAAAGCTTGAGACTGAGTGGTTAAAGTCGTGATCCAAAGCAAAAAGAGTATGCTTATGAGCTCTGGACACCTTTAACTGGGGACTTTAGCAAAGCTGAGTCACAATCTGAAAAGGTTCACCCAGTTATGTGTCTGTAGCATTTATGTATCCGGTGGTAATACTGGAAAACAAAGTGCTTAGGGCCACGGCCAAGACTCATAAAAGTAGCTGTGTTCAAGAATCAACAAACTTAACTAGGAGAATCAATAACACTATCTGAAATTCTAAGTTCCTAGAGATGCCAATCATTCTAAACTTCAAAGGAAAAAGTGAGATGCCAAAACTGTTCAGAAACAAAAAGCTACAAGTCCCACTCATCTAATTAGAACTAATATTCATTGATATTTTGGGATTCATAGTATATTCTCTTCTTTTTATCCTATTTGATTTTCAGTTGCTTGGGGACAAGCAACAATTTAAGTTTGGTGTTGTGATGAGCGGATAATTTATACGCTTTTTGGCATTATTTTTAGGTAGTTTTCAGTAGGATCTAGCTACTTTTAGAGATGTTTTCATTAGTTTTTATTCTAAATTCACATTTCTGGACTTTACTATGAGTTTGTGTGTTTTTTTGTTATTTCAGGTATTTTCTGGCTGAAATTGAGGGACCTGAGCAAAACTCTGATAAAAGGCTAACAAAGGACTGCTGATGCTGTTGGATTCTGACCTCCCAGCACTCGAAATAGATTTTCTGGAGCTACAAAACTCCAAATGGCGCACTCTCAACGGTGTTGGAAAGTAGACATCCAGAGCTTTCCAGCAATATATAATAGTTTATACTTTATTTGAGATTAGATGACGCAAACTGGCGCTCAACGCTAGTTTCACGCTGCATTCTGGAGTCAAACGCCAGAAACACGTCACGAACTAGAGTTAAACGCCAAAAACACGTTACAACTTGGCGTTTAACTCCAAAAGAAGCCTCTGCACATGTAAAGCTCAAGCTCAGCCCAAGCACACACCAAGTGGGCCCTGGTATGCGAAATTGTGATCAATACTTTTCACAACACAAATAATCCCCGGTGATGAATCCAAAAACTTGGTGTTCAATACCATGGCATAAACACAACTTCGCACAACTAACCAGCAAGTGTACTGGGTCGTCCAAGTAATAAACCTTACGCGAGTAAGGGTCGATCCCACAGAGATTGTTGGTATGAAGCAAGCTATGGTCACCTTGTAAATCTTAGTCAGGCAGACTCAAACGGATATGAATGATGATATACGAATAAAACATAGAGATAAAGATAGAGATACTTATGTAATCCATTGGTAGGAATTTCAGATAAGCGTATGAAGATGCTTGTCCCTTCCGTCTCTCTGCTTTCCTACTGTCTTCATCCAATCCTTCTTACTCCTTTCCATGGCAAGCTTATGCAAGGGTTTCACCGTTGTCAGTGGCTACCTCCCATCCTCTCAGTGGAAATGTTCAACGCACCCTGTCACGACACGTCTATCCATCTGTCGGTTCTCAATCAGGCCGGAATAGAATCCAATGATTCTTTTGCGTCTGTCACTAACGCCCCGCCTTCAGGAGTTTGAAGCTCGTCACAGTCATTCAATCATTGAATCCTACTCAGAATACCACAGACAAGGTTAGACCTTCCGGATTCTCTTGAATGCCGCCATCAGTTCTAGCCTATACCATGAAGACTCTGATCTCACGGAATGGCTGGCTCGGTAAGGCGAGCACTCGGTTGTCAGGCGATCAACCATGCATCGTGTATCAGGAATCCAAGAGATATTCACCCAATCTAAGGTAGAACGGAGGTGGTTGTCAGGCACACGTTCATAGGTGAGAATGATGATGAGTGTCATGGATCATCACATTCATCAAGTTGAAGAACAAGTGATATCTTGGAACAAGAACAAGCGGAATTGAATAGAAGAACAATAGTAATTGCATTAATACTCGAGGTACAGCAGAGCTCCACACCTTAATCTATGGTGTGTAGAAACTCCACCGTTGAAAATACATAAGAACAAGGTCTAGGCATGGCCGAATGGCCAGCCTCCCAAAGAGGGTTCAATCATAAAAACATGATCAAAAGCTCCAAATACAATAGTAAAAGGTCCTATATATAGAGAACTAGTAGCCTAGGGTGTACAGAGATGAGTAAATGACATAAAAATCCACTTATGGGCCCACTTGGTGTGTGCTTGGGCTGAGCATTGAAGCATTTTCGTGTAGAGATTCTTCTTGGAGTTAAACGCCAGCTTTTATGCCAGTTTGGGCGTTTAACTCCCATTCTTGTGCCAGTTCCGGCGTTTAACGCTGGGAATTCTGAGGGTGACTTTGAACGCCGGTTTGGGCCATCGAATCTTGGGCAAAGTATGGACTATCATATATTGCTAGAAAGCCCAGGATGTCTACTTTCCAACGCCGTTGAGAGCGCGCCAATTGGGCTTCTGTAGCTCCAGAAAATCGGCTTCGAGTGCAGGGAG
Organism: Arachis hypogaea; assembly: GCF_003086295.3. Lineage (NCBI taxonomy): Eukaryota > Viridiplantae > Streptophyta > Magnoliopsida > Fabales > Fabaceae > Arachis > Arachis hypogaea. The sequence goes on from NC_092044.1 coordinate 46,166,796, forward strand.
GTCAGAATCCAACAGCATCTGCAGTCCTTTTTAGTCTCTGAATCAGATTTTTGCTCAGGTCCCTCAATTTCAGCCAGAAAATACCTGAAATCACAGAAAAACACACAAACTCATAGTAAAGTCCAGAAAAGTGAATTTTAACTAAAAACTAAATAAAATATACTAAAACCTAACTAGATCATACTAAAAACATACTAAAAACAATGCCAAAAAGCGTACAAATTATCCGCTCATCACAACACCAAACTTAAATTGTTGCTTGTCCTCAAGCAACTGAAAATCAAACAAGATAAAAAGAAGAGAATTTGCAATGAATTCCAAAAACATCTATGAAGATCAGTATTAATTAGATGAGCGGGGCTTTTAGCTTTTTGCCTCTGAACAGTTTTGGCATCTCACTCTATCCTTTGAAATTCAGAATGATTGGCTTCTTTAGGAACTCAGAATCCAGATAGTGTCATTGATTCTCCTAGTTAAGTATGATGATTCTTGAACACAGCTACTTTATTGAGTCTTGGCCGTGGCCCAAAGCACTCTGTCTTCCAGTATTACCACCGGATACATACATGCCACAGACACATAATTGGGTGAACCGTTTTAGATTGTGACTCAGCTTTGCTAGAGTCCCCAACTAGAGGTGTCCAGGGTTCTTAAGCACACTCTTTTTGCCTTGGATCACAACTTTATTTCTTTCTTTTTCTTTCTTTTTCTTTTTTTTTCGAAATTTTTTTTTGTATTCACTGCTTTTTTCTTGCTTCAAGAATCATTTTTATGATTTTTCAGAGCCTCAGTAACATGTCTCCTTTTTCATCATTCTTTCAAGAGCCAATATTCATGAACCACAAATTCCAAAGACATATGCACTGTTTAAACATACATTCAGAAAACAAAAGTATTGCCACCACATCAAAATAATTAAACTGTTATAAAATTCAGAATTCATGCAATTCTACTCTTTTTCAATTAAGAACATTTTTTTTAAGAGAGGTGATGGATTCATAGGACATTCATAACTTTAAGGCATAGACACTAAGACACTAATGATCACAAGACACAAATATAGATAAACATAAGCACTAAAATTCGAAAAACAGGAAAATAAAGAACAAGGAAATTAAAGAACGGGTCCACCTTAGTAATGGCGGCTTGTTCTTCCTCTTGAAGATCCTATGGAGTGCTTGAGCTCATCAATGTCTCTTCCTTGTCTTTGTTGCTCCTCTCTTATGATTCTTTGATCTTCTCTAATTTCATGGAGGAGAACAGAGTGTTCTTGGTGCTCCACCCTTAGTTGTCCCATGTTGGAACTCAATTCTCCTAGGGAGGTGTTTAGTTGCTCCCAATAGTTTTGTGGAGGAAAGTGCATCCCTTGAGGCATCTCAGGGATTTGATGATGAGAGGGGTCTCTTGTTTGCTCCATCCTCTTCTTAGTGATGGGCTTGTCCTCATCAATGGGGATGTCTCCCTCTATGTCAACTCCAACCGAATAACAGAGGTGACAAATGAGATGAGGAAAGGCTAACCTTGCCAAGGTAGAGGACTTGTCTGCCACCTTATAAAGTTCTTGGGATATCACCTCATGAACTTCTATTTCTTCTCCAATCATGATGCTATGAATCATGATAGCCCGGTCTATAGTAACTTCGGACCGGTTGCTAGTGGGAATGATTGAGCGTTGGATAAACTCCAACCATCCTCTAGCCACGGGTTTGAGGTCATGCCTTCTCAGTTGAACCGGCTTCCCTCTTGAATCTCTCTTCCATTGGGCGCCCTATTCACATATGACTGTGAGGACTTGGTCCAACCTTTGATCAAAGTTGACCTTTCTAGTGTAAGGATGTTCATCTCCTTGCATCATGGGCAAGTTGAATGCCACCCTTACATTTTCCGGACTAAAATCCAAGTATTTCCCCCGAACCATAGTAAGCCAATTCTTTGGATCCGGGTTCACACTTTGGTCATGGTTCTTGGTGATCCATGCATTGGCATAGAACTCTTGAACCATTAAGATTCCGACTTGTTGAATGGGGTTGGTAAGAACTTCCCAACCTCTTCTTCGGATCTCATGTCGGATCTCCGGATATTCACTCTTTTTGAGTGAAAAAGGGACCTCGGGGATCACCTTCTTCAAGGCCACAACTTCATAGAAGTGGTCTTGATGCACCCTTGAGATGAATCTTTCCATCTCCCATGACTCGGAGGTGGAAGCTTTTGCCTTCCCTTTCCTCTTTCTAGAGGTTTCTCCGGCCTTGGATGCCATAAATGGTTATGAAAAAACAAAAAGCAATGCTTTTACCACACCAAACTTAAAAGGTTTGCTCGTCCTCGAGCAAAAGAAGAAAGAAGAAAGGAGAAGAAGAAGAAATGAAGAAGAAAGGAATGGCTTTGTGTTCGGCCAAAAAGGGGGAGAAGTGGTGGTTTGGTTGTGTGAAAATGAAGGAGTGAAGATGGGATTATATAGGAGTGGGGGGGCTCATGGTTCGGTCATGTATGGGTGGGTTTGGGAGGGAAAGTGGTTTGAATTTGAAGGGTGAGGTAGGTGGGGTTTTATGAAGGATGGATGTGAGTGGTGAAGAGAAAGATGAGATTTGATAGGTGAAGGGTTTTTGGAGAAGAGGTGTTGAGGTGATTGGTGAATGGGTGAAGAAGAGAGAGAGTGGTGGGGTAGGTAGGGATCCTGTGGGGTCCACAGATCCTGAGGTGTCAAGGAAAAGTCATCCCTGCACCAAGTGGCAAGCAAAAATGCGTTTTGAGCCAATTCTGGCGTTAAACGCCGGGCTGGTGCCCATTTCTGGCGTTTAACGCCGAATGCTTGCCCTTTTCTGGCGTTTAACGCCAGTCTGGTGCCCCTTTCTGGCGTTAAACGCCCAGAATGGTGCCAGACTGGGCGTTAAACGCCCAACAGCTAGCCTTACTGGCGTTCAAACGCCAGCACACTCTCCTCCAAGGTGTGCTATTTTTCTTTCTATTTTTCATTCTGTTTTTGCTTTTTCAATTGATTTTGTGACTTCTCATGATCATCAACCTACAAAAGAACATAAAGTAACAAAGGAAAATAGATAAAATATAACATTGGGTTGCCTCCCAACAAGCGCTTCTTTAATGTCAGTAGCTTGACAGAGGGCTCTCATGGAGCCTCAGAAATACTGAGAGCAATGTTGGAACCTCCCAACACCAAACTTAGAGTTTGAATGTGGGGGTTCAACACCAAACTTAGAAGTTGGTTGTGGCCTCCCAACACCAAACTTAGAGTTTGACTGTGGGGGTTCTGTGTGGCTCTGTTTTGAGAGAAGTTCTTCATGCTTCCTCTCCATGATGACAGAGGGATATCCTTGAGCCTTAAACACAAAGGATTCTTCATTCACTTGAATGATCAATTCTCCTCTATCAACATTAATCACAGCCCTTGCTGTGGCTAGGAAGGGTCTGCCAAGGATGATGGATTCATCCATGCACTTCCCAGTCTCTAGGACTATGAAATCAGCAGGGATGTAATGGTCTTCAACTTTTACCAGAACATCCTCTACAAGTCCATAGGCTTGTTTTCTTGAATTGTCTGCCATCTCTAGTGAGATTTTTGCAGCTTGCACCTCAAAGATCCCTAACTTCTCCATTACAGAGAGAGGCATGAGGTTTACACTTGACCCTAAGTCACACAAGGCCTTCTTGAAGGTCATGGTGCCTATGGTACAAGGTATTGAAAACTTCTCAGGATCCTGTCTCTTTTGAGGCAGTTTCTGCCTAGACAAGTCATCCAGTTCCTTGGTGAGCAAAGGGGGTTCATCCTCCCAAGTCTCATTTCCAAATAACTTGTCATTTAGCTTCATGATTGCTCCAAGGTATTTAGCAACTTGCTCTTCAGTGACATACTCATCCTCTTCAGAGGAAGAATACTCATCAGAGCTCATGAATGGCAGAAGTAAGTCCAATGGAATCTCTATGGTCTCTTTTTGAGCCTCAGATTCCCATGGTTCGTCATTAGGGAACTCATTGGAGGCCAGTGGATGTCCATTGAGGTCTTCCTCAGTGGCGTTCACTGCTTCTCCGTCCTCTCCAAATTCGGCCATGTTGATGGCCTTGCACTCTCCTTTTGGATTTTCTTCTGTATTGCTTGGAAGAGTACTAGGAGGGAGTTCAGTAATTTTCTTGCTCAGCTGACCCACTTGTCCCTCCAAGTTTCTAATGGAGAACCTTGTTTCAGTCATGAAACTTTGAGTGGTTTTGATTAGATTAGAGACCATGGTTGCTAAGTCAGAGGTATTCTGCTTAGAATTCTCTGTCTGTTGCTGAGAAGATGATGGAAAAGGCTTGCTATTGCTAAACCTGTTTCTTCCACCATTATTGTTGTTGAAACCTTGTTGAGGTCTCTGTTGATCCTTCCATGAGAGATTTGGATGATTTCTCCATGAAGGATTATAGGTGTTTCCATAGGGTTCTCCCATGTAATTCACCTCTTCTATTGAAGGGTTCTCAGGATCATAAGCTTCTTCTTCAGATGAAGCTTCCTTAGTACTGCTTGGTGCATTTTGCATTCCAGACAGACTTTAAGAAATCATATTGACTTGTTGAGTCAATATTTAATTCTGAGCCAGTATGGCATTCAGAGTGTTAATCTCAAGAACTCCTTTCTTCTGATTGGTCCCATTGTTCACAGGATTCCTTTCAGAAGTGTACATGAATTGGTTATTTGCAACCATTTCAATCAGCTCTTGAGCTTCTGTAGGCGTCTTCTTCAGATGAAGAGATCCTCCAGCAGAGCTATCCAAAGACATCTTGGATAGTTCAGAGAGACCATCATAGAAAATTCCAATGATGCTCCATTCAGAAAGCATATCAGTGGGACACTTTCTGATTAATTGTTTGTATCTTTCCCAAGCTTCATAGAGGGACTCTCCTTCCTTCTGTCTGAAGGTTTGGACTTCCACTCTAAGCTTACTCAATTTTGAGGTGGAAAGAACTTTGCCAAGAAGGCATTGACTAGCTTTTCCCAAGAGTTCAGGCTTTCTTTAGGTTGTGAGTCCAACCATATTCTAGCTCTATCTCTTACAGCAAAAGGGAATAGCATAAGTCTGTAGACCTCAGGGTCAACCCCATTAGTCTTGACAGTGTCACAGATTTGCAAGAACTCAGCTAAAAACTGATGAGGATCTTCCAATGGAAGTCCATGGAACTTGCAATTCTGTTGCATTAGAGAAACTAATTGAGGCTTAAGCTCAAATTTGTTTGCTCCAATGGCAGGGATAGAGATGCTTCTCCCATAGAAGTCGGGAGTAGGTGCAGTAAAGTCACCCAGCACCTTCCTTGCATTGTTGTTATTTTCGGCTGCCATGGGTTCTTCTTCTTTGAAGATTTCTGTTAGGTCCTCTACAGAGAGTTGTGCCTTGGCTTATCTTAGCTTTCGCTTCAAGGTCCTTTCAGGTTCAGGATCAGCCTCAACAAGAATGCTTTTGTCCTTGCTCCTGCTCATAAGAAAGAGAAGAGAACAAGAAAATGTGGAATCCTCTATGTCACAGTATAGAGATTCCTTGAGGTGTCAGAGGAAAAGAAAAATGGAAGGCAGAAGTAGAAAATTCGAACTTATCAAAGAAGATGGAGTTCGAATTTTGCATTAAGGAATAGTGTTAGTCCATAAATAGAAGGATGTGAGAAGAGGGGAAGTAATTTTCGAAATTCAAGTAAAAGATTTTGAAAACATTTTGAAAAACACTAATTGATTTTCGAAAATAAAAGTGGGAAAGAAATCAAGTGATTTTTTGAAAAAGAATTTGAAATTAGAAATCAAAAAGATTTGATTGAAAGTTATTTTGAAAAAGATGTGGTTAAGAAGATATGATTGGTTTTAAAAAGATGTGATTGAGAAGATATGATTTGAAAAACATTTAAAAAAAATTTGATTTTGAAAATTAATTACTTGGCTATCAAGAAAAGATATGATTCAAACATTAAACCATTCTCAACAGAAAAGGCAACATACTTGAAATGTTGAATCAAATCATTAATTGATAGCAAGTATCTTTAAAAATAGAAAGAAATTGAATTTGAAAAAGATTTGATTGAAAAGATATGTTTTGAAAAAGATTTGATTTTGAAAAGATTTTGAAAACTTGAAAAAAAATTTGCATTGAAAACAAAATCTTCCCTCTTGTGCCATCCTGGCGTTAAACGCCCAGAATGGTGCACATTCTGGCGTTTAACGCCCAAAACTCTACCCTTTTGGGCGTTAAACGCCCAACCAGGCACCCTGGCTGGCGTTTAAACGCCAGTCTGTCCTTCTTCACTGGGCGTTTTGAACGCCCAGCTTTTTCTGTATAATTCCTCTGCTGTATGTTCTGAATCTTCAATTCTCTGTATTATTGACTTGAAAAGACACAAATTAAAAATATTTTTGGATTTTTAATAGTGAGGAATAATCAAAATGCAACTAAAATCAAATAATAATGCATGCAAGACACCAAACTTAGCAATTTGTATATTACTGACACTAATGAGAATGCATATGAGACACATAAACACTCAAGTCAAGAGGAATTAAAGATCAGAGTGATGAAATCATCAAGAACATCTTGAAGATCACTAAGACACATGAATGAATGCAAGAAAAACAGAAACATGCAATTGACACCAAACTTAAAATGAGACTCTAGACTCAAACAAGAAATTTTTTGGATTTTATGATTTTCTAAATTTTTTTTGTGCTTTTTCGAAAATTAAGTGGAAAAGAAAATAAAGATATCAAAATTCTTAATGAGAATTCCAGGAATCATGCAATGTTAGTCTAAAGCTTCAGTCTAAAGGAATTAGACATGGCTAGCCAAGCTTCAGCAGGACATTGCATTCAAGAGCTAAATTGATGAAAATCAATTAGCTTTAGTGATGATAAGAACATCACCTTGAAACACTAGAATTCATTCTTAAGAATTCTGAAAAAAAAATACCTAATCTAAGCAACAAGACGAACCGTCAATTGTCCAAACTCAACAATCCCGGCAACGACGCCAAAAACTTGGTATGCGAAATTGTGATCAATACTTTTCACAACACAAATAATCCCCGGTGATGAATCCAAAAACTTGGTGTTCAATACCATGGCATAAACACAACTTCGCACAACTAACCAGCAAGTGTACTGGGTCGTCCAAGTAATAAACCTTACGCGAGTAAGGGTCGATCCCACAGAGATTGTTGGTATGAAGCAAGCTATGGTCACCTTGTAAATCTTAGTCAGGCAGACTCAAATGGATATGAATGATGATATACGAATAAAACATAGAGATAAAGATAGAGATACTTATGTAATCCATTGGTAGGAATTTCAAATAAGCGTATGAAGATGCTTGTCCCTTCCGTCTCTCTGCTTTCCTACTGTCTTCATCCAATCCTTCTTACTCCTTTCCATGGCAAGCTTATGCAAGGGTTTCACCGTTGTCAGTGGCTACCTCCCATCCTCTCACTGGAAATGTTCAACGCACCCTGTCACGGCACGGCTATCCATCTGTCGGTTCTCAATCAGGTCGGAATAGAATCCAGTGATTCTTTTGCGTCTGTCACTAACGCCCCGCCTTCAGGAGTTTGAAGCTCGTCACAGTCATTCAATCATTGAATCCTACTCAGAATACCACAGACAAGGTTAGACCTTCCGGATTCTCTTGAATGCCGCCATCAGTTCTAGCCTATACCACGAAGACTCTGATCTCACGGAATGGCTGGCTCGGTTGTCAGGCGAGCACTCGGTTGTCAGGCGATCAACCATGCATCGTGTATCAGGAATCCAAGAGATATTCACCCAATCTAAGGTAGAACGGAGGTGGTTGTCAGGCACACGTTCATAGGTGAGAATGATGATGAGTGTCACGGATCATCACATTCATCAAGTTGAAGAACAAGTGATATCTTGGAACAAGAACAAGCGGAATTGAATAGAAGAACAATAGTAATTGCATTAATACTCGAGGTACAGCAGAGCTCCACACCTTAATCTATGGTGTGTAGAAACTCCACCGTTGAAAATACATAAGAACAAGGTCTAGGCATGGCCGAATGGCCAGCCTCCCAAAGAGGGTTCAATCATAAAAACATGATCAAAAGCTCCAAATACAATAGTAAAAGGTCCTATATATAGAGAACTAGTAGCCTAGGGTGTACAGAGATGAGTAAATGAAATAAAAATCCACTTCCGGGCCCACTTGGTGTGTGCTTGGGCTGAGCATTGAAGCATTTTCGTGTAGAGATTCTTCTTGGAGTTAAACGCCAGCTTTTATGCCAGTTTGGGCGTTTAACTCCCATTCTTGTGCCAGTTCCGGCGTTTAACGCTGGGAATTCTGAGGGTGACTTTGAACGCCGGTTTGGGCCATCAAATCTTAAGCAAAGTATGGACTATCATATATTGCTGGAAAGCCCAGGATGTCTACTTTCCAACGACGTTGAGTGCGCGCCAATTGGGCTTCTGTAGCTCCAGAAAATCGGCTTCGAGTGCAGGGAGGTCAGAATCCAACAGCATCTGCAGTCCTTTTTAGTCTCTGAATCAGATTTTTGCTCAGGTCCCTCAATTTTAGCCAGAAAATACCTGAAATCACAGAAAAACACACAAACTCATAGTAAAGTCCAGAAAAGTGAATTTTAACTAAAAACTAATAAAAATATACTAAAAACTAACTAGATCATACTAAAAACATACTAAAAACAATGCCAAAAAGCGTACAAATTATCCGCTCATCAGGCCCCGAAAGTGGATTTTTGCATCAATTACTTATTTCTGTAAACTCTAGTTGCTAGTCTAGTATAAATAGGATATTTTACTATTATATTAGACATCTTTGGATTATCTCTGGATTGTATTTGGATCCTTTGATCACGTTTTTGAGGCTGGCCTCTTGGCCATGCCTGGACCTTCATCACTTATGTATTTTCAATGGTGCAGTTTCTACACACCATAGATTAAGGGTGTGGAGCTCTGCTGTACCTCAAGTTTTAATGCAATCACTACTATTTTCTATTCAGTTTAGCTTATTCTTGTTCTAAGATACCATTCGTACTTCAACTTGATGGATGTGATGATCCGTGACACTCATCATCATCCATCCTTATGAACGCGTGCCTGACAACCACCTCCATTCTACAAGTGAGAGCTAGAGTGTGTATCTCTTGGATTCATGATGCACGACGCATGGTTGCCCTTGCCTGACAACCGAGGCTTCCATTCCGTGAGATCAGAGTCTTCGTGGTATAAGCTAGAATCCATTGGTAGCATTCATGAGAATCCGGAAAGTCTAAACCTTGTCTGTGGTATTCTAAGTTGGATTCAGGGATTGAATGACTGTGACGAGCTTCAAACTCGCGATTGTTAGGCATGATGACAAACGCAAAAGAATCAATGGATTCTATTCCGACATGATCGAGAACCGATAGATGATTAGCCGTGCTGTGACAAGAGCATTTGTACCTTTTTCACTGAGAGGATGGGAAGTAACCATTGACAACGGTGATACCCTACGTACAGCTTGCCATGGAAAAGAGTATGAAGGATAGAAAGTAAGAAAGCAGTATGTTGCAGAGATTAAACAGGGACAAAGCATCTCCATACACTTATCTGAATTTCGACAAATGATTTACATAAGTATTTCTATCTTTATTTTATGCTTTATTTATTATTAATTTTCAAAAACTACCATAACCATTTGAATCCGCCAAACTGAGATTTACAAGATGACCATAGATTGCTTCATACCAACAATCTCCGTGGGATCGACCCTTACTCACGTAAGGTTTATTACTTGGACGATCCAGTGCACTTGCTGGTTAGTTGTGCGAAGTTGTGAAGAAAGTGCTGAGTTAGTAGATGCGCATACCAAGTTGAATGCCATTATTAGAGATCACAATTTCGTGCACCAGCTATAATTGCAGGAACAGATTTCCTCCATTTGCTAAACTTTCATGAAGCACCGGGATGGCCAATTCTCTCAAGTATAGGAGCCAAAGACATCCTTCCCTTGAACACATTCACCTTCATCTTTGAATAATCATCCTTCTTGGGCAGAATGTGGGGGATCTTCAAAATAGTTTCAAGAGCTCGGTTGGAAGTATCCAACCTCTTTCCTCGGAAGAATACTGACTCCGCTTCCCAAGTTTGGTAATTGGTGTAGAATTCCTGCACCATGGTTTCATTAACTTCAATTGGGTCTTGCTCAAGAAATTCCCAATGAAGTGAGGCAATTCGTTCATGGATGAGCGGTTTGTACTTGATCGGAACCTTAAGCGTCCGCTCCCAATGGATTGACCATTTCTCAAATTTGTCATATTGGAACTCGGCTTTCTGGTTGACCAAGACATTCTGGTTATCACTCGGGTGATCCATGAAATAAGGTTTGGATGTGCGGGTTGTAGGTTGCACAACTGGTAAAGTGACCGGTTTCTTACCCTTCTTCCGCATCCTATAAAGAAAACCTAAGATTTCAAGATTATAGGACAACAACAAATTAAGAGCAATGAGGAAGCACTGATAAACTCAAGAAAACTAAATTCTTAATTGGAAGCTTGAAAATAGTGTGATTCATAAGAAAGGCGATGTGTATATTCCAATGGTGCGTGCGGTTAGAACACACACACCAGCCGGACACACGGCAATCACACTTTTAAAGCAGCTCAAAGTTCAAAGCTTCACAACTAAGTGCTCAAGTTGCAAATATAAAACATAGAAATGAAAGCAACTTCAAGCAAGCACCAAAAAGGTCATTGAGCGGAATGGTCATTGAAGTTGTCGCTATAAAAGTTCATTGACCAAAAGGTTTCACAAGAACAATAACCATTCACTCAAAGGGAAAATGTCAATTGTTCATCCTTAAGAAGTGGTGAGCACATATACAATGTTTGTATTTTAAAGCCAAAAGATGTTTGATCAAGACATGATAAAAAGTTGAACATTTGTAAAGTAGTTACCCAATTGAAATTCCAAGATGAACAATAAAACTTAGATTTCACCAACACAATGCATTTGGAACTAAAATCATCCACTAATAAAGTACACAAGTCTTGGAAAATGTGGGTGGTTGAGATCAAAGCATACAAGCAAAGAAATGCATTCGTAAAACAATTTGATTGACATTAAAATTCACAATTTAAGTAGCACAATTTATACAATATGCCTAACAAAAGGTAAATTGAAAGCATATGATGGCCAAGTCATATGAATCAAACAAAATGTTCATTGAGACATTTCATCGAACATGTGGTATGCAATGTGGAAGTTCATCACAATTAAGCTCAACTTTGATCATAATCAACCCAAAAATCAAGCATCAACACTTTACAATACAAAGAAAGAACAAAAAAAGCAATAAATTTAATCTAAGCAACTAGGAAAGAGAATGAGAACAATTGCAAAAATATTAACATAAAAAGACAAGAAAAAACAAGAACCTGAGGTATAGAGGTTACAGAGAATAAGAACTAGGAAGGGACAGTGGCACTTCTTATAGCCGCTGTGAACTTACGGCAGTTGGGTTTGCCGAAAAAAGCACCGGAGGAGAGAACTCACCGGTGGTGAAGAAAGAAAAGAGATGGGGAAAAAAGAAAGAAGAAAAAGAGAAGTAAGAGAAAGAGAGGTCGCCGGCGGTGGCTGACGGCGGTGGTGGCCGACGGCAGGGTTGCCGAGCTGGGCAGAGAGAGAAGAAAGAGAGAGCAGCGATGAAGAGAAGAAGGAAAGAAGAAAAGAAAGCAAAACTTCGAAGTGTGTGAACACACACAGCGTGCGATCGCTGCGACCAGAAAGGTTGCATTAATGCGTGCGGATGCACAAAGTCGTGCACATGCACAGAGGTCGCAAATCAGAAGGGTGTGTGCGTACGTATAAGTTGGTATGTACGCACAAGAAATGAGAAGGAGAGGGATGCGAGCGCACAGAGCGTTCCCTCACTCCCACCAGAATGGTTGTATTGAGGTGTGCAGGCACACAAAAGTGTGCCTGCGCACAGAATGGTTTTTTTTAGAAGCATAGCTTGAGGATAGAATGATGTGTGCATGCGCACACAGGTTCGTGTGCACACAGGTTCGTGCACATGCACAGAGGCAAGAATGGGGGAGGTTGTTCACGCGCACAGGCCGTTCCCTCGCTCCCACCAGAAGGGGTGACAATTGGTGTGCAAACGCACACGTCTGTGCGACCGCACAGATAACTTAATCAAGGGGAATGTGTGCGTACGCACAGAGTTGTGCGCATGCACGCACAAGTCACAGAAAACAGAGCAGCGCGCACACACAGGCTGCGCTGGTGCTGCGACCAGAGGAAATGCTTTGGAGTGTGCAGATGCACAGGCTTGTGCGGCCGCACAAGTGGCGAAAAATACAAATTTGTGCGCACGCACGCACAGATGCCCTATTTCAGAAAAAAAATTCTTTTCAAAACTAAGGTTCCTACCCTTAGCATATCAACATACCAACCCCACATCATTCAACAAGCACAAGTTCATAATCCACAAGAAATTCAACTTATTCAACTCAAAATCACCAAACCAAACCTAAGCTAATCATCATATCACAAGAAAGTAAATACTTCAAAAAGCTATAAACAAAAGATAAAGTTGGAACAATGTTACCATGGTGGGGTGCCTCCCACCAAGCACTTTGGTTTAGAGTCCTAAGTTTGACTTGCATGGTTTCATTGGTCACTTAGAACTTCTCCAAGGAGGAAAATCTCCAACTCCTTGGCATTCTTGGGTTGAGTGTGATAAAGTTTCACCCTATGACCATTAACTTTGAACTTAACTCCATTGATAGGGTGAATTATTTCCACGACTCCATAAGGCATGACATCTACTACTTTAAATGGCCCGTCCCACCTAGATCTTAGTTTTTCGGGCATCAATCGCAACCTTGAATTGTACACAAGTACTTTGTCACCTATCTTGAAACTCTTCCTTCTAATATTCTGGTCATGGAATGCCTTAGCTTTTTCTTTGTAAAACTTAGCATTCTCATATGCTTCCAACCTAAGGCATTCTAATTCCTCCAATTAGAGCTTCTGTTCCATTCCCACCCCCTTTAGGTCTGGATTGCAATTCTTCACCGCCCAATAGGCTCTATGTTGGATTTCAACTGGAAGATGACAAGGCTTCCCAAAAACAATACGGAAGGGGCTCATTCCGATTGGGGTCTTGTAAGCTGTCCTATAAGCCCATAAAGCATCTCCCAATCTAAAACTCCAATCCTTCTTTTGTGGATTGACCACCTTCTCTATGATTCTCTTGATCTCCCTGTTGGATACTTCCGCTTTCCCATTGGTTTGGGGGTGATAGGCTGTGGAAATTTTGTGAATGACCCCGTACTTTTTCATCAACGCCTCAATTTTCCTGTTACAAAAAAGGGTTCCTTGGTTGCTCACGATTGCTCGTGGTGACCCAAATCTACAAATAATGTTATTAAAACGAAGCAACGGCATTAGCGTCATCGCAACGGGTAGGAATTGCTTCCACCCATTTAGAGACGTAATCCACAGCTAACAATATGTACACAAACCCATTGGAATTTGAAAATGGCCCCATGAAATCTATGTCCCAAATATAAAAAATCTTGCAAAAAATCATCGGTTATTGGGGGATCTCATCCCTTTGTGAGGTATTTCTAGATTCTGGCATTGATGACAGAATTTGCAAAATTGGTTAGCATCCCTAAATAAAGTGGGCCACCAGAATCCACATTCTAAAACCTTCCTCGCTGTTCGTTGCAAGCCAAAGTAATCCCCACTCTTAGATGAGTGGCAAAACTGAAGGATAGACCGGAACTCAGATTCTGGCACACACTTTCTAATTACTTGATCTGCCCTATGCCTCCACAAATGTGGATCATCCCAAAGATAATACTTAGCATCGCTTCTCAATTTATCTTTTTGATGCTTTGAAAATTGTGGGGGAAAAACGCGAGCGACCAAGTAATTAGCTATCGGGGCAAACCAAGGGGTGATTTGGGATATTGCTTGCAATGTATCTAAGGGGAATGAGTCATCGATAGGAGTGGGATCCGGAGTTAAATGTTCAAGCCGACTCAAATGGTCCGCTACTAGATTTTGGGACCCACTTCTATCTTTGATCTCCAAGTCAAATTCTTGCAAAAGTAATATCCACCTAATAAGCCTAGGCTTTGACTCTTTCTTTTTTAGCAAATATTCCAAAGCGGCATGGTCCGAATACACCACTACCTTAGAGTAGCAAATAAGGTCAAAATTTGTCTAGTGCAAAAACAATGGCTAAAAGCTCTTTTTCGGTGGTGGTGTAATTCGACTGAGCCGAATCTAATGTTTTTGAAGCATATGCTATAGTGTAAGGAGCATTACCATCGCGCTATGCTAGCGCGGCACCTACTACGTGATTTGAGGCGTCGCACATGATCTCAAAAGGTTGATTCCAATTTGGGTCTCGCACAATAGGGGTCGTGGTTAGTGCTTCCTTCAACTTGTCAAAAGCCTTTTTGCAATCTTCATCAAAGTGAAATTCCACATCCTTTTGCAGTAGGCGGGTGGTGCACGAATTTGTAATCCGTACAACTAACCAGCAAGTGCACTGGGTCGTCCAAGTAATACCTTACGTGAGTAAGGGTCGATCCCACGGAGATTATTGGTTTGAAGCAATCTATGTTTATTTTATTAATCCTAGTCAGGATGCCAGTAAGATTAACTGGATTTAATTGTAAGAAGTCAAAGTATTTGGAATAAGGAATTGTTACTTTATTAATGAAGAATATCTTGGAGCTTTGGAGATGCTTTGTCCTCTGAATTTCTGCAATGTAATATTCAACTCAATTGTTTGTAAAGTTCCATCCATGGCAAGCTGTATGTAGGGTGTCACCATTGTCAGTGGCTACTTCCCGTCCTCTCAGTGAAAACGGTCCAGATGCTCTGTCACAGCACGGCTAATCAGCTGTCGGTTCTCGATCATGTTGGAATAGGATCCATTGATCCTTTTGCGTTTGTCATCACGCCCAGCAATCGCGAGTTTGAAGCTCGTCACAGCCATTCAATCCTTGAATCCTACTCGGAATACCACAGACAAGGTTTAGACTTTCTGGATCCTTAAGAATGGCCGCCATCAATTCTAGCTTATACCACGAAGATTCTGATTAAAGAAGCTAAGAGATGCTCATTCAGTCTGATGTAAAACGGAGGTGTTTGTGAGGCACACGTTCATGGATTGAGGAAGGTGATGAGTGTCACAGATCATCACCTCCTTCACAATTAAGCACGAATGAAAATCTTAGATAGGAACACACACACGTTTGAATGAAATAGAAACAATTGCATTAATTCATTGAGATGCTGCAGAGCTCCTGACCCCCAACAATGGAGTTTAGAGACTCATGCCGTCAAAGTGTATGAAATTCAGATCTGAAAATGTCATGAGGTACAAGATAAGTCTCTAAAAGTTGTTTAAATAGTAAACTAGTAACCTAGGTTTACAGAATATGAGTAAACTAAGATAATTGGTGCAGAAATCCACTTCTGGGGCCCACTTGGTGTGTGCTGGGGCTGAGACTAAAGCTATCCACGATCTGAGGCTTTTCTTGGAGTTGAACTCCAAGTTATAACATGTTTTGGGCGTTCAACTCCGGATCATGATGTGTTTCTGGCGTTTAACTCCAGACAGCAGCATGTACTTGGCGTTCAACGCCAAGTTACGTCGTCTATCTTCGCGCAAAGTATGGACTATTATATATTTCTGGAAAGCCCTGGATGTCTACTTTCCAACGCCATTGAGAGCGCGCCAATTGGACTCCTGTAGCTCCAAACAATCCATTCCGAGTGTAGGGAGGTCAGGATCCAACAACATCAGCAGTCCTTTTTCAGCCTAACTCAGATTTTTGCTCAACTCCCTCAATTTCAGCCAGAAAATACCTGAAATCACAGAAAAACACACAAACTCATAGTAAAGTCCAGAAATATGATTTTTGCCTAAAAACTAATAATATTCTACTAAAAACTAATTAAAACATACTAAAATCTACATGAAATTACCCCCAAAAAGCGTATAAAATATCCGCTCATCACAACACCAAACTTAAACTGTTGCTTGTCCTCAAGCAACTAGATAAATAAAATAGGATGAAAAGAAATTAAGAAGTAATAATATCTTAGAGTTTTAAATGAAGCTCAGATTCTTATTAGATGAGCAGGGCTTGTAGCTTTTTGTTTCTGAATAGTTTTGGCATCTCCCTTTATCCTTTGAAATTCAGAATGATTGGCATCCATAGGAACTCAGAATTCAGATAGTATTATTGATTCTCCTAGTGTAGTATGTTGATTCTTGAACACAGTTACTTTATGAGTCTTAGCCGTGGCCCTAAGCACTTTGTTTTCCAGTATTACCACCGGATACATAAATGCCACAGACACATGACTGGGTGAACCTTTTCAGATTGTGACTCAGCTTTGCTAAAGTCCCCAGTTAGAGGTGTCCAGAGCTCTTAAGCACACTCTTTTTGCCTTGGATCATGACTTTAACCACTCAGTCTCAAGTTTTTCACTTGGACCTGCATGCCACAAGCACATGGTTAGGGACAGCTTGATTTAGCCGCTTAGGCCTGGAACTATTTCCTTAGGCCCTCCTATCCACTGATGCTCAAAGCCTTGGATCCTTTTCACCCTTGCCTTTTGGTTTTAAGGGCTGTTGGCTTTTATTCCCTTTTCTTAATCCAATGATTTCTTGTAAATATTTTTTTCACTGCTTTTTCTTGCTTCAAGAATCAAATTCATGATTTTTCAGATTATCAATAACATTTTTCGTGTTCCTCATTCTTTCAGGAGCCAATATTCATAAAATTCAAGATAAAAATTATGCACTGTTCAAGCATTCATTCAGAGAACAAAAAGTGTTGCCACCACATATAATTAATTATAATTTTTATTATTAAGAACTCGAAAAAATAAATTACTTCTTCATTCTAATTATCTACTATTTTATTCGTGCCTGATGATGATGAGAAAAATAAATTATAACTTAATTGGAAATAGAACCAGAATAGATATACTAATTACTACTACTACTACTATATATGTCCACCAAGGTAAATTTCTATAATAACACTATCACAGAGTTAAAGCTAAAATGAGAACTCAACAACCTGTGTTTAGAGAAGTAGATGTTCCTCTGATCTGTGGGGTGCTTGGTCCTTCAAGGATCAATTTTTGGCGCTTCAGCTCCCTTAAATCACGCCCTTGCTCTTCCTGTTCCTTAAGCAGTTTGCAAAGCATGCTACTTTGATTGTTCTGTTCTTCCTTTATTTGGTTCATAGCTTCTTGCAATTTGGAAATAGATGCTTCAATATGTTCCCAAAATTTGAATTGAGGAAGTTCTGGGAGGACTTCCTGTGCTCTCCTCTTGATTGGATCATCCTGCAGCTGTTGTCTGTCCATTGATATTCTAGTGATTGGCCTTTCAACTGAGATATACTCTGTTATTCCCATCTTCACTCCGGCATCTCTGCAGAGCATAGAAATTAAGCTTGGATAGGCCAATCTGGCATCCTTGGAATTCCTGTTTGCTATTTTGTATAGTTCACACGAGATCAGTTGATGGACTTCTACTTCTTTTCCCAACATGATGCAGTGAATCATCACTGCTCTTTTAATGGTAGCATCAGAACGGTTGCTGGTGGGCAATATGGAACGCCCAATGAAATCCAGCCAGCCTCTGGCTACTGGTTTGAGATCTTCTCTTTTGAGTTGATTTGGGATGCCAGTCGTGCTGGTGGTCCACCTGGCTTCGGGGATGCATATATCCTCTAGAATCTTGTCCAGACCTTTATTTATCCTCATCATTCTCCTATTAAAGGAGTCTGGGTCATCTTTCAGTTGAGGAAGCTTAAAGATCTCCCTGATTTTGTCAGGATGGGTATGAACAATCTTTCCTCTGACTAAGGTCCGATGGTCATAGAGGGCAGCTCCAATTATTCTTTGCCTGTCTGTCTACCATAGATTAGCATAGAACTCCTGAACCATGTTCCTTCCCACTTTCGTTTCAGGATTAGCTAGGATTTCCCAGTTCCTATTTCGAATTTGTTCTTGGATCTCCGGATATTCATCTTCCTTCAGATCAAACTTGACTTCCGGGATCACTGATCTGTGACTCATTATTTTGTAATAATGGTCTGAATGTTCTTTAGTTAAGAACTTCCCTTTATTCCAAAGTGGCTTTGGAATATTCTCTTTCTTGCCTCTTGGGTTGGGTTGTTTTCCTTTAGGAGCCATGATCAAAGTGAGAATGTTTTTGTGATCACGGATAAGCACACCAAACTTAGAGGTTTGCTTGTCCTCAAGCAAATGAAAAGAGAGAAGAGGAATAGGAGGAGAGCAAGTGTGGAATGGAGGATGAGGAGAGGTGGGACGCCGAAAGGGAATATAAAGGGAGGGGGTGGGATTCGAAAATAAGAAAAAGATATAAGATAAGAGATATGATTTATAAAAGATAAACATGATGAGAAAAGGATATAATTTAAAAAGATATGAATGATATTTAAAAATAAATTTGAAATATATAATTTGAAAAAGATTTTAAAAGATAATGAAGTTTGAAAAGAAATTGGAAAAAGAGTTGGATTGGATTTGAAAAGAAAAAGTTTATGTTCATGTATGAAGCCATATTATTTAAAAAAGGGTTTTAGAAATTAGAGTTTTTAGAAAACTAATTTGATCTGAGGGATGACAATTTGAAACATGTTTATGCAAGAAATCATGAATTGAGACATAAAAAATTAGAAAATTTGTAAAGAAAAACGAATTTTACCTCCTCCCCACCATCTTGGCGTTAAACGCCCAAACGCTGCATGTTTTGGGCGTTTAACGCCCAATTGTTGCTTCTCCTGGGCGTTCAATGCCCAGCTGTTGCTTCTTTCTGGCGTTGAACGCCAGGAATTCCTTTGTCACTGGGCATTTTTCTGAACGCCCAGGATGCTGTCAATCTGGCGTTAAACGCCCAGAAGGTGCTTCTTTCTGGCGTTCAACGCCCAGAAGATGCTCCTTTATGGCGTTTAACGCCCAGATGGCTACCCTTACTGGCGTTGAACGCCCAGTGGATGCTTCTTTTGGGCGTTCAACGCCCAAAACGTTTCTCACTGGCTTTTACACGCTAGTGAGCTTCCAGATTCCCCTGTAACTCTGTGAACTCAAATAATTGCTATTTTACCTTTTGAAGATACTTGACCTATACCTGTAAAGAAAAGGAAATTTATTTAATTAGTAAATAAACTTTGTAAATGGCTGGGTTGCCTCCCAGCAAGCGCTTCTTTATTGTCTTTAGCTAGACTATTACTGAGTTCTAATCAAGTCTCAGTTTTGAGCATTCTTGCTCAAAATTGCTTTCAAGATAATGTTTAACTCTCTGTCAATTAACAATGAACTTTTTGTTAGATTCATTATCCTGAAGCTCTACGTATCCATATGGTGATACACTTGTAATTACATATGGACCTCTCCACCGGGATTTTAATTTCCCAGGGAATAATTTGAGCCTAGAATTAAATAGCAGAACTTTCTGCCCCGGCTTAAAGACTCTGGATGACAATTTCTTATCATGCCATCTTTTCGCTTTCTCTTTGTATATTTTTGCATTCTCGAAAGCATTGAGTCTAAATTCCTCTAGCTCATTTAATCGAAGCAATCATTTTTCTCCAGCTAACTTTGCATCAAGGTTTAGGAATCTGGTTGCCCAGTAGGCCTTGTATTCCAGTTCCACTGGCAAGTGACATGCCTTTCCATACACAAGCTGGTATGGAGAGGTCCCTATAGGGGTCTTGAATGCTGTTCTGTATGCCCACAGAGCATCATCCAAGCTTCTTGCCCAATCCCTTCTACGATTAATTACAGTCCGTTCCAGGATTCTTTTGAGTTCTCTATTTGAGACTTCAGCTTGCTCATTAGTCTGTGGATGGTATGGAGTAGCTACCCTGTGGCTAACTCCATAACGAACCAAAGCAGAGTAAAGCTGTTTATTGCAGAAATGAGTGCCCCCATCACTGATTAATACTCTAGGGGTACCAAATCTACTGAAGATATGTTTCTGGAGGAATTTTAACACTGTTTTAGTGTCATTAGTAGGTGTTGCAATAGCTTCCACCCATTTGGATACATAATCCACTGCCACCAGAATATAAGTGTTTGAGTTTGATGGTGGGAAAGGTCCCATGAAGTCAATACCCCATACATCAAACAACTCAATCTCCAAGATCCCTTATTGAGGCATGGCATAACTGTGAGGTAGGTTGCCAGATCTTTGGCAACTGTCACAATTAAGTACAAATGCTCGGGAATCTTTATAGAGAGTAGGCCAGTAGAAGCCACATTGGAGGACTCTTGTGGCTGTTCGCTCACTTCCAAAATGTCCTCCATACTATGATCCATGGCAGTGCCATAGAATCTTCTGCACTTCTTCCTTAGGCACACATCTACGGATTACTCCGTCTGCACATCTCTTGAAGAGATATGGTTCATCCCAAAGATAGTACTTTGCATCTGTGATCAATTTCTTTGATTGCATCCTACTGTACTCTTTAGGTATGAATCTCACTACCTTGTAGTTTGCAATATCTGCAAACCATGGCACTTTCTGAATGGCAAAGAGTTGCTCATCCGGAAAGGTTATAGAGATCTCAGTAAGAGGGAGGGACGCCCCTTCTACCGGCTCTATTTGGGACAGGTGAACTGCTACTTGATTCTCTGTCCCTTTTCTGTCTCTTATTTCTATATCAAACTCTTGTAGAAGTAACACCCATCTGATGAGTCTGGGTTTTGAATCCTCCTTTGTGAGTAGATATTTAAGAGCAGCATGATTAGTGTACACAATCACTTTTGATCCTACTAAATAGGATCTGAATTTGTCAATGGCGTAAACCACTGCAAGTAGCTCTTTTTCTGTGGTTGTGTAATTCTTTTGTGCGTCATTTAGAACACGGCTGGTATAGTAAATGACGTGCAGAAGCTTGTCATGCCTCTGTCCCAATACTGCACCAATGGCATGGTCACTGGCATCACACATCAATTCAAATGGTAATGTCCAGTCTGGTGCAGAAATGATTGGTGCTGTGACCAATTTAGCTTTCAGAGTCTCAAATGCCTGCAGACACTCTTTATCAAAGACAAATGGCGTGTCAGCAGCTAGCAGGTTGCTCAGGGGTTTGGCGATTTTTGAAAAATCCTTTATAAACCTCCTATAGAATCCTGCATGCCCCAGAAAGCTTCTGATTGCCTTAACATTGGCAGATGGTGGTAATTTTTCAATTACCTCTACCTTAGCTTGATCCACCTCTATTCCCTTGTTCAAGATTTTGTGCCCAAGGACAATTCCTTCAGTCACCATAAAGTGACATTTTTCCCAGTTTAAAACCAGGTTAGTCTCTTGGCATCTCTTTAGAACAAGTGCTAGATGGTCAAGGCAGGAGCTGAATGAGTCACCAAATACTGAAAAGTCATCCATGAAGACTTCCAGAAAATTTTTCCACCATATCAGAGAAAATTGAGAGCATGCACCTCTGAAAGGTTGCAGGTGCATTGCATAGACCAAATGGCATCCTTCTGTATGCAAATACTCCAGATGGACATGTGAATGCCGTTTTCTCTTGATCTTTTGGATCTACTACAATTTGATTATAACCTGAATATCCATCCAGGAAGCAGTAGTATTCATGACCTGCTAGTCTTTCTAGCATCTGGTCTATGAATGGTAAAGGAAAATGATCCTTTCTGGTGGCTGTATTGAGCCTTCTATAATCAATACACATACGCCACCCTGTAACTGTTCTTGCAGGAACCAGTTCATTTTTTTCATTATGAACCACTGTCATGCCTCCCTTCTTAGGGACGACTTGGACAGGGCTTACCCAGGGGCTGTCAGAAATAGGATAAATAATCCCAGCCTCTAGTAATTTAGTGACTTCCTTCTGCACCACTTCCTTCATAGCTGGATTCAGCCGCCTTTGTGGTTGGACCACTGGTTTGGCGTCACCCTCCAATAGGATCTTGTGCATGCATCTGGCTGGGCTAATGCCCTTAAGATCACTGATGGACCATCCAAGAGCCGTCTTGTGTGTCCTTAGCACTTGAATTAGTGCTTCCTCTTCCTGTGGCTCTACGGTAGAGCTTATGATTACAGGGAAGGTATCACCTTCTCCCAGAAATGCATATTTCAGGGATGGTGGTAATGGTTTGAGCTCGGGTTTTGGAGGTTTATCCTCTTCCTGAGGGATTTTCAGAGGTTCTATTATTTTCTTTGATTCCTCCAGATCAAGCTGAACATCTTTAAAGATGTCTTCTAGCTCTGATTCGGGACTCTCAGCCATATTGACCTCTCTTACCAGAGAGTCAATAATATCAACACTCATGCAGTCATTTGGGGTGTCTGGATGTTGCATGACTTTGACAACATTCAACTTGAACTCCTCCTCATTGACTCTCAAGGTTACTTCCCCTTTTTGGACGTCAATGAAGGTTCGGCCAGTTGCTAGGAAAGGTCTTCCTAGAATAAGAGTTGCACTCTTGTGCTCCTCCATTTCCAGTACCACAAAGTCAGTAGGAAAGGCAAATGGCCCAACCTTGACAATCATGTCTTCAATCACGCCTGATGGGTATTTAATGGAGCCATTAGCAAGTTGAAGACATATCCTGGTTGGTTTGATTTCTTCAGTCAAACCAAGCTTTCTGATAGTAGATGTAGGTATTAGGTTGATACTTGCCCCAAGATCACATAAAGCTTACTTGGTGCAATTACCCTCTAATGTGCATGGTATCATAAAGCTCCCCGGATCCTTAAGCTTCTCAGTTAAGCTTTTCAGAATGACTGCACTGCATTCTTCAGTGAGGTAGACTTTTTCAGTTTTCCTCCAATCCTTCTTATGACTTAAGATCTCTTTCATGAACTTAGCATAAGAGGGTATTTGCTCAAGTGCTTCTGCAAACGGAATCTTTATTTCAAGAGTCCTGAGATAGTCTGCAAAGTGAGCAAATTGCTTATCCTATTCCGCTTGGCGGAGTTTTTGAGGATAAGGCATTTTGGCTTTATATTCCTCAACCTTAGTTGCTGCAGGTTTATTACCTGTAGAAGTGGGTTGGAAAGCCTTTTTAGAAGGGTTGTTATCAGCACTTGTATGTGACTGATCTCCCACTGGCGTTTGAATGCCAGGGGTGGAAGCTGGAGAGGCGTTAGACGCCATCTCCTTATCTGTCACTGGCGTCTAAATGCCAGAACTGTGCTCCCCTTGGGCGTTCAACACCGGATTCATGCTTGTTTCTGGCGTTGAACGCCAGGAATGAGCATGGGCTGGGTGTTCAGCGCCAGCCTTATTCCTCTCTGGGCTCTGATTGTCCTCAGAGGGATTTTGAGTAGCCATTTGTTCATTTCTTGGCTTTCTGCTGCTTTGAAGTGAGGTATTTAATGTTTTCCCACTTCTTAATTGAACTGCTTGGCATTCTTCTGCTATTTGCCTTGACAGTTGCCTCTCTGTTTGCTTTAACTGTACTTCCATATTCCTGTTAGTCATTCTTGTTTCCTGTAGTATTTCCTTGAATTCGGCTAGCTGCTTGGTTAGAAAGTCTAATTGCTGATTGATTTCATTAGCCTGATCCATAGGACTGAGTTCAGCAGTTACTGTTTCAGCTTCTTCTTTCATGGAAGGTCCACTGCTTAGGTACGTATGCTGATTTCTGGCAACTGTATCAATAAGCTCTTGGGCTTCTTTAATTATTTTTCTCATATGTATAGATCCACCAGCTGAGTGGTCTAGAGAAATCTGACCTTTTTCTGTAAGCCCATAGTAGAAGATGTCTAGTTGCACCCACTCTGAAAACATTTCAGAGGGGCATTTTCTTAGCATCTCTCTGTATCTCTCCCAGGCATCATAAAGGGATTCATTATCTCCTTGTTTGAAGCCTTGGATGCTTAGCCTTAGCTGTGTCATCCGTTTTGGAGGGAAATAGTGATTCAGGAATTTTTCTAACAGCTGTTTCCATGTTTTTATGCTGTTCTTAGGCTGGTTATTTAACCACCTCTTAGCTTGATCTTTTACAGCAAATGGAAATAGTAATAATCTGTAGACATCTTGATCTACTTCCTTATCATGCACTGTGTCCAATTTGTAGAAATTGTGCCAGAAACTCTGTAGGTTCTTCATGTGGAAGACCAGAATACTGGCAGTTTTGCTGCACCATGATAATGAGCTGAGGATTCAACTCAAAGCTACTAACTCCAATGGAGGGTATACAGATACTACTCCCATATGAAGCAGTAGTGGGGTTAGCATATGACCCCAGAGTCTTCCTGGACTGTTCATTCCCACTTAGTTCCATGATGGAATAAAGGAGATGATATGTATGTTGATATTATTTATTTTATAAAAAAAATTTATTTTATAAAATAAAATAACAACGAAATAAATAAAAGAAATTGAAAATATTTTGAAATTGAAATCTGAATTTTTATATAAAATTTCGAAAATGTAGTTTAAAATTAGTTAGGAAAGATATTTTTTTTTAATTTTGAATTTTATGATGAAAGAGAAAAACACACAAAAGACACAAGACTTAAAATTTTTAGATCCAATGCTCCTTATTTTCGAAAATTTTGGAGGGAAAACACCAAGGAACACCAAACTTAAAAATTTTAAGATCAAAACACAGGAAAGACTCAAGAACACCTTGAAGATTCACAAGAACACTAAGAACAAAAGAAAGAACACCAAACTTAAAATTTTTTAGAGAACCAAGACAAATTTTCGAAATTTAAAGAAAATTAACAAGGAAACACCAAACTTAGAGTTTGGCACAAGATTCAATCAAAGAAAAATTATTTTTGAAAAAGATTCCAAAGAAGATACCCAATTATCAAGAACAACTACTAATGCTCCAGCCAATTGGGCAGTAACTTCAGTGTTGATTTTAAAGATGTATTATATTTATGGATAAAAGTACAAATTTTTGAAAGTTAATGTTTTGAAAAAGCACAAGAAAAACAAGAAAAGACACAAAACAAGAAAAACTCAAGATCAAACAAGAAAAATAAACAAGAACAACTTGAAGATCAATGAAGAACAAAGAACACAAGTTCGAAAATTTAAAGAAAAATATAAAATATGCAATTAACACCAAACTTAGAACAAGACACTAAACTCACAAAAATTAGCAATTAATTAAGAAAAATAATGTTTTTGAAAAGAAATTTTTGAAAAGAAACTATCCTATCAGGATTTAATGACTCTATAACAATAAAAATAAATTATTCCTAATCTAAGAAATAAAATAAACCTTTAGTTGTTCAAACTCGAACAATCCCCGGCAACGGCGCCAAAAACTTGGTGCACGAATTTGTAACCGTACAACTAACCAGCAAGTGCACTGGGCCGTTCAAGTAATACCTTACGTGAGTAAGGGTCGATCCCATGGAGATTATTGGTTTGAAGCAATCTATGTTTATTTTATTAATCCTAGTAAGGATGCTAGTAAGATTAATTGGATTTAATTGTAAGAAGTCAAAGTATTTGGAATAAGGAATTGTTACTTTATTAATGAAGAATATGTTGGAGCTTTGGAGATGCTTTGTCCTCTGAATTTCTGCAATGTAATATTCAACTCAATTGTTTGTAAAGTTCCATCCATGGCAAGCTATATGTAGGGTGTCACCATTGTCAGTGGCTACTTCCCGTCCTCTCAGTGAAAACGGTCCAGATGCTCTGTCACAGCACGGCTAATCAGCTGTCGGTTCTCGATCATGTTGGAATAGGATCCATTGATCCTTTTGCGTTTGTCATCACGCCCAGCAATCGCGAGTTTGAAGCTCGTCACAGCCATTCAATCCTTGAATCCTACTCGGAATACCACAGACAAGGTTTAGACTTTCCGGATCCTCAAGAATGGCCGCCATCAATTCTAGCTTATACCACGAAGATTCTGATTAAAGAAGCTAAGAGATGCTCATTCAGTCTGATGTAAAATGGAGGTGTTTGTCAGGCACACGTTCATAGATTGAGGAAGGTGATGAGTGTCACGGATCATCACCTCCTTCACAATTAAGCGCGAATGAACATCTTAGATAGGAACACACACACATTTGAATGAAATAGAAACAATTGCATTAATTCATTGAGACGCTGCAGAGCTCCTCACCCCCAACAATGGAGTTTAGAGACTCATGCCATCAAAGTGTATAAAATTCAGATCTGAAAATGTCATGAGGTACAAGATAAGTTTCTAAAAGTTGTTTAAATAGTAAACTAGTAACCTAGGTTTACAGAATATGAGTAAACTAAGATAATTGGTGCAGAAATCCACTTCTGGGGCCCACTTGGTGTGTGCTGGGGCTGAGACTAAAGCTGTCCACGAGCTGAGGCTTTTCTTGGAGTTGAACTTCAAGTTATAACGTGTTTTGGGCGTTCAACTCTGGATCATGACGTGTTTCTGGCGTTTAACTCCAGACAGCAGCATGTACTTGGCGTTCAACGCCAAGTTACGTCATCTATCTTCGCACAAAGTATGAACTATTATATATTGCTGAAAAGCCCTGGATGTCGAATTTCCAACGCTGTTGAGAGCGCGCCAATTGGACTCCTGTAGCTCCAAAAAATCCATTCCGAGTGCAGGGAGGTCAGGATCCAACAGCATCAGCAGTCCTTTTTCAGCCTAACTCAGAGTTTTGCTCAACTCCCTCAATTTCAGCCAGAAAATACCTGAAATCACAGAAAAACACACAAACTCATAGTAAAGTCTAGAAATATGATTTTTGCCTAAAAACTAATAATATTCTACTAAAAACTAATTAAAACATACTAAAATCTACATGAAATTACCCCCAAAAAGCGTATAAAATATCCGCTCATCAGCGGGAGAGAGGTAAGGCAACTTTGCTAAAATCCTTGATGAACCGACGATAAAAGCCAGTATGACCAAGGAAAGAATGGATCTCCCTCACCGAGGAGGGGTAAGGTAAACTCGAAATGACATCGATCTTAGCCGGGTCGACGGAGATTCCGTCTTTAGATACAATATGACCCAATACTATACCTTGCTTCACCATAAAGTGGCACTTTTCAAAATTCAAAACAAGGTTAGTATTGGTACATCGCTCTAGCACCCTATCTAAGTTCCCTAAACAAGCATCAAAGGAGCTACCATACACACTGAAATCATCCATGAAGACTTCCATGCAATCCTCCAAAAGATTTGAGAAAACACTTGTCATGCACCTTTGAAATATTGCCGGTGCATTGCATAAGCCAAACGGCATTCTCTTATATGGAAATGTTCCAAAGGGGCAAGTAAAAGTTGTTTTCTCCTAATTTTCAAGAGCTATGTGAATTTGGAAGTACCTTGTGTATCCATCTAAAAAATAGTAATGGAATTTACCTGCCAAGCGATCTAACATTTGGTCAATGAATGCAACGGGTAATGGTCCTTCCGCGTTGCTTGATTCAGCCTGTGGTAATCAATGCATACTCGCCAAGTATTTTGAATTCGGGTGGCCACAAGCTCTCCACTTTCTGTTTTAACCATTGTCACTTCGGACTTCTTCAGCACTACTTGGACCGGACTCACCCACTCACTATCTGAAATGGGAAAATTATGTCCGCTTCCAAGAGGCGAGTTACTTCTTTCTTGACCACGTCAAGGATTGTGAGATTTAGCCGTCTTTGTGGTTGTCTCACCCACTCACTTGAGGGCTTATTCCCACAATGTCACTTAGCCTCCATCCAATCGCCTTCTTATACTTCTGGATAACCTCAAGGAGTTGTTGCTCCTCTTGATCGGAAAGATCGGTTGCCACTATCACCGAAAATTTATGTTCCTCATCAAGGAATGCATATTTGACATGGAGTAGTAGTGGTTTCAAGTCTTCCCTTGCTTCTTGGTGGGGTAACTTATCCTCTTGGTCACGGGGACTTGGTGAGGCACTTTTATCTTCTTCATCCTCAAAGTCTCCCACTTGTGAACTTTCATCATCACTTAGATCTTTCTGGGGATCATGGTGGCTACCTACCTTAAGCTCATCCTCTCTCCCATCCTCAATGAAATTCTTGCCCCCATCAATAGATTCCTCTTTCAGAAGAGTGAATTGAGAGTTTATCTCATTAAGTGGCTCGCTTCCTTTTAGAGTTATAGCATCAATGCTAGACTTCAAGGTTGATGGGTGCGGCAAGGAGGAAGGATCACAAAGCATCCCGAATTGCGGAGGAGCAAGGTTGTTAGGAGTAGAGTGAGAGGGTGCTAGACGTGACAAAGTCTTGGCAAGAGTTGCCATGCAATTCTCTTGCTTCTTTTGAAATTTTCTCTGCTCTTGGATGAAGAGGGCTTGGAAGCTATGCTCCTCATAAGAGAAGTTGATGGAAAAGGAATGGTGGTGAAAGCCAGGTTGTCCCAAATGTGGTGGTGGGAAAGGTAAAGAAGCTTGGGGGTATGATGGTTGTGTCTCATGTAGAAGGTATGGAGCATGAACATGTGGATGGACAAAATTGTAATGAGAACGTGTTCCACTGGGTGTGAGAGGTTGATAGACATTAAGATAATAGGGTCCTTGCAAACATCCTTGTTGCCAAGAATTGATTGCTTGCGACCCTTTCTCGAATTGACCTCCTATACCTTGAGGTGAACCAACGTTGGAATTGCTACCCCCTACAACATGACAACAACTAGACTCCAAGCCAAAAGGGTGATAACTCATGATGAATATGGAAAGATAAAAATGCAATGATATCAATAAAATCAATAGACAAATGAATATATATAACCTAAGTATATCTACTTACCTAGGACTAGACAAACTAGGATGTTAATTGCTATCACTACTAAGATAGAGGCGCCTCTTACCAATTAGTGCCAAGTAGCAAACCAAAATCAAGTATTCACACTATTCACATATTTATAACAACCAAAATTATAGCACTCATTGCACTTAAAGTGAATCCCCGGCAACGGCGCCAAAATTTGATGTGAGCAAGAACTATTGCCGGTTTGGAATCAATAAAAATAAGCATCAATTTGTTGGTAGCATAGTCCAAACCAACCACAACTCTCGCAATCAAATGGTTAAATTCAAAGGATGTCACAATTCAAAACTAATTCAAAATTGGGAGTGTTAATTCCTGGCCTGGTTCGTCTCCCAATGACACTTGAGATCACTGAGTGTACAATTCCGGTTGTAGTGATCAAGGGGTTTTCAATAAAGAAATGAACATATAAAGTAATAAAAGAACATGTAAAATTGTAATGATTGGACTAATGAAGAAATTAAAGAACCGACTATGCACTATAAACAAGTAAAGTATAAAAGAGATTAACATAAGTGTGTATAAAAGATTGAAAGCATGAAAAGAGTCTTGGCTTCGAGTGAGCTAGGGGTCCTTTCCTTGTTAAAACCACAACTATGACAATTATAATGGATCAGTCTCACTTGATCAACCCTCACATCGGAAAGTAAGTTAAATGAGCATAAGTGTTCCTAACCCACAAATCCTAATTTGCTTGCTAATTGCCTTAGCAACAAATTAGCGTTAGTGGGAACAAGAACAATTAATAATCCAAGAATTGACATTAAATGTTGGACATTCCAACTCTAGGAACCCAATTGCTCACTTTCCCCAAGCCAAGAGCAAAAAATTTAGCCTAAAACCATGGTTGACATTTTGTCAAACACTTGGTGGGCAAAAACCTTAAACATGGGAAAAATGAGAAAAGGCTTGAAACCAGAAGCAACAATTGATCTCAATCAACAAGAATAACATAAGAAAGCATGAAACAAACATCAAACATCAAATTCATCAACAAGAAATTGAAATTGCAAAAGAGGTAAAGTCGAACTATAACTTGAATTATAAGAAAGAGTAAGAACAATGTGACTATAAAGAGTAATAACAAAGAGATACTTACAATGGAGGCTAGCAAAATTCAAGATAAAAAATGGAAATGGCACTTGAATGTAAAACCCTAATATAAACCCTAGTAGAGAAGATGAAAAACATAGAGAAAAACTAAACTAAAAGCTTCCTACTACTACTCCTGAACTATACTAATGATATGATATGTTATGGTCTTCCTTTCCCCTTCAATATGAGATAAATGGCTTTAGAAATGGGCCTCAAAGCCCCCAAAATCGCAAGTCACTTGCCATTTAAATGAAGGCATGTGCGGACACCTGTGCGTACACACAAGTAGCTGTGCGCACGCACACTAGGCGATACTCTAACTAACCGCATGACGCGCTTGAAGCAATCCACGCGCTCTGATTGGGCGGCTGTGCGTACGCATACGTCTCTGTGCTCATCTCCTTTGATTCTTCATGCTTCCTCCACTTTGCATGCTCTTCTTCCATTTTCTCCAAGTCATTCCTACCTTATACACATGAAATCACTCACAAACAACATTAAGGCATCGAATGAAAGGCAAATGGAATAAAATAGACTAAATTAGGCACAAAAGAGCATATTTTCATAATTATGCACAAATTGGGAGGAAAGTTCAAAAGCATGCTATTCAAGGGAAAAAGTGCAAGTTTATATGATGAAATCTATTCAATTCTAACAAAAAATTATCATCAAATTTGGATTCATCACTCGCATACCCTGTCCACCAGGTACCTGTCTAGTCGACCTTCTTTAGCCAACTTTTCTATGACATTTTTTAAGTCGTAGCAGTCATGGGTAGAATGTCCATGGAGTTTATGGTACTCACAATATTCGGTCCGACTTCTGCCCTTTTTGTGTTTTATTGGTCTGGAAAGTGGAAGTTTTTCAGTATGACATATTTCTCTGTAGACATCTATCAAAGAGACCTAGAGGGGAGTGTAGTTATGATATCTACGAGGCTTCTCCAGATTGTAGTCTTCTTTCCTTTTAGCTTCTTTTTCTTTTTTCCGAGGTGGGTAGGGAAGGTTAGGCCTTGGCAGTGGCTCCCGTAACTGAGAGTTTTCTTCCATGTTGATGTACTTCTCTGCCCGTTCTTGCACTTCGTACAAGGAAGCCAGGTGTCACTTCGATATGGACCGAGAAAATGGCCCTTCTCTAAGGCCATTAACCAACCCCATTATTGCTGCCTTAGTAGGTAAGTTTTGGATCTTCAAGAACGCCTTGTTGAATCTTTCCATGTAGTGTCGGAGTGTTTCTCCGACCTTTTACTTGACTGCCAACAAGCTCGGGGCATGGTTTACCTTATATTTCTAAATGGAAAATCTGGTAAGAAAATTTTTTGCTAGGTTGTCGAAACAGGTTACCGCCGACCTGGGGTGTAAATTGTCAAACCATTTCATTGCGCTTTGATCAAAGTGGTCATGAAGGCTTTACAGAGGGTCCAGTCAGAGGCGTCAGATAAATACATCCAGCTTTTAAAGTTGCTAAGATTGTACCTCAGGCTTGTATGATCTCTTTTATGAATGGATCTTCTCTCCCGAGGGGGCATTCTTCCTGATCTATTCTGGCATTTCGTCTTTGGAGATCGGCCTCTAATTGTAAGAGCTTTTCCTCTAACTCTCTTCATGATCATCGTCACACATCTCGCCGTAGCTGCCATTCCGCTTCCCATTGATGCTCGGCTTCATGCTCAAGTTGTTTTAGTCGTTCTCGTTGACCATGAAACAACCCTAGCAGCTCTGTTACTTGTAGAGGGTCTTCCTCTGCAGGTGGGTGAACCTTTGATTGGATCCGCCTAGGTTAGGGATTTCTCGATGTCCCTTCTCTGTGGGGAACATGAGTTTGTGGTGGTGGAGGAAGTATAATGGTATAGCCTTATGGTTGAGGCTCAGGTTCAAATTTGGATGTTGTATGCCCGTCTTTATACTAGTGATCCGCCATTATTAGGGGTCAAATCTCAGGTCTTCGACAACGGCGTCAATGTTCCTAAGCGGCGCCAATCTCAGCACTAACATCATTGGTGCTGAGTGTGCCTTCTGTCCGCCATGCGTAGGGTCTTCCTGCTAGGCATGCGTGGTGTCATGGTTTCTTAGGGCACACTTTCTCTTTCTTAGACCTCGCTTTTTCTGTTTTTGAATTTTTCCTTAAATTCTTTGTTATTTTTTGCGCCAAAATCTTCTAAAATCAAAAAAACACTAACACAACTCTAAATATTTAATTATTTATTAAATTCAATTAGAAAATATAAAAAATTTGATTAAAACCTAAGAAAATAAGTGAAAATCAAATAAAAAAATTGCTTAAGATGACGTGTACCCTTACTACCAGAATGTCACACTTCTGGATGCGCCACTCTAATAGCGTAGATATTATGACGACTTTCATAAAAAAAAATATTTAATACTAAGATAGGAGCCTTTTTAACACTTGAAACCGTATAAACTTTTTCTTTTCGAATAAGAAACCCAAAATACTTTTTAAATTAAAAAAAAATACATACATACATACTAGATACAACACTTAAAGTATATATATATATATATATATATATATATATATATATATATATAATAATAATAATAATAATAATAATAATAATAATAATAATAATAACTTACAAGTATTACATACCACAACTCCTATCCCTTTTACAAAATTATAAGAATAAAGGCGAGGAAAAAAATAATAACTAAGATGATATAAAACATCGTATAATCAAAAACTAAATAAACTCTTCATAATCCTCTTCGTCCATATCATGAAAAGAGAAATCTGTAGGGGAGTGAGAATATCATCCTTTACAGGATTCTCAGTAAAGGGTTAAAAAATTGCTATAACAAGATATGTAAAGGGAAAATTATTTTCAAATACACTGATCGTTGCTCGTCTCATGTACCTTTTCAAAAACCACTGGTTTAACACTCAAAATCCAAAATCCTTTTTAAAAGAGAAATCAGTTAATTATCGAAAGCTTACAAAGAACCTTTTCCTTTCTTATAAAAAAATATTAAAAATTTTTCTAAACAGTATGAATGACCAACCTGTTTCAAACTTATGTTCATTAAGTCTATGTTGAACTATTTGATTTTTCATACTTTACTAAACTTCAAACACAAACCAACCACAGCCTCTGGCCCATCACATAATGAATCACAACCTCAATCCTAAGCAACTCAATCAATATCCAATTCACCAAATCCAACCAATTATAGTCACAAACACAAGTAATAAGGTTCAAATACAAACAAGAGTAATTACATCAAGTATAGCAATTAGCAGTTAAACAGAATTATTCACGTAGGCAAACCAATTATAATATGCACACCCAAACAATGTCACATAGATGCATATGATGTATGTCTGTCCTATTTGTTGTGATATCACGTTGTCGGTTCAACTTCCAACTCAACACATCCCATTAGGATGTTGCCTTTCTGTCACGAATAAAAATGGGTACCCCCAGGGATATAGTGTCCGGCTCACTCTTGTGACTTGAAAGGATGCGAGCATCCTCACATTACCCCAGGGATATAGTGCCCGGCTCACTGTCTAGGGATATGGTGCCCTGCACACTTTTATAACATAACAAATCTCATCTCAATAAAAAATAAAATCATCTTTATCACAATTTAAAAATCATTCTTGGCTCACTTACTTTCAAAAACAAAACGTATTCAGTTCACATCTCGCCAAGAGTCACTTTTTCTCAAATCAATTTTCTTTAAAACCAAACCGCTTTTGGTAACATTCTTCGAAAATGTCAAGCAACTTCAAAATCATATCAATTGTAAATCTCTTTGAAAACTCAAAAATCATTCATTCTTGAATCATTCACTTAAGTACTTTAAAATCAAGAGTCATCAATTAAAATCCACAGTAAGGTCTCAAGGCTTTAGTGGGGAACAACCAATTTTATTTTCTTAAATTCATTAAAGATTCATAAAATCATAGCTTCTGAATTTGAATCAATCAAAATGAACTTAAACCAAAACCAAATCATTTAAAACAAAACCAATTCATTTAAACCAAAACTAATTTCAGTTTTATTCTTAAATCTAAAACTTTCTCAAAGGCTCAGAAATTGTTCCGTTTTGCTAAATCAGAATTTAAAAAATACTTTAACTCTTTCCAAGACGTCACAAAAACAAAATTAATCAATCAAAATTGAATTACTTTTAAGTTCACTAAAAAGTCCTTCGAATATAGTTCTTTGATCAAATTCAAAACCTAAGTCTCCTCATATTTAAATTGACCTCAAAACAAAATACTTTTCTTAAATACATTAAAGTCAAAAGGTAATTCTTTTCTTAATAAATAAAACCCAACAAAAAAATGCTTTTCTTAATAAATCAAACGTAAAATATATTACTTTTCTTAATAAATAAAACCCAACAAAAAAATGGTTTTCTCCATAACTCAAAATCATAGCATAATTCATTTTTTCTTATTAAATATAAAATTAGATAACACAATTTCTTAAAATTCTAAATTTTCTCTAAATAACATTTTAAACAAAGTCCTAAATTTTATAATGAAATTTCGCCAGTATCTCCTCTAAAACTTAGACTTTGCCATCCTTCTCGGGTCCCATCTAAACCTTTTCCAAATCAAACAAACTCCAATAAATCAAATCCATTTTCAAAACTCTAGAAAACCAATTCAACAATTGCAAGTTTAACAAAATCAATCACTAATTCAATCAAATAAACAGTCACATTCACCCAAGACAGACTAGATAATACATAAAACTTACATAATCACCAAAAATATATTTTCTCACATCAATATCCATTTATAACAATTATGAAATATAAGATAAGTCTTTAGAAAAACTCCTACCTCGAAAAGTTGAAACCATAAACCAAATGCGTCAAGAAACCTTTCTCCTCTCGGCCCGCAATCAGTGGCAGTTGCATCCAAAGCTCCGCTTACTTCCGCAACAACAGAAATAGCTTTAATTATAATATGCAACCTCGGTACTCAATCCTAAAATATTAATATCGCAAAAACCTTAATAACACATAGCAGAACACTAACACGAGCTTTCCGAAAAAGAGATACTTACTGTAATAAGAGAATGAAGTAGCAGCGATCTCCAAACCGATTTGGCGGCTGCCCAAACAGCCACCTCAAGCGACAGCGGCGACCAGAACTTCAGTGATGGTGATTGTAACAAACATACAGTGACGATAACGTTCTCGAAAATTCAAAAGAATAGAAACAAACTCAAAACCCTTACCTACAATGGATCTTAGCTACGGTACCGCCATTTTCCGGCGGCAGAGGCTCGGTAACCCATCACTAGCAGCGGCAACGGAGCGTGCAACGACGACTCCATACGCGACGATGACAGCGACGAGACTCGGCGATGATGGCACAACGGCTTCGCCTCCTCTCGCGCACCTTCCCTATGTTCGTGAACCTCTTTGGACGGTGACGATGAAGACCTCGACGGCGACGACGATGCAGGCTCCACAGAACGGCGACACCTTGGTGGCGTGATCTCCTTCCAAGGTCTGACGACAACGCGACGGTGGCAGCGCGGCTTCTCTTCAGCGATGATGACCGCTCCTCCTCTCTCTCAAAACCGCGCTCTATCTCCATCTCCTCTGGTCTCTCGACTGCGCGGCGGCAGTGATACCCGCCGGCGCCGTCCTCCCTCTCTTCTCTTCACTCTTGCTGCAGCTTTCCCTTTTTTTCTTTCTCCCTTTCTTTTTTTCTTTCTTTCTTAAGGGGGTGGCTAGGGTTTCTTTAGGTAAGAGGAATCGTGTGTGTTTAAGGGTTAGTGGTAGTGTGTGTAAATTAGGGTTAAGGTGTGCATGAAATTTGGAACAAATATGAAATTAGAAATTTTTGGGTAAATTGGGGCTTGATGATTTTTAGATCAAATTATGTTATATTATATTAATTTTAAAATATAATTTAATCTCTCAAAATTACTTTTAAAATGTTACTTAATTGCCAATTGTTAATTGACTTTTAATTAAGTATTTTAATTTGAAATTAGAGATAATATAATTAATTTTTTTTCTTGATAAAAATCAAAGTATTAAATTCTTATTATTTTACAACTATTAAACTCTATAATTTAAATATAGAAAACAATTCGATAATTATAAAATTAGATAAAAATTTAAATTTTAAATAGTCGAACCTCATTATTTTTATCTTTCTAAAATTTTAAATTGTAAATAAAAAAAATATTCAATAATTATAAAATTGAGTAAAAACCTTAATTCATTTTAAATTTAATTTATCAAAATTTATTTTAATTATTTTTAATAAAATAATTTTTGAAATTAAAACTGTTAATGAATAAATAATTTAAAATCATCTCATAATAAGATTTTTCAAAAATGATAGAGTCTTAAATACCGTGTCATCAGATATAATTTTTTAATCACAGATTATTAAATTTATTGAATAATTAATACCTTTCATGTAAGTAGATTTAATTAAAACTTTTATAGTACTGATGCGAATCAATCTATTTTAGATTTTTTTATGATTTTAATTTTTTTATTTATAAATTAATTTTTTCATCACTTAGCTTATTAGTGCTATTTCTAATTTTCTATTAGCAGATTTTATTTTTATAAGTGCTTCTAACTGGATTTTTTATAATATATTATGTTTTCTCTACTAAATAGTTCTTTTAAAGTATTTTTCTTAGCAAAATTTTGTTATACTTTTAGATCCAAATCAGATTTAAAGACAATTTATTTTCATTATCAATTAACGTTGTTGTTTTATAAAAATTAAAATCTTCCCTTATTTCAAGGTTTTCTAGATATATAGTTCAATATCATATATATAATTTGCAAAAAAGTAACGAGGAGTAAGTTTTAGAAATATTTTCTAGACGAAATCTTCCTTTATTCTCATAGTAGTTTATTATACAAAGGACTTCCTATATAGGGATTGTTTTTAACTATTTTATTTTCTCTAAGAAAATATTTTATATATTCAGACTATAGAGTTGTCTCGTCTGCTTTCTTTATATTTCTCTGATAAATAACCTGTAATATTTATTTAGGGTCAATTAATTAACTACATTATATATCTAAATATGTTAAAAACAAGGTAGATATTTCAGTAAAAATGTCAAAAATATTTTTAAATAAAAACATTTGATCTTATCGTTTAACTAAAGTTGTAATATATTAGATTTTAATACGTGATATAATATAAAAATATTATCTTTATTTAAAAGTGTTGCTATTTTCTCAAAATTGTCCCTTTATTTTTTATACCAATTTTTGTCATTTTGTTTAAAATTTAAATTTTTGTGTCCAAAAATTTTATTTTAGAATTGTTTTACCCTTTTACTATTTTTTTGTAAATTTTATAATAACCTTTTTTTATTTCTATTTTATTATCATTTTAATACTTTTCTCATGACTAATTAAATTCTATAGATTATTTAAAATTGGTAGACTGTTAGAATTTTATATTTTTAGTTATTTTTTTTATTTTGAAAATTGTCTAAAATAAATGGATTTTTAACATTTCTTATTTCTTCTGTATAGAGAATTTTTTATTTTGTATTTTCAAGTGTTTGATTTAACATTTGATATAGTTCTTCTATTAATTTAGGATATAAAAGCATTTTCTCTTTCTACATTTCTTTTTATATTTTTCATTAAATTATTTTTTCGCATATAGATAATAGATATTTCTCGATATAAGTTTTGAAGGTTTTCTTTAAGTAAAAATGTTTATTTGTTGTCATTGCCTAAAATTAACCTGTGCGAAAACATTAGCTTCTTGACTACCTAAAATTTACTATTGTTTTATATTTAAAGGCTTCTTTACTTGTTTCGTATAATCCCAGAGAATTTAGGAGGTTTGTTCTTTCAAATAGGTATTTTTCTTATCTTAATAAAATATATAAATATCTTCTGTGTTACTTGTCATTATAATTATTTATCTTGAATAAAGTTTTTTCCAAGTTATTATAGGTATAGTTATGAATATCCCTTAGTTTTTTTACCATTATATACATTATCCTACTATTTCTGATATTTTTTTTAATTAAGAATTTCAGTTAAATTCTCACCTTTTCATGTTATTTATTTTATTTCAGAATCTTCATTATTATGTTAATCTATTTTAGATAGATTTAGAGGACTTATAATTTTAGATTCTCTAATTTAAAGATATAAATTTGCTGAGAAAGAATTTCTTAGTTTTATTTCAATTGAATTTCTTATTAATAGAGGGATCGGTTTTAATTGCTATAAATTTTGATATTTCTGTTTTGACAATTTTTTAAAATAATTCATCTAAATAGATTTTTTCTTTATTTTTAAAAGTTTTTATGATGGCTATTAGTTAAAGCATAATTTATAGAATTTATAAGCTAGCTTATTGATCTTTCTACAATTTTGTTTTGAGAAAAAGGGTATAGCATAGTTTACGCGGACATTAAATTTAACATTTATATTTGTCAGGTTTTATGGACAATTCCTATTTTTTTTATCTATTATTAGATCTATAATTATTTTATCATAGATTACTAAACTTACTCGAGAATTAATTCCTTTCATATTGGTAGATTTAATTAAATTTTGTGTAGTATTGACATGAATATAGCCTACTATTATATTATTTGCTAGGAGCAAGCTAAGAATATAATAATATAATAATTAAGAATATTAAACAAAAATTAAAAATAATTAATTATTTTATTTTTAAATTTAAATTTTTAAGTTTGATTAAGATCCTAATTGATTATATTTTAAATTGAGTTATGATATAATTTATAAGATTTTAATTTAAAATAAGATAAAATTTAAATTTAAAATAAGATTTAAATTTAAAATTAATCACAATTTTATATGTTATATATGTATGTCAATAGTAAAGGAATGACACGATTTTATTCCTTTACTTTTATATACACAAATATTTTAGAGTTTGATTCTTAGAAAAAAATTTGTAGTATGCAAAGAATTGAAAAAAGTTTCTCAATTTAAATCAAAGTCTATTAATCAATTAGTTGATAATAAAGATTAATTTCGGTATGAATGCGCATAGATTTTCAAATAATTGAAAAAAAATACTAAAATATACTGAAGTATTTCTATTTAATCTTATGTTATTTGAATAAAATATTAAGTACAAAATAAATTAATAGGATTATTTTATTATTTTTACTGCGCATTTTGAATACATTATAATCTTTTAAATTTTTATCTTTATATTTATAATAATATAAATAGGGAGCTCTTATGTTAACGTAGTGCTTGCACATTAAGTTTAAAAATTTATTTGCTTAAGTGTTGTTACTAGAAATTTTTAAAATTTTATTTATAAATTATAACTTATTATTTTGTTAGGTTGTTACCTTTTGAATTTTTAAATACACTTTCTTAGATAATTTGTGTGTACGAATATAAGTGATAAGATTATAGATCCAATCGAGTTACGAAAATTTTTCATTGCCATTTGTATCTCAATTGTTTAGTACAATCAATTACTTTATTTCCATATTTGTCTTATTTAAAATTTTTCTACAATTTTTAATGGCAGTTGGTATTTACAAAATTGTTGAGATCAATTCTACGGTTAAGAATTTGGATGTACATATACGAGTAATAAGTTTATGGACAGTTGGACACTATCGGTCTAAAAAATTTCTCTATTGCATGCCATGCTCAATTGAGATAGTTTGCTTCGATGAAAATATATGAATTTTTTGTCATTTTTCTAATTAATGTTGAATTTGTATTATTGATATTTCAAACGTGTTTATTTATTATTTTTATTTGTTCTTTGATTTTTGTGTGTCAATTCTAGGGAAGAAAAATATATGCATTAGTTAAGAAGGCTCTTGTATCTCGATTTATCAATTTGCTAAGAGAAGGAATAGTTTTGTGAGTTTAAACCAATGGAGTTTTGTGAGTTTTGACACTTTCAATACTCTTGAGTTTGATTATACCTATTTAGTTGGTAAGTTTGTTGTTTTAAAAAAATATTCAATGATAAATTTATTTAATTCATTGATAATTTCTATATATCATTTTTTTTAACAAATTTATTGACAATAAATATTTTTTATTTTAATTTATTTTAAATGTTATTGGATATCTTGTTAGAATTGAAAGTGAGAGTACTCTTAAAAAAATGGCAAATTTATCACGTACAATGTTATTGAATTAGAAGTTAATAATAGATAATTAATTATTATTTTTTGAATATAAACACTTACACATAATATAGATGAATAAATCTAAATCTAAAAATTTTAATATTAACTTCAATGTAAATTTATTTATTTGAATTTGTTTCAAAATTTTATTTTATATATTCAAATTTATTTGTTTTATTTATTATTTTATATTTAAATTGTTATTTCAATCTTATTTTATTATAAATATTTTTATAATATTAAACCTTTTTTGTGGTAGAAGGATTTCAATTTGTTAAAAAAGTTTGTATATTTTCGGTGAATAAATACTTTTTTTATTTCTTTATTTAAAATGTTATTATTGGTATATTAATATTAAAAATATAAAAATAAGCATACTTTAAAAATTGATCTTTATAAAATTAATTAATTAATTCTTAATTTTTAAATTGTAACTATTTTTTAATGAAAAATAATTTATAAATTGTGTTTAATTAAAATTTTATGAATTTGTTAATTTTTAAATCTTAAAAAATAAAATATATATGTGTAAAGTTTGGTACAATTTTTTTGTTATTATTTTTTAAATTTTAATATAAACACTTAGAAATATTAGATGAGTAAAACGAAATCTACGAATTTTAATATTGACTTCAATGTAAATTTATTTACTTGGGTTTGTTTCAAGATTTTATTCTATAAATTCAAATTTATTTGTTTTAGTATTTTAATTTTTATTTAGATTGTTATTTTAACTTTATTTTATTATAAATATTTTTGTAATATTAAACTTTTTTTGTGCCTGAAGAATTTTAATTTGTTGAAAAAAATTGTTTCTGGTGAATAGATATTTTTCTATTTTTTTATTTAAAATGTTATTATAGGTATGTTAATATTAAGAATATAAAAGATAAGCTTACTTAAAAAAACGTATTATGAGATCAAACAATTTTATAATTGCAGATATTTATCTACACAGAAAGCTATATGGAGAACTTTGGCTTATGATATTCATCGGAGATGGCCTTCAGTGATGAGATTAATCTTTTAGTTTCCTTGAAAGTAAAATATCATCTTTAAAGACGTTGGCAATCTTAAGAAAATCATAGATTAAGAGTAAGGATAAGGTACGATATTCTTAGTATGGATGGAGGCCAATA
This sequence comes from Arachis hypogaea, assembly GCF_003086295.3. NCBI lineage: Eukaryota > Viridiplantae > Streptophyta > Magnoliopsida > Fabales > Fabaceae > Arachis > Arachis hypogaea. The sequence continues at coordinate 46,207,935 of NC_092044.1, forward strand.
AAGAATTTGAAGTAAGTCAAACTTTAACGTATGCTGAGTTTCCAAATCAATTTGTTTATGATAGAGAAGAAAGGGAATAACATCCACGCAAAAGAGATCGAGTATTCTATGAGGAGGTTAAACTATGTTTTACCGGGTACAGATGATATCTGCTATATTATCTACTATATGAGAATTTTGTTAACTGTTCAAAAAGGTTGCACAATATATGAGTCTATTAAAACAGTTAATGGGATTATGTATCCTAACTTCCAAGATACTTTCTATTTTATGGTACTGTTGTTTGATGATAGAAAATTCATTGCAGCTATTAATGAGGTCTGGTCATCAATTGAGAAAACTGTTTGTGATGTTGTCGATGATATCTAATAGTGTTAGCAAACTAAATCGTATTTAGAATGCAACTTGGACATTGTTGGCTGACGAGATACTATATACGAGGAGAAAAACATTAAAAAATCAAGGTATTTTACTATGTGGTAAATTATTATCACATGTAGGATTTTACTTGCCAAAATTAGTGTTCACCTGTGGACAACTTTACGTTGCTTTGTCAAGAGTTAAGAGTTGTAATGGCCTGAATATTCTAATTCTAGATGAAGACAGTAATCCAAAGTCATCAACAACAAATGTCGTGCTCAAAGAAGTTTTTAATAATATTTAGGTAAGAAAAATAGTATTTTCATTTTACTAATATGTTATGATTTATACTTTTATACAAATATTTATCGTAGATATAACTAATTTATTAACTATACTTTCAGACTTGAAATAAAATGTGTAACATGGAGCATAACATCATATGCCAATTACTTTTTTAATGAGGTTAATAAAATACTAGATTGTCGATAAATTTTCATTAGCCTTATGATATAAAGTTTAGTATAAAATTGACATGCTACTATTACAGTTATATATGTTCTTATTTTTTCAGGTCTTTTTCCTTATGGTTCAAGAATATTATAAACTTTAAACTATTTTATTTGTATTTTACTTTAAATAAAGATAAAACAATATATTCAGTACGTTTATTATATAATGACGATGAAAATATTATATCTAACCTGAGAAATTTATGATTATAAAATAGTATTTTCGATTTATCATGTCAAATTAAAATGTAAACTCGTGCATTACACGAATTTAACTGTGGTATTATTTAAATAAGAAACCAATAAAAATTTATCATCTTATAAGGATTATTTATGAAATAATTAAAAATAATATAAAATTTAAATTGAACGTAATTTTAAATCACTGTTTATTAATGAAAAATATTTTAAATTAAAAAATTATAGAATTTTTAAAATCTAATATAAAAATATATTTTATTTTTAATATTTTTTAAAAATTTTAAAAATACCCGTATTGATAGAATCACCAACTATTAAAATATTAAAAATATTTTAAATTTTTTCTAAAAATATTAAAAATAAAAAATATACTTTGTCAATTGCCATAGTTTCATCGGCTTAATTTAAGGATCATTAATATTTCTCAGGCCAGGTAAGGTCAGAGGAGTTTGATCTATTTATCACATGTATTCTCGTAAAATAATTAAATTGAAATGAAAGGTTGGAGATGTTCTAATCTTTCTCCCAAGTTGCTTTTAGAGGGTGATAATACTAATCGAATTTGCGGCTTATTCTGTCTTATTCGTTCGAGGTGAGTAATTACCAATCTTGATGTGAGATGAGTTTTTTGCGAGATGAAATTTTGGATGAGACCGGATGAAGTCGGATTTAGGTAATATCTGCCCAAGTATATGTATAAAATAATTAGTAAAATGATTAATAATATTATATTATATTCAAATTTTTATCTTAACTTATGTTATCTATGTGATAATGGTTATATAAATTTTAAAATTTAATTTTATTTATTATATTTTAATACTTATAGGGGGCAGGTAGGAGAGAAGCGCGTAAGGGCGAGAGCGAGTTAGAATTTAATTTTTTTCTACCTGTGAGTAGAAATAGAGCGCATTCTATACAAATTATTGTAGGGTAGGACAGGGTCCAATAGGACAAAAACCCGCCCTTATCCCCATTGTCACACTACTTGCTTTCAACTACTGTTTTTTAAATTTTCTTATTGTTGCTTTTCATTTCATCTCATCATGGAGGAGAACGTTGTAATTACTGCCGCCATTCCTCTTTCTACGAATGGTATAGTCCATCATAATTCATGGCTTTTCGCCATATTAGAGATTTGAGGACATCGTATAATTGTATATGGAAGGAATACTGAGATTGAGAGACAGGAATCGAGATACAAAAATTAAGAGACAGGAATTAAATTAAATATTTATATATGTTTGACGTAAAATATAAATGACAGAATTATATTTTAGATCTTGTTTGACTTAAAATAAATATAAAGACTAAAACAAATATAATTATTTAAATACTCATATTAATTAAAGTTAGAATATATTAGAATCAATTAGCTTTCATTATAATTATTTATCATATCTGAAAATAGGATATTATGTTTTTATTATTTCGATTTTCTTAACACTTATAAATACTTTATTTTTTATATTGTATCATTCATATCTACACAATTTGAATAGACATAAATCTTTTCTCTATTGCTCTCTCTTACCTTTCTAACATGATACCAGAACTATGGTATCCTCCTTGAAGATAATATATAAGTTGTTTTTCTTCTGGTTAAATCATCATATTTTTCACACTTTTTCTATGTCATTTTTCTTTGTCTTTTATCACTTTTTTTTATGATTTTTCATCTCACCGATTAACCTATTCTCTCCGTCTTGTATATTTCGAGTCTAATGAATCAAATATCACTGTCATTTGCTGCTTACCTATTATCATGAAGAAACCCTATATTTTTCATCACCTTCTGGCAGTTCGTCATCCTTCGAAATTTTACCATCTCTTCACAATTTGTCACCTTTTCGGGAGTTCTCGGGCAATTTGCCATCTTATTGGCAGTTTCGTTTATGATTTTTTTAGGTAGTTTCATTTGTATTTTCGTTGCGGCAGTTTTGTCTACGCTTCCTTGCGACATTTTTGTCTACACTTTTTTTGCGGTAGTTTCATTTGCGCTTCCCCCTGTGGCAGTTTCATATGTGCTTCCTTCCGACAGTTTTATCTGCACTTTTTTTCTGTCAGTTCCGTTTGCAACCGTTTCATCAATTTATGCATTTTTTCTTTAATTTGTTATTTTAAAAAATTTCAAACTCAAGTTGTCACTTGAATTTAAGGGAGATATTAGATTGAATTAGGATCAATTAGCTTTCATTAGAATTATTTAGCATATATGAATATTTATTATAAGATATTACGTCTTTATTATTTTGATTCTTTTAATACGTATAAATATCCTTCGATGTTGTATCATTTAAAACAAGTTGAATACACACAAATCTTTTTTTATAGTTCTATTTTACCTGTCTAACAATTAAAAAAATAAAAATAAAATAACTCATAATCGCTCTCCTTCTTATCGTCATCCTCATGAGAATCAACTTCATAAACCTCTTCCTTTGTCAGGTAACACATAAACTCCCCCTTTTCAGCCAAAAGATCCACATAAAGCAACTAAACACAAAACCAGAACATAAAACATGTTAATAAAATTTAACTATATATCATGTAGATCCAAAGTTCTAGACTTAACCATAAAATACTTCCATATTCAATACCAAAAATAAATAAACAACATGTAACATAGTATGAAGAATCTTCCCTCAAAGATGAACTCAAATTCCCACCACTTTCAACTGTTTCTTCCCCATCACTATTCAGAAACTGCAAGTGCTGGATCCTTCTTTTTCTATAATCAACGCAAACTCAAACCATGTGAAACATGCACTGCACAGTAACCTTATAATCCAAAGTCTCCGAGGCATATCTAGCGCTTCTTTCTTAATTATCACTGTCATTATCACCCCCGACGAACGCAAAATTCCAAACCATATCGAAGATTACCATCGACTTTGAGTACGTCCAATCGCTCTGCCTCTCCTCCAATTGCTCCAACATCGAATCCCGCTTGGGATAGAGGGAGGCAATGCCGCGTTAGCAAGGATGTAGGAGAAGGAGGTGCGGCTGCTGGCCACAATGAGAAGATGTTTAGGCGGCGAGGATGCTCTAATATGAGTCTTTACGGTAAACTTGAAAAATTTAAAAACTAAGAAAGGCATTTGAGGAAGAAAAAGTTATTAACGTCCCTGTGTTTCCACTCTTTTAAAGGAATTAAAATTTTGTGTTTTGAGACTGAAATTTTAATTTTAGTTTCTAGCCACCAAACACTAAGTTCGAGTCTCCCAGTTTCAGACCCAGTACTCCATACCAAACGCAGCCTATGTGTTCATACCCTGGACCACTTTATATGGTCCGGGTTGGACAAAGAAAAAAATGACTGACTTCTTGTAAGGTTGGCTCGTCACTGACCTCTTCTTAAAGAGCTCGGCCAAATCGCTACAGAGGCCCAAGAAGGCCCAAAGCAAAGGGTCACAGCCCACATGAAGGCGGCTGGCCAAAAGATAAGTGATCTCACCCACAAAAGATAAGATAAGATAACTAAACTTATCTCAAGGAAGGTCACTCCATACTACTATAAATACACTGGAGCACCCAAGTATAACTCATATTGCAATTCTACAAAAAACCTGCTTAAAGGCCGTGCTAATTTAAGCTTCGGAGTCTCTTGAAGGTACCAACCCCCTCCGCTGATCAAAGATTAGCAGCATCTCAAGCTCTAACACGTCGGACACAGCAGCTCCGACCACACCAGAAGATCTCATCCGAGATCAACCTCACCGTTTCATGTAACCTTCGGAACATTGGCGCCGTTGTTGGGGAACCTGGAAGTCATTCCATTGACATGGAAAGCAACCCTGTCAATGACCATAACTCGGGATTGGAAGACGAAACGCCGTTCAAGAACACGAATGCCACACCAAACTCCCCAAAGGACACATACTAGTCCAAGGGAGACAAGCAAACTCCTAACACTTAAATTTTAGAGGCCATTCGTGAACAGCAGGATCACCTTAAACAGCTCGAACAAGAAGCCGAACGTCAACGCGAAACCGAGTAAGATCTCTGGAGGGAAACAAGACAGCGTCGAGAGCTGGAGGACAAACTCTCGAAGCCAGAAGCTGATCTCAAAGCAAGAACTACTCGGTCCAACAGTGAAGATAGCCCCCACAAGAATCAATACCCATTCATGAAAGAAATCACGAAGGCTAAAGTCCCAAAAGACTTTAAAAACCCCAGACATGACCCCATACGATGGTACGTCTGAGCTAAGTCATCACCTCAATAACTTTAGGAGCTGGATGTACCTCACAGATGCTTCAAACGTGACCCGTTGCAAAGCCTTCCCAACCACCTTGACCAAAACGGCAATAAAGTGGTTCGACAGCCTGCCGCCAAGGTCAATCACAAGCTTCGATGACCTTGCCAAGAAGTTTCTAGCCAGGTTCTCCATCTAGAAGGACAAAACCAAGCACGCCCCAAGCTTGCTAGGGATTAAACAAGAAGATCGGGAAAGCCTCCGCAGTTACATGAAAAGATTCAATAAAGCATGCCTTGACATAAAGAACCTTTCTACAGAAGCAGCGATTATAGGACTCATCAACGGTCTAAGGGAAGGACCCTTTAGCCACTCCATATCTAAAAAACATCCAACATCTTTGAATGAAGTATAAGAATGGGTGGAAAAGTACATCAACATGGAGGAGAACTCCCGATTAGGAGAAACCTCAAAGGCTAGATTCTCCTACCCACCTCGGGACAAGGATAAAGAGTCCAGGAAAAAAGAAGTCCAACCTACAGAGAAACCCAGAAAGTACCACAACTACACCCCTCTTTGGGTGTCCCTTGTGGATGTTTACCGAGAGATATGCAACACTGAGAAGATCTCACCGCCTCGCCCAATTAAACACAAGAGAGGAGGAAGTCAGACAGAGTATTGTGAGTACCACCGAATCTACGGGCATTCTACCAATGAGTGCTACGACCTAAAGAATGTCATAGAAAAATTAGCTCAGGAAGGGAGAATAGATTGGTTCTTAGCCAATAGAGTGGATGAATCAAAGAAGAGAAGAAGGGATGAAGAGGTCGGACGAGTTGAACGTCCCCCTCACACCCCTAAGAGACATATTCACATAATAAACAGAGGATTCGCCGGAGGAGGGATCTCTAAGTCATTCTGCAAAAGACACCTGAAAGAGGTGTACCATGTAGGAGAAGGGGATAGGTCACCCGACCTCCCCACTATTACCTTCACTCAAGAGGACGCCGCAGGCATCATCCCGAGGCATGATGACCCCGTAGTCATTACCATCATACTCGCCAATGCCTATCTCCGCCGAACATTGGTAGACCAAGGAAGCTCTGCGGATATCCTGTTCAAATCTGGTTTCGACAAGCTCGGCCTACATGAGAAAGAGCTCAGAGCATATCCAAGTAGTTTGTTCGGGCTCGGAGACACCCCAATCCAGCCACTTGGGTACATCCCACTGCACACAACATTTGGAAAAAGAACACGGTCTAGAACGCTGAGCATAGACTACATCATAGTCGACGTGAGGTCCGCATACAATGCCCTCATAGGTCAGACAATGCTAAATCAACTCGCCATGGTAGTCTCCACTCCACACCTATGCATGAAGTTCCCAACTACAGAAGGGATCGCTACCGTAAAGGAAGACCAAAAACTCGCACGACGCTGCTACAACGAAAGTCTGAACCTTAAAGGTGATCTTAGAGGAAAATAAACCAATACTATAGAACTTGAGGGAATCTGAGCTCGCGAAGAAATCCGCCCTCAACCGAAAATAGAGACCGAAGAAGTTCAAATCGGAGAAACTCAAGACAAAACAACAAACATAGGGGCGAATCTAAAAAGAGACTTAAAGGAGCTGCTAACTAAGCTCCTAAGGGATAACTCCGACCTCTTTGCATGGAAGGCTGTGGACATGTCTGGCATTGATCCCAGACTAATGTGCCAAAAGCTGGCAGTATACCCTGGATCTCAGCCAGTACAATAGAAGCATAGAAAGCTCGGTTCAGAGAGGTTGCAAGCTGTGGAGGAGCAGGTACAGGCCTTGCTGGAGACAGGGTTCATAAGGGAGGTAAAGTACCCATTATGGCTAGCCAATGTAGTATTGGTTAAAAAGTCAAATGGGAAGTGGCGGATGTGCACTGATTACAGCGACCTCAACAAAGCCTGCCCGAAAGTCCCCTACCCACTCCCGAATATAGACACACTAGTCGACGCTTCATCATGATACAAATACCTCTCTTTCATGGACACTTACGCGGATACAACCAAATCCCGATGTATCAACCTGACCATGAGAAAACCTCATTCCTAACCCCAAGAGCGAATTACTACTACATAGTCATCCCCTTCGAACTCAAGAATGCATGGGATACATACCAAAGATTGATGAAAAAGTCTTCACCAATCACATCGGGAAGCTGATGGAGGTTTATGTAGACGATATGCTGGTAAAGACACAAAGAGAGGAAACGTTGTTATCCGACCTCACTGAAGTGTTCAGCACCATAAGAAAGCATGTGATGAGACTTAATCCCGCAAAATGCACTTTTGCATTAGAAGTTGGCAAATTCTTGGGCTTCATGCTCACCCAAAGGGGGATCGAAGCAAACCCGGATAAATGCCAGGCTATACTTAGCATGAAAAGTCTGACCTGTGTCAAAGAGGTCCAGCAGATCAACAGAAGACTCGCAGCTTTGTCTAGATTCCTAGCTGGATTGGCCTTAAGATCTCTCCCTTTCTACGCAACATTAAGAAAAGAAAAAATATTTGAATGGACCCTAGAATGTGAACAAGCTTTCCAAGACTTCAAGACATTCTTCGTGTGACCACCTATATTAACCCGACCCAGGGAAGGTGAAGAACTAATCCTAATCCTCGCTGTAGGAGGTTAGGTGATTAGCCTCAACACTAATCAGAGAAGACAAAAATGGGCAACAACCAATCTACTTCATCAGTAAGGCCCTGCAAGGCACTGAACTAAACTATCAAAAGATAGAAAGGTTCGCCTACACCCTTATACTTACTTCTCGACGACTCCGGCCATACTTTCAGGTGCATATCATCAGAATACGGACCAACTAACCCATAAAAGGTATCTTGCAGAAAACTGACTTAGCAGGAAGAATCCTACAGTGGGCAATTGAGTTGTCCGAATATGAACCTTAAGTATGAGGCTCAAACGGCCATCAAGTCTCAATACATGGCCGATTTCGTCGCAGAGTACATCGACACCCCAGGTACCCCTATAGAATGGAACCTTTACGTTGACGGCTCCTCAAAAAAAGCTGGGAGTGGAGCAGGCGTAATCCTAGAAAGTGATCAGGGAACCCAACTCGACTGATTAAAGTTTGAGTTCCCTGCCTCAAATAACCAAGCCGAGTACGAAGCCCTACTGGCTAGTTTGAAGCTGGCAAGGGAAGTGGGAGCACAAAAGCTTACTATCTTCAGCGACTCATAAGTAGTCACCTCGCAAATAGAAGGGAGTTACTAGGCCAAAGATCTCACCATGAAGTAGTACCTAGACACGACCAAAGAACAGCTCAGACAATTCATGGGATATGAGATGTGACTTATACCTCGAGAACAAAATGCCCGAGCTGATGCACTTTCGAAACTAGCCAGTCCAAACCAGGGGGCAACAATAGAAGGCTCATCCAAAAAACACTACAAAGTCTGTCAACCTCGGAAGAAAAGAAGGTCTTAAGCATATCATACCAGGACCAAGGGTGGATGACTCCCATAATTAGTTACCTCAAGTCTGAAACACTCCCCGCAGATAAAAAGGAGGCAAAAAGGTTAGTACGAGAAGCACAATACTACACCATAGTGCATGACGTCCTATATAGGAGAGGAATCTCTACACCCCTCCTAAAATGCGTCCCAACCTCCACTACGAGGGAAGTCTTAGAGGAAGTCCACAGTGGCATGTGCGGCAACCACCTTGGGGTGCGGGATCTTTCCAAAAAGGTACTTCGAGCTGGTTTTTATTGGCCAACTTTGCAAAAGGAAGCAACAGAGTTCATCAAAACATGCCTCCCATACTAGAAGCACGCCAACTTTCATATTGCACCACCCGAGAAACTCATCTGCGTCACTTCACCCTGGCCATTTGCAAAGTGGGGGCTCGACCTCCTCAGACCATTCCCCCAGGGATGAAGCCAAGTTAAGTTCCTCATTGTAGGAATAGACTATTTCACAAAATGGATCGAGGCTGAACCTTTAGCCACTACCACCACTCAAAGTAGTCGGAAGTTCCTGTACAGAAACATTGTCATAAGGTTTGGTGTCCCATGCTCAATCACCACAGACAATGGTACTCAGTTCACCGATACGGGTTTCAGAAACCTGGTAGCCGATTTGAAAATCAAGCACCAGTTCACCTCTGTAGAACACCCACAAGCCAACGGATAGCCGGAAGCCACCAACAAAGTCATACTGACTGGGTTAAAATGGAGACTACATGATGCTAAGGAAGCTTGGGCCGAAGAGCTCCCACAAGTCCTATGGGCATACCGGATAACACCACACTCCACCACCGGCGAATCACCCTTCTGACTTGCTTATGGAATGGAAGATATGATTCCCGTAGAAGTAGAAGAAGGATCTCCCAGAGTGATCCTCTATAGCGAAGATACAAATCCCCAAGCTTAAAGGGAAGAGCTCGACCTACTTCCAGAAGTCCGAGAAAGAGTTCGGATTAGAGAGGAAGCACTAAAGCGTCGAATGGCTTTAAGGTATAATCAGAAGGTAATCCAGCGAAGCTTCGCCACCAATGATCTCATCTTAATCCGAAATGATATCGGAGTAGGTCGGTCTGGAGTAGGGAAGCTAGCAGCCAACTGGAAAGGGCCATATCGAGTTACATAAGTACTAGGGAAAGGTTACTACAGGGTGGCCGACCTCGAAGGGTGAGAGCTACCAAGGTCATGGCATGCTTGTAACCTAAGAAGGTACTATAGCTAGAAATAGTAAAGATCTTAGGTCAAGGCACACTCTTTTTCCTAGAAAGATTTTTTAATGAGGCTCTAGGCCGAGATCTAAAGAACTGCCTAACCTAGAAGGGTAAGTACTCACATGTACACACTTTTTATTCATTTTATTATTTTATTATTACTTAAATGAAAGTTATCGATTTCCTAAAAAATTTTCTACCAAGACGTATTAATCTACGCTCGTAAAACGCAAAATTCATCGCCTGATTAAAAGAGGTCGGCAAGGTGAAGCGATAAAAGCAAGTTAATGTAAGAAGTTATAAAAAGTAACCCAGAAAAGTGACCTGACAAGGTCTAACTAAAAATGGGATTACTAAAAATAACTTAAGAAGGCCCGACAGAGAAGTCGGACCAATGAAAGGATCACTAAAAAGGGACAAAAACATCTCGCGAAGGCCAAAAGTGCTCAGCTAAAAAGGTACAAGCCCTGAAAAAGATTTTACTTAAAACAAGAGCACAATCTCAAAACGGAGCTAAAAAGTCATCCAAACAAACTATATAGAAAAGGTTTCCCATCAGAACACTACCTAAAAAGTTGTTGGAATACGACTAAAAAGCCCGGATGATGTAGTCATATAGGTCGACGTCAGCTAAAGAAGGGGTGCGACCTCCAAAAAGGTCCAAAAGATTGAAAAGCCTAGGACCGAAGTGCCTAGCTAAGACGGGTACAAAACTCTTGAAAGGAGATATTACTCAAAAAGGCAAAAGCATAATCCCAAAACAAGGTTAAAAAGTCATCTAAACAAACTAAAAAGGTTCCACACGAGAAGGCTACCCAAAAAGTTGTTTGGAATTTGACTAAGAAGCGCGGACGGCAAGTCGCAAAGACGATATAGCCAGCTAAAGAAAGGGTGTCAAGGTAGCCAAAGAAAAGGCATAGTTTTAAAGGCCAAAAAGGAAAACCTGTGAGGAAAATGCCACCTCAAAGGGTGTCGAACCAAGGAAATCCAAAACACCAACATAAAGGTTAAAGAGCAACCCCCTCTAAATAAGGGTTGAAGAGCAACCCTCCTCCAAACAAAGGTTGAAAAACAACCTCCAAATACAAGCATATCGACACAAGTAAAGTAAATGCATCGTCCAACATAAATTAAAGCATTAAAGACTCAAAGGCTGCCTAAATGGCAGCCCAAGAGTTTAAAGTGTTTATTTTTCAAAATAAAGGTTGCTGGGGAGCAACCAAATGTGAAAGAGTTATCCACAGTTCGCTTCAGAAGCCACATCTTTAGGAGAAAAAGGCCTGGTCAAGATCGGGGTAGCATTGACGACTCCATCTGGCCCATTCAGAATCTCCAGGTCAGGCTCGGGATCAAGAGGGACTGCCTCGGCAGAAGGAGGACCCTCATCGTCATCATCTGGGGTAGGGACAATCTTGCCATCCTCCACCACGTTGTCCATGCTAAAAAGAGAGAGGTCGACGTTGGGAGCAAGAACCCGGACCTAGGACTTTAGATTCTCATACATATCAGTCATACTGCTCACCATATGACCTTGAAGCTCGGTGTAATTGTCCTGAGCAGATTGAAGCCTCTCCCTCATTTCCAACAGCTCGGCATAGGTCTCGGTGTAGCTCTCCTTAACTTTCTTGGCCATGTCCTCGGCCAGGTTAGCAGCCGCCTCCGCTGTAGTAGCTCAAGACTTCTCCCTCTCAACATCAATTTCTAACTTAGCAACCTTGGCATCCAGCTCATCCTTCAAAGCCTTGAACCTTTCATATTCAGACTTGGCATCCTCTAGAAAGGCCTTCGTAGCACGGATCATAGACTCCCGGACAACCCGAGATAAGGCCGCGCTAATATTGGCCATCCGAATACTACTGCTCCATATAAAATCAAGATGGTGGAGGATCGACACATCGTCCAGAGGAACTCTCCCATAAGGAGCAATCAACTCTGTGGCAACCCACACCATCAAACTCTTGGCCATTCAGATCATAAGACCCAATAGTTTTTTGCTTCTTGGGAGGAGGACCTGCCGTAATAGGAGAGGAGGTTGCACAAGAGGTTGTTTGAGGCAGATCAGAAGAAGCCACCTGAACTCGCCAGGTCAGGATGATCTTCCTCAGACCCTGAGAGTCAGCTACCGGCTTCTTCGGAGGCAACTATGCTGAAGAACCCTCCCCCAAAGTCTTTTGTGACAAATTTTGGGCAGCCACGACCTTCTTGGCTTTTCAGAAAGCCTTCATCGAATATGAGGATGCAACCATCTCTGAAAGGAAGCCAGGCAAAAGAAGAGCTCGGGCACTACCTAACTTGGAACGGAGGATAGTGGGATCCCCCAAAAACTTCTTAGTATCCAGGTGAGGAGGTTCCCCCTAGTGCTCCTCCAAAACACCCACAAAGGCCTGTTCTACTTCGTCTAAACTCTCACAATGGTATTTTAGGGCTACAGGGCCTTTTTGCCACCATAAAGGAAAGTTGACTCATTATTTTCATCCAAAAAGAAAGTGCGAACACCCTCAATAGCTCGGACTTTAAAATAGTATTTTTCAAAGTTACGAAAAGATTCATCAAACATTGAGAAAACCTTCCTCCCTTGGATAGCCCTAAAGGAGATCCAAGAAGTCTTCTTCTTGGCCACTCCAGGCTTGGTCAGCACAAACAAGTAGAGAAAAAGGGACTGAGAAGGACAGACACCTAGTTCTTGACATAACAGCTGGAAAATCTTTATAAAGGCCTAAGAGTTTGGATGAAGCTGTGAAGGGGCCACATTACAGTTCCATAAGAGTTCGGTTTCAAAGGCGGTAAAAGGAAGGATAATACCTAGCTGGCTAAAGAAATAGTCATAGGCATAAAATAAAGGTCGCTCTGTCCGAACTAAAGGAGAAAAACTAACTCTCTCCTCAGGATCAGGCAATACCAGTTCATAATTCTTCTCATCCTCCCTATGCTCACAGATCCTATGAAACTGCCTAAGTTTCTCACAATACTCCGGGTCGGCCACAGTAACACACATCAACACTATAGAGTCTAACCAATTGGCCATACCAGCAGGGATCTTTGTGGACATCTCGACAATGTTCTTATGAGAAGACATAAAGCAACTACATCTACAGCAAGAAAATAAAAAGGGTTCACTACTGAAACAACTCAGACAGAAACAGCAAAGGAAGAAACAACCAACAAGCAACAACTAGGGCAGCAAAAGGGCACCCCAAAATTCACACAAAGCAAAAGAGATCAACACCAGAAGCCCAGAAGCACCCTTTGGAGGCAACAGTATAAAAAAGAATGCAGAAAAAATAACGCAAAGCCAAATCCTTAACCCTCTCAAACAAAAGAAAAACACAAGAAAGCAAATAGAAACCCAGATATCAACAACGGAGAAGTAAAAAGGTTGCAACTTTGAAGAAACAAAGGCATACAAAATTGCTAAGAAAGATTCAACCTTTTAACCTTCAGACTCAGTAAAGATCAAAACTTTTTACAAAAGGAAAGCATGTAAGAGTAAAGCGCAAAGAATGATGACAATTAAAGCATGTAAAAATGAGAAAGGATACGAAGTAAAGCACCAACCTGCGAAAGAAGACGAATAAGCTAGCAGTAAGCCACGAACAATCTTCACCAAGAGATGGAAACTTCGAAAATCCATGAAAGGAGCAATCTTGGAGTGCTGGGGCAAGCAGAAGATGAATGAAAGGAAGTTTTTCTCATTGAGCAAATGAAACAAGAAACTGAAGACAAAGTCTAACCCTTTTTTCTTTCAATTTCAAATTAAGCGGGGAATGAAATGGCAACGGGAATTAAAAGCCCTATTAAGAGGCTTTAAAAGCGCTCGTTTTAACCCAAACTGATGCACTTGGAAAATGACGCTACATTTAAAGTGCTTCACATTTTAAAAATCATTAAAGACGCGAAACTTGCTCGAGAAAGAGATGGACCAAATACGACTAAGAAGATGCTTGAGCATGACTTCCCCAAAAGAGGTCAAAGCTCAGAAACAAGCACAACCTCACAGAAATATCGAAGCTCAAGCAGGGGCACTATTTATACCCTGGACTGAGCTATATGGTCCGGGTTGGACAAAGACAAAAATGGCCGACCTCTTGTAAGGTTGGCTCGTCACCGACCTCTTCTTAAAGAGCTTGGCCAAATCGCTACAGAGGCCCAAGAAGGCCCAAAGTAAAGGGTCACAGCCCACCTGAAGACGGCTGACCAAAAGATAAGTGATCTCAGCCACAAAAGATAAGATAAGATAACTAAACTTATCTCAAGGAAGGTCACTCCACACTACTATAAATACACTGGAGCACCCAGGTATAACTCATATTCCAATTCTACAAAAAATTTGCTTAAAGCCCGTGCTAATTTAAGGTTCGGAGTCTCTTGCAGGTACCACCCCCTCCGATAATCAAAGATTAGCAGCATCTCAAGCTCCAACATGTCAGACACGGCAGCTCCGACCACACCAGAAGATCTCATCCAAGATCGACCTCACTGTTTCAGGTAACCCTCGGAACACTATGTGTTCATTGATTACCATGTTCAAATAGCAAATCTTGGCATTCCTTTTGCTTCTCTTTATTTTTTTTCTTTTTTTTTTCTAATGGTTAATGACGACATCATTGCAAACATTAATCCTCTTCAGTTATTTGTCAACTTCAAGTCAAGTGTGCTGTGTTGGATTGTAACACTATCTCTTAGTTGGATTAGAGAGTCAAACTCAGAACAGTTCATGACTTTTTCTGTCAAGAGATACCAGAGAGGATTTAAAAATGACGTGTATTTTTTCTGTCAAGAATAGTTGCATACTGATTACCATACATTGGTGTTATTTTCTCTGTTTTACATCAACTTTACAGCATAGAGATAACAAGTTCCAAACAAAAGCAGTTGAAGAACCATATATAGCTGTTGAATGTGGCGATGGACATCCATTTGGTGCTGTTGTTAGAAATGACGCAGTAGTTGTGAGCTGTGATAACACCATTTTAAGGAACACTAATCTCATAGCTCATGCTAAAATTAATGCTATCAGTGAGGTTTAATTGATAGTTTATTCTTCCGTTCAAATCCGAGGACTATAACGTGCATCTAGAGTTATATTAACAAACAAGCCTTAAAGTTATATTAAGGAAATGTTTTTTGAACTCAGTTTTGTTTCGTACATTGAACCGACAAACGTTTGATGTGTTAGAAACAGAATTAATACTAAAATTGGTTCGTGAAGTAACACTTGCACTTCAATATGATCTTTAAAGTTTTAATTTATTTAATTTAATTTTTTAAATTTGTATCTATGACTCCTGTTAGTTAATTTTTGATCTTATTTTCATCACAGAATTGTTAATGATGTACTGAGATAGATTGACCACCATTATACACGCCAATTAAAATTTTTTACTTTAATTTGCTCTCCTTTCTAAGAAACTGACAAAACCCTTATGTGAAATTAGAATTATATTTTTAGTATTTTGTAGGGAGTAAATTAAAGTAAAAAAATATTCAATTCCTACTTCAGATAGTCATTAAAAAGTCTAACGAAGTAGCTGTCAGTCCCTCTCAGCACACCATTAATGAATTCTGTGAAAAAAACAAAATCAAGAACTAATTGAGTTATGAATGCTAAATTGACGAGACCAAATTGAGTAAATTAAAATTTTAGAGACTAAGTTGAAGAGTGACCATGACTTTAAAGACCAATTTGAATATTAACCCGTTAAAAATAACACAACTGGGTTATATGTAATCAAACATTTATGACATCTTCATTCATATAATATAACAAAATGGCATGTTAAGCATATTAAAATTGGTAGGTTTATTATTATTATTTGATCCGACCGTTATAAAACTATCATCATAACTTGGAATTATGTGTCATAACTCGGCAAAACACGCTATAAGCTCGGCATTACGCACAGACTTAACGGACCATGTACTAGAATCAAAACATCCAAACTCATTAAGACCTGTTTATTGCTCTTTAACAACCGAAGATAATACAAAAACGTAACCGATCTTCTCCACTTCACATATAAAGGTACAACGTTCTATTCTAAAGGAACACATTGATTTCTCAATACTAGCTTAAGCTTCGGAGTGCCTTTGCAGGTACACTCCCCTTTATTTTTTGCTCGCGCTTTGAATGATCGGACATCTCTCCAGGAGTGAAGCTCGAACTTTCTCAAGGCTCATAGATCGACACTGAAGATAACAACTCGGCGCCAACTCCCAGAAGCCGAGCCCCCTTCAGGCATCTACACAGGAACAATTGGCACCCACTGTGGGGCCAAAAATATAATTTTTTTCTCTATATCATTGGCCTCGAGATTATCACCTGGAGCCATGGCTGAGCAACTTTCACCCACACCATCTGAACTTCTTCAAATGGTGACCGAGTTACGGCAAGCCAACCAGCGCATGGCTGAAGAACTAAAGAATGGAAAATCAGATTGCTAATTTGAATAATACCCAGATAAAAAATAACAATGATCGACAAGAACGAACAGAAGAAGCCGAGCATCAGTCAGGGCCGACGTATGTCTCCGAAACTACTCGGCACGAAGAAGAGCAACCCGAGCACAATGAGGAAGCTCAGCCAGTAGACGAGGATGACAACCTAGAAAGCTCCCCTGGGCCATTCACGGCCAAGGTAATGAATTTCGTGTTGCCCAGGAGGTTCATTCTGCTGACCACACTAACCCCCTATGATAGGTTAGGTGATCCGAAGAAATACATCAAAAAGTTCACCTCTATAATGATAGTAAATAGTGCATCTAATAAAGTTTTATGTCATTTTCTAGATGGTCCTGCACTTGATTGGTTTTGCTCTTTGCCTGTAGGTTTGATGAGCGGATAATTTATACGCTTTTTGGCATTGTTTTTATATAGTTTTTAGTGAGTTTGAGCTACTTTTAGGGATGTTTTCATTAGTTTTTATGTTAAATTCACATTTCTGGACTTTAATATGAGTTTGTGTGTTTTTCTGTGATTTCAGGTAAATTCTGGCTGAAATTGAGGGACTTGAGCAAAACTCTGAAGAAGGCTGACAAAAGGACTGCTGATGCTGTTGGAATCTGACCTCCCTGCACTCGAAATGGATTTTCTGGAGCTACAGAACTCCAAATGGCGCGCTCTCAACGGCGTTGGAAAGTACACATCCAGAGCTTTCCAGCAATATATAATAGTCCATACTTTATTCGGAGATTGACGACGTAACTTGGCGTTGAACGCCAAGTACATGTTGTTGTCTGGAGTTAAACGCCAGAAAAACGTCATGATCCGGAGTTGAACGCCCAAAACACGTCATAACTCGAAGTTCAACTCCAAGAGGAGCCTCAGCTCGTGGATTGATCAAGCTCAGCCCAAACATACACCAAGTGGGCCCCGGAAGTGAATTTATGCATCAATTACCTACTCATGTAAACCCTAGGAGCTAATTTATTATAAATAGAACATTTAACTATTGTATTAGATGTCTTTTGACCACGTTTCATCTTTGGTCTCAGTTTTGTATTATTCTTCATCTTAGGAGGCCATTGAGCACGTTTTGGGGGCTGGCCATTCGGCCATGCCTGAACCTTTTACTTATGTATTTTCAACGGTGGAGTTTCTGCACACCATAGATTAAGGGTGTGGAGCTCTGCTGTACCTCAAGTATTAATGCAATTCTATTGTCTTTTATTCAAATCTCTCTTATTCTTATTCCAAGATATTCATTCGTACCCAAGAACATGATGAATGTGATGATAAGTAACCCTCATTATCATTCTCACTTATGAACGCACGTGATTGACAACCACTTCCGTTCTAAATGCAACAGAGCTTGAATGTGTATCTCTTGGATTCCCCAACAGAATCTTCGTGGTATAAGTTAGATAGATGGCAGCATTCATGAGGATCCGGAAAGTCTAAACCTTGTCTGTGGTATTCCGAGTAGGATCCTGGGATTGAATGACTGTGACGAGCTTCAAACTCCTGAAGGCTGGGTGTGATGACAAGCGCAAAAGAATCAAGGGATTCTATTCCAACCTGATTGAGAACCGACAGATGATTAGCCGTGCTGTGACAGAGCATAGGAACGTTTTCACTGAGAGGATGGGATGTAGCCATTGACAACGGTGATGCCCTACATACAGCTTGCCATGGAAAGGAGTAAGAAGGATTGAGTCAAAGCAGTGGGAGAGCAGGCGTCCTTGAGCCATACAGTATCTTCATTCGCTTATCTGAAATTCCCACCAATGAAGCTGCATGAGTACTCTATCCCTTTTATTATTTATTTTCTTATTTCTATTTTCGAAAACCCATAAACCAATTTAATCTGCCTAACTGAGATTTACAAGGAGACCATAGCTTGCTTCATACCAACAATCTCTGTGGGATCGACCCTTACTCACGTAAGGTTTATTACTTGGACGACCCAGTACACTTGCTGGTTAGTTGAATGGAGTTGTGAGCTTCTCTAACAGTGCCTGAAATTCTTTTATCACAATTTCGTCCACCAAGGTTCTATTTCTCTATTTCGAGACCTATCAAAGCCCTTCGAGGAGAATTTCGCTAGATCGACCATCTATCTACATGACTCCGATTACCTAAACACAATCAAATAGGGCCAGCATGAAAGCCTTAGAGACTACATGATGCGCTTCGCAAAGATAGCCATGAGTATACCCGATCTCCATCCCGAGGTGGAACTGCACGCAATAAAAAGCGGACTCTGACCAGAAAAATTCCAGGAGACTGATAAACCCCATTTTTAGGATTTTTCTTGTATAGATTTTGAGGGTTTTATCAATGATCTTTCACACTTATTCATATAAAAATGCATGATTTTGTGTTCCTCTCCCAATTTTGCCTCATGAATGAAAACATGCTTCTTTTGCATTGCATTAGATATATTTTAATCCTCCTCTATTACCATTCGATGCCGTGATCCATGCTTTGAGTGATTTCAGAGATTATAGGGCTAGGGTGGCTTGGAGGAGAGGATGGAAGCATGCATAAAGGGAAGGATCATGAAAATTGGATCTTTGGAATTTTCAGCAAGGATGCGCACGCGCACCTGGGGTGTATGCACATGATTTTTAAGAAGAAAACGTAACCAGCGATTTCAGGCAGTTACTAACCCTGTTTTGGGGCAGAGTTCTGGCGGGAGAAGCATAAGAAGACCAAGGATTGAAGGGCTTGGGATCCATTCACTCATTCTTACATTTTTCTAGATATTTTCATTAGTTGGTTACATTGGGTAGAGAGAGAAACTCCCACTTTTCTCTAGAATTTCATTCTCCATTGCAATTCTCCTTTGATTTCTTGGTGAAATCATTTGCTAATTCACTTTTGCTTAGTTACAAGTTATAGATCTACTCTTCTCCCACTCTCAATTTGTGTTCTTTTGATTCATTTACTCTAGATCTATAAATACTTTGTTACTTGATTTGGATTAGTGAATTGAGGTATTTTCACGTTCATTGATTCTAATTGTTGATTGTTGATGATTGTTTGAGATAGATAGTTTGAATTCAATTTCTTTTCCTCAAATTCATAATGTCTCTTATGAATGCTCACCAAATGTTTGATGAAATGATAACCCTAGCTATGGAGTAGAATTCCCTTACTTGGCTTAGGAGTTGAGTTATTGGAGACACTTGAGTAAGGGATATCAATTATTGATGAGAATTGAGAATTGCTAATTGGCTTGGAGTGCACTAAAGCTAGACTTCCCAAAGGTTAGGCTAGGACTTGTGACTCAAGTTAGTTACTTTCACTTAACTTTTCTCCATAATTAGGGGTTAACTAAGTGAAACAACACTCAATTGTTATCACAATTGAAGGAAACTATAATGATGGAATTTCCAATGCTCACCCGTGGCCAAGCTTTTATCTTGATTGATTGTTGTTTACTTTTTGTTAGCATACATTCTCATACCAACTCTCAAAAATCACAAAAGACTTCCTAATCAATATTGTGCATTCTAAGGCAATTCCTAGGGAGGACGACTCAGGACTAATACTCTCGATTATAGATTGTAGAATTGTTTGATGCCGAATTTGCGTGTTGGTTAGACTATACTCACGATTGGACTTACTACCATTTCTATATCGACATAAAAATAACGTTCATCAAAATGGCGCCGTTGTCAGGGAGTTGCTTATGTGTGCCATGTTATTGTTTAGGGTGAATATGTGTATATGTACATACTTGCAATTTCTCTTGATTGTTTGTTTGTTTGATTGCTAGTTAGGATTGATATTTGCTTAATTCCATTTGTTGTCATGAGCTTTATATTCCATTCATTGTATGACGCGTTCACTACCGAATCCGAGCTTAGCTCCATTTGATCCAGAAATTGAAAGAACTTTGCTTCACATAAGGCAAGCTCAAAGGTGGTTAGCCTTTGAGAGGGGTGAAAAGGTTTTTACCAATTCGCTAACCATATCCGAAGTGGACTCCGAACCGTCACTCAAAGAAGGCACTAGCTATTCTTCCTTTGATACTACTAATAGTTCCTCTTTTAATATAGGTGCCGACACTATGGCCGCTCCAAGGAGGGTTACTCTCAAGGAAGCGGGTGCACCAAACTTTGTTCTACAACCTCTTCATGTGATTCATCCAAACTTGAATGCGAATTTTGAACTCAAGACTGAATTGATTCATCTCCTACCTAAGTTTCACAGACTTCCCGCACAAGATCCTATTAGACACCTCAAGGACTTTCATGGTGTATGCTCAACAACTAGGCGGGAAGGATCGGATGAAGTTGTTATATGGTTGTTTGCCTTCCCATTCTCTCTTGAGAGAAGAGCCAAAGAGTGGTTTTACACTTGCCTAGTGATGTTGTTACCAGTTGGGACTTGCTTAGAAGAGAATTTCTAGATAAATTCTTACCCGTGGAAATGACGGACAAGTTAAGAAAAGAGATCTCATGCATTGTACAAGGTGAAATGGAGACTCAATATGAGTATTGGGAGCGGTTTCACAAACTCCTTGACTCATGTCCCAACCACATGAGTGATACTCAAGTGTTGCTTAGCTATGTGTGCCAAGGAATAAGTGAACAAGACAAGAATTTATTGGATGCTTCAAGCAACGGTTCTTTGTCAAAGTATAGGACGACGGAGGAGGTATGACAACTCATTACTGGCTTGGCCGAATCCACTCAACATGCTAGACGGAGAATCAATCGCCCAAAGGCCGTAAACGAAGTTTCCACTAATAGTGAGACCGCTGCTCTTGCTAAATCCTTGGGTGAGATGACAAACATTCTAAAGCAACTCCAACTTGGTCAACAATAACCTCAACAACAACATCAACCTCCACCACCTCCTCAACAACATAGTCAACAATTGGTCCCCCAAAAAGTGTGTGGCATTTGTTCTTGCTATTCCCACTATACGGACGAATGTCCGAGCCTTCAAGAAGATAACACCTTGGCAGCCACCCACAACTTTTATGACCGTTTGAATCAAGGATACTACCAATGAGGCGGCAATTTCAATCAAGGGTATCCCCAACAAGGAGATAACTACAATCAAGTGGGTAGCAATTATAATCAAGGTTGGAAAGACAATTCCAACCAATGGAGGGACAATTATCAACAAGGAGGTAGGGAACAATGGAGGCAATCAAAGATGGAACAACAACTCACAAAACCGATACTCACAAAATCAACCATATCCTCAACAAAACCAAGGAAGAAATTACCAAACCTACCAAGCCCCACACCAAAGACAACCACCTCAACCCAATCAACCACAAGCCCCTCAAATCACATACCCTTCCATTTCTCCTAATCAAGACGATACACTCCGAACCATTCTCCAAGGCCAAAAAGAACTTCAAACTACACTTGCCTTTGGTCTTATCGGTCTCACATCTACACTGCAAGCTTTTCTTGTACGCATAGAACCACCTTCCACCTCCACTCCTCAAGCCTCAAGTTCTAGTGTTATTCCTTCACAACCTCTACCTAATCCCAAGGGTAGCATCAATGCCATCACCTTGAGATCTGAAACACAATTACAAGAGAAGAAGCAAAAGAAACTAAGTCCTAATAGTCACTCAAGATGAGGAGGGAATTGAGATAGAAGAAGTTGAAGAGGAAGAAGATGCACAAGTGGTAGTTGAAGATGAAATCTCTCAACCAACAAATGAAGTCTCCAAAGATGAGAAGGCCTTGGAAGAAGAAATTGCTCAACAATCCCATTTCTAACATTAGCAAGGAAAGCTAGGAAGCGTGTAGAACTTGACCCCAAAATGGTAGAGATGTTCAAGAAAGTTGAGGTAACTATTCCTCTCTTTGATGCTATCCATAAAGTACCTAAGAATGCAAAGTTTTTCAAGGATTTATGTATGAACAGATAAAATTCATGAGTTAGAAACTATTCCATTGGGGAGTTCTATTTCGGCTTTGATGGGAGCATTGCCCGAGAAGTGTGATGATCCGCGCCCATTGGTGGACGAAATTGTGATCACTACAACTTCGCACAACTAACCAGCAAGTGTACTAGGTCGTCCAAGTAATAAACCTTACGCGAGTAAGGGTCGATCCCACAGAGATTGTTGGTATGAAGCAAGCTATGGTCACCTTGTAAATCTTAGTCAGGCAAACTCAAATGGATATGAATGATGAATAAAAATAAAGATAAAGATAGAGATACTTATGTAATTCATTGGTGGGAATTTCAGATAAGCGTATGAAGATGCTGGGTCCCTTCCGTCTTTCTGCTTTCCTACTGTCTTCATCCAATCCTTCTTACTCCTTTCCATGGCAAGCTTATGCAAGGGTTTCACCGTTGTCAGTGGCTACCTCCCATCCTCTCAGTGGAAATGTTCAACGCACCCTGTCACGGCACGGCTATCCATCTGTCGGTTCTCAATCAGGCCGGAATAGAATCCAGTGATTCTTTTGCGTCTGTCACTAATGCCCCGCCCTCAGGAGTTTGAAGCTCATCACAGTCATTCAATCATCGAATCCTACTCAGAATACCACAGACAAGGTTAGACCTTCCGGATTCTCTTGAATGCCGCCATCAGTTCTAGCCTATACCACGAAGATGCTGATCTCACGGAATGGCTGGCTCGGTTGTCAGGCGAGCACTCGGTTGTCAGGCGATCAACCATGCATCGTGTATCAGGAATCCAAGAGATATTCACCCAATCTAAGGTAGAACGGAGGTGGTTGTCAGTCACACGTTCATAGGTGAGAATGATGATGAGTGTCACGGATCATCACATTTATCAAGTTGAAGGACAAGTGATATCTTGGTACAAGAACAAGCGGAATTGAATAGAAGAACAATAGTAATTGCATTAATACTCGAGGTACAGCAGAGCTCCACACCTTAATCTATGGTGTGTAGAAACTCCACCGTTGAAAAAACAAAAGAACAAGGTCTAGGCATGGTCGAATGGCCAGCCTCCCAATGATCAAAAGATCTAAAGATCAAAAGATTCCAAAGATCAGAAGATCAAAATACAATAGTAAAAGGTCCTATATATAGAGAACTAGTAGCCTAGGGTTTACAGAGATGAGTAAATGACATAAAAATCCACTTCCGGGCCCACTTGGTGTGTGCTTGGGCTGAGCATTGAAGCATTTTCGTGTAGAGACTCTTCTTGGAGTTAAACGCCAGCTTTGGTGCCAGTTTGGGCGTTTAACTCCCATCCTTGTGCCAGTTCCGGCGTTTAACGCTGGGAATTCTGAAGGTGACTTTGAACGCCGGTTTGGGCCATCAAATCTTGGGCAAAGTATGGACTATCATATATTGCTGGAAAGCCCAGGATGTCTACTTTCCAACAGTGTCATTTTTAGTCTCTGAATTAGATTTTTGCTCAGGTCCCTCAATTTCAGCCAGAAAATACCTGAAATCACAGAAAAACACACAAACTCATAGTAAAGTCCAGAAAAGTGAATTTTAACTAAAAACTAATAAAAATATACTAAAAACTAACTAGATCATACTAAAAACATACTAAAAACAATGCCAAAAAGCGTATAAATTATCCGCTCATCACAACACCAAACTTAAATTATTGCTTGTCCTCAAGCAACTGAAAATCAAATAAGATAAAAAGAAGAGAATATACAATGAATTCCAAAAACATCTATGAAGATCAGTGTTAATTAGATGACCGGGCCTTTTAGCTTTTTGCCTCTAAACAGTTTTGGCATCTCACTCTATCCTTTGAAATTCAGAATGATTGGCTTCTTTAGGAATTCAGAATCCAGATAGTGTCATTGATTCTCCTAGTTAAGTATGATGATTCTTGAACACAGCTACTTATTGAGTCTTGGTCGTGGCCCAAAGCACTTTGTCTTCCAGTATTACCACCGGATACATACATGCCACAGACACATAATTGGGTGAACCTTTTCAGATTGTGACTCAGCTTTGCTAGAGTCTCCAATTAGAGGTGTCCAGGGTTCTTAAGCACACTCTTTTTGCCTTGGATCACAACTTTATTTCTTTCTTTCTCTTTCTTTTTCTCTTTCTTTTTCTTTCTCTCTTTTTTTTTCCGAAATTTTTTCCCCTTTTTTTTGTATTCACTGCTTTTTCTTGCTTCAAGAATCATTTTTATGATTTTTCAGATCCTCAGTAACATGTCTCCTTTTTCATCATTCTTTCAAGAGCCAACATTCATGAACCATAAATTCAAAAGACATATGCACTGTTTAAGCATACATTCAGAAAACAAAAGTATTGCCACCACATCAAAATAATTAAACTGTTATAAAATTCAAAATTCATGCAATTCTTCTCTTTTTCAATTAAGAACATTTTTCATTTAAGAGAGGTGATGGATTCAGAGGACATTCATAACTTTAAGGCATAGACACTAAGACACTAATGATCACAAGACACAAACATAGATAAACATAAGCACTAAAATTTGAAAAACAGAAAAATAAAGAACAAGAAAATTAAAGAACGGGTCCACCTTAGTGATGGCGGCTTGTTCTTCCTCTTGAAGATCCTATGGAGTGCTTGAGCTCCTCAATTTCTCTTCCTTGTCTTTGTTGCTCCTCTCTCATGATTCTTTGATCTTCTATAATTTCATGGAGGAGGATGGAATGTTCTTGGTGCTCCACCCTTAGTTGTCCCATGTTGGAACTTAATTCTCCTAGGGAGGTGTTTAGTTGCTCCCAATAGTTTTGTGGAGGAAAGTGCATCCCTTGAGGCATCTCAGGGATTTGATGATGAGAGGGATCTCTTGTTTGCTCCATCCTCTTCTTAGTGATGGGCTTGTCCTCATCAATGGGGATGTCTCCCTCTATGTCAACTCCAACTGAATAACAGAGGTGACAAATGAGATGAGGAAAGGCTAACCTTGCCAAGGTAGAGGACTTGTCCGCCACCTTATAAAGTTCTTGGGATATCACCTCATGAACTTCTATTTCTTCTCCAATCATGATGCTATGAATCATGATAGCCCGGTCTATAGTAACTTCGGACCGGTTGCTAGTGGGAATGATTGAGCGTTGGATAAACTCCAACCATCCCCTAGCCACGGGTTTGAGGTCATGCCTTCTCAATTGAACCGGCTTTCCTCTTGAATTTCTCTTCCATTGGGCGCCCTCTTCACAAATGTCTATGAGGACTTGGTCCAACCTTTGATCAAAGTTGACCTTTCTAGTGTAAGGGTGTTCATCTCCTTGCATCATGGACAAGTTGAATGCCAACCTTACATTTTCCGGACTAAAATCCAAGTATTTTCCCCGAACCATAGTAAGCCAATTCTTTGGATCCGGGTTCACACTTTGATCATGGTTCTTGGTGATCCATGCATTGGCATAGAACTCTTGAACCATTAAGATTCCGACTTGTTGAATGGGGTTGGTAAGAACTTCCCAACCTCTTCTTCGGATCTCATGTCGGATCTCCGGATATTCACTCTTTTTGAGTTTGAAAGGGACCTCGGGGATCACCTTCTTCAAGGCCACAACTTCATAGAAGTGGTCTTGATGCACCCTTGAGATGAATCTCTCCATCTCCCATGACTCGGAGGTGGAAGCTTTTGCCTTCCCTTTCCTCTTTCTAGAGGTTTCTCCGGCCTTGGATGCCATAAATGGTTATGGAAAAACAAAAAGCAATGCTTTTACCACACCAAACTTAAAAAGTTTGCTCGTCCTCGAGCAAAAGAAGAAAGAAGAGATAGAAGAAGAAGAAATGAGGAGATTGAGATGGCTTTGTGGTTCGGCCAAAGGAGGAGAAAGAGTGTTTATGTTGTGGGAAAATGAAGGAGTGAAGATGGGTTTATATAGGAGTGGGGGGAGGGTGATGGTTCAGTCATCTATGGGAGGGTTTGGGTGGGAAAGTGGTTTGAATTTGAATGGTGAGGTAGGTGGGGTTTTATGAAGGATGGATGTGAGTGGTGAAGAGAAAGATGGGATTTGATAGGTGAAGGGTTTTTGGGGAAGAGGAGTTGAGGTGATTGGTGAATGGGTGAAGAAGAGAGAGAGTGGTGGGGTAGGTGGGGATCCTGTGGGGTCCACAGATCCTGAGGTGTCAAGGAAAAGTCATCCCTGCACCAAGTGGCGAGCAAATTTGCTCTTTGTGCCAAATCTGGCGTTAAACGCCGGGCTGGTGCCCATTTCTGGCGTTTAACGCCAAGTTCTTGCCCTTTACTGGCGTTTAACGCCAGTCTGGTGCCCCTTTCTGGCATTAAACGCTTAGAATGGTGCCAGACTGGGTGTTAAACGCCCATCTGCTAACCTTACTGGCGTTTAAACGCCAGCAGGATCTTCCTCCAGGGTGTGCTATTTTTCTTTCTATTTTTGCTTTTTCAATTGATTTTGTGACTTCTCATGATCATCAACCTACAGAAAACATAAAATAACAAAAGAAAATAAATAAAATATAACATTGGGTTGCCTCCCAACAAGCGCTTCTTTAATGTCAGTAGCTTGACAGAGGGCTCTCATGGAGCCTCACAGATGCTCAGAGCAATGTTGGAACCTCCCTACACCAAACTTAGAGTTTGAATGTGGGGGTTCAACACCAAACTTAGAAGTTGGTTGTGGCCTCCCAACACCAAACTTAAAGTTTGACTGTGGGGGCTCTGTTTGACTCTGTTTTGAGAGAAGCTCTTCATGCTTCCTCTCCATGGTGACAGAGGGATATCCTTGAGCCTTAAACACAAAGGATTCTTCATTCATTTGAATGATCATTTCTCCTCTATCAACATCAATTACAGCCCTTGCTGTGGCTAGGAAGGGTCTGCCAAGGATGATGGATTCATCCATGCACTTCCCAGTCTCTAGGACTATGAAATCAGCAGGGATGTAATGGTCTTCAACTTTTACCAAAACATCCTCTACAAGTCCATAAGCCTGTTTTCTTGAGTTGTCTGCCATCTCTAGTGAGATTTTCGCAGCTTGCACCTCAAAGATCCCTAGCTTCTCCATTACAGAGAGAGGCATGAGATTTACACTTGACCCTAAGTCACACAAGGCCTTCTTGAAGGTCATGGTGCCTATGGTACAAGGTATTGAAAACATCCCAGGATCCTGTCTCTTTTGAGGTAATTTCTGCCTAGACAAGTCATCCAGTTCTTTGGTGAGCAAAGGGAGTTCATCCTCCCAAGTCTCATTTCCAAATAACTTGTCATTTAGCTTCATGATTACTCCAAGGTATTTAGCAACTTGCTCTTCCGTGACATACTCATCCTCTTCAAAGGAAGAATACTCATCAGAGCTCATGAATGGCAGAAGTAAGTCCAATGGAATCTCTATGGTCTCATTTTGAGCCTCAGATTCCCATGGTTCCTCATTGGGGAACTCATTGGAAGTCAGTGGACGTCCATTGAGGTCTTCCTCAGTGGCGTTCACTGCCTCTTCCTCCTCTCCTAATTCGGCCATGTTGATGGCTTTGCACTCTCCTTTTGGATTTTCTTCTGTATTGCTTGGAAGAGTACTAGGAGGGAGTTCAGTAATTTTCTTACTCAGCTGACCCACTTGTCCCTCCAAATTTCTAATGGAGGACCTTGTTTCAGTCATGAAACTTTGAGTGGTTTTGATTAGATTAGAGACCATGGTTGCTAAGTCAGAGGTGTTCTGCTTAGAACTCTCTGTCTGTTGCTGAGAAGATGATGGAAAAGGCTTGCCATTGCTAAACCTGTTTCTTCCACCATTATTATTGTTGAAACCTTGTTGAGGTCTCTGTTGATCCTTCCATGAGAGATTTGGATGATTTCTCCATGAAGGATTATAGGTGTTTCCATAGGGTTCTCCCATGTAATTCACCTCTTCCATTGAAGGGTTCTCAGAATCATAAGCTTCTTTTTCATATGAAGCTTCCTTAGTACTGCTTGGTGCATTTTGCATTCCAGACAGACTTTGAGAAATCATATTGACTTGCTGAGTCAATATTTTGTTCTGAGCCAGTATGGCATTCAGAGTGTCAATCTCAAGAACTCCTTTCTTCTGATTTGTCCCATTGTTCACAGGATTCCTTTCAGAAGTGTACATGAATTGGTTATTTGCAACCATTTCAATTAGTTCTTGAGCTTCTGTAGGCGTCTTCTTCAGATGAAGAGATCCTCCAGCAGAGCTATCCAAAGACATCTTGGATAGTTCAGAGAGACCATCATAGAAAATACCTATGATGCTCCATTCAGAAAGCATATCAAAGGGACACTTTCTGATTAATTGTTTGTATCTTTCCCAAGCTTCATAGAGGGATTCTCCTTCCTTCTGTCTGAAGGTTTGGACTTCCACTCTAAGCTTACTCAATTTTTGAGGTGGAAAGAACTTTGCCAAGAAGGCATTGACTAGCTTTTCCCAAGAGTTCAGGCTTTCTTTAGGTTGAGAATCCAACCATGTCCTAGCTCTGTCTCTTACAGCAAAAGGGAATAGCATAAGTCTGTAGACCTCAGGGTCAACCCCATTAGTCTTGACAGTGTCACAGATTTGCAAGAACTCAGCTAAGAACTGATGAGGATCTTCCAATGGAAGTCCATGGAACTTGCAATTCTGTTGCATTAGAGAAACTAATTGAGGCTTAAGCTCAAAGTTGTTTGCTCCAATGGCAGGGATAGAGATGCTTCTCCCATAGAAGTCGGGAGTAGGTGCAGTAAAGTCACCTAGCACCTTCCTTGCATTATTGGCATTGTTGTTGTTTTCGGCTGCCATAGGTTCTTCTTCCTTGAAGATTTCTGTTAGGTCCTCTACAGAGAATTGTGCCTTAGCTTCTCTTAGCTTTCGCTTCAAGGTCCTTTCAGGTTCAGGGTCAGCCTCAACAAGAATGCTTTTGTCTTTGCTCCTGCTCATATGAAAGAGAAGAGAACAAGAAAATGTGGAATCCTCTATGTCACAGTATAGAGATTCCTTGAGGTGTCAGAGGAAAAGAAAAATAGAAGGCAGAAGTAGAAAATTCGAACTTATCAAAGAAGATGGAGTTCGAATTTTGCATTAAGGAATAGTGTTAGTCCATAAATAGAAGGATGTGAGAAGAGGGGAAGAAAGTTTCGAAAATTAAGTAAAATATTTTAAAAACATTTTGAAAAACACTAATTGATTTTCGAAAACCATGATTGAGAAAGAAGTAAAGTGATTTTTTTTTGAAAAAGATTTTGAAATTAGAAATTAAAAAGATTTGATTGAAAACTATTTTGAAAAAGATGTGGTTAAGAAGATATGATTGATTTTAAAAAGATGTGATTGAGAAGATATGATTTGAAAAACATTTAAAAAAAAAGATTTGATTTTAAAAATTAATGACTTGGCTATCAAGAAAAGATATGATTCAAACATTAAACCTTTCTCAACAGAGAAGGCAACATACTTGAAATGTTGAATCAAATCATTAATTGATATCAAGTATTTTTGAAAATAGAAAGAAATTGATTTTGAAAAAGATTTGATTGAAAAGATATGATTTGAAAAAGATTTGATTTTGAAAAATTTTGAAAACTTGAAAAAAAATCTGAATTAAAAACAGAATCTTCCCTCCTGTGCCATCCTGACATTAAACGCCCAGAATGGTGCACATTCTGGCGTTTAACGCCCAAAACTCTACCCTTTTGGGCCTGGCTGGGCGTTTAAATGCCAGTCTGCCCTTCTTCACTGGGCATTTTGAACGCCCAGCCTTTTTTTCTGTGCAATTCCTCTGCTGTATGTTCTGAATTTTCAATTCTCTGTATTATTGACTTGAAAAGACACAAATTAAAAATATTTTTGGATTTTTAATAATCAAAATGTAACTAAAATTAAATAACAATGCATGCAAGACACCAAACTTAGCAGTTTGTATACTACTGACACTAACAAAATGAGAATGCATATGAGACACAAAAACACTCAAGTCAATAGAATTCAAAGATCAGAGCAATAAAATTTTCAAGAACAACTTGAAGATTAATGAAGACACATGCATGAATGCAAGAGGAACAAAAACATGCAATTGACACCAAACTTAACATGAGACGCTAGACTCAAACAAGAAATATTTTTGGATTTTATGATTTTGTAATTTTTTTGTGTTTTTTGAAAATTAAGTGGAAAAGAAAATAAAGATATCAAAATTCTTAATGAGAATTCCAGGAATCATGCAATGTTAGTCTAAAGCTTCAATCTAAAGAAATTAGACATGGCTGAACAAGCTTCAGCAGGACATTGCATTCAAGAGCTAAATTGATGAAAATCAATCAGCTTTGGTGATGATAAGAACATCACCTTGAAACACTAGAATTCATTCTTAAGAACTCTGAAGAAAAATACCTAATCTAAGCAACAAGATGAACCGTCAGTTGTCCATACTCGAACAATCCCCGGCAACGGCGCCAAAAACTTGGTGGACGAAATTGTGATCACTACAACTTCGCACAACTAACCAGCAAGTGTACTGGGTCGTCTAAGTAATAAACCTTACGCGAGTAAGGGTCGATCCCACAGAGATTGTTGGTATGAAGCAAGCTATGGTCACCTTGTAAATCTTAGTCAGGCAAACTCAAATGGATATGAATGATGAATAAACATAAAGATAAAGATAGAGATACTTATGTAATTCATTGGTGGGAATTTCAAATAAGCGTATGAAGATGCTGGGTCCCTTCCGTCTCTCTGCTTTCCTACTGTCTTCATCCAATCCTTCTTACTCCTTTCCATGGCAAGCTTATGCAAGGGTTTCACCGTTGTCAGTGGCTACCTCCCATCCTCTCAGTGGAAATGTTCAATGCACCCTGTCACGGCATGGCTATCCATCTGTCGGTTCTCAATCAGGCCGGAATAGAATCCAGTGATTCTTTTGCGTCTGTCACTAACGCCCCGCCCTCAGGAGTTTGAAGCTCGTCACAGTCATTCAATCATCGAATCCTACTCAGAATACCACAGACAAGGTTAGACCTTCCGGATTCTCTTGAATGCCGCCATCAGTTCTAGCCTATACCACGAAGATGTTGATCTCACGGAATGGCTGGCTCGGTTGTCAGGCGAGCGCTCGGTTGTCTGGCGATCAACCATGCATCGTGTATCAGGAATCCAAGAGATATTCACCCAATCTAAGGTAGAATGGAGGTGGTTGTCAGTCACACGTTCATAGGTGAGAATGATGATGAGTGTCACGGATCATCACATTCATCAAGTTGAAGGACAAGTTATATCTTGGAACAAGAACAAGCGGAATTGAATAGAAGAACAATAGTAATTGCATTAATACTCGAGGTACAGTAGAGCTCCACACCTTAATCTATGGTGTGTAGAAACTCCACCGTTGAATATACATAAGAACAAGGTCTAGGCATGGCCGAATGGCCAGCCTCCCAATGATCAAAAGATCTAAAGATCAAAAGATTCCAAAGATCAGAAGATCAAAATACAATAGTAAAAGGTCCTATATATAGAGAACTAGTAGCCTAGGGTTTACAGAGATGAGTAAATGACATAAAAATCCACTTCCGGGCCCACTTGGTGTGTGCTTGGGCTGAGCATTGAAGCATTTTCGTGTAGAGACTCTTCTTGGAGTTAAACGCCAGCTTTGGTGCCAGTTTGGGCGTTTAACTCCCATCCTTGTGCCAGTTCCGGCGTTTAACGCTGGGAATTCTGAAGGTGACTTTGAACGCCGGATTGGGCCATCAAATCTTGGGCAAAGTATGGACTATCATATATTGATGGAAAGCCCAGGATGTCTACTTTCCAACGCCGTTGAGAGCGCGCCAATTGGGCTTCTGTAGCTCTAGAAAATCCACTTCGAGTGCAGAGAGGTCAGAATCTAACAGCATCTGCAGTCCTTTTTAGTCTCTGAATCAGATTTTTGCTCAGGTCCCTCAATTTCAGCCAGAAAATACCTGAAATCACAGAAAAACACACAAACTCATAGTAAAGTCCAGAAAAGTGAATTTTAACTAAAAACTAATAAAAATATACTAAAAACTAACTAGATCATACTAAAAACATACTAAAAACAATGCCAAAAAGCGTATAAATTATCCGCTCATCACCCATGCATGGTTACTTGTACCATAGATGGAGTTCAATTCCATGATTGTATATGTGATCTCGGTGCATGCGTTAGTATTATGCCTCTTTCCGTTTACCATTTATTGAAGCTACCACCATTGAGGCGGTCGGCGGCTAGGTTTGTCTTAGCGGATAAGAGCATAATAACCGTGACGGGTGTTGCGGAGGATGTGTTAGTAAATATAAAAGGGTTGGTGTTTCCAATTGATTTTTATGTCCTTGAGATGCCATCAAGTGGATCCGAGAAGACATCATCTATCCTACTTGGGAGACCATCTTTGAGGACCTATAGATTCAAGTTGGATGCCCATTCGGGAACCTACTCATTTGAGATAGATGGGAGAGTCGTGAGTTTTAGCCTAGAAGAAGCCATGAAGCACCCACCAGAGAACCATTCCATATTCCGGTGTGACCTAATTGACAACATTGTGGCCGAAGTGCATTATGCAAAGTTAGATGAGAAGCATATGATTGAAGAAATAAGTGAAGACCCAAGTGAAGTGAACACACTACCCCATCCGGATCCTCTGGAAGTTCAAGTGTCAAGTCAAGACTAAAAGCTAGAATTTTTGAAGCCACTACTGCCCCACCTAAAGTACTCATACCTTGATGAAGCCCACAAGTTTCTGGTAATTATTGTAAGGGAACTCATTGCTCCACAAGAAGAAAAGTTGCTATGTGTTTTGAGAAAGAATAAAAGGGCAATAGGGTGGAGTTTGCGGATCTAGTGGGAATAAGCCCCAAGTATGCGAGCACCGAATATTCCTAGAGGAAGGAGCTAGACCCGTTCGACAACCTCAAAGGCGACTAAATCCTACCATTCTAGAGGTTATGAAAAAAGATGTCACCCGGTTATTAGAAGCGGACATCATCTACCCCATTTCGGATAGTGAATGGGTGAGTCCCGTTCAAGTTGTGCCAAAGAAGTCTGGGGTGACCACGATCAAGAATGAGAGCGGGGAGCTTATAGCAATAAGAGTGCAAAATTCTTGGAGGGTGTGCATTGACTACCAAAGGTTGAACACGGCCACTAGAAAGAATAATTTTTCACTACCGTTTATTGATTAAATGCTTGATCGACTATCCGGTAAATCTCATTATTATTTTCTAGATGGCTATTCGGGGTACTTCAAAATAAATATTGCTCTAGAGGACTAAGAAAAAACAACTTTTACTTGCCCCTTTGGAACTTATGCCTACAAGCGTATGGCATTCGGCTTATGCAATTGCACCAGCAACTTTCCAAAGGTGCATGATGAGCATATTTACAGATTTTCTAGAGCAATGTATGGAAGTGTTCATGGATGACTTCAGTGTATATGGTGATTCTTTTGATCATTGTTTGGATAACCTTGAAAAAATTTTGGAAAGATGTACTAAATCAAACCTTGTCTTAAATTTGGAAAAGTGTCATTTTATAGTTAGGCAAGGCATTGTTTTAGGACATATTGTTTCCAAAGATGGTATTTCCATAGATCCTGCAAAGATCAATGTTATATCTAGCTTGCCTTACCCCTCCTCCGAGAGGGAAGTCCGTTCGTTCCTTGGACATGCAGAATTTTACCGGAGATTTATCAAGGACTTTAGTAAGGTAGCATTGCCACTATCTCGATTGTTGCAAAAGGACATTGAGTTTGATCTAAGCAAGGAGTGCATGGAGGCTTTTGACAAGTTCAAGGTAGCATTGACCCAAGCTCCCATCGTGAGAGGGCCGGATTGGAGTCGGCCATTTGAAATAATGTGTGATGCTTCAAACTATGTGGTGGGAGCCGCGTTAGCTCAACGCGAGGGTAAGAATCCATATGTCATAGCCTATGCATCAAAAACACTAGATGGAGCCCAATCCAACTACACTACTACCGAGAAAGAACTCTTGGCTATTGTTTTTACTTTGGATAAATTTTGAGCTTATCTTCTTGGTTCTAAGGTAGTAGTGTATTCGGATCATGCGTCATTAAAATACTTGTTGGCTAAAACGGAATCCAAACCGAGATTGATTAGATGGGTTTTATTGTTGCAAGAATTTGATTTGGAAATCAAAGATAGGAGTGGTTCGCAAAACCTAGTGGCGGATCACTTAAGTCATCTTGAACACACTAAAGGCAATGCCACTCCTATTAATGATTCTTTTCCCTTTGAGGGCTTGCATGCAATCTCGGAAGTCATCCCTTGGTATGCACCAATAGCCAATTACTTGGTACCCCGCACCTTTCCTCCTAATCTCTCCAAGCATCAAAATGATAAGCTAAAAAGCGAATCCAAATACTATGTATGAGATGATCCATACCTTTGGAGATGTGGAGCGGACAAAGTAATTCGAAGATGCGTTCCACAAACCAAATTCCAATCAATCTTGGAAGCTTGCCATTCCTCCGAGGGAGGTGGACATTATGGACCTCAAAGGACGGCAAGAAAGATCCTTAATTGTGGATTTTGGTGGCCAACTCTTTTCAAGGGCTCTTCTTTCCTTTGTAAATATTGTTCTCATTGCCTTAGATTTGGTAACATCTCCAAAAATGATGAAATACCCCCAACAAACCATGCTATTTTGTGAAATCTTTGATGTATGGGGTATTGATTTCATGGGGCCATTCCCAAATTCTAATGGTTTTCTCTACATTCTACTTGCCGTTGATTATGTG
The DNA here is from genome assembly GCF_003086295.3 of Arachis hypogaea. Lineage (NCBI taxonomy): Eukaryota > Viridiplantae > Streptophyta > Magnoliopsida > Fabales > Fabaceae > Arachis > Arachis hypogaea. The sequence continues at coordinate 46,243,010 of NC_092044.1, forward strand.
TCCAAATGGGTGGAAGCGAAACCCACCCGTACGGACAATGCTAATGTTGTCCTTTCTTTTGTGAGAAACAACATAATTTGTCACTTTAGGTCACCACGAGCAATCGTGAGTGACCAAGGTTCACATTTTTGCAACAAAAGAATGGAGGGACTAATGAAGAAATACGGCATCATACATAAAGTAGCCACGACCTATCACCCACAAACAAATGGCCAAGCTGAAGTTTTCAATCGGAAGATCAAGCGTGTATTGGAAAGGATTGTGAAGCCTAATAGAAAGGATTGGAGTGCCAAGCTTACTGATGCACTTTGGGCCTACCGAACGGCATACAAGATGCCGATTGGTATGAGCCCCTTTCGGTTGGTATATGGCAAAGCTTGCCACTTACTGGTAGAAGTGGAGCATAGAGCATATTGGGCCGTCAAAGAGTGCAATCCAAGTTTGGGTGGGGCCGGAATAAAGAGAAAGCTTCAATTGGCGGAATTAGAGTGTTTGAGACTAGAAGCCTATGAGAACTCTTGACTTTACAAGGAGAAAATGAAAGTCGTGCATGACAAGAACATTAGAAGGAGAGAGTTTAAAGCCGACGATCTAGTCCTCTTTTACAACTCAAGATTGAGATTGTTGCCCGGAAAACTAAGATCAAGATGTGAAGGACCATATCAAGTAGAGAAAGCGGAACCCTATAGGGTCAACCACTTGCACCATCCCTCAAGTTCGGATATCTTCAAGGTTAATGGGCACCATCTCAAGTTGTATCATGGTGAGAAAATGAAAAGCAACAAGGAGATTGAGGTATTCCTCTTGGAAGATCCTCCTCTTAGCAAAGCAAATTGAGCTAGTGAAGGTCCAACTTAAGGACATTAAACAAAAGTGCTAGGTGGGAGACACCCCACTATGGTGAGATCTATCCTTTTGACCCTTTTGTATATAATTTTTGAACTCTCTATTGATTTGTGATTGCTTAGCTATTGAATTGTTTAGTTAGATTTAATTGAAGTTACCTTGGTTAAATTGTTCATGAGAATTTGCACTAATTCTAAATAGATGGGTTGATGGTATGGTAGAAAACACCCCATTTTTAGGTTTTACATGGAGTTTTGGGTGTTTTTGGCCCCTTTGGCTAGCTACCTACAAAACTTGTGATAAATGTGCATTTTTCATGTCCATGTCAAAAAAAGGGGGTGGGGGAGGGGGGCAGGGGCGCGCCCGCACACCGTATGCGTGCGTGCCCATATGCGGATGCAGCCTCTGGTACAAAATTCTAGAGAGTTAGGTGAGCACTGAGCCAGCACTATGCCCTACGAATAAACTCCTTCGCACGTGTGTGCACCTGGAGCATACGCACCCTTATGCTGTTTCGCGAATCGACGCGCGAGCACACATGCCGGGTGTGCGTCGATCGTCCCACCTGCGACCCCAGTACATTTTTCCGAGAGTTGCGCCAACACTGAGCCTACACCAGGCTGGGGGCACAACCCCACTGGGGCGCTGGCGTACCTGACGCCTGCGTGCCCATTTGCTTCATGCTACCTCCGCACGAACGCGCACTATGCGCGCGCGCCGATCCTCTTGCAACCAAATTCTGATACTTGGACCCGAGAGTTGCGCCAGCCTTGGGCCAATGTTATGCCATCAGCACAACCACCTGCACGTGTGTGCGGACCTGGCACGTGCGCGCACTTGGCGCGTGTGCGCACCTCTCTATCCCCTGTCGCATCCGCGCGTGCGAGCACCATGCGCGCGCGCATCGATCCTGCGACACAGAAATGCTGTAACGTGCCTAAATTTCAAACTCTCATCCCCTCTTCTCTCATTTCCACCTTCTTTCTCTAGTATCCTCTTCTTTACATCTTCAACCATTTCTCCCAACTCTTCCACCACCCCCACCCCCACCGGCGGCACTTACCTCCGGCGACCACCACCTCTGGCGGTCCTACTTTTTCTTTCTCTCCTCTCTTTCCCTAAATTTCTTCTCCTCTTTTCTCACTTACATTCTCCACTACTTACCTCTTCTTCTCAAGGTACTTTTACTTTCCCTTCTCTTTGTTCTACTTCTCTTTTCTCCCTTCTTTAGTTGCATATCTTTCTTTTTCTTCTTAAGTAGCTTCTTTCTCATGCCTTCTTATTTGTTTGCCTTTCTCTTTATTTTTCTAATTTTTGTGGGTGTTGTGGATAAAGATTCCTTTTACATTGGTGGGATAGTTTATTACACTCGATTTCCTTGAAAAATATGGTTCTCTAAGATGATTGATGTTGCTTTGTGGGGTGCTACATTGCCGCATTTCCTCCATTTGTTCATTACTTAAGGGGTGCACACCAAGTGTTTGATGAAAGACATACATGACCTTTTTGAGTCAAATTTGACTTAGTGCTTTCTACTTAGTGTTCTTTCTCACTCACTTGCTTACTCCTATGTGCATTGAGCGTGTCATTCTTCATGTTTCATATTTTACATGTTCACCCCTTGTAACTTGCTTCTTGATTTTGATGCTTAAGTGTATGCTTCTCATGCATCTCATTCGCATGCCTATATCGCTCTTGCATCACATGCTAGTGACTTGCCATTATTTCCAATGTTGTCTTAATTACATGTTGCAGCTGTCGTGTATTTAAGACGCCTATCCTCTTATGGACTATTTTATCACTTGCATGACTACTATTTTTTAGTGTTTTCTTGAATTTAATGTCTCATCCTTTTTTACTTTTATAGGGTGGTGCTCAAGAAGGATAAGGAAAAGGCGCCGGCAACTAAGAGGGCACCTCAAGGGTCTGCCAATAGGGCGCACCAAGCACCTAAGGTCAAGTCCCTCTTCAAGAAGCCAAGAAGCATAGTCAACATTGATGTTCTGGAGAAGGATAACCCTCCATGGGACCCGAACAAGTTTTCCAACCGATACTGTGAGCTTGTCTACCCCATGATTATTGAAAGAAACTATCACGCGGAGCCTCTTCTGGCCCCCCGGCTCATGTTGTTCCGTTTGTGATGCCCCACATTGAGTGGAGGCAATGGAGATTTCTCATGAGGCAACCCAAGGAGGCCAACCTATCTTGGGTGGTAGAGTTTTACTCCAACTACCACTCGGCTTCTCTCACATCAGTCTTCGTACATAGAAAGCAAGTTCCCATCACAGAGGAAGCCATCCAAGGAGTGCTTAAAACCGGACTATTAGCGGATGGAATTGACGCTTACAAGAGATGTTGTCGGCACGTTGCGAATATGGGTTTGATTGAGGTGCCGTTCTCTGAGTCATTGCCATACCCGAATCAATTTGGATTCAAGGGAGAATAAGACAGAGGTCCAAAGGCATTGACGCACATTTTCTGACTCAAGAAGCCGGTGCATGGCCCTAAATCTTACCCACTATGTCATTCCTAGCACGCATGGGTCACCGCCGAGCTTGCTTTATTAGTTTGGTGCATCCTAACCGAGAAGCCGGTCAATATCCCATTTATCATCCGACAAGCCATGGTGCGTATTCATGCTAAGGGTAACTTGCCCTTCCCTGCCTTGGTTATCGAGCTAGTTGCGGCCACCGGTGTCTCCCGTGAGACTAGGGATCGGAGGGACACAATCCCGGTTGATGGTGATGTTGTTCCAACCGGGAAATATCTCAAGCCCCTGGCAGGCACCGAGGATCTTGGCATGGCTGTTCCCGTAAGCATCCTCGTTACTTCATTCGCACCACCCAAGTCTTCCCACCAACGCATTGAGGATCTTCACAAGAAGGTAGATCGTTATGAACGGTGCAACCAACGCCGGTATGCTTATGTGAAGAAGCTTCTAAGTGTTGTCATCCCACATATGGAGGAACCGGATATCTCCACATCTACCGCAACATCAAGTGAAGATAGCGGTGATGAGGGAGATGATGGACATTCCGGAGCCGGTCTCCCATTGCGCATCACGTATAGCACGGAGGACCATGCTAAGTTTTAAGTGTGGGGAGGTCGGTCAACCGATCTCCATAGGTAACACCCAAATAAATTTTGAATCTCTTTTGTTGATTAGGATAGGTTGCATGATTAGGTTTTGTTCTTTTCACACCATTTGCATGATAGTATTTCTTGTTAGGTCTACTTGGTAGAGTAATGACTTCTTTCCCAAGAGACTAAGAATCTTACGGCAATCCTACTAATTTTAAAAATTTTCTTGATACTAAACTTTTTTGAAGGTTGTAAATTGGAATATGGACTTTGAGTTGAGAACACAAGCAAGTGAGTTTTGAGTTTAATTGCGTGGCTACATCTTATAGCCACTTATATCCCTTCTTGTCTGCATGTTGTTCTCTCTCTATGATTGTGATCCTTAATTTGTTTGACTCTATATGTCCATTGTTGTATGTATGAATGCATGTATATGATTGAGGTCATCAATTCACTTAGCCACTTGCCCAGATGGCCTTACCTTATAAACAACCTTTGCAACCAACTTTGAGCCTGCGTTTAACCCACTCGTTCTTAATTTTAGCACATTACAAGCCAAAAGCGAAAAACCATGAATGTCCCTAGTTGAATATTTGATTAGCTTAGGCTAGAGTGTGTGTGTCATTCAAGTGTGGGGAAACCGAGGGAGGGGACATTTGTTGAGGTAAGAGCGTGTTGTTGTGTGTGTTGAAATATTGGAAAGTGGATACAAACTCATGTGTTGATTAAAAATGTGGACTGTATGCATTGACAAGAAAAACAAAAAGAAGAGAAAAACAATGAATAATGAAGAAGAAAGAAAAAATTTTTTAGTAGAAAATAAAAAGAAAAAAGAAAAAAAGGGAGAAAAGAAAAAAAGAAAAAAAAAGGGACAAAAATGCCCCAAAGCAAGACTCAATAATAATCAATGCATATGTGTAGTATTCAAAAGTGAATGCATGAGTATGTGAAAGAGTGAGAAATGGGCAGTTAGGCTAGTACATAATTGTATAGGACGTTATATAGGTTAGGTGTGAAGCTCAAGTTAATCAAAGGATTCAAATTTTAGTCCACTTAGCCAAATATATAACCTACCTTGACCTTAGCCCCATTACAACCTAAGGAAAGACATCATGATATGTGTATGCATGCATAGAACCATTGTTGATTGTTAGAGGAAGAACAAATTTTGGAAAAGCATGAAGTAGAGGAGAATTAAGTGATTAACCCTGTACACCGAGCGAATAGAGTGCAACACTTCCGGTGAGGGTTCGAAGCCCAATTCCTTGTTCCCAGCTCTCGCGAGCGTCCTTCATGCAAGGTGCGCACATTTTACTTTGATGATTAAAAATTGGTAGAGTCCATGCATTGCCAATCATCTTGCCCTATGTGCTTCTCTATACGTTCTAGGAAGATTCAATTACTTTTGGCCAAGTAGATAGTAGCGTCCATCTTAGTTGCATTCACGTAAGTAGATTGCATCTCATGAATCTCATTCTCTTAGGATTCTTTGGTCTTTTGCTTTCCCTTAGCATGAAGACATGCTATAGTTTAAGTGTGGGGAGGTTGATAAACCCCATTTTTAGGGTTTCTCTTGTATAGATTTTGAGGGTTTTATCAATGATCTTTCACACTTATTCATATAAAAATGCATGATTTTGTGTTCCTCTCCCAATTTTGCCTCATGAATGAAAACATACTTCTTTTGCATTGCATTAGATATATTTTAATCCTCCTCTATTACCATTTGATACCATGATCCGTGCATTAAGTGATTTGAGAGATTATAGGGCTAGGGTGGCTTGGAGGAGAGGATGGAAGCATGCATAAAGGAAAGGATCATGAAAATTGGATCTTTGGAATTTTGAGCAAGGACGCACACGCGCACTTGGCGCATACGCGCACTTGGCGCATACGCGTGGATGCGCGCCGTTGTGACCAGCGCGAGGGAGCCGAAGCCAAGAGCCGACATATTTAGCGGCTGAGCCAGAACCTCAAGGGACACGCCCGCATACCTTACGCCTGCGCGCGGATTGCTAAAGCCCCAGGGACGCGTACGCGTGCTGTACGCGTACACATCGATAGCCGCACGTGATTTTTAAGAAGAAAACGTGACCAGCGATTTCAGGCAGTTACTAACCCTATTTTGGGGCAGAGTTCTGGCGGGAGAAGCATAAGAAGACCAAGGATTGACGGGCTTGGGATCCATTCACTCATTCTTACATTTTTCTAGATATTTTCATTAGTTGGTTACATTGGGTAGAGAGAGAAACTCCCACTTTTCTCTAGAATTTCATTCTCCATTGCAATTCTCCTTTGATTTCTTGGTGAGATCATTTGCTAATTCACTTTTACTTAGTTACAAGGTATAGATCTACTCTTCTCCCACTCTCAATTTGTGTTCTTTTGATTCATTTACTCTAGATCTATAAATACTTTGTTACTTGATTTGGATTAGTGAATTGAGGTATTTTCATGTTCATTTATTCCAATTATTGATTGTTGATGATTGTTTGAGATAAATAATTTGAATTCAATTTCTTTTCCTCAATTTCACAATGTCTCTTATGAATGCTCACCAAATGTTTGATGAAATGATAACCCTAGCTATGGAGTAGAATTCCCTTACTTGGCTTAGGGGTTGAGTTATTGGAGACACTTGAGTAGTGGATATCAATTATTGATTGAGAATTGAGAATTGCTAATTGGCTTGGAGTGCACTAAAGCTAGGCTTCCCAAAGGTTAGGCTAGGACTTGTGACTCAAGTTAGTTACTTTCACTTGACTTTTCTCTATAATTAGGGGTTAGCTAAGTGAAGCAACACTCAATTGTTATCACAATTGAAGGAAACTATAATGATGGAATTTCCAATGCTCACCTGTGGCCAAGGCTTTTATCTTGATTGATTGTTGTTTACTTTTTGTTAGCTTACATTCTCATACCAACTCTCAAAAATCACAAAAGACTTCCTAATCAATATTGTGCATTCTAAGGCAATTCCTAGGGAGGACGACTCAGGACTAATACTCTCGATTATAGATTGTAGAATTGTTTGATGTGGAATTTGTGTGTTGGTTAGACTATACTCACGATTGGACTTACTACCATTTCTATACCGACATAAAAATAACGTTCATCAGAGACCATTATCGTAGCCAAACTTAAAACTATGGCCGAGTTTTGTGAAAAGGCGAAAGGTCAGATTGACATCGAAGAACTCCGACAAGCTCGAAAAACAGAGAAACCACAATATAGAGACGATGACAAAACACGAGATAATAAGAAAAACTTCAAACCAACTCCTCGTTATGATTCTCATACTCAGTTCAACACCAAACACAACGACATCATCAAGGAGATCTTGAATTCAAAGTTGATCAAGCCACCAAGAAAAGATGGCAGCTACCCAGATTTAAAAAGCATAGACAGATCAAAATACTGTTCTTTTCATCAAAAGCACAGACACACTACTAACGAGTGTGTCATCGCCAATGACCTTCTGGAGCAGTTAGCTTTACAAGGTCATCTCGACAAGTATATCAATGGCCATATAAAATGATGCGCACCTCCCCCTGGTGACCAAAACTCGGCAACACAACATGGCCGAGATAAAGATCGACCAAACACCAATCTGCATGACCAACCAAGACGTATTATTAACTGTATTTCTGGAGGTTTTGCAGGTGGAGGAGCAACAAGCTCGGCAAGAAAGCGGTCTTACCAAGCTATGCTTTCCATAGAATCCGATCAACATCCACAGCAAACACTTCCACACTTTCCTCAGATAACATTCAAGACATCCGACTATAACACCAATGTGACAAATCTAAACGACACGGTCGTGATTTCCCTGGAGCTCGGAGATCTCCTAGTCAAAAAGGTTTTACTGGTCCCTGGGAGCAGTGCTGATGTTCTCTTTTACTCCACATTTCAGAAGATGAAACTGAGTAGCAACAACCTACAACCTTCCACTGGAGACCTGGTTGGTTTCTCAGGTGAGAGAGTCTCAGTTATGGGCTCTATGTGGTTACAAATCACACCTGGTGAGGTTCCCTTATCAAAAACTTTAGATATTCAATACTTAGTTGTTGACTGTTTTAGTCCTTACAATTTGATACTTGGCCGACCTTTCTTAAAAAGGTTGGCGCCATAGTTACTACAATTCATCTCTGTGTTAAGTTTCCTTTGCAGGATAACACAATTGTAACTATTCATAGTGATGCCCGAGAGGCCAGAGAATGCTACAACAATAGTTTTAAAAGACATAACCAAAACATACAAATAATGTACACAACATCAGCAACCAGGACGACCTAACAGCCCTGGATGACCTTGATCCCAGAGCAGGAACCCTTGAACGCCTAACCCTGACAGAAGACTTGCATAACATCTTTTTCACAGATAGCTCAAATAAGTTTACTTACGTCGGTTCGACATTAATCTTAGAAAAGAAGGTCTTATCCCGAGCATTTCTACAACAAAACGCCGACTTGTTTGCTTGGACCCCAGCTGACATGCCAGGCATTGACCAGTCCATTATATCCCACAAGCTGGCACTAGATTCATCTGTCCGACCTGTTTCATAGATAAAGCAAAACCTCGGCCACGACTGAAAACAAGCATCTCTAGAGGAAACCAAGAAGCTCATCAATGCCAGCTTCATTCAGGAAATCAGGTTCACTACATGGTTAGCGAATGTCGTCATGGTGAAAAAACATAACATTAAATGGCGCATGTGTGTTGATTTCACTGATCTCAACAAAGCATGCCCAAAAGACTCATATCTCATACCATATATTGATTGCTTAGTTGATAATGACCCTGGTTATGAAAAACTTAGCTTTATGGATGCATACTTGATGAGCGGATAATTTATACGCTTTTTGGCATTGTTTTTAGTATGTTTTAGTTAGTTTTTAGTATATTTTTATTAGTTTTTAGTTAAAATTCACTTTTCTGGACTTTACTATGAGTTTTTGTGTTTTTTTGTGATTTCAGGTATTTTCTGGCTGAAATTGAGGGACTTGAGCAAAAATCTGTTTCAGAGACTAAAAAGGACTGCAGATGCTGTTGGATTCTGACCTCCCTGCACTCGAAGTAAATTTTCTGGAGCTATAGAAACCCAATTGGCGCGCCCTCAATGGCGTTGGAAAGTAGACATCCTGGGCTTTCCAGCAATATATAATAGTCCATACTTTGCCCGAGATTTGATGGCCCAAACCGGCGTTCCAAATCAGCTCAAAACTGCCCAGCGTTAAACGCCGGAACTGGCGCAAGAATGGGATTTAAACGCCCAAACTGGAACAAAAGCTGGCGTTTAACTCCAAGAGAAGTCTCTACACGAAAATGCTTCAATGCTCAGCCCAAGCACACACCAAGTGGGCCCGGAAGTGGATTTTTATGTCATTTACTCATCTTTGTAAACCTTAGGCTACTAGTTCTTTATAAATAGGACCTTTTGCTATTGTATTTTAATCTGGGTAGCTATCCTTGATCTTATGCTATCTTAGATCATTGGGAGGCTGGCCTCACGGCCATGCCTGAACCTTGTTCTTATGTATTTTCAACGGTGGAGTTTCTACACACCATAGATTAAGGTGTGGAGCTCTGCTGTACCTCGAGTATTAATGCAATTACTATTGTTCTTCTATTCAATTCAGCTTGTTCTTGTTCTAAGATATCACTTGTTCTTCAACTTGATGATTGTGATTATCCGTGACACTCATCATCATTCTCACCTATGAACGTGTGACTGTCAATCACCTCCATTCTACCTTAGATTGGGTGGATATCTCTTGGATTCTTTAATCGGAATCTTCGTGGTATAAGCTAGAATTGATGGCTGCATTCAAGAGAATCCGGAAGGTCTAAACCTTGTCTGTGGTATTTTGAGTAGGATTCAATGATTGAATGACTGTGACGAGCTTCAACCTCCTAAAGGCTGGGCGTTAGTGACAGACGCAAAAGAATCACTAGATTCTATTCCAACCTGATTGAGAACCGACAGATGATTAGCCGTGCCGTGACAGGGTGCATTGAACATTTTCACTGAGAGGACGGGATTGTAGCCACTGACAACGGTGATGCCCAACATACAGCTTGCCATGGAAAGGACTAAGAAGGATTGGATGAAGACAGTAGGAAAGCAGAGAGACGGAAGGGACAAAGCATCTTCATACGCTTATCTGAAATTCCCACCAATGAATTACATAAGTATCTCTATCTTTATCTTTATGTTTTATTCATCATTCATAACCAATTGAATTTGCCTGACTAAGATTTACAAGATGACCATAGCTTGCTTCATACCAACAATCTCTGTGGGATCGACCCTTACTCGCGTAAGGTTTATTACTTGGACGACCCAGTACACTTGCTGGTTAGTTGTGCGAAGTTGTGATAAAAGAGTTGAGATTACAATTGTGCGTACCATGTTGATGGCGCAATTGATGATCACAATTTCGCCCACCAATACTTTGGCTATAACCAGATCCAAATGTATCCATCCGATCAAAATAAGACAGCTTTTATTACTGAATATGGAAATTACTGTTATAAAGTCATGCCGTTTGGCCTTAAGAATGCAGGTGCAACATATCAACGCCTAGTGGACAATGTATTTGCCCAACAGATTGACAGGAACATTGAATTCTATGTCGACGACATGGTCGCCAAAATGAAGATCGGCAACAACCACCTTGATGACCTCGTAGAAATCTTCGGCCAAATTAGAAAATACAACATGCGGCTAAGCCCCAAGAAGTGCGCATTTGGCGTACAAAGTGGCAAATTCCTCGGCTTTATGCTCACTAGCCAAGGTATTAAAGCGAATCCAGAAAAGTGCCGAGCTGTCTTGGATATGACAAGTCCACAAACTATCAAAGAAGTCCAACGGTTGACAGGGAAACTTGCTGCACTTTCTAGATTCTTAGCTTGCCTAGCTTCTAAGTCTTTATGTTTCTTCCAAACTTTAAAAAAGAAAAAGGCGTTCCAATGGACCAATGAATGTGAACAAGCATTCACAACCATCAAAGAAACTCTTTCAAAACCACCAATTTTACAAACCCCCCTTCAAAACCACCAATTTTATGAACCCCCTTTCAAGGGAAACCATTATTCTTATATTTATCTTTGACTAACTGGGCAGTAAGCTCCGCTCTTATTGCAGAAAGGCAAAAGCAGCGGTTGCCGATCTTTTTCATTAGCAAAACACTACAAAATGCTAAAATTTGCTATCCAAGCATTGAGAAGCTGGCTTTAGCTCTTGTCTTCTCAGCCAGAAGACTACGGCCATATTTCCAGAGTCATGTCATCCATGTTCGGACAGATCAACCTTTGCGACAAGTCCTCCAGAAACCAAAACTGGCTGGCCGACTAGTGAAATGGTCGGTAGAACTTTCAGAATTTGATATCAGATACCAGGGCCGATCATCTATCAAGTCCCAGTTCTTGGCTAACTTCATCACCGAATTCACAGTACTAGAAACAGCCGAAGATTACGTCAAATGGTCTTTGTACGTCGACGGGTCTTCCAACCCACAAGGATGTGGAGCAGGAATCATACTTGACAATAGCTACAGTAATGTCATCGAACATTTTCTCCACTTTTATTTTAAAGCAAGTAATAATCAAACTGAGTACGAAGCCCTCATTGCCGGCATTAGACTCGCTGCCGACCTAAACATCACCGAACTCAAGGTATATCGCGATTTCTTACTCATCATGCAGCAGGTAAACAACCTATACCAGGTGACAGACCCTTTGCTATCTAAATACCTTGAAATTGTCCCAAATTTACTTTCAAAATTTTCTAAATATGACATACAACATATACCTTGGGAGAGTAACGGCCGAGCTGATATCCTGTTTAAACTCACCAGTATTCAACCAAACGGGACATTTCTTTATCAATCAACATTACTTAAACCAAGCATTAAACTCACAGAAATTTTAAGTGTTACACAGGATATTGATTGGAGAACACCTTACATAACTTATCTCAGAACTGGAGTGGTGCACGAAATTGTGATCATCAATGGCGCCATCAACATGCTACGCTCAATTGCAATCTCAACTCTTTATCACAACTTCGCACAACTAACCAGCAAGTGCACTGGGTCGTCCAAGTAATAAACCTTACGCGAGTAAGGGTCGATCCCACGGAGATTGTTGGTATGAAGCAAGCTATGGTCATCTTGTAAATCTCAGTCAGGCGGATTCAAATGGTAATGGAGGATTAATGATTAAAAGATGAATAAAATATAAAGTAAAGATAGAGATACTTATGCAATTCATTGGTGAGAATTTCAGATAAGCGTATGGAGATGTTGTGTCCCTTTCGTCTCTCTGCTTTCCTACTGTCTTCATCCAATCCTTCTTACTCCTTTCCATGGCAAGCTGTATGTTGGGCATCACCGTTGTCAATGGCTACAGTCCCGTCCTCTCAGTGAAAATGGTCAACACGCTCTGTCACAGCACGGCTAATCATCTGTCGGTTCTCAATCAGGTTGGAATAGAATCCAGTGATTCTTTTGCATCTGTCACTAACGCCCAGCCTTCAGGAGTTTGAAGCTCGTCACAGTCATTCAATCCTCGAATCCTACTCAGAATACCACAGACAAGGTTTAGACCTTTCGGATTCTCTTGAATGCCGCCATCAATTCTAGCTTATACCACGAAGATTCTGATTAAGGAATCTAAGAGATAAACATTCAAGCCTTGTTTGCTTGTAGAACGGAAGTGGTTGTCAAGCACGCGTTCATAAGTGAGAATGATGATGAGCGTCACATAATCATCACATTCATCATGTTCTTGGGTGCGAATGAATATCTTAGAACAAGAATGAGCTGAATTGAATAGAAGAACAATAGTAATTGCATTAACACCCGAGGTACAGCAGAGCTCCACACCTTAATCTATGGTGTGTAGAAACTCCACCGTTGAAAATACATAAGAACAAGGTCTAGGAATGGCCGAATGGCCAGCCTCCTATAATATAAGAACTAGACGTCCAAAGATGATCCTCAGATCTAAAGTGATCAAAAGATTCCAGGATGTCAAATATAATAGTAAAAGGTCCTATTTGTAGATAACTAGTAGCTTAGGGTTTACAAAAATGAGTAAATGACATAAAAAACCACTTCCGGGCCCACTTGGTGTGTGCTTGGACTGAGCATTGAAGCTTTCATGCGTAGAAACTTTTCTTGGAGTTAAACGCCAGCTTTTGTGCCAGTTTGGGCGTTTAACTCCCATTCTTGTGCCAGTTCCGGCGTTTAACGCCGGGCAGTCTAAAGCTGATTTGGAACGCCGGTTTGAGCCATCAAATCCCAGGCAAAGTATGGACTATTATATATTGCTGGAAAGCCCAGGATGTCTACTTTCCAACGCAGTTGAGAGCGCGCTAATTGGGCTTCCGTAGCTCCAGAAAATCCACTTCAAGTGAAGGGAGGTCAGAATCCAACAGCATCTGCAGTCCTTTTTAGCCTCTGAATCAGATTTTTGCTCAGGTCCCTCAATTTTAGCCAGAAAATACCTGAAATCACAGAAAAACACACAAACTCATAGTAAAGTCTAGAAAAGTGAATTTTAAATAAAAACTAATAAAAATATAATAAAAACTAATTAAAACATACTAAAAACATACTAAAAACAATGCCAAAAAGCGTATAAATTATCCGCTCATCATGGAGCATTGCCAGACAATATTGAAAATCTCTGGCATTTTTGCCGACAAGCTTCGTTTTTTACAATATATGACAACTGCCTGTACAAACGAGGCTTTGCTTGTCCTCTACTCAATGCCTTAACATGTCTGAAGCCAATATTGCATTATCTGAAGCACACGAAGGAATCTGTGGTACACACCTCGGTGCCCAAAGCCTCTGTTCAAAGATCCTACATGTTGGCTTCTATTGGCTGACATTACAAAAAGACTGCAAAACAAAGGTCAGAAACTGTGATAAATGCCAAAGACATAGCCCGATAACGCACTTGCTAGCCAAATTATTGCATAACTTCGAGGTAACTTGGCCCTTCATCCAATGGGGTCTAGATATCCTCGGCCCTTTTCCGACAGCAGCAGGGCAGGTAAAATTCCTGGTTGTAGGAATTGATTATTTTTCAAAATGGATAGAGACCCAGCCTCTAGCCAAGATTACCTCACAACACATGCTTTCTTTTGTATGGAAATATATTATTTTTCGATTTGGCATACCTCGGTACATTATCACAGATAATGGTCACCAGTTTGCCGATCATAAGTTCACATCCTTTCTGCAGGATTTGAAAATCAAACAACATTTTTCATCAGTAGAGCACCCGCAGACGAACGGGTTAGCAGAGGCTGCAAATAAATTAATACTCCATGCTCTAAGAAAGAAACTGGACGATGCAAAAGGCCTTTGGGCCGAGCTTATACCAGAAATCATATGGGGGTATAATACCACGGTCCATTTAACGATAGAAGAAACATCATTTTATGATACAAGTGGAGATCTCCCAAGCCTTATTGCGAACTCAATTGGCTGACCATACAACAGCACACACAGCTCGGCAATCTGACCTAGACCTTGTCGAAGAAATCAGATTCTCAGCAGCAATCATACACCGAGCTATGCAACAGCATATAGCTAGGCGCTATAATAAAAAACTACACCCAAGGTCCTTTCAAGTGAACGACTTGGTGCTAAGAAGAACAGAACAAGCTAGAAAGCTAGGAAACAATTACAAGCTAGCAGCTAATTGGGAAGGTCCTTTTCGGATAATAGAAGTTATCGGCAACAGAGCATACCGATTACAAACCCTACATGGTAACACTTTGCCTAATACTTGGAATGTATCATCTTTAAAGTTATATTACAGTTAAAAGTCAGGGACAGGCGAGTACTCTTTTTCCTACTACCAAGATTTTTCCCAAAAAGGGTTTTGCTTGGAAAGGTTTTAACGAGGCTTGCCTACCTGCACCTTTGAGATCAAAGGTTTTCCAATGTATATAAGTTTTTTAACTCATCAGCTTATATTTTTACATCAAAGAATCTTTCTTGTCTACGAATTCATAATGTTTTCCTGCCGATCTTTTTTCAAAGCCGACCATTCGGCCTTTATCATTATACCGATCTTTCTTATGATCCCATTATTCGGAATCTACCAGTCAAACAAATAGCCAATCTACAATCCCGATGCCATTACTCAAACTTAACGAAAAACAAATAGCCAATCAGTAATCCGAATCCTTACTCGGAATTTACCGAACAACCGATCAATAATCCGAATCCAATTACTCGGACTTTACCAAAAATAGATAACCGAATCCGATTACCCAGACTTTGCCGATCAAACCAATAGCCAATCTTTACTTCGATCCTACTGGTCAAATAGAAAGTTGACACCTATTCCGACTACTCAGAAGGGGCCTAAACGCTTGCCCCGCACATCACATCAGGTAACACGAATTTATCCAACACAGTCAACCACATCAGAACAATCTGCTCATCTTTATCTTATTCATATATAATTAACCAACATTATACGCAAACATGTTTCTATTTTGCAAAACAGAATGCAAATCATCAAACAATTCAAACTAGTCAACTAAGATTCAGAAGGCATATGCCAATCAAAAAGCCAACAAGATCAAATGCCCAAAGAAGAGCAAAAACAGTCCACAAAACATTAACAAAAATTTTTTTATCAAAAATAAGCTATCCCAGATTATCATCACCTTGCTCAGCATCACCGTCATCTTCCACCAAAATCCCATCCTACACTATCTTCCCTGGATCCATTTGTGAAAAATCCACCTCGGGAGCTAAGAATTTTGCCTAAAGGGAAGCCCTCTCAAATCCTTCAATGAAGGAATCAAGAATTTCTCCTTGCTTGTTTTTCTTTACCTCCTTCAATTGAGCAATGACCTCAATCACACGAGTACTCAGAGCAGAAAAATCAGATTCTTTCTTTTTTAAATCCTCAACATCCGTGGCATAGTTATCTTTCACCTCTTTCAAATGCTTTTCAACATCATCTAACTTCACCTCAAGCTCTGAAATTTTAGCACTCTTTAAAGCCAACTCCTCCCTCAAACTTGGATCCTCTTTTTTCTCAACAACCTTTCGATGTATCTTTTCAGGCTACACCCTAAACTCGCAGCCGGAGCCCCACCACCTGCAACATAAACACTATCACATGTGTATTCCAAAAAGAGGTAAATTAAAAGCAACACTCACAAAATAAAATTACCTGCACATACTGGTCAATAGCAACATCACCAACCTCGTCGGCCAGATTCATATTCGTCGATGATTGACGACACTCATCAGCAACAACCATGTATGGGTAATCCCTCCCCCATAAAGATGAAGAATCAGTTTGATCAGTGATACCGTGTAACCTCTTTTGATTGTCAAAAAACTTATGAACTTTTTCAATCAGCACCTCATCTCTTTCATCATTAGAAACGTCGGACAAGCCCACCACGTCACCCTTTCTCTTCATCAGAACAACCTTTCTCCTCCTCGGCTTTGGCTGATCAACCTCACCAGTGCCGACAACCTTCTCAACTTTCGACGTCAAACCTTCCTTATCTAGATTCTTACTCTTCACACGTGCCCTCAGGTTCGCCGCGGATACGCTAAGATACTTTCCACTTGAAAACAGACGAAAACCGATTATTCAGCCTCATATTTCAAATCTTAGTTACAAAATAATATTCCAACAAGCTCACCTAAATACTCTACCACAGCCTGCTTATTTTCCTCCCACTGCAACAAATCGAACACCGAGATCAAATCCTTCCAATCAATCACATCTACCAGAAATTCAATAATACACTCATCTCTAGGTTTAATGAACTCTGGACTGAGTATATTATTATCCTCTGAACACCACCAAATCATGAATCTCTCCCCTAAATGCTCATCCACATAAAAAGGAAAATCCCCTTCAACATTTCTCACTTTTAGATATATCTCCTTAAACTCCTTAAATGACGACTTATACAGCTTAAATACTACAAACCTCGGCAAACTATTCAGGTTCACTCATCCACCTTTCCACACACCCTTAGCTTGAAACAGTGAGAAAAATAACTCTACAGATGGAACTTCCTCCAAAAACTCCATCAGCACCTCAAATGCACAAAGAAAAGCCCATCCATTTGGATGTAGCTGAGATAGTGCGCAATTCATCTGCTTCAAAATCTGACACTGAAACTCGCTAAATGGAAGCTTAACCTTCAACTCCTCAAGAACAGAACTATACATAAGAAAGTATTCAAAATCCTCACCCCTATGAAAAATCCTATCACTTTCAAAACATGGAAGTAACTCCAGTCGAACTCCAGAACCAGTCCTAACAACTTTACTCTTATCTACTTCATATACAGCACCCAGATCCAAGAACAATGACACACGACTCCTCACTTCATCGTTCATCCAGTCATAGAACCAGTCTATCTTCCCCTTTTTATCTCTCTCAAACCCCATGTGAAAATAGAACAAGTCGCAGAAGAAGAAGAACAGAATCCAACAGACACAAAGTAAAAAAGACAGAAACAAATTAAGACATACCTCTCTTGCTCATTTTTTGACAGCAAAAGCTCCAAATAACAAAACAAAGTAATACAACAAAATGAAACCCTTATGATTCCAAAAACAGTTTTAATAATCTGTTTCGATTCCACTCTCCAATCCCATCAGTTACATCGATTCAAGGGACATTGGAAACATGCACCACCATCAAACGTGCAATTAATTACTTTCTCTATCCTAGTCATCTCACTTTTTAACATTAATAATTGTTTAATAAAGCAAATTAAACTGGGGGCTCCAACACCAAACCAACCGCAGACTTATCCATTAGCCGAATTATGAATCACTAAAAGCTCAACCTGCTTCATTAAACACATTCTCAGGCCAAACTTGGGGTTATGATCCGACCGTTACAAAACTATCATCATAACACGGCATTATGTGTCATAACTCGGCAAAACACGCTATAAGCTCGGCGTTACACACAGACTCAACGGACCATGTACTAGAATCAAAACGTCTGAACTCATTAAGATCTGTTTATTGCTCTTTAACAACCGACGATAATACAGAAATATAACCGATCTTCTCCACTTCACATATAAAGGTACGTCATTCTATTCTAAAGGGACACATTGAATTCTCAATACTAACTTAAGTTTCGGAGTGCCTTTGCAGGTACACTCCCCCTTGTTTCTTGCTCGCGCTCTGCACGATTTGACATCTCCCTAGGAGTGAAGCTCAGACTTTCTCAAGGCTTATAGATCGGCATCGAAGATAACAACTTGACGCCGACTCCCAAAAGCCGAGCTGAATTTTGCAAACTTCATTTGATTCTCTTAATGCTTCTATACATTGCTTAGTTTATATGTGAGCACTACATTGAGTTAGTCTAATATCTTTATATTTTTTTATTTACTTTTTCTATTAACTTATTGAGAATGTATCATTTGGGAACTCACATTATGATCTGTAGGCATGTCAAAAACTAAATCAAAATTATCTTGCTGACTGTGAAATCTATGCTTCTTGTGAACCTTGTCTAATGTGCCTTGGTGCAATTCAACTTTAAAAAATTAAGGTGGACCTTCCTCTCCCTCGTTTCTTATTGTATCTCCCTTTATATTGGGTTAACATTATATATTTGTCATATTGGTTTCTAAGCAGAGATTGGTTTACGGAGCAAAAGCAGAGGCAGCACTAGCAATCGGATTCGATCCCTCCATTGCCGATGCGCCGAACCAGAAGTCCGAATTGGAGATTAATAAGGCGGATGGTGCTGTCGCTGTAATGGCAGAACAAGTGTTTGAGAACGCAAAGGGAAAGTTCCTTATGTCCTGATGTTTGATTACTTTATTATTTTCAAAACTGAATGCAAATAATGTAATAAAATTTTCATCCTCATCATGTGCTGTTCTTCAGGTTATATTCTTGAAACAAAAGATGACTGCAGATGCATTTAGTTTATGACTTGTGGGAAAAGCAATTCCAAGCCAGAATTTTAGTTACCAAACTCTAAACTCACTCTCTTTTTTTCTGCATTAAAAAAGTTATAATCTTTTCTTTCTTTCTTTTTTCTCCAGAATTTACCAACTAAAATTTGTTGGGCCTAGACAACTTAAGTAAGTTGTTAAAATAATATTTATCAGACAAAATCCGAATAAAAAATTTCATGAATGAATTTTAAATTTTTATCCCAACCAAACATACCCTAATCGAAACTACAAATGTAAAACTTATTATGAAGAAGCATGGAGCTTCCATTTTCATAAATTTAGATTACATATCTACTACAAAATATGTCAGAATTGCTAGAACTAAGTGTCTTCTATTTCATTCTTCTACTTATTGCAACACATGCACATACATACAGTAAACTATAGTTACATGAATTCACTAATTAGGTAGCATATCGTGTGCGTGATGCACACCGTCTGCCGACCAAAATGTCATATGTATATTTTTCATAGAAAATATTTTACATATGGCATTCAGCATACCTGTTTTCATACCATAACGTATTATGTTCCATGTAATTATGCATTGAACAAACCACAAAGTAGCTTTTAATGTACATTCAAGGAAGTGGAAAGAAATCAAAACTCCCATAGTCAATTCCTTGAACCTGACCTAAGCTCTTCTAATTTAGCCTTGATCTGATCCTGTAACAACTCTAACCGATTCAAATACACTTCGAGCTCTGAAATCCTCTGCTTCCTCCATTGCTCATCACCCTCATCTCCAAGGGAAGGGGAAAACTCTACCGGCTTCGGTCCTCCTTCATCATCCAACAATTCCTTTATCAATGGTGAGAAACAAGACCTCATGGTTTCCTCAATGAAGCTCTGGATCTGCATGTCAGCAGCCGTTGCTGTCTCGTCGCGATTTTTGCTTAGTCGCGGCCGCTTCGGCGCCCTTTTCTCAATCTCATCACAACTCACAACCTTTTCAACTTTCAGCTTAACCTTGCCATGATCATCATCAACCCCACCACCATCCATATACAATGCTTCTTCTTCTTCTTCTTGTTCTAATTGGTCAGTATCAATGTCTTTGCCCCAAATCTTGTGCGAAATCTCGAAAATCGTCTCGTCCTGAGGGTTTCTGAAGGACACTTTTCCCAAATTGCCCTTATCCAGAGTCACCTTGTGTTTCCTTTTTAGCCTCCTCAGTTTCTCAACAAGCTGGTTCTTGTTGAAATCCACGTTTAGCTTGTGGCACACGTCACCGTAGAACAAAGCTACGTCGTTTTGGAGGGACTTTCTTACGCCTCTGTTTCGTCTAACGCATTCAAGGTACCCTCTCAATAGTTCTATCTCGTCCTGCTTTGTCCAAAGCCTCTGGTATTGCCTAATCATGCCTGCGTAGTTCGTGGCACGCTGCCGTTTCGACTGTGTCATGATGGTGGTGGCTGCGGCTGTGGTTGCGACGGGGATTCTATCATCAGCAGCGGTAAAGGCCACCGTGACGGCGGGGCTCGGGGAGGGTTCGGTGGCGGGAACGGCAAGAGCAACGGGAATTGCGTCGTCCCCGTCGCATGAACTAAGAAAATGCTCATCATTTTCGTCCCCGTTTGTTTGGTGATTGTTGTCGTTTTGGTCGTTGACAATGTCGTTTTCAGGGTCTATTTGGTCGGTTGAAGTGTCGTCTATGTCAATGCTTTGTTCTTGTTCATCAGAAGATGAAGAGGAAGAGGAGGAGGTGGTGGAAGACAAGAGCCACGAAACAAACGGGGAAAGCATTGCTTTTTTGACGTAGGAAACAAAAAACTATGCAATGTTATCATGTTTGAGAGTATATTCAAACCAACCGTTGTTTGTTGATGGCTGTTAATGTATTTACTATGAATAGTTTTCTAATCAATCTCTTTCTGGTATATCCATAATTTTAGTAGAAGTAGATGACTTTTAAACTCGTCACTACTTATCAGCAATGCTAAATAGCTATAATGTTGTTATCCGATATTTTTGAATTCGGCTGATAAGAGCCACTAACTCATGCCACACCGTTCTGGAATTTGTATTAGCGATAATCACTTTTGGGAAGAACTCTACCTCTTCACAAGACTTCACTTAGATGAGACTGAATCAACTTCGGTGATTTCTAGCCAATCTCTTTATAAATAAGGGGTTAGGTATTTTTTATGACTTATTCAATTATTATTAGAAAAATTAATTCGTGCTATCATAATTAATGCGAATCACATTTTAATCTTAGATAATTAAATCAAATTATAAAATTATAGTGAAATTATTTTGCAAATTACAATAGCTTTTAAAAAAATTAGGATTTTATAATTTTTTCAATTTCTTAACGAATTAAGTCTTCTGATACGTCACCCTTATCCTCGGTTGCACCGTAAGCTCGGCACGCAAATATCTGAGGCTGACATCACATTAAACAAGCTCGGAACAAAAGCAGATAAGCTCGGCCTCACCCGATCAAATAAAATGACACGTGCATCATAAAGCTCGGTCCCGTATCAGCCGTTCGAAAATCTCGGCACATGATCAGGACCGAAGCAGCATCACCCAACTGAGAATAAGAAACGTGCTCAACCGGTTTATAGCACCAAAACAGCATATCGTAACCAACCTACAAACTAGGACTGATCCACATGAAAACGGTAAAACAATCCCTATAAAGTCGAATCAATATCCTCAGCTAAAGAAGGTTCAACTATCAGTTTTCATATTAACTTATCTCACTCTCACTTAATTATTCTCTCTCATTTTTTACTAAGAATCACTGCTGACTTGAGCGTCGGAGTATCTTGTGCAGGTATTCCCGCCGCGGTGTTTGATCTTGGCCGACGTAAAGCTCTTCCCCTTCATCAGAGATTCGCTTGGAAGTGCTTAAGCTCGGCCTACCCAGTGTTCAGACGAATCACTTGGCGCCCACCATGGGGCCGAATACTTCTAACCCCACTTTTTCCTTTGTTTAGTCTTCTACCCTATTTTGCAGGATTCCCGATCCTCGAACATGGCTGACAAGGAAAGTCCACAACTTTCACAGGATGACCTCCTGGCTCGAATCACTGAGCTGCAGGCGGAGGTACGAAGAATAGCCGAGTTGTCTACTCAGAACAATGGAGAAAGCTCCAAAAACTCGGCTCAAGGCGCTACAGACCCTTTGAACATCGCCCCGCCAAAGGAGAAGCTCACCCTTGACAACCCCTTCTCCGAGGAGATCACAAATTATCAAATGCCAAAAAACTTTACTCTCCCAACCGCACTGGAGCCATACAAAGGGTTCGGCGACCCCCGAGCCCACATAAAGAAGTTCCAATCGATGATGTTTTTCAACGGCCCTAAGAACGAGCCCGTCCTTTGCCGAGCATTCTCTACCTACCTCGATGGTGCTGCATTACTCTGGTTCTCTAAACTCCCTGAAGGGTCAATTTCCTCCTTCGAAGACCTTGCCAGATCATTCATCGATTACTTTGCCGCGTCGAGAATCTATGTACACGGATCGGACTATCTCGGCACCATCAAACAAGGCCAGCACGAGAGCCTGAAAGACTACATGACCAGATTCGCTGACGCTACCATGGAGATCCAAGACTTGGACCCAGCTATTCACCTGCACGCCCTCAAAGCCGGCCTCAGGCCTGGTAAATTCCGGGAGACCATCGCCATATCAAAGCCAAAGACGCTGGAGGAGTTCCGAGAAAGGGCGGCAGGTCAAATGGAAATCGATGAACTCCGAGAAGCCCAAAAATTGGACAAACAACCAAGTCGGAGAGACGAAGAAAGAACTTTTAGATCGCCAGTCAACAGGGACAGTAAGAAACCTTCCAAGCCCGCTTCAAAGTACAACACATACACCAGATTCAATACCAGAAGAGAAAACATTATCAGAGAAATCCTCAATGCCAAAATCATAAAGCCACCACCCCGAGCAGGAAACTACCAGGATCAAAGGTTCATGGATAAAAAAAAGCATTGCGCTTTCCACCGAAAGTTCGGTCACACTACGGATGACTACATCGTCGCGAAGGACCTCCTGGAAAGACTAGCACGCCAAGGGCTCTTGGACAAATATATCGAGACCCGGAAGGGCAGAGGAGGAAACTCGGATAGGATAGAGCATAAGCAAGCAAAGACCGACGACAAAAAAGAGAGGACGACTCCTGATCCACCAAGGGGAGTCATTAACCACATATCAGGAGGATTCGCAGGCGGCGGAGAAACAAGCTCGGCCAGGAAACGAAGCTACAGGGCAATGCTGGCAATCGAAGGAACCATACAACCAAGGAAGGACAAAGAGTCAGACGTCACAATATCCTTCAACCAAGCAGACTTCAAATCGGCAAGCCCTAACCTCGACGACCCCGTGGTAATTTCGATCCAAGTCGGAGAACTGTTGGTAAGAAAGACATTATTAGATCCAGGTAGTAGTGCTGATGTTTTATTTTACTCTACCTTCACAAAAATGAAATTATCTGAAAAATTAATACGACCTTCCTCTGGAGAGCTAATCGGGTTCTCCGGAGAGAGAGTCCCCATCATGGGACACATATGGCTAAAGACCACGATGGGAGAAATCCCTATGTCGAAGTCCATCGATATTCATACCTAATAGTAGACTGTTATAGCCCTTATAATATTATACTCGGGAGACCCGCCTTGAATATATTCAAAGCGGTGGTGTCCACATTACATCTATGTGTTAAGTTTCCAGTGCAGGGAAACAAGATAGCTACAGTTCACGCCGACCACCAAGAAGCTCGGCAGTGTTACAATGCTTGTCTAAAGAAGGACCAGGCGAGAAAGATAACTCGGCCCCAGGTCCAATCCATACATAGCTCGGCTGACACCACCGTGCTAGCCGATTTCGACCCAAGAGAAGACCTCGGCGAAAGACCTCGCCCAATGGACAACCTCCAACGAATAACACTAACAACAGATGACAATCAATGCACATACATCGGAGAAGCATTAGAAGGGGAAGACCGAGCAAAACTCATACAGATACTGCGCAAAAACGCCGATCTTTTTGCGTGGACACCAGATGATATGCCCGGAATAAGCCCAGAAGTCATCTGCCATAAACTGGCAATTGACAGAACAGTCCGACCAGTAGCACAGAAGAAAAGGAACATCGGAGAGGAGAAAAAACAAGCAGCACTAGAAGAAACCAAAAAGCTCCTCAACGCAGGTTTCATCCGAGAAATTCGTTTCACCACATGGTTGTCCAACGTGGTAATGGTAAGAAAGAACTCAGGTAAATGGCGCATGTGCGTCGACTTTACAAACTTAAATAAAGCTTCTCCCAAAGATGCATATCCACTACCTTGTATTGATAAATTAGTTGATAACGCCTCTGGTTTTAAAGCTTTGAGTTTTATGGATGCATACTCTGGCTATAACCAGATTCTAATGCACCCAGAAGACCAAAGCAAAACAGCTTTTATAACAGAACATGGGAATTTTTGTTACAAGGTAATGCCCTTTGGCCTAAAGAATGCATGTGCGACATATCAAAGGCTGATGGACAAAGTATTCCAGCATCAGATAGGCCGCAATATGGAGGTCTATGTAGATGACATGGTAGCCAAAACACCCATGCAGGGGTCACACTGTGACGACCTATTAGAAATCTTCAAACAACTCCGAGTATACAACATGAGACTCAATCCGGACAAATGTGCTTTCGGAGTCCAAGGAGGGAAATTCCTCGGATTCATGCTAACCTCACGAGGCATCGAAGCCAACCCAGAAAAATGCAAAGCTGTACTGAATATGGTGAGCCCAAAGACGATAAAAGAGGTCCAACAACTAGCAGGACGAATAGCCGCCTTATCTCGTTTCCTACCTGCAGTGGCAAACCGATCTTATCATTTTTTCCAAACATTCTCCAAAGGCAAGAAATTTGCATGGACAGACCAATGTGAGAACTCTTTTACCGAACTCAAACAAAGCCTAACATCACCACCAATCCTCCAAAGACCAGAGACAGGTAAACCATTGTACTTATATTTATCAGTATCTAACCATGCTATAAGCTCGGTCCTAGTAACAAAAACAGGGAAGAAGCAAAACCCAGTATACTTCATCAGTAGGGTACTGCAACCAACAGAAACAAGGTACCCGAAGATAGAACAATTGGCACTGGCACTAATCACAACAGCAAGAAGACTGCGGCACTATTTCCAGAGCCACACAATCATAGTACGAACGGACCAACCATTAAGGCAGATACTAACCAGACCCGAGCTCGCCGGCAGATTAATAAAACGGTCGGTCGAGCTCTCCGAGTTCGACATTCATTACGAATCAAGGAAAACACTGAAGTCACAGGTGCTAGCCGACTTTATATCAGAGATGACCAATGATACATATAATACAGAAGTCAGTTGGACCATACATGTAGATGGAGCATCCAACAAAGAAGGCAGTGGGGCTGGGATACTACTCAAAGAAGGAGACAAAGTGGTGGCCGAGCAGTCACTACAGTTCCGCTTCAACGCAAGCAACAATCAAGCAGAATATGAGGCCATACTCGCTGGACTAAAGCTCGCCCTACAACTGCAAATACCTCGAATAACAGCCTACTGCGACTCCTCGTTAGTGGTACACCAAATAAAGGGCGAATTCCAGGTAAAAGATCCTTTGTTAGAGAAATATTGGCTCATAACAAAGGATCTAATTTCAAAATTTAAAGAATTTGATATTATTCATGTAAACCAAGAACAAAACACCAGGGCCGACGTGTTATCTAAACTAGCCACAACTCGGCAGGCCGAAAACACGTCGGCACTGTCCCAGCTAACACTTGACAAACCGAGTTTTGAGCAGGATACAATTCTGAGTATTACACAGGTCCCAGACTGGCGAATACCTTTTCTCAATTACATCAACACAGGCACTATACCAAATAACGAGCCAAACTTGTCGCTCTTCCGACGAAGAGCAAGCTTTTATACAGTGCTAGGAAACACTTTGTACAGACGAGGGCATTCACAACCACTACTCAAGTGCATTAGCAATGAGGAGGCCGAAGATGTCATGGCCAAAACACATGAAGGAGTCTGCGGCAACCATATCGGTGGCCGAGCTTTAGCAGCAAAGATCCTGCGAACAGGATATTATTGGCCGACGATAAAGCGAGATTGCATCTCAAAAGTCAAAGTGTGTGATAATTGTCAAAAAAACGCCACACTCTCAGAGACCCCGGCCGAAGAACTCCATACCATAGAGGTAAGCTGGCCTTTCGATAGGTGGGGATTAGATATCCTCGGACCTCTCCCGAAAGCGCTAGGCCAGGTAAAGTTCCTTTTGGTTTCAATAGATTATTTCTCTAAGTGGATAGAGGCACAACCACTAGCACACATAACGGCAGAAAAAGTGCGATCTTTTTTATGGAAAAATATCATATGCAGATACGGTATCCCAAGAGAGATAATCTCAGATAACGGGAGACAATTTACAGATCATAAGCTCGCTGCCTTTCTAACAAACTTTAACATCAAACATCATTTCAGCTCAGTAGAGCACCCGCAAACTAACGGACAAGTTGAATCAGCTAACAGAATTATCTTGCAGGGATTAAAGAGAAAGCTCGGCGACGCTAAGGGAGAATGGGCTGACCTCATTCCAGAAATTCTATGGAGTTACAATACCAGCATTCAATCTGCCACAGGAGAGACTCCTTTCAAACTGGTATATGGCGCAGAAGCACTTATCCCAGTAGAGGTCAGCGTCCCAACGTTAAGGACCGAGCTCTATGATAAAACGAATAACCTACAAGCTCGGACAGCCGAATTGGACCTCGTAGAAGAAGAAAGAGACATTTCTGCCATAAAGCAGCGAGCCAGAAAACAATACCTAGAGCAAAGACACAGCAGAAAAGTGGTTCACAGGTCTTTCAACAATGGAGACCTCGTACTTAGGCGCACAGAGGAAGCCCGGAAACCTCCAGCACACGGCAAATTGGCGGCGAACTGGGAAGGGCCTTTCCGAGTACTCCAAAATCTGGAAAGGGGGCTTACAAGCTCGAAACCCTTCAAGGAGATCAACTTCCCGGGACATGGAACGTCTCCTCCCTAAGGAAATATCAGTCATGATGTAGTCTGTAATCTGCGAATGATGGTACTCTTTTTCCCATCCGAAGGTTTTCTCCCAAAATACATGGGTTTTACTCGGAGAGGGTTTTAACGAGGCCGGACGCAACAAATCATTGTACCCATACAACTTAATGTGCAATCAAAACGGTTCTCATTTTGACAGTTAGCATACATTTCAATTAGTAAACACTTCAAATAATCCGGGCATAATCCTCGGAAC
Organism: Arachis hypogaea; assembly: GCF_003086295.3. Taxonomy (NCBI): domain Eukaryota; kingdom Viridiplantae; phylum Streptophyta; class Magnoliopsida; order Fabales; family Fabaceae; genus Arachis; species Arachis hypogaea. Next base: position 46,270,227 of record NC_092044.1, read on the forward strand.
CCTAACATCACAAGCCGAGGTTCTTCCTCGGAAAACTTCCACCACAAAAAGCTCTTCCCAACGAGCATACTAATCCGAGCTTCATACTCGGAATTCAACATGCGCATGCCGAGCATAATACTCAGACAAGTACATACTAACATTTTCTACATCGATCACTACCACGCATTCTAACAAATGAACATTTAAAATTAATCCGAGCTTCATACTCGGAAAACAACGCGCACATTCCGATAATAATATTCGGAGAATCACATGTAAATACAACAAATGAGTTATCTCGAGCGAATCCTAAGGGATCATCAAAACAGCACATTAAAGCCTCTACTATCCTAATCAACAGGTCAACCAAACAAAGAGTGGCGTCAACCACCGTCAGTAAACACAAAACAGTCGTTTTCCCATAACGGCACACCACTTTAGTCTAACCAAAATACATATCACATTAATCAAACCTATTTTGTTTCAAACCGAGCTATATACTCGGAACACAAAACATCACCGTCAAACATTCAGAATAAAAGTTCAAAAACAAAACAAGTTTCAAAGATACTACAAAAGAACTACTCTATTTTATCACCTATGCTGGATCCTTCGCTCCCATTTCCAGCAGCACCCTCATCTTCCATAATTTTCCATTAACAACAACCTTCATAACATCGAACTTTGAAGGATCAGCCTCGGGATACAACACCTTGACTTGAGAAACAGCGCGGTCAAACCCCTGAGCAAAGGCCTCATAAACCCCGCCTTCCAACTCTTTGACCCGAGCAGACAACCGCTCGACCTCAGGTTTCGTATTCTTCAAAGAAGCCTCGTGCAGTTTCCGCTCCTCAGCAAATTCAAGCTCTCTCTTCTCAATGGAGGACGACAGCTCAGCAATTTTATCATCTTTTTTCTGGATGATTTCAGTCAACTCCTCCAGATGTGTAGCTTCCTTTTTCTCCCGCTCTAAGGCAAGCTCCTGAGATCGACCAATGGCGACGACCCGAGCACCAATAACCTAGAGGAAAAATAGCTCAGTAAGCAAATAACATCATAAAGGAACACTCAGCAAACACATACAGTTAAGTCACACCTGAAGAAATCGACTGACGCCAGCACGGCCCACCTCGTCAATCATTTTCATATCGCCCGGAAAGCAGCAAAGTTCATCAGCCATAACACCAAAAGGATAGAGCTTCGCCCATAAGGATCGACCATGCTCATTCTCATCATACCCATGAAGTCTCTTCTGCGATTCATACGCAGACTCAACCGCTTCAAGTATCACCGATGACTCTCCCTTACCATCCAACACCTCGGCGAGACTACCCTTAGCTTGACCTCTCTTTCGTTTAGACCTCGGTCCTGGACCATACTGGGCTACCACAGCAGCAGGCCCTTTCTCCACGTTAGATGAAACTTCTCTCTCGCTTTTCCTACGCTGGTTGAAATAATATTTCAACCCGGCAGTGGTAATCGTAGAAGCCCTCTCAGCTGCAAAGCATTGCAAACAACCAGCTCAGATAAAACAAAGAAGGATAGAGACACAAAAACAAACATAACAAAACACAATTACCTATATGATCATAAACAGCCTGCCTATTGGTATCCCACTTCAACATCTCGGCAACTGACAACAGACCCTTTGGACCCAGAGACTTAAACAAGAAATCCATAACAATATCATCTTCCAGTAACCTATCATCTACATCCAGGGCCTGGTAAGGCTCGGCACACCAAAACAAAGGAAACCTTTCAACTAAATGCTCGTTCAGGTAAAAAGGAAACTCCTCAGGCACACTCCTAACTTTAACAAACATCGATTTGAAGTCCTTAAAAGAAGATTTGTACAGACCAAACACTGCTCGCCGAGGATAACTACTCAGATTCACCCACAGACCCCTATTCACCCCTTTCGCTTGAAATAAAGAAAAAAACAGCCTAAGAGATGGCGGACGGTCTAACAGCTCCATCAATACCTCAAATGCCCGAACAAAGCCCCAAGAGTTAGGGTGAAGTTGCGTTGGGGCACAATTCAGCCAGTACAGAACCCCACACTCAAACTCAGTGAAAGGAAGCTTCACCCCCAGTTCAGTAAAAAGACAACTATACATATAAAAATAAGACCAATCATCTAGTCGGTCACAAACACGATCCTCACTACCACAAGGTAACAACTCAACCCTAATATTACTACCAGGCCTAACCCATAAACCCGACCCCAATAGCTTCACAGATTCTTCATCATCAAATTGGGACTTGCGTTCTCTTACTCTACCGTCAACCCAGTCATACAAACTACCCACATCACATTTCTCCATCAGAAACAAGGAAAGAAAAAAGGCAAGAAGATAAAGATAAAAGCAGAAAAGAGTCAACACTGACCTTACTTGCTCATTTTTCAGACACAGAGAAGAAAAGGACTTTAATCCCACAATACAGCAGTTGGAAAAGTGAAAGAATGTACAAGTAACATAAGTCACAAACGGTTACTCACCCTATACATTTAATTCAGAATGGCAAAAAAGAGGGAGACATTAAATCCACTGCAGAATCCAATGGACAGGGGTGCCTAGAGAAGCGGAGCGGTTTTCACATCAATCACATCGATAGCGCAAAATTCGAAGCCATTTAAAAACGTTCTGCATTCTCACCAGAACTAAGCCGAGCTTGGGGGCTACAAGGACCATAGGCGACAAACGAAACTCGGCAACCGAGGATTGCGGTATTCCTGTTCCAAAAGCTCGCCTTAGTCCTGTCCGCACCAAGGCAAGCTTGGGGGCTATGATACGTCACCCTTATCCTCAGTTGCACCGTAAGCTTGGAACGCAAATATCTGAGGCTGACATCACATTAAACAAGCTCGGAACAAAAGCAGATAAGCTCGGCCTCACCCGATCAAATAAAATGACACGTGCATCATAAAGCTCGGTCCCGTATCAGCCGTCCGAAAATCTCGGCACATGATCAGGACCGAAGCAGCATCACCCAACTGAGAATAAGAAATGTGCTCAACCGGTTTATAGCACCAAAACAGCATATCGTAACCAACCTACAAACTAGGACTGATCCACATGAAAACGGTAAAACAATCCCTATAAAGTCGAATCAATATCCTCAGCTAAAGAAGGTTCAACTATCAGTTTTCATATTAACTTATCTCACTATCACTTAATTATTCTCTCTCATTTTTTACTAAGAATCACTGCTGACTTGAGCGTCGGAGTATCTTGTGCAGGTATTCCCACCGCGGTGTTTGATCTTGGCCGACGTAAAGCTCTTCCCCTTCATCAGAGATTCGCTCGGAAGTGCTTAAGCTCGGCCTACCCAGTGTTCAGACGAATCATCTTCTTAACGTGTTCTAACCCGAAAAATAAAGTAATAAAACAAATAAAATTAAATTAAAAGCTAAAAATAAAAATTAAAAAAATTAAAACAAAATAAAATCGAAGATTAAAACGAAGAACATAAACAAAAAAATTAGGGGTGGATGATACGGAACTAGAAGCAATGGAATTAACAAATATATGAAAGGAAACAATGGTATAATATTTGTCTATATTGAGTAAAAAAAAGAAATGATAGACTTTCAGCCAAGTACAATTAGCGCATCACCTATATTAGGAATAATATACCAGTATAAGACCAAGAATTGAAGAAGGAGTTTGAGAATAAGAGAAAAAGAGGGTCAGAGGCATGCGACTCACAGTGCATCAAGATGATCTCCGATAATTCTCCTTCAGCTATTTCATACCTCTCCTCTTTCGTGCAAGTTAATTAGAGTTCTTATTTTGTAAATTTTCTTTTCGTTAAGCCCTTTTTCAGTTGTACTCGTTTTTTAGCTTGTATTATTACCACCTCCATTGAAAGTAACCTTGTCCTCAAAGTTAAAAGCGGGTAGTAATCTTTCATATGTCCTTATAGAGTTCTTAAATGGCCTCCTCACTAGATGAATTCTACCAATAAATTAGAATTTTCTCAGTCCACTTGCCATCCCTTTTAATCATGAGGTGTCCTAAAATCGCATGTGGTTGTAGTTGGCACCCTCTCTCGTCAAACAGCAGTGGTGATGGAATGGTTGATGGAGTGGAGACCCCTGCATACTTCTTCAGCAGAGAGATATAGAAGACCAGGTGAATTCTAGCTGTGTTAGGTAGTTCCAACCTGTGTGCTACCTTCCCGACCCGAGCAATTATTGAAAAAGGTCCAAAATAACTCATGGACAATTTCTGATGCTTTCTCAGTGCCACAGAACACTGCTGATAAGGTTATAATTTCACATAAACAAAATCTCCAACACTTAACTCTAACTCTCTTCATTTGCTATCTGCCTAAGCTTTCATTCTCGCTTGTGCCTTGTATAAATTTTGTTTTAAGGTCGTCAACACCACACCCGTTAACTGTAATTGCTCCTGAAACACTGGAGGGTCATTCAGGTGTGGGTCATAATGTAGTAGGGGTGGAGGATCTTTTCCAAATACTTCCTTATAAGGCATCATACCGATAGCTGAGCGGAAGGATGTGTTATAACTATAAGCCACTCATGGAAAAAGATTATACCATGCCTTAGGATTTTCCTGAGTATAGCACTGCAAATATATCTCAAGACACCTATTTAGTACCTCCATCTGGCCATTGGATTCTGGGTGATATGCCGAACTTCGGGCCAATAGTATACCTTACTGCTTGCAGCATTGCTCCCAAAATCTGCTTGTGAAGACCTTACAACAGTCTAAAACAATTCATTGAGGCATGCCATGGACGCTAACCACATTCCTTACAAAGACCTTTGCAATTTTGGGAGCGATGAAATCTTTTGGGAGGGAAAAGAAATGTGTGAATTTAGACAAACGGTCCACTACCACCAGGATTACAAAACAACCATGTGCCACGGGCAAACCAGGGATAAAATTCATCAAAAAATCCTGCCAAATCTGCGATAGAATGGGAAGAGGTTCTAACAAGGCAGCAGGTGGTTGCATGTTATACTTAGCTTGCTGGCAAATGCAGTAAATTCGAACGTAGTCTTTAACTGATTTAGCCTTGTCTTTCCAATAAAATTGGGTGATGAGTCCATATTTTTTGATATATTTTGGCATTGATTTGAATAGATTCCATCACATGAACTCACACTTAAGCACCAAAATAGCATACTTTTGTGTTTTGTCCCTAATTTGATCTTAAATGTGAAAACATGCAATTTTGTACTTGAAATGAGCAATTTAATTCCACTTTTATTCCATTTGATGCCGTGACATGTTTGTTGAGTGATTTCAGGCGTTAGAGGCAAGAATAGAAAGGCAAAAGTGGAAGAAAGCATGTACAAAAGAGAAAACATGAAGAAAACATGGAAAAGCACACACAGCGAAGTGTGTGTGCACAAAGATGCGTGCGTGCGCATAAGAAAGAATTTCCATGTGTGCGTGCGCACGAGTACCTGTGCGTATGCACAGGTCCTTGCACGTGGTTGCATTAATGAAACACGTGCTTGGCAAATTCTGAGGCCTCTTGGCCCATTTTGGGAAGCTCCAGGGCTGAATTGAAGTGCTATATAAAGGGAAATTCAACACACATGAAGGCATGAGGTTTTAGCACATTTTAGTTTTAGTACAAGTTTTTCATAGTAATTAGGAGTAGGAGTAGGAGTAGTGTAGCATTGCTCTTTTAGGGTTTCATTTCCATTTCCATTGTATCATTTTATAGAAAGTTTTGATCTTTGATTTTGCTTCTTTAATTGTAAATACTCTCAACTTCCTTTTAATTAAAGCGCTTTCATTTCCTTTGGTTCAAGTTACTTTGTTCATATTTGTAATTTTGTGTTTCTTGAAGTTTTGATAAATGAATTTTATGTTTCATGCTTCCTTTATGTTTGATTGCTTGTTTATATTTGGTTTTGTTGATAGTTGGTTATAGTTTTCTAATTTTCCTTGCAATTTTCTATGTTTTACTTTTATGCACACAAGGTGTTTGTGAAAATGCCAACTTTAGATTTTGAGTAGATTTTTCCACCTTGGCTTATGGGTTGAGTTCCTAAGATACTAGAGTCATAATGTCCGATATTTAGTAGTAATTCTTGGGGAGTTAGTTGATTCTTGTTTCCATTAAAGCTAGCCTTTTATCAACTAGTTTGGTAAGTTGACTAGGATTTATGGATTAAGGTCAATTATGCTTGCTTGACTTACTCCTCGATGTTGGGGGTTAACTAAGTGAGATTAACTCATGATAATTACCATAGTTGTGGTTATGGCAATGATAGGATTCTTAGACTCTCATTCCCAAGTCAAGGTTTTCTATGGATTTATAGCCTTTTCACTAGTTTTGATCTCATCCCCTTTTACTTGCGTGAATTACAATTTTGCTCATCCTTTTGTTCTTTTATTTCTTAAAGTTTCTTCAATCTTTCATTTGTTGCTTGAAAAACCCTTTTTGCCTCCATAACCGAAAGTATAACACTTCATTTGCGTCCTAGGGAGAACGACCCGAGGTTCAATTACTCTTGATCTCGGTTATTATAATTTGAACTAAAAACATTTGATTTGGGAATTAATTGGTTGTTTAGACTATGCTTTCAACGATGAAATTCTACTATGTGAAATCTAGATCGACGATAAATTCCTAACATCATTGGGCTGCTAAGTAGGACATCATTTTTTGCGCACCTCTATGTCCCCTAATAATGGAATCATGGCCCTCTTTTAGCATGTTTTCAATGAAGGAAGAAGAAGCTGGAATCACGAGTCTATCATTCCAAAATGATAAACCAAGTTTGAGTTGTAACTTGTAACCTCTCTGAATGCATTTTAGCCTCTGCAAAATTTGATTTAGGCTAATACGTTTGAAGCTCGTGTTGCAGTAAGTGTAACGGCCTAGCCTCGAAGAAACGATGCTTTTTCAGGATCAAATGGAATTTTTATGGAATTTTTAGGAATTTTAGTATATAAGCACCTCTGGTGCACAGATGCTGTGTCATCAAGCTACTGAGTCCGTAGCTTGACTGCACCAGACACCTCTCCTGACCTAAGCAAGCACGTCTGGTGCGGTATTTTATAACCCACAAACTAACCGGCAAGTGCACCGGGTCGTACCAAATAATACCTTACGTGAGTAAGGGTCGATCCCACGAGAATTGATGGATTAAGCAACAGTTATTGAGTGATAGGCTTAGTTAGGCAAGCAGAAAAGAGTGTTTTGGTATTCAAAGAGCATTAAACAGTAAATTAAGAATTTCAAAAAGCAAGCAGCAATGAGTTGGGAATAAGATATGGAGAAAACAGTTAAGGCTTCAGAGTTATCTATTTTTCCGGATTGATTTTTCTTACTAACTATTTTAATCATGCAAGATTTAATTCATGGCAAACTATATGTGACTAGACCCTAATACCTTAGACCTTCCTAGTCTCCTCTAAAATTCATTAATTGCCAATTCCTTGGTCAATTAATTTCAATTAAAGGGTGATAATCAAGTTCCAGTTTATATGCCACAAAAATCCTAATCATCCAAAAATAAGGGAATTATATGTCACGTATCCCGTTAAATATAAACAATTAGAAATTTAGGATAATATGTTTTCAAGCTGTTGTTCAAGTAAAGAGCTTTTCCAAGTTTTACAAGAACTCAATTAGAACATGGGTCATACTTCCGTTTCACCCAATATTCATAAAATAAAGAGCGAAAACAATTATTGAAAAAGAAATCAAAACATGGATTAAATTAGAAAGATCAAACAAATCAATCCATACAAATAGACAGAGCTCCTAACCTTAACAATAAAGGATTAGTTGCTCATGGTTCAGAGAAGAAAATTAGGATTCTGGTAAAATGTACTGAGTTTCAATCTCATGGAATCCTAAGTTAACTAATGGAATCCCTTTTTATAACTAATCCTAATAAACTTAAAATCTAATTATTTAAAATTAAAAATAATATCTTTTCCTATTTTAAAATCAAATTTGAATTTAAATCAGAATTAACTAACTACTCCGCGTCTTGTAACGTGGGGACCACTTGACTTCACTGGATCCGCACCTAACCTGGGTGCTAAAATGGGGCCCAAAAATCACCCCTCATCGTTTTTTGTGTTTTCTGCTCGTACCGCATGTCACGCATATGCGTCAGTCACGCGTACGCGTCGATGGTCTTTTTCGCAAGTCACACGGATGCATCGGTCATGCGCACGCGTCGCTGAGCAAATCTTCAAATCACGCATAAGAAACGCGTCAGTCACGCGCACGTGTCGCCATGGAAAGCTCCAAATCATGCGCATGCGTCAGTCACGCGTACGCGTCGCTCCTCGCTGCCATCTCCTTTTGTTCTTGTGCTGCATAAATTCCATCAAATCCAGCCGAATGCTACCTAAAATAAACAAAATTGCAAAAGACTCAAAGTTGCATCCATATTGGCTAAAATACAATTAATTCTTTATTAAACTCAACAAATTAGATGCAAATTTATTAGGAAAAGATAGGAAAGATGCTCACGCATCACAACACCAAACTTGAATTGTTGCTTGTCCTCAAGCAACCAAAACTAATATAAGCTTAGGATGTGAATTTCATGAGAATGAGAGTTCGATTAAGCTCATGTCTCTTCTTATAGTGGGGTTTACAACTGCAATCCTAAATAGTTTTGGCATCTCACTCTCCTTTGAATTAGAAGAATGTTACTGTCATCTGGAATTAGAATCTGGATAATATTATGAATTCTCTGATCTTTTGTAACACAATTTTAATCCTTGAACACAACGATTTTTCTTTGGTGCTTTGCACCTTGAGTCTAGCCATGACTTTAAATGTTTTGTGTCAAACTTTACTTGACACAGAAACACCACAAGCACTTAACTGGGGAACTCTCTTTAAGTTCTAAATATTTTCATTTTTTTATTTTTTTATTTTTTTATTTTTTATTTTTTTTATCCCCAAACAGTGGTGCTCAAAGCCTTTGGCGTACTCTGCAATTGATCTCGACTCTAAATGTTTTGTCTCAAGGATTACTTGACACAAGAATACCACAAGCATGTGACTAGGGAAACAACTCTTTGAGCTTTTAATCATGTCTGACCTCTCTAGTCATTGATGCTCAGAGCCTTGGACCTTGCTTTTATTTTTCTTTTGCTGTTTCTTTTGCTTCAAGGATTAAACTTTCATTAATTTCAGAGAAATGATAATAATTCTCTAAATTCCTGTTTCTTGTACATCATCATTCTTTGATTCAAATTTAAATATGCACTGTTCATGTCATGCATTCATAATTACAGAAAATACCACCACATTTAAGTAAATAAGACTACTCTTAAAATTAACTCAATTTCTCATGCAATACATCACTTCTGTATTTTTTATTTGAATTCAAGCTCAGTGAGTAATACATGAGAATTCCTTTTCAGAATTAAAGTATTTAAGGAAAAACTAAACTAGACCTAGGATTCTCACTAATAAAGGATCATGCAACAAATAAAGCAAAATAGCAGAAAACTGGAACGTAACATAAAAAAAGAGGGGAGGAATAAAAAAGGAAAGGAGCTCAACCACCTTAGTTATCCTTGCGGTCGCTTTATTCTTCAGGTTGTGCTCCTCAGTGAAGATGATTCTTCACCCTTTTGGTGCCATAGGAATAAACAGAAAACCCTTAAGCGAAGCGTCAACACCAAACTTAAAGGTTTGCTTGTCCTCAAGCAAAGAAGAACTGAAAAATAGAAAGAGACAAATATTATGATGAAAGAAAAAGAAAAGGATAAAAGAACAAGAGAGAATTAGGATTGGGAGAGGGGGAAAGAAAATTAAAAACTTGGGTGGTAAACTAGTAGAGTTGTGCAGCGCAAGTGACGCGTACGCGTGGGTCGCAGAATTTTCTTAATGACGCGTGTAGGTCGGGCACGCGTCTGCGTGCCCTGAGTTTTGTGCGATTCGCGTGAAGGTAGCCGCGCGCTTGCACAACTCGCTGTTCGCATGGCTTGGGAACCAATATTTTTAGACGACGCGTTCGCGTCATGCACGCGCACGCGTGGATGGCTGATGAGCGGATAATTTATATGCTTTTTGGCATTGTTTTTAGGTAGTTTTTAGTAGGATCTAGCTACTTTTAGGGATGTTTTCATTAGTTTTATGCTAAATACACATTTCTAGACTTTACTATGAGTTTGTGTGTTTTTTTGTGATTTCAGGTATTTTCTGGCTGAAATTGAGGGACCTGAGCAAAACTCTGATAAGAAGGCTGACAAAGGACTGCTGATGATGTTAGATTCTGACCTCCCTACACTCGAAATGAATTTTCTAGAGCTACAGAATTCTAAATAGTGCGCTCTCAATGGCGTTGGAAAGTAGACATCCAGAGCTTTCTAGAAATATATAATAGTCCATACTTTCTTCGAGATTAGACGACGTAAACTGGCGCTCAACGCCAGTTCCATGCTGCATTCTGGAGTCAAACGCCAAAAACACGTCACGAACCAGAGTTGAACGCCAAAAAGACGTTACAACTTGGCGTTCAACTCCAAAAGAAGCCTCTGCAGGTGTAAAGCTCAAGCTCAGCACAAGCACACACCAAGTGGGCCCCGAAAGTGGATTTCTGCATCAATTACTTACTTTTGTAAACCCTAGTAGCTAGTCTAGTTTAAATAGGACATTTTATTATTGTATTAGTCGTCTTTGGCCACATCTTTGGACGCCTAGTCCTTAGACCAGGTCCTTCTCCCTATTTTCGAATTCATATCACATTTTGGGGGCTGGCCATTCGGCCATGCCTGGACAATCACTTATGTATTTTCAACGGTGGAGTTTCTACACTCCATAGATTAAGGGTGTGGGAGCTCTGCTATACCTCGAGTTTTAATGCAATTACTACTATTTTCTATTCAATTCAGTTTATTCCTGTTCTAAGATATTTGTTGCACTTCACCATGACGAATGTGATGATCCGTGACACTTATCATCATTCTCACCTATGAATGTGTGACTGACAATCACTTCCGTTCTACCTTAAACCGAACGCATATCTCTTAGATTCCTTAATTAGAATCTTCATGGTATAAGCTAGAATTGATGGCGACATTCATGAGAGTCCGGAAAGTCTAAACCTTGTCTGTGGTATTCCGAGTAGGATTCAGGGATTGAATGACTGTGACGAGCTTCAAACTCGCGATTGTTGGGCGTGATGACAAACGCAAAAGAATCAATGGATTCTATTCTGGCATGATCGAGAACCGACAGATGACTAGCCGTGCTGTGTCAGAGCATTTGGACCATTTTCACTGAGAGGATGGGATGTAGCCATTGACAACGGTGATGCCCTACATACAGCTTGCCATGGAAAGGAGTAGGAAGGATTGGATGAAGGCAGTAGGAAAGTAGAGATTCAAAAGGAGCACAGTATCTTCATACGCCTATCTGAAACTCCCACCAATGATTTACATAAGTATTTCTATCTTTATTTTCTGTTTATTTATTATTATTATTCGAAAACTCCGTAACCATTTATTATCTGCCTAACTGAGATCTACAAGATGACCATAGCTTGCTTCATACCAACAATCTCCGTAGGATCGACCCTTACTCACGTAAGGTTTATTAATTGGATGACCCATTCCACTTGCTGGTTAGTTGTGCGAGGTTGTGAAGAAAGTGCTGAGTTATAAACGCGCATACCAAGTTGAATGCCATTGTTGATGATCACAATTTCGTGCACCAAGTTTTTGGCGCCGTTGCCGGGGATTGTTCGAGTTTGGACAACTGACGGTTCATCTTGTTTCTTGGATTAGGTAATTTTTTTTGTTTTATTTTCAAAACTTTTTCAAAAATCTTTCAAAAAAAATTTACTTCTTTTTTCGAAAAAATATTCTAAATTTGTAAGAATGAATTCTAGTGTTTCATGAAGCATGTTGTAGCCTGGTTGGCTGTAAAGCCATATTCAAATTCTTTTGGACTGAGGCTTCAACTAATCACCACAATGCATGTAATGCCCTACTGAAGTTTGGCTAGCTATTAAGCCATGTCCAATTTCTGGATCGGAGCTTTAGACTAACATTGAAAGAGTCCTGAAATTCTTATTAAAAATTTTGAATTTCTTATTTTATTTTTCCTATATGTTTTCGAAAAAAAATATACAAAAATCCAAAAAAATTATAAAATCATAAAAATAAAAAATATTTTGTGTTTCTTGTTTGAGTCTTGTGTCATGTTTTAAGTTTGGTGTCAATTGCATATTCATTTTGTTCTTGCATTTTTCAAAAATTCATGCATTCATAGTGTTCTTCATGATCTTCAAGTTGTTCTTGGTAAGTCTTCTCGTTTGATCTTTAAATTTTCTTGTTTTGTGTTGTATGATATTTTTTATGTGAATTTTTGCTTTCATAGTGTCTAAACATGAAAGATTTCTAAGTTTGGTGTCTTGCATGTTTTCTTTGCATCAAAATTTTTTCAAAAATATGTTCTTGATGTTCATCATGATCTTCAAAGTGTTCTTGGTGTTCATCTTGACATTCATAGTGTTCTTGCATGCATCATTGGTTTTGATCCAAAAATTTTCATGTTTTGGGTCATTTTTATGTTTTTCCCTCTCATCATTAAAAATTCAATATATATATATATATATATATATATATATATATATATATATATATCTTTTCCTTATTTCTCTCAAAATTTTGAAAATTTGAGTTGACTTAGTCAAAAATTTTTAAAATTAGTTAGTTCTTATAAGTCATGTCAAATTTCAATTTTAAAAATCTTATCTTTTCAAAATCTTTTTCAAAAATCAAATCTCTTTTACTTTTATCTTATGATTTTTGAAAATTTAAAACTATTTTTCAAAATCTTTTTCTTATTTTATTTCAAATTTTCGAAACTTAACTAACAAGTAATGTGATTGATTCAAAAATTTTGAAGTTTGTTACTTTATTGTTAAGAAAGGTTCAATCTTTAAATTCTATAATCATATCTTTTAGTTTCTTGTTAGTCAAGTAATTAATTTTAATTTTAAAAATTAAATCTTTTTCAACCATATCTTTTTAATCATATCTTTTTATCATATTTTTTTAAATCATATCTCTTTCAAAAATCAAAATATCCCTTCTAACGTCTTATCTTCTTATCTTTTTAAAATTGATTTTCAAATCTTTTTCAACTAACTAATTGACTTTTTGTTTGTTTCTTATCTTTTTCAAAACCACCTAACTACTTTTCCCTCTCTAATTTTCGAAAATTTCTCCTTCCTTTTTAAAATTCTTTTTTTTAATTAATTAATTGTTTTAAATTTTAATTTTAATTTTATTTCCCTATAATTTTCGAAAATCACTAACTCTTTTTCAAAATTTATTTTCAAAATTTTCCCCCTTTCATCTTCTTCTATTTATTTATTTATTTACTAACACTTCTCTTCATCTCATGAATTTGAACCTATCTTCACCCTTGTTTTTGGATTCTTAACTCTTCTCCTTCTTCTATTCCTTTCTTCTTCTACTAACATAAAGGAATCTCTATACTGTGACATAGAGGATTCCTCTTCCTTTTCTGCTCTCTTCTTTCTCATATGAGCAGGAACAAGGAAAAAGGCATTCTTGTTGAAGTTGATCCTGAACCTAAAAGGATTCTGAAGAGGAAACTAAGAGAAGCTAAATTACAACAATCCAGAGACAACCTTACTGAAATTTTCGAACAAGAAAAGGATATGGCAGCCGAACCCAACAACAATAATGCAAGGAGGATGCTTGGTGATTATACTACACCTACTTCCAAGTTTGATGGAAGAAGCATCTCAATTCCTACCATTGGAGCAAACAATTTTGAGCTAAAACCTCAACTAGTTGCTCTAATGCAACAAAATTGCAAGTTTCATGGACTTCCATCAGAAGATCCCTACCAGTTTTTAACTGAGTTCTTGCAGATCTGTGAGACTGTTAAGACTAATGGAGTAGATCCTGAAGTCTACAAGCTCATGCTTTTACCTTTTGCTGTAAGAGACAGAGCTAGAACATGGTTGGAATCACAACCTAAGGATAGCCTGGACTCTTGGGATAAGCTGGTCACGGCCTTCTTGGTTAAATTCTTTCCTTCTTAAAAGCTGAGCAAGCTTAGAGTGGATGTTCAGACCTTCAAGCGAAAAGATGGTGAATCCCTCTATGAAGCTTGGGAAAGATACAAGCAGATGACCAAAAAGTGTCCTTCTGACATGTTTTTAGAGTGGACCATGATAGATATATTCTATTATGGTCTGTCTGAGTTATCTAAGATGTCACTGGATCATTCTACAGGTGGATCCATTCACCTAAAGAAAACGCCTATAGAAGCTCAAGAACTCATTGACATGGTTGCAAATAACCAATTCACGTATACTTCTGAGAGGAATTTCGTGAGTAATGGGACACCTCAAAGGAAGGGAGTTCTTGAAATTGATGCTCTGAATGCCATATTGGCTCAAAACAAAATGTTGACTCAGCAAGTCAACATGATTTCTCAAAGTCTGAATGGATGACAAAATGCATCCAACAGTACTAAAGAGGCCTCTCCTGAAAAAGACGCTTATGATCCTGAAAACCCTATAATGGCAGAGGTAAATTACATGGGGGAAGCCTTTGGCAACACGTATAATCTCTCATGGAGAAATAATCCAAATTTCTCATGGAAGGATCAACAAAAGCCTCAACAAGGCTTTAATAATGGTGGAAGAAACAGGTTTAGTAATAGCAAGTCTTTTCTATCATCTTCTCAGTAACAGACAGAGAATTCTGAGCAGAGCACCTCTAACTTAGCAAATATAGTCTCTGATCTGTCTAAGGCCACTCTAAGCTTCATGAGTGAAATAAGGTCCTCCATCAGAAATTTGGAGGCACAAGTGGGCCAGCTGAGTAAGAAAGTCATTGAAACTCCTCCTAGTACTCTCCCAAGCAATACTGAAGAGAATCCAAAAAGAGAGTGCAAGGCCATTGACATAATCAACATGGCCGAACCTAGAGAGGAAGGAGAGAACGTGAATCCCAATGAGGAAGACCTCAGGGGACGTCTCTCAAGCAAAAAGGAGTTCTTTATTGAGGACTTAAAGGAATCTGAAGGTCATATAGAGACCATAGAGATCCCATTAAACCTCCTTCTGCTATTCATGAGCTCTGAAAACTATTCTTCCTCTGAAGAGGAAGAAGATGTAACTGGAGAGCAAGTTGCTCAATATCTAGGAGCTATCATGAAGCTGAATACCAATTTGTTTGGTAATGAGACTTGGGAAGGTGAACCTCCCTTGCTCATTGGTGAACTAGATACATGGGTTCAGCAAACTTTACCTTAAAAGAAACAAGATCCTAGTAAATTCTTAATACCCTGTACCATAGGCACCATGACCTTTGAAAAGGCTCTGTGTGACCTAGGGTCAGGCATAAATCTTATGCTACTCTCTGTAATGGAGAAGCTGGGGATCATTGAGGTACAACCTGCCATATTCTCATTGCAAATGGCAGAAAGTCAGTAAGACAAGCTTATGGATTGGTAGAGGACGTGTTGGTAAAGGTTGAAGGCCTTTACATCCCTGCTGATTTCATAATCTTAGACACTAGGAAGGAGGAGGATGAATGCATCATCCTTGGAAGACCTTTCCTAGCCACAACAGGAGCTGTGATAGATGTTAACAGAGGAGAATTAGTCCTTCAATTGAATGGGGACAACCTTGTGTTTAAGACCCAAGGGTGTTCTTCTGAAACAATGGAGAGGAAGCATGAAAAGCTTCTCTCAGTACAGTGTCAAACAGAGCCCCCACAATCAAAATTTAAGTTTGGTGTTGGGAGGCCACAGCCAAACTCTAAGTTTGGTGTTGAATCCCCACATCCAAACTCTATGTTTGGTGTTGGGAGTCTACAACATTGACCTGATCACCTGTGAGGCTCCACGAGAGCCCACTGTCAAGCTATTGACATTAAAGAAGCGGTTATTGGGAGACAACCCAATTTTTATTTATCTTATTCTATTTTTATTTTTATTTTTCATTTATGTTTTATTAGGTTCATGATCATGAGGAGTCAAAAAATAAATACTAAAACTAAAAACAGAATAAAAAAAATAGCAGAAGAAAAAGCACACCCTGGAGGAAGGTCTTACTGGCGCTCCTTACTGGCGTTTAAACGCCAGTAAGGAGCATCTGGCTGGCGTTCAGCGCCAGAACAGAGCATGGATCTGGCGTTGAATGCCAGAAACAAGCAACATCCTAGCGTTTAAACGCCAGGAATACACCCTGAGGAAAGCTGGCGCTGAACACCAGAAACAAGCATGGAACTGGCGTTCAATGCCAGAAACATGCTGCAAATGGGCGTTGAACACCAAAAACAAGCATGAAGCTGGCGTTCAACGCCAGAAACAAGAACCAATTTGGCGTTGAACGCCAGGATTGCATGAAAAGGGCGTTTCACACGCCTCATTGGTGCAGGGATGTAAATCCTTGACACCTCAGGATCTATGGACCCCACAGGATCATCTCAGGATCTGTGGACCCAAAGGATCCCCACCTACCTCAACTCACCTTCTCTCCTCTTCACACAACCCAATAAACACTCTTCCCCAAAACCCTTCACCAATCACCTTAAACTCTCTTCCCCATCACCTCTTCACCACTCACATCTATCCACTCTTTCCCAAAAACCCCACCTACCTTCAAAATTCAAAATCTCTTTCCCACCCAAACCCACCCTAAATAGCCGAACCTACTCCCTCTCCCTTCACTATATACACCCCTCTATCCTTCTTCATTTTCATAAACCACAACCCTCTCTTCTTCACCTTGGCCGAAACCACACACTTCTCCCTTTCCTCCATATCTTCTTCTTCTTCTTCTTCTTCTTCTTCTTCTTCTTCTTCTTCTTTCTTCTCTTGCTCGAGAGTGAGCAATATTCTAAGTTTGGTGTGGTAAAAGCATAGCTTTTTTGTTTTTCCATAACTATTGATGGCACCTAAGGCCAGAGAAACCTCTAGAAAAGGGAAAGGAAAGACAAAAGCTTCCACCTCCGAGTCATGGGAGATGGAGAGATTTATCTCCAAAACCCATCAAGACCACTTCTATGAAGTTGTGGCCAAGAAGAAGGTGATCCCTGAGGTCCCTTTCAAGCTCAAGAAAAATGAGTATCCGGAGATCCGACATGAGATCGAAAGAAGAGGTTGGGAAGTTCTGACAATCTTAATGGTTCAAGAGTTCTATGCCAATGCATGGATCACTAGGAACCATGATCAAAGTGTGAACCCGAATCCAAAGAATTATCTTACAATAGTTCGGGGGAAATACTTAGATTTCAGTCAGAAAAATGTAAGGTTAGCGTTTAACTTGCCCATGATGCAAGAAGATGCACGCCCCTACAAAAAAATGCAAAATAAAAATTAATAATAAAACAAAAAAATATAATAAAAAATTATCTAATCTAAGCAATCAAACAAACGAATAGTTGTTAATCACAGTCAGTCCCCGGCAACGGCGCCAAAAACTTGGTGCAGTATTTTATAACCCACAAACTAACCGGCAAGTGCACCGGGTCGTACCAAATAATACCTTATGTGTGTAAGGGTCGATCCCACGAGGATTGATAGATTAAGCAATAGTTATTGAGTGATAGGCTTAGTTAGGCAAGCAGAAAAGAGTGTTTTGGTATTCAAAGAGCATTAAACAGTAAATTAAGAATTTCAGAAAGCAAGCAGCTATGAGTTGGGAATAAGATATGGAGAAAACAGTTAAGGCTTCAGAGTTATCTATTTTTCCGGATTGATTTTTCTTACTAACTATTTTAATCATACAAGATTTAATTCATGGCAAACTATATGTGAATAGAGCCTAATTCCTTAGACCTTCATAGTCTCCTTTAAAATTCATTAACTGCCAATTCCTTGGTCAATTAACATCAATTAAAGGGTGATGATCAAGTTCCAGTTTATATGCCACAAAAATCCTAATTATCCAAAAATAAGGGGATTATATGTCACGTATCCCGTT
This sequence comes from Arachis hypogaea, assembly GCF_003086295.3. Taxonomy (NCBI): domain Eukaryota; kingdom Viridiplantae; phylum Streptophyta; class Magnoliopsida; order Fabales; family Fabaceae; genus Arachis; species Arachis hypogaea. Next base: position 46,288,159 of record NC_092044.1, read on the forward strand.
AAATACAAACAATTAGAAATTCAGGATAATATGTTTTCAAGCTGTTGTTCAAATAAAGAGCTTTTCCAAGTTTTACAAGAACTCAATTAGAACATGGGTCATACTTCCGTTCCAGCCAATATTCATAAAATAAAGAGCAAAAACAATTATTAAAAAATAAATCAAAACATAGATTAAATTAGAAAGATCAAACAAATCAATCCATACAAATAGACAGAGCTCCTAACCTTAATAATGAAGGATTAGTTGCTCATGGTTCAGAGAAGAAAATTAGGATTCTGGTAAAATGTACTGAGTTTCAATCTCATGGAATCCTAAGTTAACTAATGGAATCCCTTTTTATAACTAATCCAAATAAACTTAAAATATAATTATTTAAAATTAAAAATAATATCTTTTCCTATTTTAAAATCAAATTTGAATTTAAATCAGAATTAACTAACTACTCCGCGTCTTGTAACGTAGGGACCACTTTACTGTTTCGGACGTCTTTGCATACTCCCTCAAGTAAGGTTTCAAGCTTAGAGAGTCTGTCATCAATTGATGGTAGATTGGGATTAGAGGTGGAAGGATGAGAGGTGTTGTTGTGGTTTTGATAATGGTGTGGAGCAGTGTTGTTGTGGGGGTGTTGATATGTCCTCTGTGTGAATTGTTGATGAGCTGCATTGTTGTTGGAGTTGTAACGTCTCTGGTCTTGGCTTTGATCTTGCTGATTCTCCCACCCAAAGATTGGGTGGTTCCTCCATCCAGGGTTGTATGTCTTGGAGTATGGGTCATGGTTGTGTCTAGGTGAATTCCCAATGTAGTTGGCTTGCTCAAGGTTATCCTCTGCTTCTTCTTCAACTCCTTCTTGGGTTGTTGAGGAGGTGGTGATTGCTGCCACTTGGTTCCTCTCCATCTTCTTGGTGAGGTCAGCTAGCTGCTTGGTAATGAGCTTGTTCTGAGCCAGCAGAGCATCTACATTGTTTAGCTCTATTACTCCTCTAGTGTTCCCTCTTTCGGAAGCATAGAAGTAGTCATTCTCAGCTACAGTCTCTATTACATCTATGGCTTCTTCAATGGTCTTCTTCTTGTTCAATGATCCTCCAGAGGAATGGTCTACTGCCTTCTTTGATTCATATGACAAGCCTTCATAGAAGATGTGCAACTGCACCCATTCATTGAACATATTTGGTGGACACCTCCTTGTTAGGTCTTTGAACCTTTCCCAAGCTTCATAAAGTGTCTCCCCATCTTGCTGTCTGAACGTCTTCACTTCAGTTCTCAGCCTATTGATCCTTTGAGGGGGGTAAAACCTTGCCAAAAACTTATTCACTACCTCCGCCCAATTTGTCAGGCTTTCTTTTGGGAAGGATTCTAGCCATTTGGATGCCTTGTCCCTGAGTGAAAAAGGGAACAAGAGCAGCCTATAGACATCCGGGTGGACTCCATTGGACTTCACTGTGTTACAGATCCTCAAGAAGGTGGTCAAGTGTTGATTCGGGTCTTCTTGAGCACCTCCTCCAAATGAGCAATTATTCTGCACAAGAGTGATGAGCTGAGGTTTTAGCTCGAAATTGTTGGCATGTATGGTGGGCTTCTGAATGCTACTTCCACAGTTGCCTGGGTTTGGATTAATGTAAGAGCTTAACACTCTTCTATCCTCCCCAGTATGATTTGCTCTACCTCCTCCCCCATGGTTATTATTAGTCTCTTCTTCATGTTGGTTTTCCATGTTGCCTTCCATGTTTAGTTCAAAGTGTTCCTCCTCCTCTTCAGCACCGATTGCACGCTTTCCTCTTGCTTCCCTCGTTAATCTAAGGAGGGTTCTCTCTGGTTCAGAATCGAAGGAAGTTGAAGCCCCACTTCTTCTCCCTGTCATATAACCAACATGTACAAGCAAGTAATAATATGTGCAGATAGTATTGCTGTCAGAATTACTGTTAGTTGTGAGTGATGCAATATATCAAACAGTTAGGGGTGTCCTAATTAAGATCTATGTTTCAATAAAGGCTGGATGACTAAATGTTGTCAACTGCTTGAGATGTATGTATATATATAAATGTGTGTTTACTTTTAGCTGCTTATCTTGTTGTTATTTATGATATCATTTGTGTATGTTCATGCTTGTCAACTTAAACGTTTTTTTAAAAGTGTTTCGCAAAATAACTACACTTTTAATAATGAATCAGGCTCATATATTAAATAATAGATAATAATTAGGAAGACAAGTTGGTAGCACTCAGTTTTTGGTATGATCTAGACACACTGAAAATTGGGTCATTACAATTTGGTATCAGAGCGGTCTTGGTGCAATGTGGTATACATCCATTCTCCATCATAACTTTGGTAGAATTTTCACTATCTTTTTCAAATATTATAAACTCCAATTTTCTAGGATTTTCCTAATTCTATCTGGGATGACCCAAGCTTCTAACCAAGCTTGTTTCTGCTAGGTTCACTCCCTAGACTCTCAACACTAAGTGCTAACCCAACTTAGCAAGAAAAACCTCTAAAGCTCACATGACAAAATAGAAATACATCAAAAGAGAATGACATAAAAATGACTTTTCTCTCCAAGATAACTCTCTTTACCTTTTCTCTTAAATGGATTTTTCATATACCTCACAAATTGCCTTTTACCCTGAGAAATCAAAGAAAAATAGACTGAGAAAGCAAGATAAACAATGTAACCTCATGAAGGAGAAGAAATGTGATAGCTTGAAAGCTATGAGAAAACCAAATTTAAATTTCTTTTTATTTGCCTTCCATCTTGGCGGAATTCTCTCTTTGGTATAGGTGCATTGCTTCCATCAAGCTTTGAGTGATAGAAATGCTATGAAAACTCAAATTTTGGTTCACTTTTCTTACTTCAATTTCTGACTGGTTACTCTCTTTTGTATAGGGGTAATGCCTCCAAAACTTAAGTTGGTGTGTAGAGTCAACTTCTAAAGATTGGAACAGTTGAGTTTGTCTTCTTTTCCCAAAAATCAGAGTAGAAATGTAGAGTAGAGTATGCGTAAAGCTGCAGAGAAGATAGGCAGCAGCAGCAAGAATCATGGCTTGAAGAGGTAGCTTGGTCTCTATGTTAGCTGCTCCTTTTTCTTCCTTTTCTTTTGCTTTTAATAATCTGCACCATTGATTCAAGAATTAGATCCAAGTTACATTTCTAGCCTTTCATTTGATTTAGAAGAAGAGATCAATGTTTTCTTCTTCTTTCCCGAATAGATGTAACAGAAATGTGGTAGCTTCAACAAGCTATTTTCATGCACAAGAATGGTAACACAGCAAAATATTTTTCTTTTGAACCAAATTAGCATTTTGATTTGATTCTTGGCTCCATTGATTGATTTTTCCCTCCAAAGCTTGTTTGATGAAACATTTTATAGCCATAAAAAGTGAGCCACTTTTTCTTTGATTTACTTTACTAATTTTGGGTAAAGCTTCAATAGCATAGCAAGAGTTTTTCATCATGTAATAAGCCATGATATTGACCTTGTTAGCATTTGGGCTTCTCAAACATAGACTAACTTAGGCCTAGAATATTAAAATACTCATCGAACAACTTTTGGATTTTTAAGCCAACCAAATGCTTATATGTTTGTCATGATCAATAATGAAATTGTTTTCTAAACTCAACAATCTCTTCCTTGACGACAAACATAATTTGTAAAGGACCTAAAGGGATTGAAATAGAGTGAAGATTAGAGACTTCTCTTTGATCATGCCAATTTGAATTACATGAAGATCTTTCCCTTTCTTTTCTAATGAATGCTCCTACTTGATGGACTTGTGAAGATAACTGAAACTCAAAATTCCAACTAGACAAACCAAAGTGTGTGCTTTACATGCATGATTATGAATTATTTAATAAAGTTTATTAAAACATTTAAAAACATTCACCTTCATACACCCATCATCTAAAAAAATATTCAACTACACAAAAAATTCAACCATTCAACCATCTAATAATATGAATAATTTATCAATCTTTCACTCCCTCTTTTGTCAACAAGGAGGATAAAAGATAATCCTACAAAAAAGATAGGTTAGAGGCTTAAGTTTAAAATAGCATCAAAATAATATCAAAGTACTATAAGTTAGTTATTTCAATCATCTATAGATCAATAACAAGAGAAATACTAAAAATAATCTCATAAAAGTCATTAAACAGAAACTAAAATGATGCAGAGGCGGTAGCATGAGACATCCTAGACATCTGAGCCTTCATCCTCAGTTCCTAGAGGCTTTTCATCTTCATGGTTAGATGGCACATGTTCATCTTCATTCAAGTTGTCCACGTACTTAAGAAGCACTTCAACCCGATCTTTGGTTTTCCTTAATGCATTTTCATTCTGGACAACAAGCTTTCTTTCTTGATTTCTTAAGGTGATCAGGTTCTTAGACAGGTTGATGTACTCTTGTAGCACATCTTTAACAACTCCAGTGAGTAGATCCATTTGGCTTGAGGAGGCAAAAGTTCTAGCTGCAGACTTATGGATGTCATCAAGGTCATCTTCTTCATTAATAACCACTCTTTCAGATTTGGTAGTTCCTTTCTTTTGTTGCTTAACTACACCGCCGCCTTTCAAGTAAGAGTTTCTATTTTCAGAGGTCTCATTGTTTAGATCAACACCAAAGTATTCAAATATACAGGTTAAAAACATGCCATATGGAAGAGCATGATTTTTGTCACTCTTGATATAGTCATACATGTGATGCATCATGAGATAAGCAAAAGAAATTTCAAATTTCATGAGAATGGCAAATAAAACTAGGGTGTCTGATAAACTCTAATTTTGTGGTTTATTTTGTGCTTAATTTAGGGGATTTTATCAACTTTTCCCACATTTATTCAATGAAATAGCATGGTTTTGTAATTCTCCTTAAATTTGTGCTTAAGTGTAAAAACATGCTTTTTAGGCCCTAAAATTGCTAATTTCAATTCACTTTAATTTCATTCGATGCCTTAATATATTTTTTTGAGTGATTTAAGGTTTTGAAGACAAAGATTGGATTGAAGGAATGAAGAAAAATCATGTAAAAATGGAGAACTCATGAAGAAATGAAGGAATTGCAAAGCTGTCAATCCTGACCTCTTTGTACTAAATCGATCATAACTTGGGCTACAAAGGTCAAAATGAGGCGGTTCTAGTTGCATTAGAAAGCTAACATCCGGGATTTCAAAATGTTATAAACTTTGCCATAATTTTCTGGCGTTTAGGTGACGTGCACGTGTCACCCATGCGTGCATGTCGCAGGATCAGCGTGGGCCATCTTAAGCAACTCGTGGCCAGTAATTTCTAGCTCATTTTAGACCCAGTCCAACTCATTTAGGATGCTATTGAACCCAAAGATCGAAGGGGGATGAACCAAGTAGTGTTAATTTGTAGTTTCCATCAGGTTTTAGGGTAGAATTCTAGAGAGAGAGGCTCTCTCCTCTCTCTAGATTTAAAGGTACTTCCATTTCCTTTGTTGATCTAGATTTTAATCTTGTTTCATTTTAGTTTTCCTTTACTTTTATTTGTTCTAGAATTTTAGTTTAGTCACTTCTCTTGTTAATTTCTTATTTTGCTCTCTTTTATGTTGATGAACCATTGTTGGATCTTGATTTCTTCTAATGCAATTTTATATTTCCATGTCTTCTTTTATGTTTATCTTCATTGCTATTGTTGATTTCTTGCTTATGTTAGTTATGGGTTTTGTTCATTTTTGCATTTTGTGATGTTTACTTTTATTGCACTCCAGGTGTTTGATGTTTACACTAGTTTTTGAGTAGTTTTCTTACTCTTGGACTATCATAAGGGAATTGAGTGACCTTGAGTCATTGGGTCTCATTGAATTGGTGTTTTGAGAATCCTTAGTGGTCAATTTGATAACCATTGACTATAGCCTACTACTAAGTTAATTAGTAGCTAGGTTAGGACTTATGAATTAATGTTGATCAAGTCTATTTAACGTACTTAATGTGTTGAGGTAGACATTATACTTACTTCAAGCATAAGAGTAGACTTAATGGGTTGGTCCCTCATAATTGTCAATATATGGTTTGTAGACAAGGATGGTGATCTCAATTACCTATGTCTAGCAAGAGTTCCTTCTCTTTATTTTATTAGTTCTTATCATTTTACTTTCTTGTCATTTATTTTTCTTGCCAATTATAAATCAAACCCCCTTATTCCTTCATAGCCAATAATTGAGCACTTCATTGCAATTCCTTGTGAGACGACCCGAGGTTTAAATACTTCGATTAATTTTTATTGGGGTTTGTACTTGTGATAAACAAAATAATTTAAATTTGATTTGAGAGTTATTTGTTGGTTTGGAGCTATGCTTCCAATGAAGTTCTATTTCTATAAGAGAAAATTCTAGACCAACAATAATTCTTCTCATCAAATTTATGGCACCGTTGCCGGAAAATTGCAATGGTGTTATATTATTGGCTATTGTGAATATGTTTGCCTTTTGCTTATTTGTTAGTTTTTGTTAGCTTTAGGACTTTGTTACTTATTTTTATTAGCCTTTGTTTTTATTTGCTACTATGAATTCTCACCACTTTGGCTATGAGTTTGGTTTAAATTATGTTGTAGGAAATGGAAGCTACAATGACAACATGCATCAAGGATGGAACAATCAAAGATGGGAAGAACCTCAAAGGATTGATCACCCTTCTTGGCAACAACCTCCTCTGATTTCTTATAGGTACAATTCCACTCCTAATGCATATCAATCTAATGGATATGGTGATCCTCATTGCGGTTGTCAACAACCACCACCATATGCCCATGAACCACCTCCTCAACGTAATCTTGAACCACCATTCTCACAAGCCCCCTACCACCAAACACCTCCATATGACCTTAACCTATATCCACCATACCATCCACCTTACGAACCATATGAACCATATGAACTACCATGATTTCAACACAACTACTCCCAAGAACCACCTCCATGTACACCATCTCCATACCCTTACCAAGAAGAACCATCTTCCAATTATGAATTCTCCTTTCCAAACAATAAACCCTCTCTTCCACCACCACCTCCAATGGATGACTCTCTCCATGCCTTCAAGCTAGCACAACAATGAGTTATTAGCTCTTACCTCCAAAAGCAAGAAGAGATGCAAAAGGAGTTCAAGAAGATGGAGGCCATGTTGGCCACTATGAATGAATCCATTAGCCACATAGCCTTCCATATAAGCTCATATGATCAAGGCACTCCCATTAATGAATGTAGAGGAGCAATCAAGGAGCATAGTGAAGGAGTGAGTTTGGAGCTTTGGTACACGGAATAGTGATTCTCACACTTCTTCACAACTCTGTGCAGATGACCAGCAAGTGCACTGGGTCGTCCAAGTAATACCATACGTGAGTAAGGGTCGATCCCACGGAGATTGTCGGCTTGAAGCAAGCTATGGTCACCTTGTAAATCTCAGTCAGGCAGATTCAAATGGTTATGGGTTTTTAATAATTAAAAGATGAATAAGACATAAAATAAGATAGAGATACTTATGTAATTCATTGGTAGGAATTTCAGATAACCATATGGAGATACTTTGTTCCCTATGAGCCTCTGCTTTCCTATTGTCCTCATCCAATCATACGTACTGCTTTACATGGCAAGCTGTATGTTGGGGGATCACCGTTGTCAATGGCTACCGTCCGTCCTCTCAGTGAAAATGGTCCGTCTATGGGTTATGTAGGGCTAATCATTTGTCGGTTCCCGATCGGGTCGGAATAAGATCCCTTGATCCTTTTGGACACTATCACTGCTCCTAGCACTCGCGAGTTTGAAGCTCGTCACAGTCATCCCATCCCAGATCCTACTCAGAATACCACAGAAAAGGTTTAGACTTTCTAGATCTCAAGAATGCTGCCAATTGATTCTAGCTTATACCACGAATACTCTGATCTCACGGAATGGAAGGCTCTATTGTAAGGAGAGGCAACCATGCATCGTGGATCAGGAGGCCAAGAGATACACACTCAAGCTATTGCAAATAGAATGGAAGTGGTTGTCAGGCACGCGTTCATAAGTGAGAATGATGATGAGTGTCACGGATCATCACATTCATCAGGTTGAAGTACGAGTGAATATCTTAGAATAAGAATAAGCTTGAATTGAATAGAAGAATAATAATACTTTGCATTAATTCATGAGGAACAGCATAACTCCACACCTTAATCTATAAGGTGTAGAAACTCCATCGTTGAAAATACATAAGAACAAGGTCCTATTTATAATGAACTAGTAACCTATTTATAATGAAACAATCGAAAAAGAGTTCAAAGACCTGATCCCAAGATCAAAGATGATCAAAAGATGAAAATACAATAGTAAAAGGTCCTATTTATAATGAACTAGTAACCTAGGGTTTACAGAAATAAGTAATTGATGCAGAAATCCACCTCTAGGGCCCACTTAGTATGTGCTTGCACTGAGCATTGAAGCTTTCACGTGCATGGGCTTTTCTTGGAGTTAAACACCAGCTCTGGTGCCAGTTTGGGCGTTTAACTCCAGCTTTTATGCCAGTTCTGGCGTTTAACGCCAGAAAAGGGTCTCTGACTCGCGTTTTGATGCCAATTTGGGCCATCAAATCTCAAGCAAAGTATGAACTATTATATATGGATGGAAAGCCCAAGATGTCTACTTTCCAACGCAATTGAGAGCGCGCTAATTGGGCTTCTGTAGCTCAAAAAAATCCACATCGAGTGTAGGGAGGTCAGAATCCAACAGCATCTGCAGTCCTTTTTCAGCCTCTGAATCAGATTTTTGCTCAGATCCCTCAATTTCAGCCAGAAAATACCTGAAATCACAGAAAAATACACAAACTCATAGTAAAGTCCAGAAATCTGATTTTTGCATAAAAACTAACAATTATATACTAAAAACTAACTAAATCATACTAAAAACTACCTAAAAAGAATGCCAAAAAGCGTATAAATTATCCGCTCATCACAACACCAAACTTAAATTGATACTTGTCCCCAAGCATCTGAAAACAAAATAGAATAAAAAGAAGAGAATATACAATGAATCTCACAATATCAATGAAACTTAGTCCCAATCAGATGAGCGGGGCTTGTAGCTTTTTGCTTCTGAACAGTTTTGGCGTCTCACTTTATCCTTTGAAGTTTAGAATGATTGGCATCTCTAGGAATTCAGAATTAAGATAGTGTTATTGATTCTCCTAGTTTAGTATGTTGATTCTTGAACACATCTACTTTATGAGTCTTAGCCGTGACCCTAAGCACTTTATTTTCCAGTATTACCACCGGATACATAAATGCCACAGACACATAACTGGGTGAACCTTTTCAGATTGTGACTTAGCTTTGCTAAAGTCCCCAGTTAGAGGTGTCCAGAGTTTTTAAGCAAACTCTTTCTACTTTGGATCATGACTTTAATCACTCAGCCTCAAGCTTTTCACTTGGACCTTCATCACACAAGCACATGGTTAGGGACAGCTTGATTTAGCCGCTTAGGCCAGGATTTTATTCCTTTGGGCCCTCCTATCCATTAATGCTCAAAGCCTTGGATCCTTTTTACCCTTGCCTTTTGGTTTAAAGGGCTATTGGCTTTTTCTGCTTGCTTTTTCTTTTTCTTTCTTATTCTTTTTCGCCATTTTTTTTTCACAAGCTTTGTTATTCACTGCTTTTTCTTGCTTCAAGAATCAATTTTATGATTTTTTAGATTATCAATAACATTTCTCTTTTTTCATCATTCTTTCAAGAGCCAAAAAGTGTTGCCACCACATCAAAATAATTAAACTAATTTCAAGATAAATTTTGAAATTCAAGTACTTCTTGTTCTTTTGTAATTAGGCACATTTTTCATTTAAGAAAGGGGAAGGATTCATAGGATATTCATAGCCTTAAGACATAGATACGAGACACTAATGATCATGTAATGAAGACACAATCATAGATAACACATAAAGTATATAAATCAAAAAAATAGAAAGAAAAGAACAAGAAAATCAAAGAACGGGTCTACCTTAGTGATGACGGCTAGTTCTTCCTCTTGAAGATCCAATGGAATGCTTGAGCTCCTCTATGTGTCTTCCTTGCCTTTGTTGCTCTTCAATCATGGTTATTTGATCCTCTCTAATTTCATGGAGAATAATGGAGTGCTCTTGGTGCTCCATCCTTAGTTGCTCCATATTGGAACTCAAATCTCCCAAAGAGGTGTTGAATTTTTCCCAATAGTTGTGAAGAACGAAATTCTCGCGCAATCTAGAATTTTCACAAATAAATTTCCGTTGTAAGTATAGCTTCTAGGCCGACAAGAATTCCTTTCTTACAAACGTTTGGTTGTCACAAGTAACAAACCCAGTAAAAATAATTAACCGAAGTATTCAAACCTCAGGTCGTCTTCTCAAGGAATTGCAGGGAAGAATGATTTATTATTGATTATAGAAAATAGTATTTTGGGTTTTGAAAGGGTTTTGAACAGGAGAAATAGATTGCAGGAATTAATAAATCAATAGCTAATAAAACTCTTGGCAAGATATGAAAACTGGAAGTCCTATCCTAGTTATCCTTATCAATGGTGATGAGAATTATATTTTTGCTCCCACTAAGTCAACCTCTAACTATGAAGGTAAGTTAAGTGGACAAATCAATTTAACACCTAAAGTCCTAGTCAACTCCTTAGGAAAGACTATAATTATAGGAATCTAAATTAATCAGCAAAGATAGTAATTATCAATCACGATGAATTTGACAACTCAAGAGTTACCAATTAATCAACCAAAGCTAAAAGAGAAAAATCTAAATTATTTATATAATAAATAGAAGAAAGCAATCATGAGTCTGAAATACCTCAAATTATATTAATTAAGAAAATCCTAACATGAAAAGTTCATAAACAAATAAAAGAGAAAATAAATAAAAAGAATATTGAACCTGTGATGAAGAAGTAGAAATCCTAATCTTAAAAGAAATCCTAATCCTAATCCTAAATCCTAAAAGAGAGGAGAGAACCTCCCCCTCTAAAAACTACATCTAAACTATGAAAAGTGTGAATTATGAATGAATGATGTTGAATGGATGTATTTCCCCACTTTATAGCCTCTAATATGTGTTTTCTGGGCCGAGAACTGGGTCAAAAACAGCCCAGAATTCGCTGGTTATGAAATCAAACACGCTGATTTTCGTCACTGCAACGCGTCCGCGTGGAGCACGCATTCGCATCGCCTAGATATACGTCTACTATGACAAATTATATATCAAATCGAAGCCCTGGATGTTAGCTTTCCAACGCAACTAGAACCGCGACATTTGGACCTCTGTAGCTCAAGTTATGACCGTTTGAATGTGAAGAGGTCAGGCTGACAACTTTGCAATTTCTCCAACTTCTTGTATTCCTTCCACTTTTGCATGCTTCCTTTCCATCCTCTAAGCCATTCCTGCCCTGTAATCTCTGAAATCACTTAAGACACATATCAAGGCATCGAATGATAATAATAGATGATTAAAATACACGAATTAATGACTCTAGGAAGCAAATTTTCAATCATAGAACAAATTATGGGAAGGAATTGTAAAACCATGCAAATAGTATGAATAAGTGTGCAAAGGCTTGATAAAAACCAGTCAATTAAACACAATATAAAACATATACTTTATCAGCAAAGCGTTACAAGGGTCCGAGCAGAACTACCAGAAAATAGAAAAGTTCGCTTACGCTCTCATAATAACATCTCGACGACTTCGCCCATATTTCCAGTCTCACACCATTAAAATTCGGACCAACCAGCCCATAAAAGGAATCTTACAGAAAACAGACTTGGCAGGCAAAATCTTGCAATGGGCAGTCGAGTTTTTCGAATTCGACCCTCAATACGAAGCTCGGATGGCCATCAAGTCTCAATATCTGACTGACTTTATTGCGGAATTTACGGACTAATCAGAAATCCCCGCAGAATGGAATCTATACGTGGACGGCTCCTCAAAAAAAATGGGAAGTGGCGCAGGCATAATAATTGAAAGCAATCAGGGGACCCAGATCGAACTCTCCCTCAAATTTGGGTTCCCTGCCTCAAACAATCAAGCGGAATATGAGGCACTACTAGCTGGTTTGAAGCTGGCTAGGGAGGTTGGAGCTCAAAAACTTATCATCTTCAGCGACTCACAGGTAGTCACTTCACAAATAACAGGTAGCTACCAAGCCAAAGATCCCACTATGAAAAAGTTCTTGGACAAACCAGGGAACAGCTCAAACAACTTGGAGAGTACGAGATTTGACACATACCCCGAGAACAGAATGCCCGGGCCGATGCACTCTCAAAACTAGCCAGCACCAAACTAGGAGGCAACAATAGAAGCCTTATCCAAGAAATTCTACAGAATACATCAATCTCAGAAAAAGAAAAGGTCCTAGCCATAACAGGTCGCGATCAGGGATGAACGACCCCCATAATTAATTACCTCACAACAGAAGCCCTCCCTACAGATGAGAAAGAGGCAAAGAGGTTAAAACGGGAAGCACAATACTACACCATCATAAATAATACTTTATACGAAAGAGGGATTTCAACACCATTGCTAAAATGCGTGCCGACTTCCAACACTAAGGATATCTTAGAAGAAGTACATAGTGGCATTTGTGACAATCAGCTCGGAGCACAAGCACTCGCCAAAAAAGTACTTTGGGCAGGATTCTATTTGCCAACTCTACAAAAAGAAGCCACAGAATTTGTAAGGACATGTTCGCCATGTCAAAAGCATGCCAACTTCCACACCGCTCTGCTAGAGGAACTCATCAGCGTAACCTCACCTTGGCCATTCGCAAAATGGGGACTCGATCTCCTTGGACCTTTTCCTTAAGGATCAGGAGAAGTCAAATTCCTCATAGTAGGAATAGACTACTTCACAAAATGGATCGAGGAAGAACCCCTAGCCAATGCCACAGCTCAAAGAAGTCGGAGATTCCTATATAGAAACATCGTCACAAGGTTCAGAGTTCCATACTCCATCACTACAGACAATGGTACCCAGTTCACAGACGCAGGCTTCAGAAAACTAGCGGCTGACCTGAATATAAAACAACAATTCACCTCTGTTGAGCACCCCCAAGCCAATGGGCAAGCTGAAGCTGCTAACAAAGTTGTATTAGCAGGGTTAAAACGGAGATTACAGGAGGCAAAGGGAGCCTGGGCTGAAGAGCTCCCACAAGTCCTATGGGCATATCGAACGACTCCACATTCCACGACAAAAGAGTCACCTTTCCGATTAGCTTACGGAATGGAGGCAATGATCCCAGTGGAGGTCAAAGAAGGATCACCCAGAGTAATCCATTTTAGCGAAAAAGCCAATTCCCAACTTGAAAGGGAAGAACTCGACTTACTTTTAGAAATCTGAGAAAAAGCTCAGATAAGGGAAGAGGCGCTTAAACGACGAATGGCCTCCAGATACAACTGAAAGGTAATACAGCAGGCCTTTGCTGAAAACGACCTCATCCTAATCCAAAACGATATAGGAACAACTTGACCTGGAGAAGGAAAGCTGGCAGCAAACTGGAAAGGACCCTTCCGAGTCATAGAAGTACTGGGAAAGGGTTACTACAGGCTTTCCGAACTCAACAGGCCAGAGCTTCCTAGATCATGGCATGCCTGCAACCTAAGAAGGTACTATAGCTAGGGATGATAAAAGATCTTGGACAAGGCACACTCTTTTTCCTGAAAAAAAAGTGTTTTAACAAGGTGCCCCGCTAAGACCTACAAATCACCCGACTTAGGAAATTAACTCCTCATGTATATTTGCATTTTCTTTTAATAAAATTTGTTCAGATTCTCTACAAATGCTCAAGTCGTATTATTCTGAAAATATTCATCGCCCGATTGTAAAGCTACAGATCGACAAAAAAAGTGAAAATCGAATTCACTACGCGATCACGATAAAAATGAGGGCTAAAAACCCAAATTCTACAAAATCGACAAAGATGAAAACAGAATAATGCAAGAAGTTATAGAAAGTGATCCATAGAAGGGACCTAACGAGGACCTAATAAAATGGATTGCTATAAAATAACTTAAAGACTGGCCGGTACAAAAAGTCGGACCAACCACGACAACCCAAGTTATAAGTAAAGCCCTGGAAAGAGGTCTGGCCAACCCTATAATAGAGGATTACTATAGCTTCGAAGAGCCTGACATGGCGAAGTCAGACTCCTATAAAAAGTTACAAAAAATAATTCCTGAAAGAGATCTAAAACAAGGTCCAAAAAAGAGGATTATCAAGTAACTCGACAAGGCCCGATGTGACAAAGTTGGCTCAGAAAGATAAAGTTACAAAAGATAATCCCTGAAAGACACCTAAAACAAGGTCCAAAAAAGAGGATTATCAAGTAACTCGACAGGGCCCGACGTGACAAAGTCGGCCCAAAAAGATAAAGTTACAAAAGATAATCCCTGAAAGAGACCTAAAACAAGGTCCAAAAAAGAGGATTATCAAGTAACTCGATAGGGCCCGACGTGACAAAGTCGGCCGAGAAAGATGAAGTTACTAAAGATAATCCCAGAAAGAGACCCAAAACAAGGTCCAAAAAAGAGGATTATCAGGTAACTCGACAGGGCCCGACGTGACGAAGTCGGCCCGAAAAGATAAAGCTACAGAAATAACTCAGAGGAACCCGGCATGACGAAGTTGGCACAAACAACAAAGAGTTATAAAGTAATCCCTGAAAGAGACTTGAACAAGGTCCAAGAAATAACTCGTAAAAAGCTCGACATGATAAAAATGGCCACCCAAAAACCTTAAAAAGCAAATCCTAATAGAGACCTCACAAAGGGTCCAACCGAAATGGATTGCTAAAGATAACTTCGGGACAAAGAAAGAAGACTAACATACAAGGTGGATTCAGCCTTAACAGAAGTCGGGCTACAAACATAAAGCAAAGAAAGGTCCAATCCAAACACAAGCCACAGTAATTAATGCACTCAAGAAGCCATCAGAGTCAAGCCCAAGAGTTCGGAGACTATTTTGTTTAACGAAAATAAAGTTGCTAAGCAAAGCAACCAAAGAAGTACCAAAGTCAGAAGCATGCTTTACAAAATAAAAAGTTCAAAAGCCCACAGGCCGGGCTACGCCAAAATATACCAAGGATAATTAAAGAGAAGTCGGAAGTCCCTCATTAGCGGCATCAACATGAGGTGAAGGAGGACGAGTCTGGAGAGGCACCGCATCCACTGTCCCGTCGCCTCGACTCAAGATCTAACAATCAGGATCTAACTCAACTACGGTCAAGGGGGCTGAAGTGACAGGCATAGTAGAAGCTTTAAGAAAAGGTGCAGGAAGAGGCTTAACGTCATCATCAGGATCATCCGGGATAATCTTGCCATCTTTTACTCCATTATCAAGACTAAAGAGGGTCAAATCGGTATCAGGGGCAATAATCTGGACCTGCTCCCTCAGGTTCTCATAGGCGGCAGTCACGCTACCTACAAGGTGACCCTGGAGCTCAGCATAATCAATCCGAGCAGTTTCTAAGTCATCTCGGAGATGCACCAACTCCCTATAAGCTGAGACATAGCTATCCTTGTGCTTCAATGCCATGTCCTCAGCCAACTTCAAGGAAGCCGCCAAGGCGATAGAGCTAGCCTTCTCACCCTCCAATTCCTTTTCTACCTTCGCCAACTTCACCTCCAACTCCTCCTTCAGACCCTTGATCCGATCAAACTCCGATTTAGCCTCTTCCATGAAGGATTTCGTAGCATGAATTGGGATACCCTGAGCAGTTCAGAAAATAGCCGCACCCATATGTGCCATCTTCACACTACTTTTGGTGATGAAATCTAGGTGCTGAAGAAGGGACACATCATCCATGGAAAGCGCATCATAAGGGGCATCCAGGTTAAAGGGCTCAGATGTTTTTTGCTTTTTCAAGGAAGGAGCACCAGAAGCAGCAGTAGAAGTTTGTGGAGGATCTTCCAGGCGAACCCGAGGAGTAGGGATCACCCTCCTCGGCCCGAGGAAACTCAACATGGGCGGTTTCATGATGGTTTGAGAAGACCCCTCCCCAGCCGCCTTGACCGAGATGTTTTATGCAGCGGCTGCCTTCCTGGATTTTTTGAAAGCCTTCATGGAGTCGTTGTTTTTCGACATTTCTGAAAAACAGAAAAGACAGAATCAACAAACAAAAGTCATAGATCACAGGGGTAAAATAGAATAAAATAACACGTCAGTCAATACCCAACACTTTTCGGACCAAAGATGGGTCCCCCAGAAATTTCTTAGTATCCAGATGCAGAGGCTCCCCCCAAATATCCTCCAATACACTCAAAAACCCTGTTTTACCCCGTCCAACATCTCCCAAATATACTGAGACACCATGACATTCTTTTGCCACTCAAGAGGAAAAGCAGGTTCATCATTTTCATCAAGAAAAAGGGGCGAACCCCCTCAACAGCTCGAACTTTAAAGAAATAGTTTTTAAAGTCCTTAAAGGACTCATCATACATGGCAAAGACTTTGTGCCCTTGAGCAGATCTAAAGGAAACCCAAGAAGCTTTCTTTTTTGAAGAGGCCCCAGGCTTGGCCGAAACAAACAAATAGAGGAAAAGAGTTAGAGAAGGCTTGATGCCTAACTCTTGCCACAGCAGCTGAAAAATTTTTATAAAACCCCACGAATTGGGATGAAGCTGGGATGGAGCAATGTTACATGACCACAACAAGTCGGTCTCAAAAGCGGAAAAAGGAAATGTAATGTCCAACAGACTAAAGAAGTATTCATAAGCATAAAAATAGGGACGCTCCCCCTCAACTGAAGTAAAAAAATAAACTCTCTCATTGGAATCAGGCGCTACCAGCTCGTAATACCCTTCCTGGGCACCACTACCACAAACCCTATGGTGTTTTCGCAGCTCTCTACAGAAGTCAGAATCCACCACTAAAAGACATAGAAGAACCATGGAATCCACCCAATCGGCCATGCGCTCAGGGACTTGGGAAGACGTCTCAACAATATTCTTGCCAGAAGCCATAAGACCAACTAGTCCTACAACAAAGAAAAGAATATCGGATTACTAAAACACATCTCGGACAGCAGCAAAACAACTTGACTACACAACCCAGTGCATTACAAGCAACAAAAGGAGTCCCCAGGACTTACACTAAAAATCCTGGGGCACCATTTGGAGGGCAGCCACAATACAAGAACCCAAGAAGATTTACAAGATTCACACCCCAGCAACAATCCTTCCCTTTCAAACCAGAAACAACAACCGAAGCAGAAATCATCAAGAAAACATCATCTTCATCAAAAGAGAAACTACCAACAAAACCTAAAACCACTAAAGGAGCAACCTTTTTCAAGCAGCGGAAACATGCAAAACCCTAGAGACACTAAACAGAAGGGCGAAGAGAGGACCAGAACACGTACATTATAGCGGCAGTCAAGCATGGCAATATGAAAAGATTCAAGCTTTCCAACATAGATACAGGCAAAATCGAAACTTTATTGAAGAATCACATTCCAAAGCAAGTAAAAAAGCAGGGAAAAGAACCAACCTGAGGAAAAGAGGAAGCGCTGAAGAAGGTGAAGAAAGAAGGAAACCAAAATCGCACTCCAAGAACAACACCAAAGGATCGCCAAGAAAACGTCGTAGAAGGAAATGAGAAAATCACAGAGAAAACAGAAAAGAGAGAAAGAAGGTTACGAAGAAGAGAAACCATTTTTTAAATGCAAAGTTTAAAAATAAAGAGACCCAGAGAAAGCGGAGCATTAAAAGCCCATTAATGAGGGTGTTAAACCCTCGCACGTTTCCAAAGCTAGAGCGCTAATGCAAAAGTGCACGATTAAAGAAGCAGAAACGTTCCACATTCAAAAAGGAGCTCTACAAAGATAAAGCGACAAAATGCTCGAGTTTGGCTTTACCCGAGCAGGCTCGAAGACCAAGACTCGACCTCCAGATAAAGACCGAGCTCGAGCAGGGGCATTGTTCATACCCTGGATGAAGTTGTCTGACCCGGGATGTTCTACAGACAAAGCAATCGACCTCTTCAGGTCAGGACAACCCGACCTCTTTCCAAAGAGCTCGGGCAAGTCACCAGAAAAGCCCAAAGAAGGGTCCAAATAGAGGAACACGCCCCAAATCCTAAAGCAGCCCAAGTCTACAGAGGGAAGGGCGATTCCCATGAAAGATAAGCTTACCTCACCTAGAAGGTAAGATAAGATAAGATAACTAACTTATCTTATCTAAAAAGGTCACGCCTCATCACTATAAATACACTGGAGCATCCAGGTATAACTCATACTCTGATTCTACTCAATACCTGCTTAAGACCCTTGCTAACTTAAGCATCGGAGTCCCTTGCAAGTACCCCCCACCCTCCGGGGACGAAGGATCAGCACCATCACCAAGTCGGACATAACAGCACCGACCAGCACAGAAGGTCTCATCCGAGATCGACCCACAGTTTCAGGTAACCCTCGGAACAGAAACTCTCGCGCAATCTAGAATTTTCACAAATAAATTCTCGTTGTAAGTATAGCTTCTAGACCGACAAGAATTCCTTTCTTACAAACGTTTGGTTGTCACAAGTAACAAACCCAGTAAAAATAATTAACCGAAGTATTCAAACCTCGGGTCGTCTTCTCAAGGAATTGCAGGGAAGTATGATTTATTATTGATTATAGAAAACGGTATTTTGGGTTTTGAAAGGGTTTTGAACAGGAGAAATAGATTGCAAGAATTAATAAATCAATAGCTAATAAAACTCTTGGCAAGATATGAAAACTGGAAGTCCTATCCTAGTTATCCTTATCAATGGTGATGAGAATTATATTTTTGCTCCCACTAAGTCAACCTCTAACTATGAAGGTAAGTTAAGTGGACAAATCAATTTAACACCTAAAGTCCTAGTCAACTCCTGAGGAAAGACTAGAGTTATAGGAATCTAAATTAATCAGCAAAGATAGTAATTATCAATCACGATGAGTTTGAGAACTCAAGAGTTACCAATTAATTAACCAAAGCCAAAAGAGAAAAATCTAAATTATTTATATAATAAATAGAAGAAAGCAATCATGAGTCTGAAATACCTCAAATTATATTAATTAAGAAAATCCTAACATGAAAAGTTCATAAACAAATAAAAGAGAAAATAAATAAAAAGAACATTGAACCTGTGATGAAGAAGAAGAAATCCTAATCTTAAAAGAAATCCTACTCCTAATCCTAAATCCTAAGAGAGAGGAGAGAACCTCCCTCTCTAAAAACTACATCTAAACTATGAAAAGGGTGAATTATGAATGAATGATGTTGAATGGATGCATTCTTCCACTTTATAGCCTCTAATCTGTGTTTTCTGGGTCGAGAACTGGGTCAAAAACAACCCATAATTCGCTAGTTATGAAATCAAACACGCTGATTTTTGTCACTGCGATGCGTCCACGTGGAGCACGCGTTCGCATCGCCTAGCTGTATGGCCACTATGGCAAATTATATATCAAATCGAAGCCCTGGATGTCAGCTTTCTAACGCAACTAGAACCGCGTAATTTGGACCTCTATAGCTCAAGTTATGACCATTTGAGTGCGATGAGGTCAGGCTGACAACTTTGCAATTTCTCCAACTTCTTGTATTCCTTCCACTTTTGCATGCTTCCTTTCCATCCTCTAAGCCATTCCTGCCCTGTAATCTCTGAAATCACTTAACACACATATCAAGGCATCGAATGATAATAATAGATGATTAAAATACACGAATTAAAGACTCTAGGAAGCAAGTTTTCAATCATAGAACAAATTCTGGGAAGGAATTGTAAAACCATGAAAATAGTATGAATAAGTGTGCAAAGGCTTGATAAAAACCACTTAATTAAACACAATATAAACCATAAAATAGTGGTTTATCAAGTTGTTTTGAGGAAAATGCATCCCTTGAGACATCTCATGGATTTCTTGATGAGGGACTTCCTCATGCTCTTGTTGAGGTCCATGAGTGGGCTCTCTTATTTGCTCCATCCTCTTTTTAGTGATGGGCTTGTCCTCTTCAATGAGGATGTCTTCCTCTATGACAATTCCAACTAAATTGCATAGGTGACAGATGAGATGAGGGAAGGCTGACCTTACTAAAGTGGAGGTTTTGTCAGCCACTTTGTAGAGTTCTAGAGATATGACCTCATGAACTTCTACTTCCTCTCCAATCATGATGCTATGGATCATGATAGCCCGATCTACAGCCACTTCGAATCGGTTGCTAGTAGGAATGATGGAGCGTTAGATGAATTCCAACCATTCTCTAGCCACGGGTTTAAGGTCCTGCCTTCTCAATTGAACCGGCTTACCTTTGAAGTCTCTTTTCCACTGAGCTCCTTCTACACATATGTCTTTGAGGACTTGGTCTAACCTTTGATCAAAGTTGAACCTTCTAGTGTAGGGGCATGCATCTCCTTGCATCATTGGCAAGTTGAATGCCAACCATACATTTTTCAGACTGAAATCTAAGTATTTTCCCCGAACCATTGTAAGCCAATTCTTTGGGTTCGGGTTCACACTTTGATCATGGTTCTTAGTGATCCATGCATTAGCATTGAACTCTTGAACCATTAAGATTCTAACTTGTTGAATGGGGTTGGTGAGAACTTCCCAATCTCTTCTTCGAGTCTCATGTCGGATCTCCGGATACTCCTTCTTCTTGAGCATGAAAGGGACCTCAGGGATCACCTTCTTCTTGGCTACAACTTCATAGAAATGGTCTTGATGGACCTTTGAGATGAATTTTTCCATCTCCCATGACTCGGAGGTGGAAGCTTTTGCCTTCCCTTTCCTCTTTCTAGAGGTTTCTCCAGCCTTAGGTGCCATAAATAGTTATGGAAAAATAAAAAGCAACGCTTTTTCCACACCAAACTTAAAAGGTTTGCTCATCCTTGAGCAAAAGAAGAAAGAAAGAAGGAGAAGAAGAAGAAAATAGAGGAGATGGAGGGGTGTGAATGGTTCAGCAAAGTGGGGAAAGAAGTGTTTATAATGTGTGAAAATGAAGGAGGGATGAGGGGTTTATATAGGAGTGGAGAGAGGGGTAGGGTTCGTGTATTAGGGATTGGGTTTGGGAGGGAAAGGATGTTAATTTAAATGTTGAGGTAGGTGGGGTTTTTGGGGAAGAGTAGATGGAGGTGATTGGTAAAGGGTATTGGGAAAGAGAAATGAAGGTGATTGGTGAGGGGTAGTTGGGGAAGGGTGTTATTGGAATGTGTGAAGAAGAGAGAGAGTGAGTTGAGGTAGGTGAGGATCTTGTGGGGTCCACAGATCCTGAGGTGTCAATAATTTCTCATCCCTGCACCATTCTAGCATGTAAACGCCCTCGAAGTGCTAATCCTGGCGTTAAACGCCAGGTTGCTTCCCATTCCTGGCGTTAAATGCCAACTTTTCTTCCCTTTCTGGCATATAATGCCAACTTTTCTTCCCTTTCTGGTGTTTAACGCTAGATTAGTGCCCTTTTCTGGTGTTAAACGCCAGTCTGGTGCCCTTTTCTGGCGTTAAACACCCAGAATAGTGCCAGACTGGGCATTTAACGCCCATTCTGCTACCCTTACTGGCGTTTAAACGCCAGTAAGCTCCTCCTCCAGGGTGTGCTATTTTTAATGCTGTTTTTGAATTTGCTTTGATTTTTACAGTTGTTTTTGTGACTCCACATGATCATCAACCTAAAGAAAACATAAAATAACAATGGAAAATGGAAATTTAACATAGATAAATAAAAATTGGGTTGCCTCCCAATAAGCGCTTCTTTAATGTCAATAGCTTGACAGTGAGCTCTCATGGAGCTTCACAGATATTCAGAGCATGGTTGGGGCCTCCCAACACCAAACTTAGAGTTTGAATATGGGGGCTTTGTTTGACTCTGTATTGAGAGAAACTTTTCATGTTTCTTTTCCATGTGTACAGAAGGAGATCCTTGAGCCTTAAACACAAGGTAGTCCTCATTCACTTGAAGGACCAACTCTCCTCTGTCAACATCAATCATAGCTACTGCTGTGGCTATGAAGGGTCTGCCAAGGATGATGGATTCATCCTTATTCTTCCCAGTGTCCAGGATTATGAAGTCAGCAGGGATGTGAAGGCCCTCAACCTTCACTAAAACATCATCTACAAGTCCATAAGCCTGTGTCATAGATTTGTCTGCCATCTCTAGTGAGATTCTTGCAGCTTGTACCTCAAGGATTCCCAGTTTTTCCATTACAGAGAGTGGCATTAGGTTTATGCCTGACCCCAGGTCACACAGAGCCTTCTCAAAGATCATGGTGCCTATGGTACAGGGTATCAAGAATTTTCTGGGATCCGATTTCTTCTGAGGTAATGTCTGCCTAATCAAGTCATTCAGTTTATTGGTGAGCAAGGGGGTTCATCCTCCCAAGTCTCATTACCAAATAACTTGGCATTAAGCTTCTTGATTGCTTCAAGATACTTAGCAACTTGCTCTTCAGTAATATCTTCATCCTCTTCAGAGGAAGAATACTCATCAGAGCTCATGAATGGCAGATGTAGGTTCAATGGAATCTCTATGGTCTCTGTATGAGCCTCAGATTCTCTTGGTTCCTCAAAGGGGAACTCTTTTTTGTCTAGAGGATGTCCCATGAGGTCTTCCACACTGGGATTCACGTCCTCCTCCTCCTCTGTGCATTCGTCCACTTTGGTTATGTTGATGGCCTTGCACTCTCTTTTTGGGTTCTCTTCTATATTGCTTGGGAGAGTACTAGTAGGAGTTTCAGTAACTCTTTACTCAGCTGACTCACTTGTGCCTCCAGATTTCTGATAGAGGACCGTGCCTCATTCATGAAACTGAGAGTGGTCTTAGATAGATCAGAGACTATGTTTGCTAAGCTAGAGAGACTCTGCTCATAATTCTCTATCTGTTGCTGAGAAGATGATGGGAAAGGTTTGCTATTGCCAAACCTGTTTCTTCCACCATTATTGTTATTGAATCCTTGTTGAGGCTTCTGTTTGGCTGGTTCCTCCATGAAGAATTGTAGGTGTTTTCATAGGGTTCTCCCATGTAATTCACCTCTTCCATTGCAGGGTTCTCAGGATCATAAGCTTCTTATTCAGAAGATGCTTCTTTATTACTGCTGGATGCAGCTTGTAATCCAGTCAGTTTCTGAGAAATCATATTGACTTGTTGAGTCAATAATTTGTTCTGAGCTAATATAGCATTCAGAGTATCAATCTCAAGAACTCCTTTCTTCTGAATTGTCCCATTGTTCACAGGATTTCTTTTGGAAGTGTACATGAACTGGTTATTTGTAACCATTTCAATGAGTTTCTGAGCTTCTGCATGCATTTTCTTCAGATGAATAGATCCAGCTGCAGAATGGTCCAATGACATCTTGGATAACTCAGATAGACCATCATAGAAGATACCTATAATGCTCCATTCTGAAAGCATGTCAGAAGGACACCTTCTAATCAATTGCTTGTATTTTTCCCAAGCTTCATAGAGGGATTCACCTTCCTTCTGTTTGAAGGTTTGAACATGCACTCTAAGCTTACTCATCTTTTGAGGTGGAAAGAATTTAGCTAAGAAGGCGTTAACTAGCTTTTCCCAAGAGTTCAGGCTGTCTCTAGGTTGTGAGTTCAACGATATACTAGCTCTGTCTCTTACAACAAAAGGGAAAAACATAAGTCTGTAGACCTCGTGATCAACTCCATTGGTCTTAACAGTGTCACAGATTTGCAAAAATTCAGCCAAGAACTGATGAGGATCTTCCAATGGAAGTCCATGAAACTTTCAATTCTGTTGCATCAGAGAAACTAATTGAGGCTTAAGCTCAAAGTTGTTTGCTCCAATGGCAGGAATAGAGATGCTCCTCCCATAGAAGTCAGGAGTTGGTGCAGTAAAGTCACCAAGCACCTTCCTTGCATTGTTGGCATTGTTGTTATTTTTTGGCTGCCATTTCTTCTTCATTTTCGAAGATTTCTGTCAGGTCCTCTTTGGAAAGTTGGGCTTTAGCTTCTCTTAACTTCCTCTTCAGAGTCCTTTCAAGTTCAGGATCAGCTTCAACAAGAATGCCTTTATCTTTGTTCCTACTCATATGAAAGAGAAGAAAATAAAGAAAGTATGGAATAATCCTCTATGTCACAGTATAGAGATTCCTTGATGTGTCAGAGGAAAAGAAGAATAGAATGATGAGGTAGAGAAGAATTCGAACTTATAGAGAGGGAGGGGGTCCGAATTATTAAAGGAGGATAAGTGTTAGTGATTAAATAGAAAGAGATGGGAGAGAGAGAATTTTCAAAAATTTTTAAATAAAATAAAATTAGAGTTTAAAATAATTAGTTAATTAAAAAGAATTTTGAAAAAGTTGTTAGTGGTTTTCGAAAATTAGAGAGAGAAAAGTGGTTAGGTGGTTTTGAAAAAGATAAGAAATAATGATTAGTTGAAATAGATTTGAAAATTAAAATTTAAAAATATGTGATTTGAAAAAGATATGATTTAAAAAGATATGATTGAAAAGATATGATTGAAAAACAAATAAAAAAAAGATTTGATTTTTAAAATTGATGACTTGACTAACAAGAAATTAAAAGATATGATTCTAAAATTCAAACATTGAACCTTTCTTAACAAGAAAGTAACAAACTTGAAGTTTTTGAATCACAACATTAATTGTTAGCAAGGATTTTTGAAAATGTTAAAAGAAAAATGAAAAAGATTTGATTTTGAAAAAGATATGATTGATAAAAGAGGATATGAAAAGGATAAGATTTTGAAAAATTAGTTTTAAAACTTGAAAATTTGAAAAAGATTTGAAATGAAAACAAAATTACCTCCTTGGTGCTATCCTGGCATTAAATGCCCAGAATGGTATCCATTTTGGCGTTTAACGCCCACTTGGCTACCATTCGTCCTCTTAGTGAAAATGGTCCGGCTATGGGTTACATAGGGCTAATCATCTGTCGGTTCTCGATCGTGTCAGAATAAGATCTCTTGATCCTTTTGCGCACTATCACTGTGCCCAGCACTCGCGAGTTTGAAGCTCGTCACAGTCATCCCATCCAAGATCCTACTCGGAATACCACATATAAGGTTTAGACTTTTTGGATCTCAAGAATGCTGCCAATTGATTCTAGCTTATACCACGAAGACTCTAATCTCACGGAATGGAAGTCTTAGGTTGAAGTCAGGTTGAAGTACGAGTGAATATCCTAGAATAAGAATAAGCTTGAATTGAATAGAAGAGCAATAGTAATTTGCATTAATTCATGAGGAACAGCAGAGCTCCACACCTTAATCTATGAGGTGTAGAAACTCCACCGTTGAAAATACATAAGAACAAGGTCCAGGCATGGCCATGCCTCCCAAATAACATGAAACAATTGAAAAATGGTTCAAAGACCTGATCCCAAGATCAAAGATGATCAAAATATGAAAATACAATAGTAAAAGGTCCTATTTATAATGAACTAGTAACCTAGGGTTTATATAAATAAGTAATTGATGCAGAAATTCACTTTCGGGGCCCACTTGGTGTGTGCTTGGGCTGAGCATTGAAGTTTTCATGTGCATGGGCTTTTCTTGGAGTTAAATGCCAGCTCTGGTGCCAGTTTGGGCGTTTAACTCCAGCTTTTATGCCAGTTATGGCGTTTAACACCAGAAAAGGGTCTCTGATCGGTGTTTTGACGCCAATTTGGGCCATCAAATCTCGGGAAAGGTATAGACTATTATATATTGCTGGAAAGCCCAAGATGTCTACTGTCAACACAATTGAGAGCGCACCAATTGGGCTTCTGTAGCTCCAGAAAATCCACCTCGAGTGCAGGGAGGTCAGAATCCAACAGCATCTGCAGTCCTTTTTCAGCCTCTGAATCATATTTTTGCTCAGGTCCCTCAATTTCAGCCAGAAAATACCTAAAATCACAGAAAAATACACAAACTCATAGTTAAGTCCAGAAATGTGATTTTTGCATAAAAAACTAATAATTATATACTAAAAACTAACTAAATCGTACTAAAACTACCTAAAAATAATGCCAAAAAGCGTATAAGTTATCCGCTCATCAAGCTTCAAGGTGAAGAAGAGTAGTTGAAGCAAGAGTTGACACAAAGGGAGAAAGTTGAGACAATTGAGCCGGAAGAAGTGGTTGAAGACCTAGGAGATGTTGGATGTCCATGGGAATGTAGAATCAAAGAGCCCTCTTCCAAGAAGCTTGACATTGATGTTGAGGAGGGTGCGCAACCTCCAAGCATATCATGATTGAAGATTTTGAAGAGGTTGAGCAAGAGATAGATTCAATCATTGATGAATTATTTTGTACAATTGAATCTTCCCCCATTGGGCTTGACATGGAGATTAAAGAAGAAGATACCTCACCTCATATACCCTTGGCGAGCAATGAAGAAGAGATTGAATTGGAAGGAAGCCACTAAGAGGAAGAGGTCGAGCAAGAAGAAAGCTCCATCATTGAAGACAACTCTACACCAAGTGACATTGGTGACCTTGTTGAAAATTCTTCCAATGGATGTGAAGTTGATGTTGAAGTGGACTTCACACAACCTCCAAAATTTGATTTGATTGATGATGAGGAGGAGTTGGAAGAAGTTGACAAGAAAGAAGAAGTTGAAGGAAGTTGTCAAGAGGTGGAACTCATCAAGGAAGAGCATAAGGGAATGACAGTTGCAAAACCATTGGAGATATCCCTTCCTAAGTCACCATCCAACATAACATTCAAGTGGATAAAATTCTTATCCCTAAGCTTTAATTTCTCACTTGAATATGGTTTGACTGAAAATGATGGTCAACTTAGAGCTCTTGGTGGAGTTAAGAGTGGGAAAGAATTGTGTAGTGGTTGGAAAAATAATGTTAGGCTCATTAAGGTTGAACCCTCAAGGCATAGATACCATGGTTAGAGGAATGTTAAATTGTATGGGTCTAGGAGGAAAATTTGGTGGCTTAAGGAGAATTCTATGTACCTACCACCCAATTGGAATCATGATGATCAATTAGAAAATGGGTGTGAAAATAAGATATGGGATCCCGAGTCACAACATGAAGACCAATTTTAGGAGCTCATATCTTGGAAAGAACTTCTCCCAAGCTTGGTGAAGATGGTTGGAAGTTCTGACAACCAATTGAAGAGCAAGCATTCTTGGAGGTTCAAGGATGAATACAAGCATAAGCCACCTTGACAAGGAGCCTCTCAAATGTCCAACTTAAGGACTTAAACTAAAAGTGCTAGGTAGGAGACACCCCACCATGGTAAACTCTTTCCATTCTCTTGTAAATATAATCAATGAATGAATTAAGTTGCCATTGTAGGTAGTTTTTCTTATTTTTTATACTCTTATACATTTTGCTTTTATTGATAGGTTGTTTGTTAAATTCATGTTTTGATTAGAATAGTTTTTGTATTTTGCTTGAAGTGTAAGTTTTATGTGTTTTGTATTTGAAAATTTTTCAAAAACTAAAACGATTTGTTGTTAAATTTGATTTCTGATTGTTTTAGAATGCTTGTAGATTAGGAGAGTGCCCTGTTTCTGTTTTCATATGTTAAAAAAAATGGCGAGCCACGCGTAAGGGTGGCCGACGCGTATGCATCGTATACCATATTGGGGCTCTCGGTACAAAAACCCAAGAGTTGTGCTAGAGTGGTGTAGGATTTGTGCGAATAGCACAATCTGGACCCACGCGTATGCGTGGGCGATGTGCACGTGTGGGCAACACGTACGCATCGCTTGTCTTTCCCGCATTCCACATACACGCGTGGTCGGCGCTTACGCGTTGCCTTCTGCGCCCTGTTTTCCCCTGTTTCTGCCCTGTTTTCTTTCTCCCTTCTTCTCTTCTTTTCTTTCTTCTTTCTTCTTTCTCCTTTCTTCTTCTTCCCTCTTTCTTCTTCTCTCCTTCTTCTTTCTTACTTTCTTACTTTTCTCTTTTCGAAATTCCACTTCTCATTTTCTTAATTTTTCATTTTCTTTTATATGTTGCATTCGCATATTATCATTCATTGCATTTTAATTTTGTTTTTATAGCTTGTTTTTATTTTCTTTTCTAAGTTTCCCGTTTTAACATTGGTGTTTGATTACTCTTACTCAATTGTTGAGAATTTCTTGGATTATTTTGGTGATTCGTGACTTGTTTAGCATTAATTGTGATAATTATTCCACACACAAGATTAGCGCTTTAATCCTTCCTAACTCATTATTCTTTGTTTCTGTACCTCATTATCATTGAGTTAGGATAGGACCAATTGCTCTCATGCTTAGCACTAATCTTGTTTGTGTCAATTCCTATTTGAACTTGATG
The DNA here is from genome assembly GCF_003086295.3 of Arachis hypogaea. Taxonomy (NCBI): domain Eukaryota; kingdom Viridiplantae; phylum Streptophyta; class Magnoliopsida; order Fabales; family Fabaceae; genus Arachis; species Arachis hypogaea. The sequence continues at coordinate 46,316,385 of NC_092044.1, forward strand.
CTCGACATGCTCTTAACTTTCTTTGTTAGTTAGTTGTCGCATTGCATGATAGGTTGCATGATAGTTAGAATTTGTACATATTTTACCACTTCTTTCTTGTTAGGACTACTTGGTTAGGGTGATGACTTCTTTTCCAAGAAACTGTTTTTAGGGCACCCTACTGATACACGAAATCATGATACACAACTCCGTGCAGCTGACAAGCAATTGCACTGGGCGTCCAAGTAATACCTTACGTGAGTAAGGGTCGATCCCACGGAGATTGCCGGCTTGAATCAAGCTATGGTTATCTTATTATTCTTAGTCAGGATATCAATAATGGTTCTTAGTTTTAATTGCGAAAAATAAAAGAGTATGAAATAAATACTTATTATGCAATAATGGAGAATATGTTGGAGTTTTTTAGGTGCTCTGTCCCTTGAATCTCTGCTTTCCTATTGTCTTCTTCTTCACGTACGCAAGGTTCCTTCCATGGCAAGCTGTATGTTGGTGGATCACCATTGTCAATGGTTACCATCTGTCCTCTCAGTGATAATGGTCCATGTACATGGCTAATCATCTGTCGGTTCTTACTTGTGTTGGAATAGGATCCCGTGATCTTTTTACGTCTGTCACTACACCCAACAATAATGAGTTTGAAGCTCATCACAGTCATCCCTTCCCAGATCCTACTCGGAATACCACAGACAAGGTTTAGACTTTCCGGATCTCAGGAATGCTGCCAATTGATTCTAGCTTATACCACAAACACTCTGGTCTCACGGATTGAATGCTCTGTTGTTAGGAGAGGCGGTCAAACTCGTGAACCAGGAACCCAAGAGATATACATTCAATCTAAGGTAGAATAGAAGTGGTTGTCAAGCACGCGTTTATAGGTTGAGAATGGTTATGTGTGTCACGGATCATCATATTCATCATGTTGAAGTGCGAATGAATATCTTAGAATAGAAACAAGCGTGATTGAATAGAAAATAGAAGTAATTGCATTAATTCATCGAGACACAGCAAAGCTCCTCACCCCCAACCATGGGGTTTAGAGACTCATGCCATAGGAAATACAAATTCAGATGTAAAATGTCATGAGGTACAAAATAAATCTCTAAAAGTAGTTTTTATACTAAACTAGTAACCTAGGTTTACAGAAAATGAGTAAACAAAGATAGATAGTGCAGAAATTCACTTCCGGGGCCTACTTGGTGTGTGTTTGGGTTGACCAATGAAGCTTTCATTTGTAGAGGCTATTCTTGGCATTTAACTCTAGCTTTTGTGCCAGTTTGGGTGTTTAATTCAACTTGTATCCTGTTTCTGGCGTTTAACTCCAAAATAGGGTAGAAAGTTGGCGTTAAATGCCAGTTTGTGTCATCATAACTCAGACAAAGTATGAACTATTATATATTGATGGAAAGCCCTGGATGTCTACTTTCTAATATATGATAGTCCATACTTTGCCCAAGATTTGATGGCCCAAACCGGCGTTCAAAGTCACCCTCAGAATTTCCAGCGTTAAACACCGGAACTGGCATAAAACTTGGAGTTAAACGCCCAAACTGGCATAAAAGCTGGCGTTTAACTCCAGAAAAGGTCTCTACACGAAAATGCTTCATTGCTCAGCCCAAGCACACACTAAGTGGACCCAGAAGTGGATTTTTACGTCATTTACTCATTTCTGTATACCCTAGGCTACTAGTTCACTATTAATAGGATCTTTTGACATTGTATCTGTACCTCATGACACTTTACACGTTTCTTTGTGTACTTTCCACGGCATGAGTCTCTAAACCCCATGGTTGGGGGTGAGGAGCTCTGCTGTGTCTTGATGGATTAATGCAATTACTACTGTTTCTTATTCAATCATGCTTGCTTCCGTTCTAAGATATTACTTGTTCTTAACCCGGATGAATGTGATGACCCATGACACTCATCATATTCTCAACTATGAACGCGTGCCTGACAACCACCTCCGTTATACCTTAGATTGAGTAGATATCTCTTGGATTCTTTAACCGGAATCTTCGTGGTATAAGCTAGAACTGATGGCGGCATTCAAGAGAATCCGGAAGGTCTAAACCTTGTCTGTGGTATTCTGAGTAGGATTCAAGGATTGAATGACTGTGACGAGCTTCAAACTCCTGAAGGCGGGGCGTTAGTGACAGACGCAAAAGAATCACTGGATTCTATTCCGGCCTGATTGAGAACCGACAGATGGATAGCCGTGCCGTGACAGGGTGCGTTGAACATTTCCACTGAGAGGATGGGAGGTAGCCATTGACAACGGTGAAACCCTACATACAGCTTGCCATGGAAGGAGCCTTGCGTGTTTGAAGAAGAAGACAGTAGGAAAGCAGAGGTTCAGAAGACAGAGCATCTCCAAAACCTCAACCTATTCTCCATCACTGCAATTCAAGTACCTGTTTTATGTTCTTTTGCTTTTTACAATCAATCCTGATAATTTCTGATATCCTGACTAAGATTTACAAGATAACCATAGCTTGCTTCAAGCCGACAATCTCCGTGGGATCGACCCTTACTCACGTAAGGTATTACTTGGACGACCCAGTGCACTTGCTGGTTAGTTGTGCGGGATTGCAAAAGTGTGATTGCAATTTCGTGCACCAAGTTTTTGGCGCCGTTGCCGGGGATTGTTCGAGTTTGGACAACTGACGGCTTATCTTGTTGCTTAGATTAGAACTGTTTATTTTTGTTGGTTTAGAGTCTTTTAGTTGAGTCTAGTTCATATTTTAAGTTTGGTGTCAATTGCATGCTTTTGTTTTCTTTTAGTTTTTTTCGAATTTGCATGTCCTTAGTCTCTTTTTGATCTTTAAAAAAATTTCTAAGTTTGGTGTCCTCTTTATGTTTTTCCCTTAAAAAATTTTCGAAAATTGTGCTTGGTTTTCTAAAAATTTTAAGTTTGGTGTCATTTTGTTGTTTTTCTCTTTCCTCTTTTCAAAAATCAAATCTTTTTCATAAATTTTTTTTTCAATCATATCTCTCTAATTGCTAATCTCAAAATCTTTTTAATTAACTAATTGATTCAGTTCTCAATTTGCTTTGATCTTATTTTCTTTTTGATTTTCGAATTTTTTTATTTTAAATTCCTTTTGTTTTATTTTATTTTTTTCGGTTAATTAAAAAACAAACAAAAAAAAAGAGAAGCAAAACAAAATTTATCTATTTGCAATCCATATCATTTCCCTTTATCCATTATGGACATAAGTGGGATTGATCAGTCCAAAAGGACTCTGGGGTCATATGCTAACCCCATTACAGCTGCATATGGGAGTAACATCTGTACACCTCCCATCAAAGCAAGCAGCTTTGAGCTAAATCCTCAACTCATTATCATAGTGCAGTAAAATTTCCAGTATTCCGGTCTTCCACAGGAAGAGCCTACTGAGTTTCTGGCACAGTTCTTACAAATTGCTGACACAGTACATGATAAAGAGGTGGATCAGGATGTCTACAGACTATTACTGTTTCCATTTGCTGTAAAAGATCAAGCTAAAATGTGGTTGAATAACCAACCTACAGCAAGCATAAAGACATGGAAACAGTTATCAGACAAATTCCTGAATCACTTTTACCCTCCAAAGAGGATGACACAGCTAAGGCTGGACATCCAAGGCTTTAAACAAGAGGATAATGAATCCCTTTATAATGCCTGGGAGAGGTATAGAGGTATGCTAAGAAAATGCCCCTCTGAAATGTTTTCAGAGTGGGTACAGTTAGACATCTTCTACTATGGGCTTACAGAAAAAGCTCAAATGTCCTTAGACCACTCAGCTGGTGGATCTATACACATGAGGAAGACAATTGAAGAGGCTCAAGAGCTTATAGACACTGTTGCTAGAAACCAATATTTGTACTCTAGCAATGAGTTCTCTCCAAAAGAGGAAGTCATGACAGTAGTCACTGATCCTAATCCTCAAGAACAGATGATTGAGCTTAATCAACAATTGCTCCTGATGACAGAACAGTTAGCAGAATTTAAAGAAATGCTCCATGAAACTAAAGTTGCTAACAAGAACATAGAACTGCAGTTGAATCAAGCAAAACAGCAAATATCTAAACAGATAACAGAGGAATGTCAAGCAGTTCAACTGAGGAGTGGGAAGACACTGAATAACACTGCTCAAAGTAGCAAAAAGCCAAACAAGGAACAATTGACAGGGGATAACCAAACCACTGTTCAAAATCCCTCTGAGGACAGTAAGAGCCCAGAGAGGAATGTTATTGGCATTCAAACGCCAGAAAGGGAGGGAAAGCTGGCGTTAAACGCCCATTCCCTGCCCAGTTCTGGCGTTCAAACGCCAGAAAAGGGGAAAAAGTTGGCGTTAAACGCCCATTTTCCACCCAATCCTGGCGTTCAGACGCCAAGGGAGGATCAGACACCTGAGAGTGCTGACAGTAATCCCTCTAACAAGGCTTCTTCAACCACTTCTGTAAGGAATAAACCTGTAGCATCTAAGGTTGAAGAATATAAAGCCAAGATGTCTTATCCTCAAAAACTCCGCCAAGCGGAACAGGATAAGCAATTTGCCCGCTTTGCAGACTATCTAAGGACTCTTGAAATAAAGATTCCATTTGCAGAGGCACTTGAGCAAATACCTTCTTATGCTAAGTTCATGAAAGAAATCTTAAGTCATAAGAAGGATTGGAGAGAAACTGAAAAAGTGTTTCTCACTGAAGAATGCAGTGCAGTCATTCTGAAAAGCTTACCAGAAAAGCTTCAAGATCCAGGAAGCTTTATGATACCATGCACACTAGAAGGTGCTTGCACCAAGACAGCCCTATGTGATCTTGGAGCAAGCATCAATCTAATACCTGCATCCACTATCAGAAAGCTTGGGTTGACTGGAAAAGTCAAACCAACCCGGATATGCCTCCAACTTGCTGATGGCTCCATTAAATATCCATCAGGCATAATAGAGGATATGATTGTCAAGGTTGGGCCATTCGCCTTTCCAACTGACTTTGTGGTGCTGGAAATGGAGGAGCACAAGAGTGCAACTCTCATTCTAGGAAGACCTTTCCTAGCAACTGGACGAACTCTCATTGATGTACAAAAAGGGGAAGTAACCCTGAGAGTCAATGAGGATGAGTTCAAGTTGAATGCTGTAGAAGCTATGCAGCATCCAGACACACCAAATGACTGCATGGGCGCTGACATTATTGACTCTCTGGTAGAAGAGATCAATATGACTGAAATCCTAGAATCAGAGCTTGAGGACATCTTCAAGGATGCTCAACCTGATCAAGAAGAACCAGAGGAAACAAAGGAATTTTCGAAAATTCCTCAGGAGGAGGATAAGCCTCCCAAACCTGAACTCAAACCACTACCACCATCCCTGAAGTATGCATTTCTGGGAAAGGGTGACACTTTTCCAGTGATTATAAGCTCTGCTTTAAATCCATAGGAAGAGGAAGCACTGATTCAAGTGCTAAGGACACACAAGACAGCTCTTGGGTGGTCCATAAGTGATCTTAAGGGCATTAGCCCAGCTAGATGCATGCACAAGATCCTGTTAGAGGATAATGCCAAACCAGTGGTCCAACCGCAGAGGAGGCTAAATCCAGCCATGAAGGAGGTGGTGCAGAAAGAGGTCACTAAATTACTAGAGGCTAGGATTATTTATCCTATTTCTGATAGCCCCTGGGTGAGCCCTGTCCAAGTTGTCCCCAAAAAGGGAGGCATGACAGTGATTCATAATGAAAAAAATGAACTGGTTCCTACAAGAACAGTCACAGGGTGGTGTATGTGTATTGACTACAGAAGGCTCAATACAGCCACCAGAAAGGATCATTTTCCTTTACCATTCATAGACCAAATGCTAGAAAGACTAGCTGGTCATGATTATTACTGCTTTTTGGATGGCTATTCAGGTTACAACCAAATTGCAGTAGATCCTCAGGACCAAGAGAAAACAGCATTTACTTGCCCTTCTGGCGTGTTTGCCTACAGAAGGATGCCTTTTGGTCTGTGTAATGCTCCTGCAACCTTTCAGAGATGCATGCTATCCATCTTCTTTGATATGGTGGAGAAATTTCTTGAAGTCTTCATGGATGACTTCTCAGTATATGTAGACTCATTCAGCTCCTGTCTTAACCACCTATCACTTGTCCTGAAAAGGTGCCAAGAGACTAACCTAGTTTTAAACTGGGAAAAATGTCACTTTATGGTGACTGAAGGAATTGTCCTTGGGCACAAAATTTCAAGCAGGGGAATAGAGGTGGATAAGGCAAAGGTAGAGGTAATTGAAAAATTACCACCACCTGCCAATGTTAAGGCAATCAGAAGCTTTCTGGGGCATGCAGGATTCTACAGAAGGTTTATAAAGGATTTTTCGAAAATTGCAAAACCTTTGAGTAACCTGCTAGCTGCTGACACACCATTTGTGTTTGACACACAGTGTCTGTAGGCATTTGAGACCCTGAAAGCTAAGCTAGTCACAGCACCAGTCATCTCTGCACCAGATTGGACATTACCATTTGAACTAATGTGTGATGCCAGTGACCATGCCATTGGTGCAGTGTTGGGACAGAGACATAACAAACTTCTGCACGTCATTTATTATGCCATCCGTGTTCTAAATGACGCACAGAAGAATTACACAACCACAAAAAAAGAGTTACTTGCAGTGGTCTATGCCATTGACAAGTTTAGATCCTATCTAGTGGGATCCAAAGTGGTTGTGTACACTGACCATGCTGCTCTTAAATACTTACTCACAAAGCAGGATTCAAAACCCAGGCTTATAAGATGGGTGTTGCTTCTGCAAGAGTTTGATATAGAAATAAGAGACAGAAAAGGGATAGAGAACCAAGTAGCTGATCATCTGTCCCGAATAGAACCAGTAGCTGGGGCGTCCCTCCCTTCTACTGAGATCTCTGAGACTTTCCCAGATGAGCAACTCTTTGCCATTCAGGAAGCTCCATGGTTTGCAGATATTGCAAATTATAAAGCTGTGAGGTTCATACCCCAGGAATACAGCAGAATGCAAAGAAAGAAATTAATTTCAGATGCCAAGTACTACCTATGGGATGAACCATATCTCTTTAAGAGATGTGCAGACGGAATGATCCGCAGATGTATACCCAGAGAAGAAGCACAAAGGATCCTATGGCATTGCCATGGATCACAGTATGGAGGACATTTTGGAAGTGAGCGAACAGCCACTAAAGTCCTCTAATGTGGCTTCTACTGGCCTACTCTCTATAAAGATTCCCGAGAGTTTGTGCATAACTGTGACAGTTGCCAAAGAGCTGGTAACTTACCTCACGGATATGCCATGCCTCAACAAGGGATATTAGAGATAACATTGTTTGATGTATGGGGAATTGACTTCATGGGTCCATTCCCACCATCATACTCAAACACTTACATTCTGGTGGCAGTGGACTATGTATCTAAGTGGGTAGAAGCAATTGCTACACCCACTAATGATACCAAGACCGTGCTGAAATTCCTCCAGAAACACATCTTCAGCAGATTTGGTGTTCCCAAAGTACTAATCAGTGACGGGGGCACTCATTTCTGCAATAGACAGCTATACTCTGCTATGGTTAGATATGGAATTAGCCACAAAGTGGCAACTCCGTATCACCCACAGACAAATGGGCAAGCTGAAGTCTCTAACAGAGAGCTAAAAAGAATCCTGGAACGGACTGTGATAGCCCGAAGAAAGGATTGGGCAAAGAGCTTGGATGATGCTCTGTGGGCATACAGAACAGCATTCAAGACTCCTATAGGAACCTCTCCATACAAACTGGTGTATGGGAATGCCTGTCATCTGCCCGTGGAACTGGAACATAAAGCCTACTGGGAAACCAGATTCCTAAACATGGATGCTCAGTTAGCTGGTGAAAAAAGATTGCTCTAGCTAAATGAACTAGAGGAGTTCAGACTCAATGCCTTTGAAAATGCAAAAATTTATAAGGAAAAGGCAAAGAAGTGGCATGACAAGAAGTTGTCAACCAGAGTCTTTGAGCCAGGACAAAAAGTTCTGCTCTTCAACTCTAGGCTCCGCTTGTTTCCAGGAAAACTTAAATCCCGGTGGAGGGGTCCGTATGTGATTACAGGAGTGTCACCATATGGATATGTTGAGCTTCAGGATACTGATTCTGACAAAAAGTTCATTGTTAATGGACAGAGAATCAAGCATTATCTTGAAGGCAATTTTGAGCAGGAATGCTCAAAACTGAGACTTGAGTGATTCTCAGTAAAAGTCCAGCTAAATACAGTAAAGAAGCGCTTGCTGGGAGGCAACCTAGTCATTAGCAGGTTATATGTTTTGTTTTTACAAAGGCAAGTAACAAAAATGAAGGAATTCACAGAGTTACAGAAGGATTCAGCTCAAAAAGCAGAGAAAAAGAGCTTACTTGCGAAAAAACGCCAGTAAGGGGCATTTTGGGCGTTAAACGCCAGAATGGGCACCATTCTGGGCGTTTAACGCCAGTAAAGGTGCCATTTTGGGCGTTAAACGCCAGAATGGGCACCATTCTGGGCGTTTAACGCCAGGTGTGCAACATCCTGGGCGTTTTAGAAAAACGCCAGTGATAAAGGAATTCTGGCGTTTAACGCCAGCCAGGGTACCTGGCTGGGCGTTAAACGCCCAAAAGGGGCAACAAATGGGCGTTAAACGCCAGAATGGGTGCCATTCTGGGCGTTTAACGCCAGAAAGGTGGGGGACCAAGATTTTGTTTTCAAATCAAATTTTTTCAAACTTTCCTTTTCTTACCCATACTTTTCTACATAAATGCATCTCAACCTTTCATCATTCACTTCCAAATTTTCAAAAATCTAAAATCATTTTTCAAATCTCTCAAATCAATCCCAAATCTTGTTCAAAAACTCACCCTTCTCTCAAATTCTTTCCATATCTTCTCAAATCTTCTTTCAAATTTTTCTTTTTTCCGAAATCTCTCCTCCCCACTTTATAAATACACGTTTGGCCCCCTAACTCCCCCACACCATTTGAATTTGCTCTTCTCTTCTCTCTCTTCTTTCCTTTCTTTTGCTTGAGGACAAGCAAACCTCTAAGTTTGGTGTGCTTTTCCGTGATCACTAAGCCAAGATTCATCAAGATCATGGCTCCTAAGGGAAAACAAACCAATTTAAGAGGAAAGAAAGAGAATAATCTAAAGAATCTTTGGAATCAAGAGAAGTTCTTAACCAAAGAACATGAAGACCATTATCACAAAATAATGGGTTTGAGGTCAGTGATCCCGGAAGTTAAATTTGATCTGAAAGAAGATGAATATCCGGGGATCCAAGAGCAAATTCGAAACAGGGGATGGGAAGTTCTAACCAATCCTGAGATAAAGGTTGGAAGGAATATGGTTTAGGAATTCTACTCAAATCTGTGGCTAACAGATAAGTAGAGAATGACTGGAACTGCTTACCATACCTACAGAACCATGGTCAGAGGGAAAGTTATGTACTTCCATCTGGACAAAATAAGAGAAATCTTCAAGTTGCCTCAACTGCAAGATGATCCTGAATCCTTTAATAGGAGAATGGTGAGAGCAGATAAAGGGTTGGATCAAGTTCTAAAGGACATATGCCTCCCTGGAACTAAGTGGATAACCAATTCTAAGGGTGTCCCAAACCAACTCAAGAGGGGAGACCTCAAACCAATTGCAAGAGGTTGGCTAGACTTTATTGGGCGTTCCATATTGCCCACTAGCAACCGTTCTGAGGTCACTATCAAGAGAGCAGTGATGATTCATTGCATTATGCTTGGAAAAGAAGTGGAGGTTCATCATGTGATTGCTTGTGAGATCTACACAATTGCAAATAAAAATTCCACTAAAGCTAAATTGGCTTACCCAAGCTTGATCTCCTTGCTCTGTAAAGAGGCTGGGGTAAAGATGGGAGTAGATGAATTCATACCCATTGAACATCCAATCACCAAGAAGTCAATGGAAGGACAAATGCAAGACAATTCTATCAAAAGGAGGGCGCAGGAGTTCCTCCCTGAATTTCCTAAAATTGACTACTGGACCAGCCTAGAAGCATCTATCATCAAGTTACAAGAAACTATGGAGCAACTGAAGGAAGAACAGCAGAATCAGAACTGCATGCTCTGCAAATTGCTGAAGGAACAAGAGAAGCAAGGGCGTGAACTCCAAGAGTTGAAACGCCAAAAGCTCTCATCTCAAGTTGAGGGAGCATCCACTTCTCAAAATCAAGGTTGTTGAGTCCTAACTCTGTGAAAACCTCTATCATTAGGAGCCTATTTAAAAATTTTTTGTTTTCTATTTTTATTTTCTAGTCTAATCTTATATCTATTTTTGAGTCTTGTTCTTATTTCATAATTAATAAAATTTAAAATTCATGTCCTAAAGCTATGAATGTCCTATGAATCCATCACCTCTCTTAAATGAAAAATGCTTTAATCACAAAAGAACAAGAAGTACAGGATTTCGAAATTTATCCTTGAAACTAGTTGAATTAGTTTGATGTGGTGACAATACTTTTTGTTTTCTAAATGAATGCCTGAACAGTGCATATGTCTCTTGAATTTGTTGTTTTGAGAATGTTAAAAAAATTGTTGGCTCTTGAAAGGATGAGGAAAAAGAGAACTGTTATTGAGGATCTAAAAAATCATTTAATTGATTCTTGAAGCAAGAAAAAGTAGTGGATACAAAAAAAAATTTTGAAAAAAAAAGAGAGAGAAGAAAGAAAGAGGAAGAAATAAAGTTGTGATCCAAGGCAAAAAGAGTGTGCTTAAGAACCCTGGACACCTCTAATTGGGGACTCTAGCAACGCTGGGTCACAATCTGAAAAGGTTCACCCAATTATGTGTCTGTGGCATGTATGTATCCGGTGGTAATACTGAAAAATAGAGTGCTTTGGGCCACAGCCAAGACTCATACACTAGCTATGTTCAAGAATCATTATACTTAACTAGGAGAATCAATAACACTATCTGAGTTCTGAGTTCCTATAGATGCTAATCATTCTGAACTTCAAAGGATAGAGTGAGATGCCAAAACTGTTCGGAGGCAAAAAGCTACTAGTCCCACTCATCTAATTGGAGCTAAGTTTCCTTGATATTTTAGAGTCTATAGTATATTCTCTTCTTTTTATCATATTTTGATTTTCAGTTGCTTGGGGACAAGCAACAATTTAAGTTTGGTGTTGTGATGAGCGGATAATTTATACGCTTTTTGGCATTGTTTTTAGTATGTTTTTGGTATGATCTAGTTAGTTTTTAGTATATTTTTATTAGTTTTTAGTTAAAATTCACTTTTCTGGACTTTACTATGAGTTTGTGTGTTTTTCTGTGATTTCAGGTATTTTCTGGCTGAAATTGAGGGTCCTGAGCAAAAATCTGATTCAGAGACTGAAAAGGACTGCAGATGCTGTTGGATTCTGACCTCCCTGCACTCGAAGTGAATTTTCTGGAGCTACAGAAGCCCAATTGGCGCGCTCTCAACGGCGTTGGAAAGTAGACATCCTGGGCTTTCCAGCAATATGTGATAGTCCATACTTTGCCCAAGATTTGATGGCCCAAACCGGCGTTCAAAGTCACCCTCAGAATTTCCAGCGTTAAACGCCGGAACTGGCATAAAACTTGGAGTTAAACGCCCAAACTGGCATAAAAGCTGGCATTTAACTCCAGAAAAGGTCTCTACATGAAAATGCTTCATTGCTCAGCCCAAGCACACACTAAGTGGACCCAGAAGTGGATTTTTACGTCATTTACTCATTTCTGTATACCCTAGGCTACTAGTTCACTATTAATAGGATCTTTTGACATTGTATCTGTACCTCATGACACTTTACACGTTTCTTTGTGTACTTTCCACGGCATGAGTCTCTAAACCCCATGGTTGGGGGTGAGGAGCTCTGCTGTGTCTTGATGGATTAATGCAATTACTACTGTTTCTTATTCAATCATGCTTGCTTCCGTTCTAAGATATTACTTGTTCTTAACCCGGATGAATGTGATGACCCATGACACTCATCATATTCTCAACTATGAACGCGTGCCTGACAACCACCTCCGTTATACCTTAGATTGAGTAGATATCTCTTGGATTCTTTAACCGGAATCTTCGTGGTATAAGCTAGAACTGATGGCGGCATTCAAGAGAATCCGGAAGGTCTAAACCTTGTCTGTGGTATTCTGAGTAGGATTCAAGGATTGAATGACTGTGACGAGCTTCAAACTCCTGAAGGCGGGGCGTTAGTGACAGACGCAAAAGAATCACTGGATTCTATTCCGGCCTGATTGAGAACCGACAGATGGATAGCCGTGCCGTGACAGGGTGCGTTGAACATTACCACTGAGAGGATGGGAGGTAGCCATTGACAACGGTGAAACCCTACATACAGCTTGCCATGGAAGGAGCCTTGCGTGTTTGAAGAAGAAGACAGTAGGAAAGCAGAGGTTCAGAAGACAGAGCATCTCCAAAACCTCAACCTATTCTCCATCACTGCAATTCAAGTACCTGTTTTATGTTCTTTTGCTTTTTACAATCAATCCTGATAATTTCTGATATCCTGACTAAGATTTACAAGATAACCATAGCTTGCTTCAAGCCGACAATCTCCGTGGGATCGACCCTTACTCACGTAAGGTATTACTTGGACGACCCAGTGCAGTTGCTGGTTAGTTGTGCGGGATTGCAAAAGTGTGATTGCAATTTCGTGCACCACAGGGCTAGTAGCTTTTTGGTTTCTGAACAGTTTTGGCATCTCAATTTATCCTTTGAAGTCCAAAATGATTGACATCTATAGGAACTCAGAATTTAGATAGTGCTATTGATTCTCCTAGTTTAGTATGTTGATTCTTGAACACAGTTGCTTTATGAGTCTTGGCCGTGGCCCTAAGCACTTTGTTTTCTAGTATTACCACCAGATACATAAATGCCACAGACACATAACTAGGTGAACCTTTTCAGATTGTGACACAGCTTTGCTAAAGTCCTCAGGTAGAGGTGTCCAGAGTTCTTAAGCATACTCTTTTGCTTTGGATCACGACTTTAACCACTCAGTCTCAAGCTTTACACTTGGACCTTCATGACACAAGAACATGGTTAGGGACAGCTTGATTTAGCCGCTTAGGCCAGGATTTTATTCCTTTAGGCCCTCCTATCCATTAATGCTCAAAGCCTTGGATCCTTTATACTCTTGCCTTTTGGTTTAAAGGGCTATTGGCTTTTTTTTCTGCTTTTTCTTGCTTCAAGAATCAATTTCATGATTTTTCAGATCATCAATAACATTTTTCTTCGTTCATTATTCTTTCAAGAGCCAACAATTTTAACATTCATAAACTTCACTATCAAAATTATGTACTGTTCAAGCATTCATTCAGAAAACAAAAAGTATTTCCACCACATATAAATAATTTGAATTTTTCTTATTAAGAACTTGAAAAACAAAATTGCCTCCTTATTCTAAAAAATCTGCTATTTTATTCATGTTTAATGATGATGAGAAAAATAAATTATAGCTTACTTGGAGATGATAAAAATAAAAATAAAATTAAAATTGAAAATACTAATTACTACTATTTATGTGACTCCTAAAGTAGATCTCTAATACCAGAAGTTATCACAGAGTTAAGATTAGGACTCAACAATCTTTATTTTGGGAGATGAATGCTCCTTCAATCTGTGGGGTGTCTGGTCCTTCAAGAGACAGCTTCTGGCGCTTCAGCTCCTGTAGCTCACGCCCGTTGCTTCTCCTGTTCCTTAAGCAGTTTGCAAAGCATGCTATTTCGATTATGCTGTTCTTCCTTAAGTTGATGCATAGCTTCTTGTAACTTGGTGACAGATGCTTCTAGGCGGGTCCAGTAGTCAATCTGAGGGATATCTGGGAGGAACTCCTGCGCCCTCCTTTTGATGGAGTTATCTTGCACTTATTGTCTTTCCATTGACTTTTTTGTGATTGGGTTGTCGACTGAGATATACTCATCTACTCCCATTTTATCCCAACATCTTTACATAGCAGAGAAATCAAGCTTGGGTAGGCCAATTTGGCTTTAGTGGAGTTCTTGTTTGCAATTGTGTAAAGCTCACAAGAAATCAGATGATGAACCTCCACTTCGTTTCCCAGCATAATGCAATAGACCATCACTGCTCTTTTGACAGTGACCTCAGAGCGGTTGCTGGTGGGCAGTATGGAACGCCCAATGAAATCCAGCCAGTCTCTAGCAACTGGTTTGAGATCCCCTCTCTTGAGTTGATTTGGGACACCCTTTGTGTTGGTTATCCACTTGGCTCCAGGGATGCATATGTCCTCTAGAACTTGGTCCAAGCGCTTATCTACTCTCACCATTCTCCTGTTAAAGGATTCTGAATCATCTTGTAGTTGAGGCAACTTGAAGACCTCTCTTATTCTGTCCAGGTTGAAGTAAATAATCTTTCCTCTGACTATAGTTCAAAAGGTATAGAAGGTGGTTCCATTCATTCTTTGCTTATCTGTTTGCCACAGATTTGAGTAGAATTCCTGAACCATATTTTTACCCACCTTTGTCTCAGGATTACCTAGAATTTCCTAGCCCCTGTTTCGAATCTGCTCTTGGATCTCCGGATATTTGTCTTCTTTCAGATCAAATTTAACTTCCGGGATCACTGACCTTAGACCCATTATTTTATGGTAATGGTCTGCATGTTCTTTGGTTAAGAACCTCTATTGATTCCAAAGTGGTTTTGGAATGTTTTCTTTCTTGCCTCTTGGAGTGGTCTGTTTTCCCTTAGGAGCTATGATCTTGGTGAATCTTAGCCCAGTGATCACGAAAAGTACACCAAACTTAGAGGTTTGCTTGTCCTCAAGCAAGAAAAAGGAAAGGAGAGAAATAGGAGGAGAGACAAATTCGAATGGTGGATTACAGGTGGTGGCCGAATGTGAATTTAAAAGGGAGTGGGTGGGTTCGAAAATTTTTTAGAAAGATATGATAGAAGATATGATTTGTAAAAAGATAATTATGATATGAAAAAGATGTAATTTTAAAATTGAAAAGATAAGAGAGAGTTTTGAAAAAGATAAATCTAAATTTGAAAAGATAGTATGATGAGTTGAAAAAGATTTGAAAAGATATTAGAAAGATAGATGGGTTTTGAAAAAGATTTGAAAAGAAATTAAAAAGATATATGAATTTTGAAAAATATTTGAAAAGAAGGTGAAGAAAGATATTTTTTTAGGATTAGGATTTGAAATTGAAATTGAAAAATGAGAATTTGTAACATGTTCATGCAAGAAAGGATGGATGAAAACATGAAAATTTGAAAAAAAAAATTGAGTTGGAAACAAAACTTCCTCCCCTCCACATTCCTGGCGTTAAACGCCCAGAATGGCATCCATTCTGGCATTTAACGCCCAATTGTTGCTTGTTTTGGGCGTCTAACGCTAAGCCAAGTACCTTGGCTGGCGTTAAACGCTAGAAAGCCTTTATCACTGGGTGTTTTTCTAGATGCCCAGGATGCTGCAGTTTTGGCATTTAACACTCAGAATGGTACACATTTTGGCGTTTAATGCCCAGAAATGTATCTTTACTGGCGTTAAATGCCCAGAATGGGTAACACCCAAAAACACCTCTTACTGGCGTTTTTTGTGCTAGTGAGCTCATTTTCTCTGCTTTCTACTCTGAATTTTTCTGTAACTCTGTGAACTCCTGAGATTGAGAATTAATCTTGAATATAATTTTTCTATTAAACTTCTATAATTATTATTTAAATAATAAATAAACTATGCCAATGGCTGGGTTGCCTCCCAGCAAGTGCTTCTTTATTGTCTTTAGCTGGACCTTACTGAGCTTTAATCTAGTCTCAGTTTTGAGCATTCTTTCTCAACATTGCTTTCAAGATAATGCTTGACTCTCTGTCCATTAGCAATGAACTTTTTTGTCAGAGTCAATATCCTGAAGCTCTACATATCTATATGATGACACACTTCTAATCACATATGGTCCTCTCCATAGGGATTTTAATTTCCCAGGGAATAGTCTGAGCCTAGAGTTAAATAGCGGAACTTTTTGTCTTGGCTCAAAGACTCTGGATGACAGTTTCTTGTCATGCCACCTTTTTGCTTTCTCTTTATAAATTTTTGCATTTTCGAAAGCATTGAGTCTGAATTCCTCTAGCTCATTCAACTGGAGCAATCTTTTCTCTCCAGCTAATTTGGCATCAAGGTTCAGGAATCTGGTTGCCCAGTAGGCTTTATGCTTCAGTTCCACGGGCAGGTGACATGCCTTCCCATACACAAGCTGGTATGGAGAAGTTCCTATAGGGGCCTTGAATGCTGTTCTGTATGCCCAGAGAACATCATCCAAGCTCCTATAGGGGCAATTACAGTCCGTTCTAAGATTCTTTTTAGTTCTCTATTAGAGACTTTAGCTTGCCCATTTGTCTGTGGATGATATGGAGTTGCCACCTTGTGGCTAATTTCGTATCTGACTATAGCAGAGTAAAGCTGTTTATTGCAGAAATGAGTGCCTCCGTCACTGATTAGCGCTCTAGGGACACCAAATCTGCTAAAGATGTGTTTTTGGAGGAACTTCAGCACTGTCTTAGTATCATTAGTGGGTGTTGCAATTGCCTCTACCCATTTAGATACATAGTTTACAGCCACCAGAATATAAGTGTTTGAGTATGATGGTGAGAAAGGCCCCATGAAGTCAATACCCCATACGTCAAACAACTCAATCTCTAAGATCCCTTGTTGAGGTATGGCGTAACCTTGAGGTAGATTACCAGGTCTCTGGCAACTATCACAGTTACGTACAAACTCTCGGGAGTCTCTATAGAGGGTAGGCCAGTAGAAGCCATATTAGAGGACTTTTGTGGCTGTTCGCTCACTTTCGAAATGTCCTCCATATTGTGATCCATGACAATGCCATAGGATCTTCTGTGCTTCTTCTCTAGGCACACATCTACGGATTATTCCGTCTGCACATCTCTTAAAGAGATATGGTTCATCCCACAAATAGTACTCTGCATCAGAGATCAGTTTTTTTGTTTGCTGCCTATTGTACTCTTTGGGTATGAATCTTACCGCTTTATAGTTTGCAATGTCTGCAAACCACAGTACTTCCTAAATGGCAAAGAGTTGCTCCTCCAGAATGGTTTTAGAGATCTCAGTAGAGGGGTAGGACGCCCTTTCTACTGGTTCTATTCAGGACAGGTGATCTGCTATATGGTTCTCTGTCCCTTTTCTGTCTCTTATTTCTATATCAAACTCTTGTAGAAGCAACACTATCTTATGAGCCTGGGTTTTGAATTCTGCTTTGTAAGTAGATATTTAAGAGCAGCATGGTCAGTGTACACAATCACTTTTGATCCTACCAAATAGGATCTAACTTGTCAATGGCATAAACAACTGTAAGTAATTCCTTTTCTGTGGTTGTGTAATTTTTCTGCACGTCATTTAGAACACGGCTGGCATAGTAAATGACGTGTAGAAGCTTGTCATGCCTCTGTCCCAATACTGCACCTATAGCATGGTCACTGGCATCACACATTAGTTCGAATGGCAATGTCCTGTCTGGTGCAGAAATAACAGGGCTGTGACCAGCTTAGCCTTCAGAGTCTCAAAGCCTACAAACACTCTGTGTCAAAGACAAATGGTGTATCAGCAGCTAGCAGGTTACTCAGAGGTTTTGCGATTTTTAAAAAATCCTTTATAAACCTCCTGTAGAATCATGCATGCCCCAGAAGACTTCTGATTGCCTTAACATTGGTGGGTGGTGGTAATTTCTCGATTACCTCTACCTTAGCTTGATCCACCTCTATGCCTTTGTTCGAAATTTTATGCCCAAGGACAATTCCTTCAGTCACCATAAAGTGACATTTTTCCCAGTTTAAAACCAGCTTAGTCTTTTGGTATCTTTTCAGAATAAGTGCTAGATGATCAAGATAGGAGCTGGATGAATCTCCAAATACTAAGAAGTCATCCATGAAGACTTCCAGAAATTTTTCCACCATATCAGAGAAGATAAAGAGCCTACATCTCTGAAAGGTTTCTGGTGCATTGCGCAGACCAAAAAGCATCCTTCTGTAGGCAAATACTCCAGATGGACATGTGAATGCTGTTTTCTCTTGATATTGAGGATCTACTACAATTTGTTTATAACCTGAGTAGCCATCCAAAAAACAGTAATAGTCATGACCTACTAGTCTTTCTGGCATCTAGTCTATGAATGGTAAAGGAAAATGATCCTTTCTGGTGGCTGTATTGAGCCTTCTATAGTCAATACACATACGCCACCCTGTAACTGTTCTCGTAGGAACCAGTTCATTCTTTTCATTATGAACCACTGTCATACCTCCCTTTTTGGGTACAACATGGACAGGGCTCACCCAAGAGCTGTTAGAAATAGGATAAATAATCCCAGCCTCTAGTAATTTAGTAACCTCTTTCTGCACCACCTCTTTCATTGCTGGATTCAGCCACCTTTGTGGTTGAACCATTGGCTTGGCATTATCCTCCAAATGGATCTTGTGCATGCATCTGGCTGGGCTAATGCCTTAAGATCACTAATGGACCACCCAAGAGCTGTCTTGTGTGTCCTTAGCACCTGAATTAGTTCTTTCTCTTCTTGTGGCTCTAAAGTAAAGCTTATGATTATAGGAAAAGTGTTACCTTCTCCTAGAAACGCATATTTCAGGGATAGTGGTAATGGTTTGAGCTCGGGTTTAGGAGGTTTCTCCTCTTCCTGAAGAGTTTTCAGAGGTTCTTTTATTTCCTCTGGTTCCTCTAGATCAGGCTGAACATCTTTAAAGATGTCCTCTAGCTCTGATTCGAGACTCTCAGCCATACTGATCTCCTTTACCAGGGAGTCAATAATATCAACACTCATGCAGTCCTTTGATGTGTCTGGATGCTTCATTGCTTCAATAGCATTTAACCTAAACTCATCCTCATTGACTCTCAGGGTCACTTCCCCTTTTTGGACGTCAATGAGGGTTTGGCCAGTTGCTAGGAAAGGTCTTCCTAGAATGAGGATTGCACTCTTGTCCTCCTCCATCTCCAGCACTACAAAGTCAGTGGGAAAGGCAAATGGCCCAACTGTGACAATCATGTCCTCAATTACGCCTGATGGATATTTAATAGAGCCATCAGCAAGTTGAAGACAAATCCAGGTTGGTATGACCTCTTCAGTCAAGCTAAGCTTTCTGATAGTGGATGCAGAGATTAGGTTGATACTTGCCCGAAGATCACATAGAGCTGTCTTGGTGCAAGTACCCTCCAATGTGCATGGTATCATAAACTCCCAAGATCCTTAAGCTTCTCTGGTAAGCTCTTTAAGATGACTGCACTGCACTGCATCATATACCTATTTTTCTATGCTTTTTCATACAAGAAATTGATTATTAGTGCTTAAATATTGCATTCTTTTATACTTAATTGGAAGATTTCCTTGATCTTTTAATTTTATAAATCTTGTAGGAAATAAGAAGAAAAAGAAGCAAAGAAGCACAAAAAAAGGAGAAAAAAAAGAGCTTTGGGGTGCATAAATCCACTTTTAGGGCCCACTTGGTGTGTGTTTGGGCTGAGCAATAAAGCTTTCACGTGTAGAGGCTATTCCTGGTGTTTAACTCTAGCTTTTGTGCCAGTTTGGGTGTTTAACTTCAGCTTGTATACTGTTTCGGCGTTTAACTCCATAATAGGGTAGAATGTGGGCGTTAAACGCCAGTTTGCGTCATCATAACTCGAGTAAAGTATGTACTATTATATATTGCTGGAAAGCCCTGGATGTCTACTTTCCAACGCAATTGAGAGTGCACCAATTCGGTTTCTGTAGCTCCAGAAAATCCATTTCGAGTGCAGGGAAGTCAGAATCCAACAATATCTGTAGTTCTTTTTCGGCCTTTGAATCATATTTTTGCTCCGGTCCCTCAATTTCAGTCAGAGAATACCTGAAATTATAGAAAAATACACAAACTCATAGTAAAGTCCAGAAATGTGATTTTTGCATAAAAACTAATAAAAATATACTAAAAAGTAGCTAGATCCTACTAAAAACTATATGAAAATACCCCCAAAAAGCGTATAAAATATCCGCTCATCACCTACCAATTTGAAATTATTTTTTGTGAACTTGCTTGGAGAATTTATTTTAGAACAAGCTTTTCGAGCTAAGAACACAAGCATGTGAGTTTTGAGCCCAATTGTGTGGTTACATCTTATAACCACTTTTTTTCCATTCTTGTGTGCATTGTTCTCTCTCTATGATTGTAATCTTTGATTTGTTTGATTTTATATGTCCATTATTTTGTGAATACATGCATTTATATAATTGAGGCCATCATTTTATTTAGCTCACTTACCTAAATAGCCTACCTTTCATCAACCATTGTTAGCTAATTTTGAGCGTATTTAACCCCTTTTATTCCTAATTTTAGCACATCACTATTCCTAAGTGAAAAACAATAAATGTCCCTTAATTTGGATCTTTGATTAGCTTAGGCTAGTGAGAGTGTGTATCCTGTGGGTATGGGAAACTTGGGACATTGGTTGAGGTAAAAATGTATTTTGTATTTTTGTTGAATATTTTGGGAATTTGGTACAAATTCATGCACTAAATGTATAACCATATGCATTGATATATTTGTACATATTTTATGTGAAAAAAATGAATAAAGAAAAAGAAAAAATAAAAAAAAATATATATATATATATAGAAAAAAAAAGCAATAAAAAGGGGACAAAAATGCCCCAAAGCGAAGTAATAATAATCAATGCATATGAGTTGTGATGAAAAAAAAAAGAGAATGCATGAGTATGTGAAAAAGTGAGAATCATGGGTAGCTAGGTATTGTATTAGAATTGTATAAATTGTTATATGTGTTTGGTGAGAGCTTAGGTTAATCAAAGTTTCAAATATCAAGCTCACTTGACCATATGCATCCCTACCTTTACCCTAGCCCCATTACAACCTATGAATAAGTCCTCATGATAAATGTATGCATGCATTGAATAATTGTTGATTGTTAGATGAAAAATAAATCTTAGAAAGTATGATTAGGGGAGAATTGAGTGATCAACCCTATACACTCGAGCGAATAGAGTGGATACACATCCGATGAGGGTTCGATGCTCAATTCCTTGTTCCCGGCTTTCATGAGCTTTCTTCTTGCAAGTCTATTTGAACTTCATTTTTATATTTGAATTGGTGGGATTCATGAATCTTCAAACTACTTAGCCCTACATGTGCATATGTGTACTTGGAGATTGATTTACTTTTAACCAAGTAGGTAGAATCATCTTGCATGTAGTTGCATTCATATAGATAGGTGCATATAGTATATTTGTATTGAATAAATGTTCATACCCCCTTTCTTGTCCTTCTTTATTCTTAGCATGAGGACATGCTTAGTTTAAGTGTGGGGGGCTTTAATAACCCCAATTTTTTATGGTTTATCTTGTGCTTAATTTAGGGGATTATATCAACTTTTTCCACATTTATTCAATAAAATATAGCATGGTTTTGTAATTCTCCTTAAATTTGTGCTTAAGTGTAAAAACATGCTTTTTAGGCCCTAAAATTGCTAATTTCAATTCACTTTAATTCCATTCAATTTCTTGATATTGTTTTGAGTGATTTAAGGTTTTGAAGGCAAATATTGGATTGAAGGAATGAAGAAAAAGCATGTAAAAATGGAGAACTCATGAAGAAATGAAGGAATTGTAAAGTTGTCAATTCTGACCTCTTCGTACTAAATCGATCATAACTTGAGCTACAAAGGTCCAAATGAAACGGTTTCAGTTGCGCTGGAAAGCTAACAACCTGGGCTTCAAAATGATATAAAATCTGCCATAGTTTCTTGGCGTTTAGATGATGTTCACACGTTATTCATGCGTGCGCATCGCAGGATCAGCGTGGGCCATCTTAAGCAACTCCTGGCCAGCAATTTCTAGCTCATTTTAGGCCCAATCCAACTCATTTCTGATGCTATTGAACCCAAGGATTGAAGAGGGATGAACCAAGTAGTGTAAGTTAGTAGTTTCGATCAGCTTTTAGGATATAATTCTAGAGAGAGCGACTTTCTCCTCTCTCTAGATTTAGGGTTCTCATTTCCATTTCCTTTGTTGATCTAGATTTTAATCTTGTTTGATTTTAGTTTTCCTTTACTTTTCTTTGTTCTTGAATTTCAGTTCAGACACTTGTTAATTTCTTATTTTGCTCTCTTTTATGTTGATGAACCATTGTTGGATCTTGATTTCTTCTAATGCAATTTTATGTTTCCATGTCTTATTTTATGTTTATCTTCATTGCTATTGTTGATTTCTTGCTTATGTTAGTTATGGGTTTTATTAATTCTTGCATTTTGTGATGTTTACTTTTATTGCAGTCTAGGTGTTTGATGAAATGTTTACACTAGTTTTTAAGTAGTTTTCTTACTCTTGGCCTATGCTAAGGGAATTGAGTGACATTGAGTCATTGGGTCTCATTGAATTGGTGATTTGAGAACCCTTAGTGGTCAATTTGATAACCATTGACTCTAGTCTACTACTAAGTTAATCAGTAGCTAGGTTAGGACTTATAGATTGATGTTGATTGTAACACCCCAATTAGTCTAAGCTTTACTTCGCGTCGTAAAGCAAAGATTAATCAAGGATTACGACAGTTCTAAGCTCATACATATGATATATAGAAGGAATAATATTATCTAGAAGACTGATGAAAGATATAGTTCAAAAATAGGATTTAACAGCGCAAAACGAACTAATGAAGCGTCTAACTTAAGCACAAGAAAACAGATGTTATATAAACAAAATAATAGTATAATAGTGTAATATCATAGGGAACTAGCCACGGCTCGGCGGAGTTTAAGCTGGCTTGCCAAATATACAGATAAGGAGGAACTGAAGTTTAAAATGGCTTATACGAGTTTTGTTCTCTCTCTAATACAAGCCTCTAGGACAAAATAAAAATACAAAAGTGAGAGATATATATAAATAAACAAAATAAATCAAAGAGACTCAAAAGGTATCCGGATCTTTCGCTTCTGTCACCAACCAACAACTCACTGAGGTGGGTTACGACCTGCATCTGAAAAACAAAACAAAAATATGGTATGAGAACCGGAGGTTCTCAGTATGGTAACAATGCTCAATGATGTAAGATGTAAGGCTCCAGGATGCCGAAGGCAATCCTAGAACTTCACATCACATACGGATATTCAAGCTTAACATCAATAAATAAATAAAAGACTTAAACCATAAATCGGGTCATCTAAGCTTAAGGGTTTCTAACTAATGCTAATCACACCGCTGTATCCCACAGCCCTCACCAGCCTAACCTCCGTGCGATCCCATCGCCACCACCTACCTAACCTCCTATCATCAGACAATTTCAAATAATGCAGGCAAGTAAAACACAGATAGAATTCATTTACAACAAGTAAATCAAGAAGCAAGCAAGCATGTTATAAGATTAGGCAAACTCAAGTAAACAAAGCAAGCAAGAATATAGAAGATGCACATGATGAATGTCTGCCCTATTGGCTGTGATATCACATGTTGGTTATTGTGCCAAACCCAACAGCAAATCCGGTCGCCAACTCCTGGATTAGTCTCTCTATTGTGCATAAGGAGGAAAATTCAGAGGGAGAGTGCTCTACCACCTTCTCCTTTCAGAGAGAAATATTCCAAGGGAGCGTGCCCTACCACCATCCTCTGGTTGTCGCATGATTCCGTGGATTAGTGTCCTACCACCTTGCAATCAGAGAGAAACCCATGTTCAGGAGGAAAATTCCGATGGAGCGTGTCCTACCACCTTCTCCTTTCAGAGGGAAACATTCCAAGAGAGCATGCCCTACCACCTTCCTCTAGAGCAATCAATATGAATGAGAAGCTCAGCTTCAAGCCACTCATCTGAACATAGGCGGGATACTGCCACAGTCCCTGCGATGGATAGCAAAGCATAAAATAATCACGTAATTGGTGCACGAAATTGTAAACCACACTTTTTACAACTCGTACCGCTAACCAGCAAGTGCACTGGGTCGTCCAAGTAATACCTTACGTGAGTAAGGGTCGATCCCATGGAGATTGTTGGCTTGAAGCAATCTATGGTTATTTTATTATTCTTAGTCAAGAGATCAATTATAATTATCAGTTTGAATTACTGAAAAATAAAAGAGCGTGAAATAATTACTTGTTGTGCAATAATGGAGAATATGTTGGAGTTTTGGAGATGCTTTGTCTTCTGAATCTCTGCAACATAATGCTTCCTTGCATTCAAAAGTGCAAAGATCCTTCCATGGCAAGCTGTATGTAGGGCGTCACCATTGTCAATGGCTACTTCCCATCCTCTTAGTGAAAATGGTCCAAATGCTCTGTCACAGCACGGCTAATCATCTGTTGGTTCTCGATCATGTCGGAATAGGATCCATTGATCCTTTTGCGTTTGTCATCACGCCCAACAATCGCGAGTTTGAAGCTCGTCACAGTCATTCAATCCCAGAATCCTACTCGGAATACCACAAACAAGGTTTAGACTTTTCGGATTCTCATGAATGCCGCCATCAATTCTAGTTTATACCACAAAGATTCTGATTAAGGAATCTAAGAGATACTCATTCAATCTGATGTAGAATGGAGGTGGTTGTCAGGCACACGTTCATGGATTGAGGAAGGTGATGAGTGTCACGGATCATCACCTTCTTCATAGTGAGGCGCAAATGAACATCTTAGATAGGAACAAGCATGTTTGAATGTAAAACAGAAATAATTGCATTAATTCATCGAGACGCTGCAGAGCTCCTCACCCTCAACAATGGGGTTTAGAGACTCATGCTGCCAAAAGGTACCAATTTCAGATCTAAAAATGTCATGAGATACAAAATAAGTCTCTAAAAGTTGTTTAAATACTAAACTGGTACCCTAGGTTTACAGAAAATGAGTAAACTAAGATGGATAGTGCAAAAATCCATTTCTGGGGCCTACTTGGTATGTGATGGGGCTGAGACTTAAGCTTCTCACATGCTTGGGCTGTTTTTGGAGTTGAACGCCAGGTTGTAACCTGTTTCTGGCGTTGAACTCCAACTTGCAACCTGTTTCTGGCGCTGAACACCAAAATGCAACATGGAACTGCCGTTGAACGCCAATTTACGTCATCTATCTTCGTGCAAAGTATGAACTATTATATATTTCTGGAAAGCCCTGGATGTCTACTTTCCAACCCAATTAAGAGCGCGCCAATTGGACTCTTGTAGCTCCAAAAAATCGATTCCGAGTGCAGGAAGGTCAGAATCCAACAGCATCAGCAGTCCTTTTTCAGCCTAAATCAGATTTTTGCTCAGCTCCCTCAATTTCAGCCAGAAAATACCTGAAATTATAGAAAAATACAAAAACTCATAGTAAAGTTCAGAAATATGAATTTTGCCTAAAAACTAATAAAATTATACTAAAAACTAACTAAAACATACTAAAAACTACCTAAAAACAATGCCAAAAAGCGTATAAATTATCCGCTCATCACAACACCAAACTTAAATTGTTTCTTGTTCTCAAGCAACTGAGAATCAAATATGATAAAAAGAATAGAATATACTATAAATTCCAAAATATCAATGAATATTAGTTCTAATTAGATGAGCGGGACTTGTAGCTTTTTGCTTCTGAATAGTTTTGGCATCTCCCTTTATCCCTTGAAGTTTAGAATGATTGGCATCCATAGGAACTCAGAGTTCAGATAGTGTTATTGATTCTCCTAGTTAAGTATGTTAATTCTTGAACACAACTACTTTTATGAGTCTTGGCCGTGGCCCTAAGCACTTTGTTTTCCAGTATTACCACCAGATACATAAATGCCACAGACACATGACTGGGTGAACCTTTTCAGATTGTGACTCAGCTTTGCTAAAGTTCCCAGTTAGAGGTGTCCAGGGTTCTTAAGCACACTCTTTTTGCTTTGGATCACGACTTTAACCACTCAGTCTCAAGCTTTTCACTTGGACCTGCATGCCACAAGCACATGGTTAGAGACAGCTTGATTTAGCCGCTTAGGCCTGGATTTTATTTCCTTGGGCCCTCCTATCCATTGATGCTCAAAGCCTTGGATCCTTTATACCCTTGCCTTTTGGTTTTAAGGGCTATTGGCTTTTTCTGCTTGCTTTTTCTTTTTCTTTCTCTATTTTCTTTTTTTTCTTTTTTTTTGCCATTTTTTTCGCAAGCTTTGTTCTTCCCTGCTTTTTCTTGCTTCAAGAATAAAATTTTTTTTTATTTTTCAGATCATCAATAACATTTCTCTTTTTCATCATTCTTTCAAGAGCCAACATTTTTAACATTCATAAACAACAAGTTCAAAATTATGCACTGTTCAAGCATTTAATCAGAAAACAAAAAGTATTGTCACCACATCAATATAATTAAACTAATTTCAAGGATGAATTTGAAACTCATGTACTTCTTGTTCTTTTGTATTAAAACATTTTTCATTTAAGAAAGGTGAAGGATTCATAGAATTATTCATAGCCTTAAGACATAGTTACTAAACACTAATGATCATGTAATAAAGACACAAACATAGACAAACATGAAGCATAAAAATTGAAAAACAGAGATAAGAACAAGGAAGTTAAGGAATGAGTCCACCTTAATGAGGGTGGCACCTTTTTGAAGGATCAATGGTGCTTTTTGAGCTCCTTTATGTCTCTTCCTTGCCTCTGTTGCTTGATCCCTAGTGATTTTAGTGCTCCTATCCTTAGTTGCTCCCAATAGTTATGTGGAGGAAAATATATCTCCTGAGGTATCTCAGGGATTTCTTGATGAGGGAATTCCTCATGCTCTCTTGATGTGCAGTCAAATGCTCTACTACTGAGCTATGGACCCTTGAGATGAATCTCTCCATCTCCCGTGACTCAGAGGTGGAAGCAATTGCCTTCCCTTTCCTCTTTCTTCATGTTTCTTTGGCCTTAGGTACCATAAATGGTTATGGAAAAACAAAAGAGCTATGCTTTTACCACACTAAACTTAGAATATTGCTCGCCCTCGAGCAAAAGAAGAAAGAATAGAAGAAGAAGAAGAAGATAAGGGGAAGAGGGAGACATGTTTGTGTTTTGGCCATGTAGGGTGGGTTTGGGTGGGAAGGATGGATGGATGTGAGTTGTGAAGAGGTGATGGGGAAGAGAGATTAAGGTGATTGGTGAAGAAGAGAGAAGGTGAGTTGGGGTAAGTAGGGATCATGTGGGTTCCACAGATCCTGAGATGATCCTGTGGGGTCTACAGATCCTGAGGTGTCAAGGATTTACATCCCTGCACCAATGAGGCGTGTAAAATGCCCTCTGCAAGCAATCCTGGCATTTAACGCTAGATTGATGCCTGTTTCTGGTGTTAAACGCCAGCTTTATGCTTGTTCTAGACGTTCAATGCCTATCTGCAGCATATTTCTGGCATTGAACGCCAGCTTTCCTCAGTGTGCAATCCTGGCATTTAAACGCCAGAGTGCTGCATGTTTCTGGTGTTCAACGCCATATCCATGCTCTGTTCTGGCGTTGAACGCCAGCCAGATGTTCCTTACTGGCGTTTAAACTCCAGTAAGCCCTTCCTCCAGGGTGTGCTGTTTCTTTTACTATTTTTTTATTTTGTTTTTAATTTTTGTATTTGTTTTGTGACTCCACATAATCATGAACCTAAGAAAACATAAAAGAATAATAAAATAAAAATAAAATTAGTTAAATAAAAATTTGGGTTGCCTCCCAATAAGCGCTTCTTTATTGTCTTTAGATGGACTATTACTGAGCTTTTAATCCAGTCTCAGTCTTGAGCATTCTTGCTCAACATTGCCTTCAAGATAATGCTTGACTCTTTGCCCATTAACAATGAACTTTTTGTTAGAGTCATTGTCATGAAGCTCTGTAAACCATGGTACATCCTGAATGGCAAAGAGTTGCTCATCCGGAAAGGTTTTAGAGATCTCAGTAAAAGGGAGGGACGTCCCTTCTACTGGTTCTATTCGGGACAGGTGATCTGCTACTTGGTTCTCTGTCCCTTTTCTGTCTCTTATTTCTATATCAAACTCTTGCAAAAGTAACACCCATCTTATAAGCCTGGGTTTTGAATCCTGCTTTGTGAGTAGATATTTAAGAGCAGCATGGTCTGTGTACACAATCACTTTTGATCCTACTAAATAGGATCTGAACTTGTCAATGGCGTAAACCACTGCAAGCAATTCCTTTTCTGTGGTTGTATAGTTCTTCTGCGCAACATTTAGAACACGGCTGGCATAATAAATGACGTACAGAAGCTTGTTATGCCTCTGTCCCAACACTGCACCAATGGCATGATCAGTGGCATCACACATTAATTCAAATGGTAATGTCCAGTCTGGTACAGAGATGACTGGTGCTGTGACCAGCTTAGCTTTCAGAGTCTCAAACGTCTGCAGACACTCCTTATCAAAGATAAATGGCATGTCAGCAGCTAGCAGATTACTCAGAGGTTTTGCAATTTTTGAAAAATCTTTTATAAACCTCCTATAGAATCCTGCGTGCCTCAGAAAGCTTCTGATTGCTTTAACATTGGTAGGTGGTGGTAATTTTTTAATTACCTCTACCTTGGCTTGATCCATCTATTCCCGTGTTCAAAATTTTGTGCCCAAGGACAATTCCTTCAGTCACCATAAAATGACATTTATCCCAGTTTAAAACCAGGTTAGTCTCTTGGCACCTCTTTAGAACAAGTGCTAGATGGTCAAGACAGGAGCTGAATGAGTCTCCAAATACTGAAAAGTTATCCATGAAGACTTCAATAAATTTTTCCACCATATCAGAGAAAATAGAGAGCATGCACCTTTGAAAGGTTGCAGGTGCATTGCACAAGCCAAATGGCATCCTTCTGTATGCAAATACTCCAGATGGACATGTGAATGTTGTTTTCTCTTGATCCTGGGGATCTACTGCAATCTGGTTGTAACCTGAATAGCCATCTAAAAAGCAGTAGTAATCATGACCTGCTAGTCTTTCTAGCATCTGGTCTATGAATGGTAAAGAAAAATGATCCTTTCTGGTGGCTGTATTGAGTCTTCTGTTGTCAATACACATACGCCAACCTGTAACTGTTCTTGTAGGAACCAGTTCATTCTTTTCATTATGAACCACTGTCATGCCTCCCTTTTTGGGGACAACTTGGACAGGGCTTACCCAGGGGCTATCAGAAATAGGATAAATAATCTCAGCCTCTAGTAATTTAGTGACCTCCTTTTCCACCACCTCCTTCATGGCTGGATTCAGCCGCCTCTGTGGTTGAACCACTGGCTTAGCGTCATCTTCCAATAGGATCTTGTGCATGCATCTGGCTGGGTGAATGCCCTTAAGATCACTAATGGACCACCCAAGAGCTGTCTTGTGTGTCCTTATCACTCGAATTAGTGCTTCATCTTCCTGTGGCTCTAAGGTAGAGCTCATGATTACAGAAAAAGTGTCACCTTCTCCCAGAAATGAATATTTCAGGGATGGTGGTAATGGTTTGAACTCGGGTTTAGGAGGTTTCTCCTCTTCCTGAGGGATTTTCAGAGGTTCTATTATTCTCTTTGGTTCCTCCAGATCAGGCTGAACATCTTTAAAGATATTCTCTAGCTCTGATTCGAGACTCTCAATCATATTGACCTCTTCCACGAGAGAGTGAATAATATCAATGCTCATGCAGTCGTCTGAGGTGTCTGGATGCTGCACAGCTTTGACAACATTCAACTTAAACTCATCCTCATTGACTCTCAGGGTTAATTCCCCTTTTTGGATGTCAACAAGGGTTTGTCCAGTTGCTAGGAAAGGTCTTCCTAGAATGAGAGTTGCACTCTTGTGCTCCTCCATTTCCAACACCACAAAGTCAGTGGGAAAGGCAAATGGCCCAACCTTGACAATCATGTCTTCAATTATGCCTGATGGGTATTTAATGGAGCCATCAGCAAGTTGGAGATATATCTGGGTTGGTTTGACTTCTTCAGTCAAACCAAGCTTTCTGATAGTAGATGTAGGTATTAAGTTGAAACTTGCCCCAAGATCACATAGAGCTTGCTTGTTACAAGCACCCTCTAATGTGCATGGTATCATAAAGCTTCCGGGATCTTGAAGCTTCTCAGGTAAGCTTTTCAGAATGACTACATTGCATTCTTCAGTGAGGTAAATTTTTTTAGTTTCCCTCCAATCCTTCTTATGACTTAAGATTTCCTTCATGAACTTAGCATAAGAAGGTATTTGCTCAAGTGCCTCTGCAAACGGAATCTTTATTTCAAGAGTCCTTAGATAGTCTGCAAAGTGGGCAAATTGCTTATCCTATTCCGCTAGGCAGAGTTTCTGAGGATAAGGCATTTTGGCTTTGTATTCCTCAACCTTAGTTGCTGTAGGTTTATTGCCTATAGATATGGGTTGATAAGCATTTTTAGAGGGGTTGCTATCAGAACTTGTATGTGTCTGATATCCCACTGGCGTTTGAATACCAGGGGTGGAAGCTGGAGTGGCGTTAGACGCCAACTCCTTACCTATTTCTGGCATTTGAACGCCAGAACTGTGCTTCCTTTGGGTGTTGAACACCAATTCCTTGCTTGTTTCTGGCATTGAACGCCAGGACTGAGCATGGTTTGGGCATTCAACGCCAGCTTTCCACCCATTTTCTGGCGTTTGAGCGCCAGAATTATTCCTCTCTGGGCTCTTACTATCCTCAGATGGATTTTGGGTAGTTTGCTCATTTCTTGGCTTCCTGCTACCTTGAAGTGAGGTATTTAATGTTTTCCCACTTCTTAATTGAACTGCTTGGCACTCTTCTATTATTTGTTTTGATAACTGCTGTTTTGTTTGCTTTAACTGTACTTCCATATTCATATTAGCCATTCTTGTTTCTTGTAGTATCTCCTTGAATTCGGCTAGCTGTTTTGTTAGAAAATCCAGTTGCTGACTGAATTCAGTAACTTGTTCTGCAAGATTGAGTTCAGTAGTTACTATTTTGGTCTCTTCTTTCAAGGAAGGTTCACTGCTCAGGTACAGATGCTGATTTCTGGCAACTGTATCAATGAGCTCTTGAGCTTCTTCTATTGTCTTTCTCATGTCTATAGATCCACCAGCTGAGTGGTCTAGAGAAATCTGAGCTCTCTCTGTAAGCCCATAATAGAAGATGTCTAACTGCACCCACTTTGAAAACATTTCAGAGGGGCATTTTCTTAGCATCTCTCTGTATCTCTTCCAAGTATCATAAAGGGATTCATTATCTCCTTGTTTAAAGCCTTGGATGCTCAGCCTTAGCTGTGTCATCCGTTTTGGAGGAAAATAGTGATTCAGGAATTTTTCTGGCAGCTATTTCCATGTCTTTATGCTGTCCTTAGGTTGGTTATTTAACCACCTCTTAGCTTGGTCTTTTACAGCAAATGAAAATAGTAACAGTCTATAGACATCCTGATCTACTTCCTTATCATGTACTGTGTCAGCAATTTGTAAAAACTGTGCCAGAAACACTGTAGGTTCTTCCTGTGGAAGACCGGAATACTGGCAACCTTGCTGCACCATGATAATGAGCTGAGGGTTCAACTCAAAGCTACTGACTCCGATGGAGGGGACAGATACTACTCCCGTATAAAGCAGTAGTGGGGTTAGCATATGACCCCAGAGTCCTTCTGGACTGTTCATTTCCACTTAAGTCCATAATGGAGAAAGGGAGATGATGTGAATTTATTTTATTTATTTTATTATATATAAAAATTTTGAAATAATAAAATAAAATAAAATAAAATAAAGACAACAATAAAATTAAAAATAAATAAAAATAAAAATAAAATAAAATAAAAAGAATTTTTAAAAATATTTTATGAAGATTTTCGAAAAAGTGAGGAGGGAGAAAGTGGTTAGGATATTTTCGAAAGAGATATAAATAATTATTTTTTTAAAAAAAATCTTAAAAGGATAAGATTTGAAATTGAAATTGAAATCTGAATTTTTATATAAAAAAATTCGAAAATATGGCTTAAATATTAGTTAGAAAAGATATTTTTTTTGAATTTTGAATTTTTTGATGAAAGAGAAAAACACACAAAAGACACAAGACTTAAAAATTTTTAGATCTAATGCTCCTTGTTTTCGAAAATTTTGGAGGGAAAATACCAAGGAACACCAAACATAAAAATTTTAAGATCAAAACACAAGGAAGACTCAAGAACACCTTGAAGATTTACAAGAACACCAAGAACAAAAGAAAGAACACCAAACTTAAAATTTTTAGAAAACCACCATAAAATTTTTGAAAATTAA
Organism: Arachis hypogaea; assembly: GCF_003086295.3. NCBI lineage: Eukaryota > Viridiplantae > Streptophyta > Magnoliopsida > Fabales > Fabaceae > Arachis > Arachis hypogaea. The sequence continues at coordinate 46,348,575 of NC_092044.1, forward strand.
AGAAAGATTAACAAGAAAACACCAAACTTAAAGTTTGGCACAAGATTTAATCAAAGAAAAATTATTTTTGAAAAAAGTTTTAAAAGGAAGATACCCAATTGCCAAGAACATAAGCCAACGCTCTAGCCAACTGAGCTATAAATGTAACATGTTTTAATGTTGTATAAAATATATTTTTGAAAACTAATATTTTGAAAAAGCACAAGGAAAACACGAAAAATACACAAAATAAGAAAAACTAAGGATCAAATAAGAAAATTTGACAAGAACAATTTGAAGATTAAGGAAGAATAAAGAACAAAAATTCAAAAATTCAAAGGAAAATAGAAAATATGCAATTGACACCAAACATAGAATATAAAACTAAACTCACATAAAAATTAAAAATTAATAAGGAAAAATAATATTTTTGAAAAATTTTTGAAAAGAAAATAAAGGACTCAGATTTAATGACTCTATAGCATCAAAAATAAATTATTCCTAATCTAAGCAACAAAATAAACCTTTAGTTGTCCAAACTCGAACAATCCCCAGCAACGGCGCCAAAAACATGGTGCACGAAATTGTAAACCACACTTTTTACAACTCGTACCACTAACCAGCAAGTGCATTGGGTCGTCCAAGTAATACCTTACGTGAGTAAGGGTCGATCCCACGGAGATTGTTGGCTTGAAGCAAGCTATGGTTATTTTATTATTCTTAGTCAGGAGATCAATTATAATTATCAGTTTGAATTACTAAAAAATAAAAGAGCGTGAAATAATTACTTATTGTGCAATAATGGAGAATATGTTGGAATTTTGGAGATGCTTTGTGTTCTGAATCTCTGCAACATAATGCTTCCTTGCATTCAAAAGTGAAAAGTTCATTCCATGGCAAGCTGTATGTAGGGCGTCACCATTGTCAATGGCTACTTCCCATCCTCTCAGTGAAAATAGTCCAAATGCTCTGTCACAGCACGACTAATCATCTGTTGGTTCTCGATCATGTCGGAATAGGATCCGTTGATCCTTTTGCATTTGTCATCACGCCCAACAATCGCGAGTTTGAAGCTCGTCATAGTCATTCAATCCCAGAATCCTACTCATTGAATTGGTGATTTGAGAACCCTTAGTGGTCAATTTGATAACCATTGACTCTAGTCTACTACTAAGTTAATTAGTAGCTAGGTTAGGACTTATAGATTGATGTTGATTGTAACACCCCAATTAGTCTAAGCTTTACTTCGCGTCGTAAAGCAAAGATTAATCAAGGATTACGACAGTTCTAAGCTCATACATACGATATATAGAAGGAATAATATTATCTAGAAGACTGATGAAAGATATAGTTCAAAAATAGGATTTAACAGTGTAAAACGAACTAATGAAGCGTCTAACTTAAGCACAAGAAAACAAATGTTATATAAACAAAATAATAGTATAATAGTGTAATATCATAGGGCACTAGCCACGGCTCGGCGGAGTTTAAGCTGGCTTGCCAAATATACAGATAAGGAGGAACTGAAGTTTAAAATGGCTTATACGAGTTTTGTTCTCTCTCTAATACAAGCCTCTAGGACAAAATAAAAATACAAAAGTGAGAGATATATATAAATAAACAAAATAAATCAAAGAGACTCAAAAGGTATCTGGATCTTTCGCTTCTGTCACCAACCAAACAACTCACTGAGGTGGGTTGCGACCTGCATCTGAAAAACACAACAAAAATATGGTATGAGAACCGGAGGTTCTCAGTATGGTAACAATGCCCAATGATGTAAGATGTAAGGCTCTGGGATGCCGAAGGCAATCCTAGAACTTCACATCACATACGAATATTCAAGCTTAACATCAATAAATAAATAAAAGACTTAAACCATAAATCGGGTCATCTAAGCTTAAGGGTTTCTAACTAATGCTAATCACACCACTGTATCCCACAGCCCTCACCAGCCTAACCTCCGTGCGATCCCATCGCCACTACCTACCTAACCTCCTATCATCAGACAATCTCAAATAATGCAGGCAAGTAAAACACATATAGAATTCATTTACAACAAGTAAATCAAGAAGCAAGCAAGCATGTTATAAGATTAGGCAAACTCAAGTAAACAAAGCAAGCAAGAATATAGAAGATGCACATGATGAATGTCTGCCCTATTGGCTGTGATATCACATGTTGGTTATTTTGCCAAACCCAACAGCACTCCCGGATTAGTCTCTATTGTGCATAAGGAGTAAAATTCAGAGGGAGAGTGCCCTACCACCTTCTCCTTTCAGAGGGAAATATTCCGAGGGAGCGTGCCCTACCACCATCCTCTGGTTGTCACATGATTCCGTGGATTAGTGTCCTACCACCTTGCAATCAGAGAGAAACCCATGCTCAGGAGGAAAATTCCGATGGAGCGTGTCCTACCACCTTCTCCTTTCAGAGGGAAACATTCCAAGAGAGCATGCCCTACCACCTTCCTCTAGAGCAATCAATATGAATGAGAAGCTCAGCTTCAAACCTCTCATCTGAACCTAGGCGGGATACTGCCACAGCCCCTGCGATGGATCGCAAAGCATAAAATAATCACGTAACTGGTGCACGAAATTGTAAACCATACTTTTTACAACTCGTACCACTAACCAGCAAGTGCACTGGTCGTCTAAGTAATACCTTACGTGAGTAAGGGTCGATCCCACGGAGATTGTTGGCTTGAAGCAAGCTATGGTTATTTTATTATTCTTAGTCAAGAGATCAATTATAATTATCAGTTTGAATTACTAAAAAATAAAAGAGCGTGAAATAATTACTTGTTGTGCAATAATGGAGAATATGTTGGAGTTTTGGAGATGCTTTGTCTTCTGAATCTCTGCAACATAATGCTTCCTTGCATTCAAAAGTGCAAAGTTCCTTCCATGGCAAGCTGTATGTAGGGCGTCACCATTGTCAATGGCTACTTCCCATCCTCTCAGTGAAAATGGTCCAAATGCTCTGTCACAGCACGGCTAATCATCTGTTGGTTCTCGATCATGTCGGAATAGGATCCATTGATCCTTTTGCATTTGTCATCACGCCCAACAATCGCGAGTTTGAAGCTCGTCACAGTCATTCAATCCCAGAATCCTACTCGGAATACCACAAACAAGGTTTAGACTTTCCGGATTCTCATGAATGCCGCCATCAATTCTAGCTTATACCACGAAGATTCTGATTAAGGAATCTAAGAGATACTCATTCAATCTGATGTAGAATGGAGGTGGTTATCAGGCACACGTTCATGGATTGACGAAGGTGATGAGTGTTATGGATCATCACCTTCTTCATAGTGAGGCGCGAATGAACATCTTAGATAGGAACAAGCATGTTTGAATGGAAAATAGAAATAGTTGCATTAATTCATCGAGACGCCGCAGAGCTCCTCACCCTCAACAATGGGGTTTAGAGACTCATGCTGCCAAAAGGTACAAATTTCAGATCTAAAAATGTCATGAGATACAAAATAAGTCTCTAAAAGTTGTTTAAATACTAAACTAGTACCCTAGGTTTACAGAAAATGAGTAAACTAAGATGGATAGTGCAGAAATCCACTTCTGGAGCCCACTTGGTACGTGATGGGGCTGAGACTTAAGCTTCTCACGTGCCTGGGCTGTTTTTGGAGTTGAACGCTAGGTTGTAACCTGTTTCTGGCGTTGAACTCCAACTTGCAACCTGTTTCTGGCATTGTTTTTAGGCCAGTTTACGTCATCTATCTTCGTGCAAAGTATGAACTATTATATATTTCTGAAAAGCCCTGGATGTCTACTTTCCAACCCAATTAAGAGCGCGCCAATTGAACTCTTGTAGCTCCAAAAAATCGATTCCGAGTGCAGGAAGGTCAGAATCCAACAGCATCAGCAGTCCTTTTTCAGCCTAAATCAGACTTTTGCTCAGCTCCTTCAATTTCAGCCAGAAAATACCTGAAATTACAGAAAAACACACAAACTCGTAGTAAAGTCCAGAAATATGAATTTTGCCTAAAAACTAATAAAATTATACTAAAAACTAACTAAAACATACTAAAAACTACCTAAAAACAATGCCAAAAAGCATATAAATTATCCGCTCATCAGTAATCAAACTCAGAGGCCACTCCTCATAGCACACTTCCACTCACACTCGCCACGACCGTCATCATTTTCCTAAGTCCCATTCTGAAATTCTTAGCTCATCCTTTTCTCAAGTCATACATCTCTCTTCCCTGACACTCTACCAGACCCATCCTCAGTACACCAGAAACCTAAGCCTCCATTTGCTAACTTTTTAAAATGATCATCAACCAAGACATTTAGCCCATTTCCCTTATTCCCATACTAAAAAATAAGCCCAAAAGCCTTACAAAGGTGTTATATGAAGCTTACGACCTTGTTGGGAAGGTGAAATAGTTGAAAACAACTTTAAATTTGCGAAACAAGGCGTGTGCAGACGCACAGGGGTGTGCGTGCGCACGCCCAGGAAGATTTTGAAAGTGTGCGTACGCATAGGAGTGTGCGTACACACAGGTACTAAAATTTACAAGCCTGTTAACTCACACAAGCTGTGCGAGCGCCCCCCAACAAACGACCCTTCCTGACTTGTGCGTATGCACAGGGCTGTGCGTTCGCATAGGTCGTAATGCTAACGCTGCAAGCAGTAAGCCTTTTCCTGCCTGTGCATCCGCACAGGTCTGTGCATCCGCACAAAATGAGATTTGTGCAGGTTTGTGAGTGCGCACAAGGCCGTGCGTGCGCACATATCAGAAATCCTAAAATTCTGCAACTCTATAGAATTTCAGATTTTCAACACCAACTTTGAATGATCATAAATCCCTCTACAAAATTACAAATTTTATAAACTTTATATCCATTTGAAGAGTTTTCAATAAGCTTTAATTTAAATCAAATTTCAACAAATTTTGAAAATCGGGGCAAAAGTTATGATCAGACAAAGTTCACCAAAAAATCCCTTCTCACCCAATAACCTCTTAACCTCAAATTCACCAAATCTCACAATTCAAAACCAAACCAATCATAACCCAAACAATACCAAAACATTATCAAGGTCCTTACCATTCCTCTCTCAACTCAATCATCCATAATATCCCCATTTAAGCCATTTAACACCATCAAAACCTTTAATCATCAACATCCAAAACCATCATAAACATTCATAATCATCATCAACTAACAACAACATCAACAACCACTACAATTCCTCATCAATTCCAATAATCATTATCAGACAAAGTCTAACATTAACCAAGTCTATTATAAAAACTCATCAACACCAATAATACTCAACCATCATCATCAACTACACTAACCAACCATAAGATCATCATCAACATCCATCTTCAAATCTCAACACCCACAAACATAATTCATCAATATTCGTCATCTATCAATACCAAGCATCACTCTCAATCTCAATTTACCTCAATCTACATATTTCACACCATATTATCATTACAACATCATAATTCACCAATATACTCAAAAATCTTCAACCCATCATAATTCATCATAAATCATCATTCAACAACTCAAATCCTCAAATCCTCAAATCATTATACATTATCATCATACAACAATCCCAATAACCAATTTAATTCAATCCTATTCTATGGGTCACTAGCCTAAGTATCCAGAAATATTACATATTACATGAAAAAAATTGAAATCATACCTTGGCCGATTCCCAAACGCACCAAACACCAAAACGAAGCCACCAAGCTTGATCCAAAGCCTCAACCAACTCCAACAAACACCAAAGCTCAAACTAACAACACATATATATACCAACATCAAAACCTAAGATACACAAAACAACTAAATACAAGGTTTTAGTGAAACCTAACCTTATCTAACGGAAGTAGGGGTAAAATCCAACATTTACTCGCAACTAAAGATCACCTAAACATCCAAAACCACAAAATTTACTCAAAAACCAAACATAGAAACGTGCAGAAACTTAGGGCAGAAACCTGGGAATTGAGACACAAGTTCTTACCAAATTTCTTTGGATAGAAACGTAGAGCTCGATGAGAGATTCGCGTGGCCGTAAATGGCTCGTCAATCGGAGGTTCGTAGCTCAAGATATGGCTCCCAGAAGGTGGAGGTGAATAGTGTCACCCCCTTCCTTCTCCATTCTCTCTTAAACCGCGGCCCTCTCTCTCCTAGGGCTGGAAAAATGAGTTCAAAGTTCATTAAATGAGCTTATATATCTTGGGTCTTGGGCCCAGTTTGGGCCCGGTCCAATTCGTTAGTGTTTTTGGTCCGTTTGGCCCACTTTGGGCCAAAACCTTTAAGATTAGTGCCTGATTTTCAATTCTAAATTATTTTTATATTCTCAAAACAATAAATCAATTTTCAAAATCTTATTTTCCCAAAATACACAGCACTGGACAGACCAGAGCCTGTACTGCCGGCTTAAGTGCCAGTACACATTTTTACAAAATTTTCGAAAGAAATACATTTTCCAACTCAGAAAAATTCACTGAAACCAAATTTCTCATTTATATTTTCAAATTAAAACTTCTAAATTTTGAATCTATTCCGGGCACTAAAATTATTTTATTAAAATGGTTTTACGTGAAAATCCGAATCACGTGATGGGATATATATATATATACCCCACGAAGCATCCTACTTTCAAAGTTGCAACAAGTTGTCAAGGCACCTCGTTCACCATCATCCTACCGTGTCGACGTTCTCTCTCGCCAACTCCTCCATAGAATAGTTCACTTGGATAGGTAGAAAATGAGCGGATTTGGTTATGCGAATCACGATCACCCAAACCGCATCATAGCCTACTTCCACTGAGGAATTTCAAGAGGCTATATCATTCCTGACGGCTTCTGATGCTCTATCTTTGCCTTCTGACACATCAAACACTTGGATGCCACTGTAGCTACATCACCTTTCATCTCAGGCCATCATAACATCTTTAAGTTACAATACATCTTCATGTTTTCGGATGACCAGAAAATTCACTGTAGTGAGTCCCCGATAACAAGTCTTGTCTCAAACTTCCGACATCCTATTTGTAAACTCTCCCATTATCTCTCTACAATCCTTCACCATTCTTAGTGAATTCTTCATGCCTCTTATCATCGACTGGTTGCAACAATTTTTGAAGCTTCCGCTCATCTTGCTGAGCCCTCCGAATCTCCGTCTTAAACGTGCGTGAAATCTGCAACTGGCTCAAACAAGCTCTTCCGGCCACCTCACTAATGTCCAACTTAAGATCCACAAACTTATCCACTAACTCCTCTTCCTTGATTCTCACCTAAGCAATTGTTAAAGATTTCCGACCCAATGCATCTGCGACCACCTTCACTTTTCCAGGGTGATAACTTAGTTCACAATCATAATCCTTTAGCAATTCCATCAGTCTTTTCCAACGCATTTTAAGCTCTTTCTGATCAAAGACATACTTGAGACTCTTATGATCAGAAAAGACACTAAACCTCACCCCGCACAGGTGGTGCCTCCAAATCTCCGGTGCAAACACAATCACCGTTAATTCCAAGTCATGAGTTGAATAGTTCACCTCATGCGGTCCCAGCTGACGCGATGCGTAAGCCACCACACTCTGATGTTGCATCAACACGCAACTTAAACCCTTCAGAAAAGCGTCATAGTATAATTCGAACTGTTCATGCGGTTCCAACAAGATTAAAACAGGTGTTGTAGTTAACTTCTGCTTCAAAGTCTGAAAACTCTCTACACACTCTGACATCCAAACAAAAGGCGCTTCCTTTCTTGTCAACCTAGCCATCGGTAATGCAATACGGGAAAATCCTTCAATGTACCTCCGGTAATATCCGGCTAAACCCAAAAAGCTTCTAACTTCCGTCACCATTGTCGATCTTTCCAATTCCATCACCGTTTTTACCTTATAAGGATCTACGGCTATTCCTCCCTTGCTCACCACATGATCTAAAAGTTTCACTTCTTCCATCCAGAACTCATACTTCGACAACTTGGCATAGAACTTCCGCTGTGTCACTTTGATTATCGTCACTAGGAATCCGGAAATCCTTTCTTTTAAACCAACTACCGATTTTGTAATACTTTTCAAAACCTTAAAAATAAGTCCAATCTAAATGAGTCCATTGTTAAAACCTTATCAAAAGAGTCAAAAACCTTTTATTGGTAAATCAATCATTTTAAAGCATGATTTTCCTAAATTCATTGAAACCCTTAAATCAAAACCTTTAAATTTGAATCCATTTTTATAAGTTTGATTTACAACCAAAATCACAAGCCAACAAAATCTTAGGACTCACTTTCCTTTTAAAATCGTATCATTTGATCAAAAGTTCCAGTCCTAGTTTCAAAACCAAATCATTCAAACCAGAATTCCAAACCAAGTTAAAAAAATTCAATCTAAGCTTTAAAACCTTTTTCGACACGAACGACAATAATCTATACTATGAAGATAAGTTAAGGTTTGGCTATTGGCTTCGTAATTACCTCATCCTTGTGGTTGTGATTGATCCGCCTCATGTGTTCTTCGGAGTGGACAATCTTTAACCAAATGTCTGGGTGCGCACACTTGTAACATAGTTTCTTACCCGATTGGCGTGGCCTATTTGGATGGTAGTTCCCACACTCCTGACATTTCATATTAGGGGAATAAGCCCTTGATCGCTTCCCTTCACTATATTTTTTAAGGTTTTGTCCCCTTGGTCCAAGGTTGTTGTTGTCGCGTTCCCTACTAGTGTTTACTCCATGAGCGTCCCTTGACGAGGCTACAATCTTCGCATTCTCTTCAACCACGCTTGTCTTGTTCACCATATCGGAGAAAATATGGATCTCCATAGGAGCCATAGCAGTCCTGATGTCGTCCTTCAAACCACTTTGATACTTGACACACTTCTAACTTTCATAGGCCTCGAGGGCACCTTGACACACCATAAAGAACCTGCAAAGTTCCTCAAACTTGCTCGTATAATCTGCCATAGACAAGGAACCTTGCTTCAGCTGCATAAGTTCTATCTCCTTTGCTTCCCTTGCAGACTCAGGAAAATACTTCTTGTAGAAGGCCATTTGGAACACATCCCAAGGAACATTGGCTTTTTAAAGCTGTAACAAGTGGCACTCTACTTGCCACCAATGCTGGTCCTCTTTCCGAAGCTGATAAGCAGCAAACTCTACGTATTGATTGTGCGGGACATGCTGTGCTTCTAGCGCATGCTCTATAGATTGGAACCAATTGTCCACTTCTGTGGGATTTTTTGAACCTCTGAAACATGGCAGATGAACCTTGAGAAAAGTCGCTAAGGTCATCGGAGCACCTCTCGTGTTGTCTCCGCTCCCTTCAGCATTGTCATCCGCATTTCCTTCGCCATTCCCGTTTTTGTTTAAGGCCGGTCCGCCTAACCTTTGCACAGCTTGCAGAGTAGCAGCAGCGTTAGCTTCCATGGTGTTCGCATGGTTTGCCATTGCCGCCATGAACTCGGCATGGTTATCGGCCGGTCGCTCATTACTAATTTCTCTTCGTGAACGTGTATGACCTCATTCGCGAGTAGCCATTAGGGTTCATTTCTACACCAAACATTTGATATCAAGGTGATCAGTCTCAATATCAAAGGTCTAATGCTTCTATTATTCCAAAAAGGCACTCACAAACAAGCATGCTATGAAATATCAACTTGATAACCTAAATAGCATGAAAGAAAAATGACTCAAAGTATGTAATGAAGCATAATCGGTCCATCCCTCAGGTTCACGAGGACCAACCGCTCTGATACCACTAAATGTAACACACCAATTAGTCTAAGCTTTACCTCACGTCGTAAAGCAAAGATTAATCAAGGATTACGACAGTTCTAAGCTCAAACATTTGATATATAGAAGGAATAATATTATCTAGAAGCCTGATGAAGGATATAGTTCAAAAATAGGATTTAAAAGCACAAAACGAACTAATGAAGTGTCTAACTTAAGCATAAGGAAACAGATGTTATATAAACAAAATAATAGTATAGTAGTGTAATATCACAGGGAACTAGCCACGGCTTGTGGAGTTTAGGCCGGCTAGCCAAATATACAGATAAGGAGGAACTGAAGTTTAAAATGGCTTATACAAGTTTTGTTCTCTCTCTAATACAAGCCTCTAGGCCAAAATAAAAATACAAAAATGAGAGATATATATAAATAAACAAAATAAATCAAAGAGACTCAAAAGTTATCCGGATCCTTCGCTTCTGTCACCAACTAAACAACTCACCCAGGTGGGTTGCGACCTGCATCTGAAAAACACAACAAAAATATGGCATGAGAACTGGAGGTTCTCAGTATGGTAACAGTGCCCAATGATGTAAGATGTAAGGCTCCGAGACGCCGAAGGCAATCCTAGAACTTCACATCACATATGGATAATCAAACTTAACATCAATAAATAAATAAAGGACTTAAACCATAAATCGGGTCATCTAAGCTTAGGGAGTTTCTATGAAATAGCCACAACCCTGGAGTTTGGGCTGACTAGTTTACAAAATATACATCAGAGTCTTAAGATAAAAACAACCATATCCTATCTCTCAAAGGTTCTAAAATTCAAGTCTCTAAGGTAACAAAATATACAAAAGTGAGAGAATACACAAGTAAATCAAAACAAAAGTTGATCCATCCACTGTTCCGTCACCATCTGCAAACTCACCGAGGTGGGTTTCGACCTGCATCAAAAAAATAATAACAACATATGTTATGAGAACTGGGGGTTTTCAATATGGTAACAATATCCAATAGATAAGATATAAGGTTTTGGGAAGCTAGAGGCAATCCTAGAACTTCTCACAAGCATAAATATTAAAGCTTAATAAAATATGTTAATTAAACCATAAACAGGGTAATATAACTTCAGGGATTTCTACTATAACCGTCACTGCTGTCCCACAGCCTCCACCAACCTATCTTCCAAGCAATCCCATCGCCACCGCCTACCGAACCTCCTCAATCCTAATAAAACACAAGTAATGCAGACAAGTAAATCACAATAAGAGTTCATATACAGCAAGTAATTCATTTAGCAATTAGACATGTTATTCAATTAGGCAAAATGCAATTAATCAAAGCAAAAAATCACATAGTAAATGCATAAAATGAATCCTGTCCTATTGGCTGTGATATCACTTTGATGAGCGGATAATTTATATGCTTTTTGGCATTGTTTTTAGGTAGTTTTTAGTAAGTTCAAGCTACTTTTAGGGATGTTTTCATTAGTTTTTATGTTAAATTCACATTTCTGGACTTTACTACGAGTTTGTGTGTTTTTCTGTGATTTCAGGTAATTTCTAGCTGAAATTGAGGGATTTGAGCAAAACTCTGAAAAAGGCTGACAAAAGGACTGCTGATGCTGTTGGAATCTGACCTCCCTGCACTCAAAATGGATTTTCTAGAGCTACAGAACTTCAAATGGCGCGCTGTCAACGGCGTTGGAAAGTAGACATCCAGGGCTTTCCAGAAATATATAATAATCCATACTTTATTCGGAAATTGATGACGTAACTTGGCGTTGAACGCCAAGTACATGCTGCTGTCTGGAGTTAAACGCCAGAAACATGTCATGACCCGGAAGTGGATTTATGCATCAATTACTTACTCATGTAAACCCTAGCAGCTAGTCTAGTATAAATAGGATAAGTTACTATTGTATTAGACATCTTTTGACAGTTTAATCTCTTGACTATTCAGTCTCTTGATCATGGAGAGGGCGGGCCATTCGGCCATGCTTGAACCTTTTACTTATGTATTTTCAACAGTGGAGTTTCTACACACCATAGATTAAGGGTGTGGAGCTCTGCTGTACCTCAAGTTTCAATACAATTACTATTACCTTATATTCAACTCTCTTTTATTCTTATTCCAAGATATACGTTACACTTAACTTTGATGAATGTGATGATCCGTGACACTCATCATCATTCTCACCTATGAACGCGCGTGACTGACAACCACTTCCGTTCTACTTTAGACCGGGCGCATATCTCTTAGATTCTCCAACAGAATCTTCGTGGTATAAGCTAGATAGATGGCGGCATTCATGAGGATCCGGAAAGTCTAAACCTTGTCCGTGGTATTCCGAGTAGGATTATGGGATTGAATGACTGTGACGAGCTTCAAACTCCTGAAGGCTGGGCGTGATGACAAACACAAAAGAATCAAGGGATTCTATTCCAACCTGATTGAGAACCGACAGATGATTAGCCGTGCTGTGACAGAGCATAGGAACGTTTTCACTGAGAGGATGGGATGTAGCCATTGACAACGGTGATGCCCTACATACAGCTTGCCATGGAAAGGAGTAAGAAGGATTGGATGAATGTAATAAGAAAGTAGAGATTCGAGAGGAGCACAGCATCTCCATACGCTTATCTGAAATTCCCACTATTAATTTACATAAGTATTTTTATCCCTTTTTATTTTCTATTAATTTTTGAACTCATCATAAACCAATTTAATCTGCCTAACTGAGATTTACAAGGTGACCATAGCTTGCTTCATACCAACAATCTCTGTGGGATCGACCCTTACTCACGTAAGGTATTACTTGGATGACCCAATACACTTGCTGGTTAAGTTGAACGAAGTTATGATCACACCAGGGATTATTAAGATCCCAATCTATCACACCATGATCTCTTTGGGGTATTTTTGATTTCATACAAATACAAAGAGACCAACTTTGAGGATCACAATTTCGTCCACCAAGTTTTTGGCGCCGTTGCCGGGGATTGTTCGAGTATGGACAACTGACGGTTCATCTTGTTGCTCAGATTAGGTAATTTTTTTTTCAAAAATCTTTTTCAAAATTTTTCTTTTCTTTTTCATTTTTCTAACCATGTTTTTCGAAAAATTAAAATAAAAATACAAAAAAATTAGAAAATCATAAAAAATCAAAAATATTTTGTGTTCCTGTTTGAGTCTTGAGTCAATTTTTAAGTTTGGTGTCAATTGCATGCTTTAAAAATTTTTTCTTGCATTTTTCGAAAAAATTCATGCATTCATAGTGTTCTTCATGATCTTCAAGTTGTTCTTGACAAGTCTTCTTGTTTGATCTTGATGATTTGTTGTTTTGTGTTGTTTATTGTTTTTCATATGCATTTTTTGTTTGTAAGAGTCCATGCATTAAAGATTTCTAAGTTTGGTGTCTTGCATGTTTTCTTTGCATCAAAAATTTTTCAAAATTATGTTCTTGATGTTCATCATGACCTTCAAAGTGTTCTTGGTGTTCATCTTGACATTCATAGTGTTCTTGCATGCATTATGTGTTTGATCCAAAATTTACATATTTTGGGTCATTTTTATGTTTTTCTCTTTCATCTTTAAAATTTCAAAAAAATCAAAAAAATATCTTTTCCTTATTTCCCTCCAACTTTTCGAAATTTTGGGTTGACTTGGTCAAAAATTTTTAAAAATTAGTTGTTTCTCACAAGTCAAGTCAAAATTTCAATTTTAAAAATCTTATCTTTTCAAAAATTATATCTTTTTCATTTTTTTCTAATTTTCGAAAATTTCAAAAATCTTTTTCAAAATATTTTCAAAATCTTTTTCTTATCTTTATATCATATTTTCGAAAATTCACTAATAATTAATGTGATTGATTCAAACATTTGAAGTTTGTTACTTTCTTGTTAAGAAAGGTCCAATCTTTAAGTTCTAGAATCTTATCTTGTAGTTTCTTGTTAGTGAAGTAAGTAATTTTAAAATTTTTTAAATTAAATCTTTTTATCTTTTATCTTATCTTTTTCAAAAATTTTATCTTTTTCAAAATTTGATTTCAAAATATCTTATCTAAACTTCTTATCTTCTTATCTTTTCAAATTTGATTTTAATATCTTTTTCAACCAACTAATTAACTTTTTGTTTGTTTCTTATCTTTTTCAAAACCACCTAACTTCTTTTCCCTCTCTAATTTTCGAAAATATCTCATCCCTTTTTCAAAAATTCTTTTTAATTAATTAATTGTTTTAAATTTTAATTTTAATTATATATTATCTTTAATTTTCGAAAATCACTAACCACTTTTTCAAAATTATTTTCGAAAATTTTCTATCTCTCCTCTTCTTCTATTTATTTATTTATTTACTAACACTTCTCTTCATCTCAAATCACCACCTCTATCCTTACCCATTCTTCTTCACTCTTCTTCCCTTTCTTCTTCTACTAACATAAAGGAATCTCTATACTGTGACATAGAGGATTCCTCTTTCTTTTCTTGTTCTCTTCTTCCCTATATGAGCAGGAACAAGGAAAAAGACAGAAGCTTCCACCTCTGAGTCATGGGAGATGGAAAGACTCATCTAAAGGGTTTATAGCTCAGTGGTAGAACATTTGACTGCAAATCAAGAGATCCCTGAGATACCTCAAGAGATACATGTTCCTCCACATAATTATTGGAAGCAACTAAGGATAAGAACACCAAAATCACTAGGGATCATGCAACAGAAGCAAGGAAGAGACATAAAGGAGCTCAAAAAGCACCATTGGACCTTCAAGAAGGCGCCACCCTCACTCAGGTGGACTCATTCCTTGTTCTTATTTTCTCTGCTTTATCGGTTTTTATCCTTCATGTCTGTCTATGTTTTGTGTCTCTACTTCATGATCATTAGTATGTAGTAACCATGTCTTAAAGCTATGAATAAAATCCATTAATCCTTCACCTCTCTTAAATGAAAAATGTTTTAATTCAAAAGAACAAGAAGTACTTAAATTTCGAATTTATCCTTGAATTTAATTTAATTATATCGATGTGGTGACAATACTTTTTGTTTTCTGAATGAATGCTTGAACAGTGCATATTTTTGATCTTGCTGTTTATGAATGTTAAAATTGTTGGCTCTTGAAAGAATGATGAACAAAGAGAAATGTTATTGATGATCTGAAAAATCATGAAATTGATTCTTGAAGCAAGAAAAAGCAGTGAAAAAGCAAAAGCTTGTGAAAAAAAAAAAGAAAGAAAATGGCAAAAAAAATAGAAAGAAAAAGAAAAAAAAGCAAGCAGAAAAAGCCAATAGCCCTTAAAACCAAAAGGCAAGGGTAAAAAGGATCCAAGGCTTTGAGCATCGATGGATAGGAGGGCCCAAGGAAATAAAATTCAGGCCTAAGCGGCTAAATCAAGCTGTCCCTAACCATGTGCTTGCGTCATGAAGGTCCAAGTGAAAAGCTTGAGACTGAGTGGTTAAAGTCGTGATCCAAAGAAAAAAGAGTGTGCTTAAGAGCTCTGGACACCTCTAACTGGGAACTCTAGCAAAGCTGAGTCACAATCTGAAAAGGTTCATCCAGTCATGTGTCTGTGGCATTTATGTATCCGGTGGTAATACTGGAAAACAAAGTGCTTAGGGCCACGGCCAAGACTCATAAAAGTAGCTGTGTTCAAGAATCAACATACTTAACTAGGAGAATCAATAACACTATCCGAAATTCTAAGTTCCTAGAGAAGCCAATCATTCTAAACTTCAAAGGAAAAAGTGAGATGCCAAAACTGTTCAGAAGCAAAAAGCTACAAGTCCCGCTCATCTAATTAGAATTAATATTCATTGATATTTTGGAATTTATAGTATATTCTCTTCTTTTTATCCTATTTGATTTTCAGTTGCTTGGGGATAAGCAACAATTTAAGTTTGGTGTTGTGATGAGCGGATAATTTATATGCTTTTTGGCATTGTTTTTAGGTAGTTTTTAGTAAGTTCAAGCTACTTTTAGGGATGTTTTCATTAGTTTTTATGTTAAATTCACATTTCTGGACTTTACTACGAGTTTGTGTGTTTTTCTGTGATTTCAGGTAATTTCTAGCTAAAATTGAGGGATTTGAGCAAAACTCTGAAAAAGGCTGACAAAAGGACTACTGATGCTGTTGGAATCTGACCTCCCTGCACTCGAAATGAATTTTCTGGAGCTACAGAACTTTAAATGGCACGCTCTCAACGGCGTTGGAAAGTAGACATCCAGGGCTTTCTAGAAATATATAATAGTCCATACTTTATTCGGAAATTGACGACGTAACTTGGCGTTGAATGCCAAGTACATGCTGCTGTCTGGAGTTAAACGCCAGAAACATGTCATGACCCGGAGTTGAACGCCCAAAACACGTTATAACTTGGCGTTCAACTCCAATAAAAGCCTCAGCTCGTGGATAGATCAAGCTCAGCCCAAACATACACCAAGTGGGCCCCGGAAGTGGATTTATGCATCAATTACTTACTCATGTAAACCCTAGTAGCTAGTCTAGTATAAATAGGATAAGTTACTATTGTATTAGACATCTTTTGACAGTTTAATCTCTTGACTATTCGGTCTCTTGATCATGGAGAGGGCGGGCCATTCGGCCATGCTTGAACCTTTTACTTATGTATTTTCAACAGTGGAGTTTCTACACACCATAGATTAAGGGTGTGGAGCTCTGCTGTACCACAAGTTTCAATACAATTACTATTACCTTATATTCAATTCTCTTTTATTCTCATTCCAAGATATACGTTACACTTAACTTTGATGAATGTGATGATCCGTGATACTCATCATCATTCTCACCTATGAACGCGCGTGACTGACAACCACTTCCGTTCTACTTTAGACCGGGCGCATATCTCTTAGATTCCCCAACAGAATCTTCGTGGTATAATCTAGATAGATGGCGGCATTCATGAGGATCCGGAAAGTCTAATCCTTGTCCGTGGTATTCCGAGTAGGATTCTGGGATTGAATGACTGTGACGAGCTTCAAACTCCTGAAGGCTGGGCGTGATGACAAACGCAAAAGAATCAAGGGATTCTATTCCAACCTGATTGAGAACTGACAGATGATTAGCCGTGCTATGACAGAGCATAGGAACGTTTTCACTGAGAGGATGGGATGTAGCCATTGACAACGGTGATGCCCTACATACAGCTTGCAATGGAAAGGAGTAAGAAGGATTGGATGAATGTAATAAGAAAGTAGAGATTCGAGAGGAGCACAGCATCTCCATACGCTTATCTGAAATTCCCACTATTAATTTACATAAGTATTTTTATCCCTTTTTATTTTCTATTAATTTTCGAACTCATCATAAACCAATTTAATCTGCCTAACTGAGATTTACATGGTGACCATAGCTTGCTTCATACCAATAATCTCTGTGGGATCGACCCTTACTCACGTAAGGTATTACTTGGATGACCCAGTACACTTGCTGGTTAAGTTGAACGAAGTTATGATCACACCAGGGATTATTAAGATCCCAATTTATCACACCATGATCTCTTTGGGGTATTTTTGATTTCATACAAATACAAAGAGACCAACTTTGAGGATCACAATTTCGTCCACCACACTTGTCGGTTCAACTGCAAACCCGACACATCCTTTCGAATGTTGCCTTTCTGCCATGCCCTTAGGATATAGTGCCCGCCTCACTTTGTGCACCCCTGAGATATAGTGCCCAGCTCACTTTCAACCCTGGGATATAGTGCCCCACTCACTCTTCTGCGCACTCTTGTGATATAGTGCCCGTCTCACTTTTTTGGGTTATAGTGTTCGACTTCACTCTTATGGAATGAAAGGTTATGTGAGCGAGAGATTGCCTCAGTCCTCACATCTCAATGTAAGCAGGAGACTGCCACAGCCCCTATGTCGACGTCGCAGCCTCGACAAACAGGATCCAACCTCCATCCTTTCCAGGCACATAGCGACTTACCAATCATAGTATATCTATCAAGTGTTGTTCAAAATCTCAATGATCATTGTTTATCTTTATCATATTCTCCAATGTCAGCCTTTCATAATTCATCATTTCTTATTCACATTCAATTCTTTATGTATCCTCAATACAACACTTCGCCAACTAATGCGGATTTTACAATCCACAAAACACTGACAAGTGCACCGGCTTGTATCAAGTAATAAACTCAGGTGATTGAGTGTCGATCCCACGAGGATTAACAAATCAAGCAAGCAAAATCAATTGATTAATCTAGTCAGACTAATGATTTAGGATTTTGAAAGCAATTAATCATAAACAGAAATTGAATGAAGCAAAACAGAAGCAAATTGTGAGTTTAGAAAAAAATATATATATTTGAGAAAGATAAGGTTTCAGAGATGTTAATCGTCTGAATCAATACTTTTCAATTTCCATTCTAATCATGCAATGATTCTTTTATGGAAAATCATTAGTAATTAAACCCCAATCTCTTGGTGACTCAATTTCTCTTTAACCTAATTTAATGCTAATTTGACGCAGGCTTCCTTGGTTCTTTCTTCGTGTTTCATGCATGACACTTTCTTCAAGGGCCACGCTTTCAAAAGCGTGGCCTAAAGCTCTAAAGTGCTTCTTAAACTTCAAAGTGTACCAAAAATTTTTCTTTACTTCTTTTCAGTTTGTTTTGTACTTTTTTCTTCTTTTCTTATTATTTTCTACTAAATTCATCAAATAAAAAATCAAAGCAATATTCAACTTAAGCATCAAAACACTCTATAATTAAGCGTTATGCATTTATTTCTTATAGGAAAAGGCATAGAAAAACACAACTGATGCACATGCATCACCAACCCACTCTAGTCATTCCATCTCTAGCAAGTTACAAACTTAAGTTACCATCTCTAAACTTATAACAAAAAATACCCTTTTTAAGATACTCAAATCACCCTGATTAGTCTCAAAACCCAAATACTAGCTAGGGGGCCTTAATTAACAATTATGGAGGTTTAGAAAGTAAGAGGTACACTTTAAAACTTAAAAAATCACATTTTCAACAAAACAGGAGTCATGTGTACGCATGTTTATTCTCGCGTACGCATGAGTGTTAAATTGGCATTGTCGCTTACACGAGCATCATCTGCATACGTGAGTACTTGAAACAGAAAAGGGTTCCCGCGTACGAATACCACTGTTCATGTACGCGTGAGTGTAAAAGTGTCATTTTGACGTATGAATGCCAGTGCCTCGTACGCATGGGTACTGGGCAGAGACCCATTTCCGCGTACGCATGGCCTGTTCCGTGTACGCTTGCCTTCAATTTTTTAGAAAGGCTGTCTTGCTGCAGAATTCAGTTTTTATACCAAACTTCAAATGCGCATAATTTCTTTATTAAACATCATTTTTTCCATCCATTCTTAGAACAACATAAAATTTACGGATCCAATTTTCATTCAAAACAAGTTTCACTAAATTTGTAGTTCCGGAAGGCAAGTTATGGCTCGTTGAAGTTTGTCAAAAATAGGTTTTAACCAAAACTTACAAAATCCTCTAGTTTTCAAAACACTCAAACCAAAAGAAATCAACCTTACCCAATTCCCTACCAAAACAATCTTCAATCATTTTTCAAGCATTCAAACACCTACATCATTCAATTCTCAACTCATCAACTCATTCAACAATTTACACAATTCAACTTAAATCACATCAATCCTTATCATCATCATTAAAATCTACCATTCAATATTCATCAATTTCTATCAATCCTTATCAACATCAATAATCATCATCATATTCATTATACTCCAATTTCCTTTACATGTGCATCAAGATTCACATCAATTCTCATGATCATCAATATCTATCATTCAATACTCATTAATTTCCTTCAATTCTCATCAACATCAATAATCATCATCATATTCATTCACATGCTCATTATTATTCATCATCAATCTCCATTTTCAACATTCTTATACCACACACATTGACAATTCTCAACTACAATGCAATCATTCATACAAATTCAACCTATCTTAAGGTAACTACCCTAAGTCTCACGCAACATTACATATTAACTAAAGAAAATCGAAAACATACATTGACCAATTTTTTCCCAAGCACGAAACACCAAAACACAGCCACCAAGCTTAATCAAACACTCCAATCCACCAAATTATTTCCAATCAATAAGAATTCAAGCTATATGCATATAAATTGCCAATATTTATCACTAAGACTCACAATTACATTAAACTATAAGGGTTTCGAAGTAGCTTACCTCACCCAACGGTATTTGGGGCAAAACCCAATAATAATCTAATGCTAGATCACACCTAAACAACTAAAATCACACAATTACGTCGATAACTAAATCTAAAAATTTGAAATCTATTAGGACAGAGAACTGGGTAAGAAAATAAAAGTTTCTTACCATTTTGTTTAGATAAAATTGAAAAGCTCGATGACAGCTTCTCATAGCCGCAAATAGTACATCGATCGGAGCTCCTTAGCTCAAAATATGATCGAAAGAAAGTAATGACGAATTGTGGAACCCTCACCTCCTCTTCTCTTCTGACACTGCCCTCTCTCGCTTGCTGAATAAAATGAGCTGAATGCTCGTTAATGAAGTATATATATGTTGGGCTTGGGTCCAACTTGGGTCCGGTCCAACCGGTTTGTATTTTTGGTTTGTTTGACACAACTTCGGGCCAAAACCTTTAGAATAAGTGACCAATTTTCTATTCTAAATATTTTTCTAAGTACTTTTGCAGTTTTATTTTCTCATATGCAATACCAGATAGACTTAAGTCAGTACTGCCAGCTAAACTATCAGTACGCATTTTTACGCAAATTTTCCACAGAAGATTACATTTTCCTACTCGGAAAATTCCATTAAATCCAAATATCAACTTCAAATTTTCAAAGTAATATTTCTATATTTTCCAACCTATTTTGGATAATTAAATTATTATTTTATTCCAATTAATCAGTTAATAAATTTTTGGTTCTTACATCCTCCCCTCCTAATTAAAAATTTTGTCTTCAAAATTTAGGATTTACTTGAGAATAACTCGAGATATTTCTTCCGCATCTCCGGCTCTATCTCCTATGTGTGCTCTTCTATTGTGGCTTGGCTTCATGCTACTTTTACTAACAGAACCTATTTTTCGCACAACTTCTTCACACTAGTATCATCAATTCTTACTGGCATGGCTTGAAAAGTCAAATTCTCCTTCAATTGAACCAATCGGGCTGTAACACATGAGATACATCCAGTGTGTACTTATGGAGTTGTGACACATGGAATTTGTCATGTAGGTTAGACAAATGTGGCAACATGGCCACTTGATAAGCCATCGGCCTGATTCGCCTCAATACTTCAATGGTCCAATGTATCTTGAATTTAACTTCCTCATTTTAATTTCTCTCCTAATACCCGTCGTTGAAGTAACCTTCAAGAATACATGTTCACCATCTTCAAATTCTAATGGCTTTCTCCTCTGGTCTGCATAACTCTTTTGTCAGCTTTGCACAGTTAGAATTTTAGCTCGAATTCGCTTCACCTATTCAGTGGTTTCTACTATCAACTTTGGACCCAAAACACTTGATTCACCCGCTTTATACTAACATACTAGAGATTGACACTTCCTAACGTACAAAGCCTCATACAGAGCCATTCTAATGCTTGCAGCAAGCTGTTGTTGTATGCAAACTCTACCAACGGCATGTAATGGTCCAAACTTGCTGGCTGATCCAGCACACATGCCCTTAACATATCCTCTAACATCTGAATAGTCCTTTCTGACTGTTTGTGAGTTTGTGGATGATACGCCGTGCTTAGACATAGTCTCGTACCGAAAGCTTTTTGAAAAACTCCCTAAAACCTTGACGTAAAACGGGAATCTCAATCTAACACTATCGTTGTTGGAACACCGTGCAACCTCTTTATCTCCTCAATGTATAGACTTGCCAATTCCTCTTGTGAATAGTTCACTCAGATAGGCAAAGAGTGAGTGAATTTGGTCAATTGATCCATGACCTACCAAACCGCATCAAATTCTTCCCGAGTCCTTGGCAAACCTATTACAAAATCCATAACAACACCTTCCCACTTTCATTGAGGAATCTCAAGAGGTTGTAGCACTCCTGACGGTCTTTGGTGCTCTATCTACACCTTCTGACATGTTAGACACTTAGATACAAGTGTAGCAACATCCTCCTTCATTCCAGGCCATCAAAACATTTTTCTGAAATTGTGATACATCTTCGTACTTCTTGGATGAATAGAGAATTCGATGTTATAAGCTTCAATCAATAACTCCTATCTCAAACACCCAATGTTCGGCACACACATCTTACCTTTATATCTCCATAAACCTTCACTATCTTTAGTGAATTCTCCTTGCCTCCCTTTCTTAATTTAGATGTGGATTTGTCGAGTTTTTATGAGATTTTGGTATCTTAGACCAGCATAAATGCTACTTTGAGTTGTATTGTTATTTTGTTAATTACAAGTAAAATTTGGGTGAGTTTGACAGAGTTTATGCGAAAAAAAGGGAGAAAAATGATTGCTGTCAAGCTGGCGCTAAACGCCAAGTGCCATAAGTCTTGAAATGTGTTCCAATAATCTGTGAAGATAGTGCTAAATGCCACAACTCAGCGTTTAGTGCCGAGGGCCTCGTAATGTGTGCAAGGTTCTGTGAAGGTGGCGCTAAATGCCACTATCCAATATTTAGCGCTAGATGCCCTAAAAGTGTGAAAAGCATTCTGTTTGGTGGCGCTAAATGCCACTACTTAGAGTAGAGTATGCGTAAAGCTGCAGAGAAGATAGGCAGCAGCAGCAAGAATCATGGCTTGAAGAGGTAGCTTGGTCTCTATGTTAGCTGCTCCTTTTTCTTCCTTTTCTTTTGCTTTTAATAATCTGCACCATTGATTCAAGAATTAGATCCAAGTTACATTTCTAGCCTTTCATTTGATTTAGAAGAAGAGATCAATGTTTTCTTCTTCTTTCCCGAATAGATGCAACAGAAATGTGGTAGCTTCAACAAGCTATTTTCATGCACAAGAATGGTAACACATCAAAATATTTTTCTTTTGAACCAAATTAGCATTTTGATTTGATTCTTGGCTCCATTGATTGATTTTTCCCTCCAAAGCTTGTTTGATGAAACATTTTATAGCCATAAAAAAGTGAGCCACTTTTTCTTTGATTTACTTTACTAATTTTGGGTAAAGCTTCAATAGCATAGCAAGAGTTTTTCATCATGTAATAAGCCATGATATTGGCCTTGTTAGCATTTGGGCTTCTCAAACATAGACTAACTTAGGCCTAGAATATTAAAATACTCATCGAACAACTTTTGGATTTTTAACCCAACCAAATGCTTATATGTTTGTCATGATCAATAATGAAATTATTTTCTAAACTCAACAATCTCTTCCTCGACGACAAACATAATTTGTAAAGGACCTAAAGGGATTGAAATAGAGTGAAGATTAGAGACTTCTCTTTGATCATGCCAATTTGAATTACATGAAGATCTTTCCCTTTCTTTTCTAATGAATGCTCCTACTTGATGGACTTGTGAAGATAACTGAAACTCAAAATTTCAATTAGACAAACCAAAGTGTGTGCTTTACATGCATGATTATGAATTATTTAATAAAGTTTATTAAAACATTTAAAAACATTCACCTTCATACACCCATCATCTAAAAAAATATTCAACTACACAAAATATTCAACCATTCAACCATCTAATAATATGAATAATTTATCAATCTTTCACTCCCTCTTTTGTCAACAAGGAGGATAAAAGATAATCCTACAAAAAAGATAGGTTAGAAGCTTAAGTTTAAAATAGCATCAAAATAATATCAAAGTACTATAAGTTAGTTATTTCAATCATCTATAGATCAATAACAAGAGAAATACTAAAAATAATCTCATAAAAGTCATTAAACAGAAACTAAAATGATGCAGAGGCGGTAGCATGAGACATCCTAGACATCCGAGCCTTCATCCTCAGTTCCTAGAGGCTTTTCATCTTCATGGTTAGATGGCACATGTTCATCTTCATTCAAGTTGTCCACGTACTTAAGAAGCACTTCAACCCGATCTTTGGTTTTCCTTAATGCATTTTCATTCTGGACAACAAGCTTTCTTTCTTGATTTCTTAAGGTGATCAGGTTCTTAGACAGGTTGATGTACTCTTGTAGCACATCTTTAACAACTCCAGTGAGTAGATCCATTTGGCTTGAGGAGGCAAAAGTTCTAGCTGCAGACTTATGGATGTCATCAAGGTCATCTTCTTCATTAATAACCACTCTTTCAGATTTGGTAGTTCCTTTCTTTTGTTGCTTAACTACACCGCCGCCTTTCAAGTAAGAGTTTCTATTTTCATAGGTCTCATTGTTTAGATCAACACCAAAGTATTCAAATATACAGGTTAAAAACATGCCATATGGAAGAGCATGATTTTTGTCACTCTTGATATAGTCATACATGTGATGCATCATGAGATAAGCAAAAGAAATTTCAAATTTCATGAGAATGGCAAATAAAACTAGGGTGTCTGATAAACACTAATTTTGTGGTTTATTTTGTGCTTAATTTAGCGGATTTTATAAACTTTTCCCACATTTATTCAATAAAATAGCATGGTTTTGTAATTCTCCTTAAATTTGTGCTTAAGTGTAAAAACATGCTTTTTAGGCCCTAAAATTGCTAATTTCAATTCACTTTAATTTCATTCGATGCCTTAATATATTTGTTTGAGTGATTTAAGGTTTTGAAGACAAAGATTGGATTAAAGGAATGAAGAAAAATCATGTAAAAATGGAGAACTCATGAAGAAATGAAGGAATTGCAAAGCTGTCAATCCTGACCTCTTTGTACTAAATCGATCATAACTTGGGCTACAAAGGTCAAAATGAGGTGGTTCTAGTTGCATTAGAAAGCTAACATCCGGGGTTTCAAAATGTTATAAACTTTGCCATAATTTTCTGGCATTTAGGCGACGTGCACGTGTCACCCATGCGTGCATGTCGCAGGATCAGCGTGGGCCATCTTAAGCAACTCGTGGCCAGTAATTTCTAGCTCATTTTAGACCCAGTCCAACTCATTTAGGATGCTATTGAACCCAAAGATTGAAGGGGGATGAACCAAGTAGTGTTAATTTGTAGTTTCCATCAGGTTTTAGGGTAGAATTCTAGAGAGAGAGGCTCTCTCCTCTCTCTAGATTTAAAGGTACTTCCATTTCCTTTGTTGATCTAGATTTTAATCTTGTTTCATTTTAGTTTCCCTTTACTTTTATTTGTTCTAGAATTTTAGTTTAGTCACTTCTCTTGTTAATTTCTTATTTTGCTCTCTTTTATGTTGATGAACCATTGTTGGATCTTGATTTCTTCTAATGCAATTTTATATTTCCATGTCTTCTTTTATGTTTATCTTCATTGCTATTGTTGATTTCTTGCTTATGTTAGTTATGGGTTTTGTTCATTCTTGCATTTTGTGATGTTTACTTTTATTGCACTTCAGGTGTTTGATGTTTACACTAGTTTTTTTTTAGTAGTTTTCTTACTCTTGGACTATGATAAGGGAATTGAGTGACCTTGAGTCATTGGGTCTCATTGAATTGGTGTTTTGAGAATCCTTAGTGGTCAATTTGATAACCATTGACTATAGCCTACTACTAAGTTAATTAGCAGCTAGGTTAGGACTTATGAATTAATGTTGATCAAGTCTATTTAACGTACTTAATGTGTTGAGGTAGACATTATACTTACTTCAAGCATAAGAGTAGACTTAATGGGTTGGTCCCTCATAATTGTCAATATATGGTTTGTAGACAAGGATGGTGATCTCAATTACCTATGTCTAGCAAGAGTTCCTTCTCTTTATTTTATTAGTTCTTAACATTTTACTTTCTTGTCATTTATTTTTCTTGCCAATTATAAATCAAACCCCCTTATTCCTTCATAGCCAATAATTAAACACTTCATTGCAATTCCTTGTGAGACGACCCGAGGTTTAAATACTTCGATTAATTTTTATTGGGGTTTGTACTTGTGATAACCAAAATAATTTAAATTTGATTTGAGAGTTATTTGTTAGTTTGGAGCTATGCTTCCAATGAAGTTCTATTTCTATAAGAGAAAATTCTAGACCAACAATAATTCTTCTCATCAAATTTATGGTGCCGTTGCCGGAAAATTGCAATGGTGTTATATTATTGGCTATTGTGAATATGTTTGCCTTTTGCTTATTTGTTAGTTTTTGTTAGCTTTAGAACTTTGTTGCTTATTTTTATTAGCCTTTGTTTTTATTTGCTACTATGAATTCTCACCACTTTGGCTATGAGTTTGGTTTAAATTATGTTGTAGGAAATAGAAGCTACAATGACAACATGCATCAAGGATGGAACAATCAAAGATGGGAAGAACCTCAAAGGATTGATCACCCTTCTTGGCAACAACCTCCTCCGGTTTCTTATAGGTACAATTCCACTCCTAATGCATATCAATCTAATGGATATGGTGATCCTCATTGCGGTTGTCAACAACCACCACCATATGCCCATGAACCACCTCCTCAACGTAATCTTGAACCACCATTCTCACAAGCCCCCTACCACCAAATACCTTCATATGACCTTAACCTATATCCACCATACCATCCACCTTACGAACCATATGAACCATATGAACCACCATGATTTCAACACAACTACTCCCAAGAACCACCTCTATATACACCATCTCCATACCCTTACTAAGAAGAACCATCTTCCAATTATGAATTCTCCCTTCCAAACAATAAACCCTCTCTTCCACCACCACCTCCAATGGATGACTCTCTCCATGCCTTCAAGCTAGCACAACAATGAGTTATTAGCTCTTACCTCCAAAGGCAAGAAGAGATGCAAAAGGAGTTCAAGAAGATGGAGGCCATGTTGGCCACTATGAAT
Source organism: Arachis hypogaea (assembly GCF_003086295.3). NCBI lineage: Eukaryota > Viridiplantae > Streptophyta > Magnoliopsida > Fabales > Fabaceae > Arachis > Arachis hypogaea. Next base: position 46,375,217 of record NC_092044.1, read on the forward strand.
AAATCCATTAGCCACATAGCCTTCTGTCTAAGCTCATATGATCAAGGCACTCCCATTAATGAATGTAGATGAGCAATCAAGGAGCATAGTGAGAGAGTGAGTTTGGAGCTTTGGTACACGGAATCATGATTCTCACACTTCTTCACAACTCTGTGCAGCTGACCAGCAAGTGTATTGGGTCGTCCAAGTAATACCATACGTGAGTAAGGGTCGATCCCACGAAGATTGTCGGCTTGAAGCAAGCTATGGTCACCTTGTAAATCTCAGTCAGGCAGATTCAAATGGTTATGGGTTTTTAATAATTAAAAGATGAATAAGACATAAAATAAGATAGAGATACTTATGTAATTCATTAGTAGGAATTTCAGATAACCAAATGGAGATACTTTGTTCCCTATGAGCCTCTGCTTTCCTATTGTCCTCATCCAATCATGCATACTGCTTTGCATGGCAAGCTGTATGTTGGGGGATCACCGTTGTCAATGGCTACCGTCCGTCCTCTCAGTGAAAATGGTCCGTCTATGGGTTATGTAGGGCTAATCATTTGTCGGTTCCCGATCGTGTCGGAATAAGATCCCTTGATCCTTTTGGACACTGTCATTGCTCCCAGCACTCGCGAGTTTGAAACTCGTCACAGTCATCCCATCCCAGATCCTACTCAGAATACCACAGACAAGGTTTAGACTTTCTAGATCTCAAGAATGCTGCCAATTGATTCTAGCTTATACCACGAATACTCTGATCTCACGGAATGGAAGGCTCTATTGTAACGAGAGGCAACCATGCGTCGTGGATCATGAGGCCAAGAGATACACACTCAAGCTATTGCAAATAGAACGGAAGTGGTTGTCAAGCACGCGTTCATAAGTGAGAATGATGATGAGTGTCACGGATCATCACATTCATCAGGTTGAAGTACGAGTGAATATCTTAGAATAAGAATAAGCTTGAATTGAATAGAAGAATAATAGTACTTTGCATTAATTCATGAGGAACAACATAGCTCCACACCTTAATCTATGAGGTGTAGAAACTCCATCATTGAAAATACATAAGAACAAGGTCCTATTTATAACGAACTAGTAACCTATTTATAATGAAACAATCAAAAAAGAGTTCAAAGACCTGATCCCAAGATCAAAGATGATCAAAAGATGAAAATACAATAGTAAAAGGTCCTATTTATAATGAACTAGTAACCTAGGGTTTACAGAAATAAGTAATTGATGCAGAAATCCACCTCCAGGGCCCACTTAGTGTGTGCTTGCACTGAGCATTGAAGCTTTCACGTGCATGGGCTTTTCTTAGAGTTAAACACCAGCTCTGGTGCTAGTTTGGGTATTTAACTCCAGCTTTTATGCCAGTTCTGGCGTTTAACGCCAGAAAAGGGTCTCTGAACGGCGTTTTGATGCCAATTTGGGCCATCAAATCTCGGGCAAAGTATGAACTATTATATATGGTTGGAAAGCCCAAGATGTCTACTTTCCAACGCAATTAAGAGCGCGCCAATTGGGCTTCTGTAGCTCCAGAAAATCCATATCGAGTGTAGGGAGGTCAGAATCCAACACCATCTGCAGTCCTTTTTCAGCCTCTGAATCAGATTTTTGCTCAGATCCCTCAATTTCAGCCAGAAAATACCTGAAATCACAGAAAAGTACACAAACTCATAGTAAAGTCCAGAAATCTGATTTTTGCATAAAAACTAACAATTATATACTAAAAACTAACTAAATCATACTAAAAACTACCTAAAAAGAATGCCAAAAAGCGTATAAATTATCCACTCATCACAACACCAAACTTAAATTAATGCTTGTCCCCAAGCATCTGAAAACAAAAATAGAATAAAAAGAAGAGAATATACAATGAATCTCACAATATCAATGAAACTTAGTCCCAATCAGATGAGCGGGGCTTGTAGCTTTTTGCTTCTGAACAGTTTTGGCATCTCACTTTATCCTTTGAAGTTTAGAATGATTGGCATCTCTAGGAATTCAGAATTAAGATAGTGTTATTGATTCTCCTAGTTTAGTATGTTGATTCTTGAACACTGCTGCTTTATAAGTCTTAGCCGTGACCCTAAGCACTTTATTTTCTAGTATTACCACTGGATACATAAATGCCACAGACACATAACTAGGTGAACCTTTTCAGATTGTGACTTAGCTTTGCTAAAGTCCCCAGTTAGAGGTGTCCAGAGTTCTTAAGCAAACTCTTTCTGCTTTGGATCACGACTTTAATCACTCAGCCTCAAGCTTTTCACTTGGACCTTCATGACACAAGCACATGGTTAGGGACAGCTTGATTTAGCCGCTTAGGCCAGGATTTTATTTCATTGGGCCCTCCTATCCATTAATGCTCAAAGCCTTGGATCCCTTTTACCCTTGCCTTTTGGTTTAAAGGGCTATTGGCTTTTTCTGCTTGCTTTTTCTTTTTCTTTCTTATTCTTTTTTGCCATTTTTTTCACAATCTTTGTTATTCACTGCTTTTTCTTGCTTCAAGAATCAATTTTATGATTTTTTAGATTATCAATAACATTTCTCTTTTTTTCATCATTCTTTCAGGAGCCAAAAAGTATTGCCACCACATCAAAATAATTAAACTAATTTCAAGATAAATTTTGAAATTCAAGTACTTCTTGTTCTTTTGTAATTAGGCACATTTTTCATTTAAGAAAGGGGAAGGATTCATAGGATATTCATAGCCTTAAGACATAGATACGAGACACTAATGATCATGTAATGAAGACACAATCATAGATAACACATAAAGTATATAAATCAAAAAAATAGAAAGATAAGAACAAGAAAATCAAAGAACGGGTCTACCTTAGTGATGACGGCTAGTTCTTCCTCTTGAAGATCCAATGGAACGCTTGAGCTCCTCTATGTGTCTTCCTTTCCTTTGTTGCTCTTCCATCATGGCTATTTGATCCTCTCTAATTTCATGGAGAATAATGGAGTGCTCTTGGTGCTCCATCCTTAGTTGCTCCATATTTGGAACTCAAATCTCCCAAAGAGGTATTGAATTTTTCCCAATAGTTGTGAAGAACGAAACTCTCGTGCAATCTAGAATTTTCACAAATAAATTTCCGTTGTAAGTATAGCTTCTAGACCGACAAGAATTCCTTTCTTACAAACGTTTGGTTGTCACAAGTAACAAACCCAGTAAAAATAATTAACCAAAGTATTCAAACCTCAGGTCGTCTTCTTAAGGAATTGCAGGGAAGAATGATTTATTATTGATTATAGAAAATAGTATTTTGGGTTTTGAAAGGGTTTTGAACAGGAGAAATAGATTGCAGGAATTAATAAATCAATAGCTAATAAAACTCTTGGCAAGATATGAAAACTGGAAGTCCTATCCTAGTTATCCTTATCAATGGTGATGAGAATTATATTTTTGCTCCCACTAAGTCAACCTCTAACTATGAAGGTAAGTTAAGTGGACAAATCAATTTAACACCTAAAGTCCTAGTCAACTCCTGAGGAAAGACTAGAGTTATAGGAATCTAAATTAATCAGCAAAGATAATAATTATCAATCACGATGAATTAGACAACTCAAGAGTTACCAATTAATCAACCAAAGCCAAAAGAGAAAAATCTAAATTATTTATATAATAAATAGAAGAAAGCAATCATGAGTCTGAAATACCTCAAATTATATAAATTAAGAAAATCCTAACATGAAAAGTTCATAAACAAATAAAAGAGAAAATAAATAAAAAGAATATTGAACCTGTGATGAAGAAGTAGAAATCCTAATCTTAAAAGAAGTCGTAATCTTAATCCAAAATCCTAAAAGAGAGGAGAGAACCTCCCTCTCTAAAAACTACATCTAAACTATGAAAAGTGTGAATTATGAATGAATGATGTTGAATGGATGTATTCCCCCACTTTATAGCCTCTAATATGTGTTTTCTGGGCCGAGAACTGGGTCAAAAATAGCCCAGAATTCGCTGGTTATAAAATCAAACACACTGATTTTCGTCACTGCAATGCGTCCGTGTGGAGCACGCATTCGCGTCACCTAGATATACATCTACTATGACAAATTATATATCAAATCGAAGCCCCGGACGTTAGCTTTCCAACGCAACTAGAACCGCGACATTTGGACCTTTGTAGCTAAAGTTATGACTGTTTGAATGTGAAGAGGTCAGGCTGACAACTTTGCAATTTCTCCAACTTCTTGTATTCCTTCCACTTTTGCATGCATCCTTTCCATCCTCTAAGCCATTCCTGCCCTGTAATCTCTGAAATCACTTAAGACACATATCAAGTCATCGAATGATAATAATAGATGATTAAAATACACGAATTAAAGACTCTAGGAAGCAAATTTTCAATCATAGAACAAATTATGGGAAGGAATTGTAAAACCATGCAAATAGTATGAATACGTGTGCAAAGGCTTGATAAAAACCACTACATTAAACACAATATAAACCATATACTTTATCAGCAAAGCGTTACAAGGGTCCGAGCAAAACTACCAAAAAATAGAAAAATTCGCTTACGCTCTCATAATAACATCTCAACGACTTCGCCCATATTTCCAGTCTCACACCATTAAAATTCGGACCAACCATCCCATAAAAGGAATCTTACAGAAAACAGACTTGGCAGGAAAAATCTTGCAATGGGCAGTCGAGTTGTCCTAATTCGACCTTCAATACGAAGCTCGGATGGCCATCAAATCTCAATATCTGACCGACTTTATTGCGGAATTTACGGACTAATCGGAAATCCCCGCAGAATGGAATCTATACGTGGATGGCTCCTCAAAAAAATGGGAAGTGGCGCAGGTATAATAATTGAAAGCGACCAGGGGACCCAGATCAAACTCTCCCTCAAATTTGGGTTCCCTGCCTCAAACAATCAAGCGGAATATGAGGCACTACTAGCTGGTTTGAAGCTGGCTAGGGAGGTTGGAGCTCAAAAACTTATCATCTTCAGCGACTCATAGGTAGTCACTTCACAAATAACAGGCAGCTACCAAGCCAAAGATCCCACTATGAAAAAGTTCTTGGACAAAACCAGGGAACAGCTCGGATAACTCGGAGAGTACGAGATTTGACACATACCCCGAGAACAGAATGCCCGGGCCGATGCACTCTCAAAACTAGCCAGCACCAAACTAGGAGGCAACAATAGAAGCCTTATCCAAGAAATTCTACAGAATACATCAATCTCAGAAAAATAAAAGGTCCTAGCCATAACAGGTCGCGATCAGGGATGAATGACCCCCATAATTAATTACCTCACAACAGAAGCCCTCCCTACAGATGAGAAAGAGGCAAAGAGGTTAAAACGGAAAGCACAATACTACACCATCATAAATAATACTTTATACAAAAGAGGGATTTCAAAACCATTGCTAAAATGCGTGCCGACTTCCAACACTAAGGATATCTTAGAAGAAGTACACAGTGGCATTTGTGGCAATCAGCTCGGAGCGCAAGCACTCGCCAAAAAAGTACTTTGGGCAGGATTCTATTTGCCAACTCTATAAAAAGAAGCCACAGAATTTGTAAGGACATGTTCGCCATATCAAAAGCATGCCAGCTTCCACACCGCTCTGCTAGAGGAACTCATCAGCGTAACATCACCTTGGCCATTCGCAAAATGGGGACTCGATCTCCTTGGACCTTTTCCTTAAGGATCAGGACAAGTCAAATTCCTCATAGTAGGAATAGACTACTTCACAAAATGGATCGAGGAAGAACCCCTAGCCAATGCCACAGCTCAAAGAAGTCGGAGATTCCTATATAGAAACATCGTCACAAGGTTCAGAGTTCCATACTCCATCACTACAGACAATGGTACCCAGTTCACAGACGCAGGCTTCAGAAAACTAGCGGCCGACCTGAATATAAAACAACAATTCACGTCTGTTGAGCACCCCCAAGCCAATGGGCAAGCTGAAGCTGCTAACAAAGTTGTATTAGCATGGTTAAAACGGAGATTACAGGAGCAAAGGGAGCCTGGGCTGAAGAGCTCCCACAAGTCCTATGGGCATATCAAACGACTCCACATTCCACGAGAAAAGAGTCACCTTTCCGATTAGCTTACGGAATGGAGGCAATGATCCCAGTGGAGGTCAAAGAAGGATCACCCAGAGTAATCCATTTTAGCGAAAAAGCCAATTCCCAACTTGAAAGGGAAGAGCTCGACTTACTTCTAGAAATCCGAGAAAAAGCTCAGATAAGGGAAGAGGCGCTGAAACGACGAATGGCCTCCAGATACAACCGAAAGGTAATACAGCATGCCTTTGCTGAAAATGACCTCATCCTAATCCAAAACGATATAGGAACAACTTGACCTAGAGAAGGAAAGCTGGCAGCAAACTGGATAGGACCCTTCCAAGTCATAGAAGTACTGGGAAAGGGTTACTACAGGCTTTTCGAACTCGACATGCGAGAGCTTCCTAGATCATGGCATGCCTGCAACCTAAGAAGGTACTATAGCTAGGGATGATAAAAGATCTTGGACAAGGCACACTCTTTTTCTTGAAAAAAAAAAGTTTTTTAACGAGGTGCCCCGCTAAGACCTACAAATCACCCGACTTAGGAAATTAACTCCTCATGTATATTTGCATTTTCTTTTAATAAAATTTGTTCAGATTCTCTACAAACACTCAAGTCGTATTATTCTGAAAATATTCATCGCCCGATTGTAAAGCTACAGATCGACAAAAAAAAGTGAAAATCGAATTCACTGCATGATCACCATAAAATGAGGGCTAAAAACCCAAATTCTACAAAATCGAAAAAGATGAAAACAGAATAATGCAAGAAGTTATAGAAAGTGATCCATAGAAGGGACCTAACGAGGACCTAATAAAATGAATTGCTATAAAATAACTTAAAGACTGGCCGGCACAAAAAGTCAGACCAGCCACAACAACCCAAGTTATAAGTAAAGCCCTGGAAAGAGGTCTGGCCAGCCCTATAAAAGAGGATTACTATAACTTCGAAGAGCCTGACATGGCGAAGTCGGACTCCTACAAAAAGTTACAAAAGATAATTCCTGAAAGAGATCTAAAACAAGGTCCAAAAAAGAGGATTATCAAGTAACTCGACATGGCCCGATGTGACAAAGTCGGCTCAGAAAGATAAAGTTACAAAAGATAATCCCTGAAAGAGACCTAAAACAAGGTCCAAAAAAGAGGATTATCAAGTAACTCGACAGGGCCCGACGTGACAAATTCGGCCCAAAAAGATAAAGTTACAAAAGATAATCCCTGAAAGAGACCTAAAACAAGGTCCAAAAAAGAGGATTATCGAGTAACTCGACAGGGCCCGACGTGACAAAGTCGGCCGAGAAAGATGAAGTTACAAAAGATAATCCCTGAAAGAGACCCAAAACAAGGTCCAAAAAAGAGGATTATCAGGTAACTCGACAGGGCCCGATGTGACGAAGTCGGCCCGAAAAGATAAAGCTACAGAAATAACTCAGAGGAACCCGACATGACGAAGTTGGCACAAACAAAAAAGAGTTATAAAGTAATCCCTGAAAGAGACTTGAACAAGGTCCAAGAAATAACTCGTAAAGAGCTCGACATGATAAAAATGGCCACCCGAAAACCTTAAAAAGCAAATCCTAATAGAGACCTCACAAAGGGTCCAACCGAAATGGATTGCTAAATATAACTTCAGGACAAAGAAAGAAGACTAACATACAAGGTGGATTCAGCCTTAACAGAAGTCGGGCTACAAACATAAAGCAAAGAAAGGTCCAATCCAAACACAAGCCATAGTAATGAATGCACTCAAGAAGCCATCAGAGTCAAGCCCAAGAGTTCGGAGACTATTTTGTTTAACGAAAATAAAGTTGCTAAGCAAAACAACCAAAGAAGTACCAAAGTCAGAAGCATGCTTTACAAAATAAAAAGTTCAAAAGCCCACAGGCCGGGCTACGCCAAAATATACCAAGGATAATTAAAGAGAAGTCGGAAGTCCCTCATTAGCGGCATCAACATGAGGTGAAGGAGGACGAGTCTGGAGAGGCACCGCATCCACTGTCCCGTCGCCTCGACTCAAGATCTAACAATCAGGATCTGACTCAACTACGGTCAAGGGGGCTGAAGTGACCGGCATAGCAGAAGCTTTAAGAGAAGGCGCAGTGAGAGGCTCAACGTCATCATCAGGATCATCCAGGACAATCTTGCCATCTTTTACTACATTATCAAGACTAAAGAGGGTCAAATCGGCATCAGGGGCAATAATCTGGACCTGCTCCCTCAGGTTCTCATAGGCGGCAGTCACGCTACCTACAAGGTGACCCTAGAGCTCAGCATAATCAATCCGAGCAGTTTCTAAGTCATCTCGGAGATGCACCAACTCCCTATAAGTTGAGACATAGCTATCCTTGTGCTTCAATGCCATGTCCTCAGCCAACTTCAAGGAAGCCGCCAAGGCGATAGAGCTAGCCTTCTCACCCTCCAATTCCTTTTCTACCTTTGCCAACTTCACCTCCAACTCCTCCTTCAGACCCTTGATCCGATCAAACTCCGATTTAGCCTCTTCCATGAAGGATTTCGTAGCATGAATTGGGATACCCTGAGCAGTTCGGAAAATAGCCGCACCCATATGTGCCATCTTCACACTACTTTTGGTGATGAAATCTAGGTGCTGAAGAAGGGACACATCATCCATGGAAAATGCATCATAAAGGGCAATTTGCTGGTTGACAAACTCGACAGCATCAAAATCCGGGGCATCCAAGTTAAAGGGCTCAGATGTTTTTTGCTTTTTCAAGGAAGGAGCACCAGTAGAAGTTTGTGGATGATCTGCCAGGCGAACCCGAGGAGTAGGGATCACCCTCCTCGGCCCGAGGGAACTCGGCATGGGTGGTTTCATGATGGTTTGAGAAGGCCCTTCCCCAGCCGCCTTGACCGAGATGTTTTGTGCAGCGGCTGCCTTCCTGGATTTTTTGAAAGTCTTCATGGAGTCGTTGTTTTTTGACATTTCTGAAAAACAGAAAAGACAGAATCAACAAACAAAAGTCATAGATCACAGAGGTAAAATAGAATAAAATAACACGTCAGTCAATACCCAACACTTTTCGGACCAAAGATGGGTCCCCCAGAAATTTCTTAGTATCCAGATGCGGAGGCTCCCCCCAAATATCCTCCAATACACTCACAAAGGCCTGTTTGACCCCGTCCAACATCTCCCAAGTATACTGAGACACCATGACATTCTTTTGCCACTCAAGAGGAAAAGCAGGTTCATCATTTTCATCAAGAAAAAAGGGGCGAACCCCCTCAACAGCTCGAACTTTAAAGAAATAGTTTTTAAAGTCCTTAAAGGACTCATCATACATGGCAAAGACTTTGTGCCCTTGAGCAGATCTAAAGGAAACCCAAGAAGCTTTCTTTTTTGAAGAGGCCACAGGCTTGGCCGAAACAAACAAATAGAGGAAAAGAGTTAGAGAAGGCTTGATGCCTAACTCTTGGCACAGCAGCTGAAAATTTTTTATAAAACCCCACGAATTGGGATGAAGCTGGGATGGAGCAATGTTACAAGACCACAACAAGTCGGTCTCAAAAGCGGAAAAAGGAAAAGTAATGTACAATAGACTAAAGAAGTATTCATAAGCATAAAAATAGGGACGCTCCCCCTCAACTGAAGTAGAAAAACAAACTCTCTCATTGGAATCAGGCGCTACCAGCTCGTAATTCCCTTCCTGGGCACCACTACCAGAAAACCTATGGTGTTTTCGCAGCTTTCTACAGAAGTCAGAATCCACCACTGAAGGACATAGAAAAACCATGGAATCCACCCAATCGGCCATGCCCTCAGGGACTTGGGAAGACGTCTCAACAATATTCTTGCGGAGAAGCCATAAGACCAACTAGTCCTACAACAAAGAAAAGAATATCGGATTACTAAAACACATCTCGGACAGCAGCAAAACAACTTGACTACACAACCCAGTGCATTACAAGCAACAAAAGGAGTCCCCAGGACTTACACTAAAAATCCTAGGGCACCATTTGGGGGGCAGCCACAATACAAGAACCCAAGAAGATTTACAAGATTCACACCCCAGCAACAATCCTTCCCTTTCAAACCAGAAACAACAACCGAAGCAGAAATCATCAAGAAAACATCATCTTCATCAAAAGAGAAACTATCAACAGAACCTAAAACCACTAAAGGAGCAACCTTTTTCAAGCAGCGGCAACATGCAAAACCCTAGAGACACTAAACAGAAGGGCGAAAAGAGGACCAGAACACGTACATTATAACGGCAGTCAAGCATGGCAATATGAAAAGATTCAAGCTTTCCAACATAGATACAGGCAAAATCGAAACTTTATTGAAGAATCACATTCCAAAGCAAATAAAGAAGCAGGGAAAAGAACCAACCTGAGGAAAAGAGGAGGCGCTGAAGAAGGTGAAGAAAGAAGGAAACCAAAATCGCTCTCCAAGAACAACACCAAACAATCACCAAGCAAACGTCGCAGAAGGAAATGAGAAAATCACAGAGAAAACAGAAAAGAGAGAAAGAAGGTTACGAAGAAGAGAAACCATTTTTTAAATACGAAGTTTAAAAATAAAGAGACCCAGAGAAAGCGGAGCATTAAAAGCCCATTAATGAGGGTATTAAACCCTCGCACGTTTCCAAAGCTAGAGCGCTACTGCAAAAGCGCACGCTTAAAGAAGCAGAAACGTTCCACATTCAAAAAGGAGCTCTACAAAGATAAAGCGACAAAATGCTCGAGTTCGGCTTTACCCGAGCAGGCTCGAAGACCAAGACTCGACCTCTAGATAAAGACCGAGCTCGAGCAGGGGCATTGTTCATACCCTGGATCAAGTTGTCTGACCCGGGATGTTCTACAGACAAAGCAATCGACCTCTTCAGGTCAGGACAACCCGACCTCTTTCCAAAGAGCTCGGCCAAGTCACCAGAAAAGCCCAAAGAAGGGTCCAAATAGAGGAACACGCCCCAAATCCTAAAGCAGCCCAAGCCTACAGAGGGAAGGGCGATTCCCATGAAAGATAAGCTTACCTCACCTAGAAGGTAAGATAAGATAAGATAACTAACTTATCTTATCTAAAAAGGTCACGCCTCATCACTATAAATACACTGGAGCACCAAGGTATAACTCATACTCTGATTCTAGTCAATACCTGCTTAAGAACCTTGCTAACTTAAGCATCGGAGTCCCTTGCAGCTACCCCCCACCCTCCGGGGACGAAGGATCAGCACCATCACCAAGTCGGACATAACAGCACCGACCAGCACAGAAGGTCTCGTCTGAGATCGACCCACAGTTTCAGGTAACCCTCGGAACAGAAACTCTCGCGCAATCTAGAATTTTCACAAATAAATTCTCGTTGTAAGTATAGCTTCTAGACCGACAAGAATTCCATTCTTACAAACGTTTGGTTGTCACAAGTAACAAACCCAGTAAAAATAATTAACCGAAGTATTCAAACCTCGGGTCGTCTTCTCAAGGAATTGCAGGGAAGTATGATTTATTATTGATTATAGAAAACAGTATTTTGGGTTTTGAAAGGGTTTTGAATAGGAGAAATAGATTGCAAGAATTAATAAATCAATAGCTAATAAAACTCTTGGCAAGATATGAAAACTGGAAGTCCTATCCTAGTTATCCTTATCAATGGTGATGAGAATTATATTTTTGCTCCCACTAAGTCAACCTCTAACTATGAAGGTAAGTTAAGTGGAAAAATCAATTTAACACCTAAAGTCCTAGTCAACTCCTGAGGAATGACTAGAGTTATAGGAATCTAAATTAATCAGCAAAGATAGTAATTATCAATCACGAGTTTGAGAACTCAAGAGTTACCAATTAATCAACCAAAGCCAAAAGAGAAAAATCTAAATTATTTATATAATAAATAGAAGAAAGCAATCATGAGTCTGAAATACCTCAAATTATATTAATTAAGAAAATCCTAACATGAAAAGTTCATAAACAAATAAAAGAGAAAATAAATAAAAAGAACACTGAACCTGTGATGAAGAAGAAGAAATCCTAATCTTAAAAGAAATCCTACTCCTAATCCTAAATCCTAAGAGAGAGGAGAGAACCTCCCTCTCTAAAAACTACATCTAAACTATGAAAAGTGTGAATTATGAATGAATGATGTTGAATGGATGCATTCCCCCACTTTATACCCTCTAATCTGTGTTTTCTGGGTCAAGAACTGGGTCAAAAACAACCCATAATTCGCTGGTTATGAAATCAAACACGCTGATTTTTGTCACTGCGATGCGTCCACGTGGAGCACGTGTTCGCATCGCCTAGCTATATGGCCACTATGGCAAATTATATATCAAATCAAAGCCCTGGATGTTAGCTTTCCAACGCAACTAGAATCGCATAATTTGGACCTCTATAGCGCAAGTTATGACCGTTTGAGTGCGAAGAGGTCAGGCTGACAACTTTGTAATTTCTCCAACTTCTTGTATTCCTTTCACTTTTGCATGCTTCCTTTCCATCCTCTAAGCCATTCCTGCCCTGTAATCTCTGAAATCACTTAACACACATATCAAGGCATCGAATGATAATAATAGATGATTAAAATACACGAATTAAAGACTCTAGGAAGCAAGTTTTCAATCATAGAAAAAATTCTGGGAAGGAATTGTAAAACCATGCAAATAGTATGAATAAGTGTGCAAAGGCTTGATAAAAACCACTTAATTAAACACAATATCAACCATAAAATAGTGGTTTATCAAGTTGTTTGGAGGAAAATGCATCCCTTGAGACATCTCATGGATTTCTTGATGAGGGACTTCCTCATGCTCTTGTTGAGGTCCATAAGTGGGCTCTCTTATTTGCTCCATCCTCTTTTTAGTGATGGGGTTGTCCTCTTCAATGAGGATGTCTTCCTCTATGACAATTCCAACTAAATTGCATAGGTGACAGATGAGATGAGGGAAGGCTGACCTTACTAAAGTGGAGGTTTTGTCAGCCACTTTGTAGAGTTCTAGAGATATGACCTCATGAACTTCTACTTCCTCTCCAATCATGATGCTATGGATCATGATAGCCCGATCTACAGCCACTTCAAATCGGTTTCTAGTAGGAATGATGGAGCGTTGGATGAATTCCAACCATCCTCTAGCCACGGGTTTAAGGTCCTGCCTTCTCAATTGAACCGGCTTACCTTTGGAGTCTCTTTTCCACTGAGCTCCTTCTACACATATGTCTATGAGAACTTGATCTAACTTTTGATCAAAGTTGAACCTTCTAGTGTAGGGGCATGCATCTCCTTGCATCATTGGCAAGTTGAATGCCAACCATACATTTTTCGGACTGAAATCTAAGTATTTTCCCCGAACCATTGTAAGCCAATTCTTTGGGTTCGGGTTCACACTTTGATCATGGTTCTTAGTGATCCATGCATTAGCGTTGAACTCTTGAACCATTAAGATTCTGACTTGTTGAATGGGGTTGGTGAGAACTTCCCAACCTCTTCTTCGAATCTCATGTCGGATCTCCGGATACTCCTTCTTCTTGAGCATGAAAGGGACCTCAGGGATCACCTTCTTCTTGGCAACAACTCCACAGATCCTGAGATGTCAATAATTTCTCATCCCTACACCATTCTAGCGTGTAAACGCCCTCGAAGTGCTAATCCTGGCGTTAAACGCCAGGTTGCTTCCCATTCCTGGCGTTAAATGCCAACTTTTCTTCCCTTTCTTGGCATATAATGCCAACTTTTCTTCCCTTTCTGGTGTTTAATGCTAGCTTAGTGCCCTTTTCTGGTGTTAAACGCCAGTCTGGTGCCTTTTTCTGGCGTTAGACACCCAGAATAGTGCCAGACTAGGCACTTAACGCCCATTCTCCTACCCTTACTGGCGTTTAAACGCCAGTAAGCTCCTCCTCCAGGGTGTGCTATTTTTAATGCTGTTTTTGAATTTGCTTTGATTTTTACAGTTGTTTTTGTGACTCCACATGATCATCAACCTAAAGAAAACATAAAATAACAATGGAAAATGGAAATTTAACATAGATAAATAAAAATTGGGTTGCCTCCCAATAAGCGCTTCTTTAATGTCAATAGCTTGATAGTGAGCTCTCATGGAGCATCACAGATATTCAGAGCATTGTTGGGGCCTCCCAACACCAAACTTAGAGTTTGAATATGGGGGCTTTGTTTGACTCTGTATTGAGAGAAACTTTTCATGTTTCTTCTCCATGTGTACAAAAGGAGATCCTTGAGCCTTAAACACAAGGTAGTCCTCATTCACTTGAAGGACCAACTCTCCTCTTTCAACATCAATCACAGCTAGTGCTGTGGCTATGAAGGGTCTGCCAAGGATGATTGATTCATCCTTATTTTTCCCAGTGTCCAGGATTATGAAGTCAGCAGGGATGTAAAGGCCCTCAACCTTCACTAAAACATCATCTACAAGTCCATAAGCCTGTTTCATAGATTTGTCTGCCATCTCTAGTGAGATTCATGCAACTTGTACCTCAAGGATTTCCAATTTTTCCATTACAGAGAGTGGCATTAGGTTTATGCCTGACCCCAGGTCACACAGAGCCTTCTCAAAGATCATGGTGCCTATGGTATAGGGTATCAAGAATTTTCTGGGATCTGATTTCTTCTGAGGTAATGTCTGCCTAATCAAGTCATTCAGTTTATTGGTGAGCAAGGGGGTTCATCCTCCCAAGTCTCATTACCAAATAACTTGGCATTAAGCTTCATGATTGCTCCAAGATACTTAGCAACTTACTCATCAGAGCTCATGAATGGCAGATTAGGTTCAATGGAATCTCTATGGTCTCTATATGAGCCTCAGATTCTCTTGGTTCCTCAAAGGGATTCACGTCCTCCTCCTCCTCTGTGCATTCATCCACTTTGGTTTTGTTGATGGCCTTGCACTCTCTTTTTGGGTTCTCTTCTGTTTTGCTTGGGAGTGTACTAGTAGGAGTTTCAGTAACTCTTTACTCAGCTGACTCACTTGTGCCTCCAGATTTCTGATAGAGGACCGTGCCTCATTCATGAAACTGAGAGTGGTCTTAGATAGATCAGAGACTATATTTGCTAAGCTAGAGAGACTCTGCTCATAATTCTCTATCTGTTGCTGAGAAGATGATGGGAAAGGTTTGTTATTGCCAAACCTGTTTCTCCCACCATTATTGTTATTGAATCCTTGTTGAGGCTTCTGTTTGGCTGGTTCCTCCATGAAGAATTGTAGGTGTTTTCATAGGGTTCTCCCATGTAATTCACCTCTTCCATTGCAGGGTTCTCAGGATCATAAGCTTCTTATTCAGAAGATGCTTCTTTATTACTACTGGATGCAGCTTGTAATCCAGTCAATTTCTGAGAAATCATATTGACTTGTTGAGTCAATAATTTGTTCTGAGCTAATATAGCATTCAGAGTATCAATCTCAAGAACTCCTTTCTTCTGAGTTGTCCCATTGTTCACAGGATTTCTTTTAGAAGTGTACATGAACTGGTTGTTGTAACCATTTCAATGAGTTCCTGAGCTTCTGCATGCATTTTCTTCAGATGAATAGATCCAACTGCAGAATGGTCCAATGACATCTTGGATAACTCAGATAGACCATCATAGAAGATACCTATAATGCTCCATTCTGAAAGCATGTCAGAAGGACACCTTCTAATCAATTGCTTGTATTTTTCCCAAGCTTCATAGAGGGATTCACCTTCCTTCTGTTTGAAGGTTTGAACATCCACTCTAAGCTTACTCATCTTTTGAGGGGGAAAGAATTTACCTAAGAAGGCATTAACCATCTTTTCCTAAGAGTTCAGGCTGTCTCTAGGTTGTGAGTTCAACCATATACTAGCTCTGTCTCTTACAACAAAAGGGAAAAGCATAAGTCTGTAGACTTCGGGATCAACTCCATTGGTCTTAACAGTGTCACAGATTTGCAAAAATTCAGCCAAGAACTGATGAGGATCTTCCAATGGAAGTCCATGAAACTTGCAATTCTGTTGCATCAGAGAAACTAATTGAGGCTTAAGCTCAAAGTTGTTTGCTCCAATGGCAGAAATAGAGATGCTCCTCCCATAGAAGTCGGGAGTTGGTGCAGTAAAGTCACCAAGCACCTTCCTTGCATTGTTGGCATTGTTGTTATTTTTGGCTGCCATTTCTTCTTCATTTTCAAAGATTTCTGTCAGGTCCTCTTCGAAGAGTTGGCCTTTAGCTTCTCTTAACTTCCTCTTCAGAGTCCTTTCAAGTTCAGGATCAGCTTCAACAAGAATGCCTTTATCTTTGTTCTTACTCATATGAAAGAGAAGAAAACAAAGAAAGTATGGAATCATCTATGTCATAGTATAGAGATTCCTTGATGTGTCAGAGGAAAAGAAGAATAGAATGATGAGGTAGAGAAGAATTCAAACTTATAGAGAGGGAGGGGGTCCGAATTATTAAAGGAGGATAAGTGTTAGTGATTAAATAAAAAGAGATGGGAGAGAGAGAGAATTTTCAAAATTTTTTAAATAAAATAAAATTAGTTTAAAATAATTAGTTAATTAAAAAGAATTTTGAAAAAGTTGTTAGTGGTTTTCGAAAATTAGAGAGAGAAAAGTGGTTAGGTGGTTTTAAAAAAGATAAGAAATAATGATTAGTTGAAATAGATTTGAAAATTAAAATTTAAAAATATGTGAGTTGAAAAAGATATGATTTAAAAAGATATGATTGAAAAGATATGATTGAAAAACAAATTAAAAAAAAATTTGATTTTTAAAATTGATGACTTGACTAACAAGAAATTAAAAGATATGATTCTAAAATTCAAACATTGAACCTTTCTTAATAAGAAAGTAACAAACTTGAAGTTTTTGAATCACAATATTAATTGTTAGCAAGGATTTTTGAAAATGTTAAAAGAAAAATGAAAAAGATTTGATTTTGAAAAAGATATGATTGATAAGAGAGGATATGAAAAGGATAAGATTTTGAAAAATTAGTTTTAAAACTTGAAAATTTGAAAAAGATTTGAAATGAAAACAAAATTACCTCCTTGGTGCTATCCTGGCATTAAATGCCCAGAATGGTATCCATTCTGGCGTTTAACGCCCACTTGGCTACCTCCTTGGGTGGTAAACGCCCAGCCAGGGTACCTGGCTGGCGTTTAAACGCCAGAAATCCTTCCTCATTGGGCGTTTTGAACGCCCAACTTTTTCTCTATAATTCCTTTGCTGTATGTTCTGAATCTACAATTCTCTATATTACTGATTTGAAAAGATATATTTTTGATTTTTTTTAATTTTTAATGATGAGAGAGAAAAATAACAGAATGAAATTAAACATGAAAAACTAAGATCAAACAAGGAATGCATGCAAGAACACTTTGAATGTTAAGATGAACATCAAGAACACTATGAAGATCATGATGAACATCAAGAACATATTTTTGAACATTTTTAAGAAAAGAAAGTCATGCAAGACACCAAACTTATAAGTTTTCATACTAGAGACACTAACAATTTGAGAATGCACATGAGAAACAACAAAAGACACAAAACAAGAGAATTTAAAGATCAGACAAAAAAAATCATCAAGAACAACTTGAAGATCAACGAAGAACACAATGCATATATTTTCGAAAAATGCAAGAAAAATAGAAACATGCAATTGACACCAAACTTAAAATTTGACACTAGACTCAAACAAGAAACACAAAATTTTTTGTTTTTATGATTTTATTAAATTTTTTTTTGTATTTTTTTCGAAAATTATTTTGAAAAAGAAAACAAGAAACTCAAAATTTTTAATAAGAATTCCAGGAATCATGCAATGTTAGTCTAAGGCTTCAGTCTAAAAAGACTAGACATGGTTAACCAAATTTCAGCAGGACATTACATACAACAGCCAAATTGATGGGAATCAACTGGCTTCTGTGATGATAAAAGCATCATCTAAAACCCTAGAATTCCTTCTTAAAAATTCTGAAGAACAAAATAAAAAGAAAAATACCTAATCTAAGCAACAAGATGAACCGTCAGTTGTCCAAACTCGAACAATCCCAGGCAACGGTGCCAAAAACTTGGTACACAGAATCGTGATTCTCACACTTCTTCACAACTCCGTGTAGCTGACCAGCAAGTGGACTGGGTCGTCCAAGTAATACCTTACGTGAGTAAGGGTCGATCCCACGGAGATTGTTGGCTTGAAGCAAGCTATGATCACCTTGTAAATCTCAGTCAGGTAGATTCAAATGGTTATGGGTTTTTAATAATTAAAAGATGAATAAGACATAAAATAAGATAGAGATACTTATGTAATTCATTGGTAGGAATTCCAGATAAGCATATGGAGATGTTTTGTTCCCTCTGAGCCTCTGCTTTCCTATTGTCCTCATCCAATCATGCATACTCCCTTCTATGGCAAGCTGTATGTTAGGGGATCACCCTACCATCCGTCCTCTCAGTGAAAATGGTCCGGCTATGGGTTACATAGGGCTAATCATCTGTCGGTTCTCGATCGTGTCAGAATAAGATCTCTTGATCCTTTTGTGCACTGTCACTGTGCCCAGCACTCGTGAGTTTGAAGCTCGTCACAGTTATCCCATCCAAGATCCTACTCGGAATACCACAGATAAGGTTTAGACTTTTTGGATCTCAAGAATGCTGCCAATTGATTCTAGCTTATACCACGAAGACTTTGATCTCACGGAATGGAAGGCTCTGTTGTCAGGAGAGGTAACCATGCATCATGGATCAGAAGGCCAAGAGATACACACTCAAGTTATTGCAAATAGAACGGAAGTGGTTGTCAGGCACATGTTCATAAGTGAGAATGATGATGAGTGTCATAGATCATCACATTCATCAGGTTGAAGTCAGGTTGAAGTATGAGTGAATATCTTAGAATAAGAATAAGCTTGAATTGAATAGAAGAGCAATAGTACTTTGCATTAATTCATGAGGAACAGCAGAGCTCCACACCTTAATCTATGAGGTGTAGAAACTCCACCATTGAAAATACATAAGAACAAGGTCCAGGCATGGCCATGCCTCCCAAATAACATGAAACAATCGAAAAATGGTTCAAAGACCTGATCCCAAGATCAAAGATGATCAAAATATGAAAATACAATAGTAAAATGTCCTATTTATAATAAACTAGTAACCTAGGGTTTATAAAAATAAGTAATTGATGCAGAAATTCACTTTCGGGGCCCACTTGGTGTGTGCTTGGGCTGAGCATTGAAGTTTTCATGTGCATGGACTTTTCTTGGAGTTAAACGCCAGCTCTGGTGCCAGGTTGGGCGTTTAACTCCAGCTTTTATGCCAGTTCTGGCGTTTAACGCCAGAAAAGGGTCTCTGAGCGGCATTTTGACGCCAATTTGGGCCATCAAATCTCGGGAAAGGTATATAATATTATATATTGCTGGAAAGCCCAAGATGTCTACTATCCAACGCAATTGAGAGCGCACTAATTGGGCTTCTGTAGCTCCAGAAAATCCATCTCGAGTGTAGGGAGGTCAGAATCCAACAGCATCTGTAGTCCTTTTTCAGCCTCTGAATCATATTTTTGCTCAGGTCCCTCAATTTCAGCCAGAAAATACCTAAAATCACAGAAAAATACACAAACTCATAGTTAAGTCCAGAAATGTGATTTTTGCATAAAAAACTAATAATTATATACTAAAAACTAACTAAATCGTACTAAAACTACCTAAAAATAATGCCAAAAAGCGTATAAATTATCCGCTCATCAAGCTTTAAGGTGAAGAAGAGGAGTTGAAGCAAGAGTTGACACAAAGGGAGAAAGTTGAGACAATTGAGCCGGAAGAAGTGGTTGAAGACCTAGGAGATGTTGGATGTCCATGGGAATGTAGAATCAAAGAGCCCTCTTCCAAGAAGCTTGACATTGATGTTGAGGAGGGTGCGCAACCTCCAAGCATATCATGATTGAAGATTTTGAAGAGGTTGAGCAAGAGATAGATTCAATCATTGATGAATTATTTTGTACAATTGAATCTTCCCCCATTGGGCTTGACATGGAGATTAAAGAAGAAGATACCTCACCTCACATACCCTTGGCAAGCAATGAAAAAGAGATTGAATTGGAAGGAAGCCACTAAGAGGAAGAGGTCGAGCAAGAAGAAAGCTCCATCATTGAAGAGAACTCTACACCAAGTGACATTGGTGACCTTGTTGAAAATTCTTCCAATGGATGTCAAGTTGATGTTGAAGTGGACTTCACACAACCTCCAAAATTTGATTTGATTGATGATGATGAGGAGTTGGAAGAAGTTGACAAGAAAGGAGAAGTTGAAGGAAGTTGTCAAGAGGTGGAACTCATCAAGGAAGAGCATAAGGGAATGACAGTTGCAAAACCATTGGAGATATCCCTTCCTAAGTCACCATCCAACATAACATTCAAGTGGGTAAAATTCTTATCCATAAGCTTTAATTTCTCACTTGAATATGGTTTGACTGAAAATGATGGTCAACTTAGAGCTCTTGGTGGAGTTAAGAGTGGGAAAGAATTGTGTAGTGGTTGGAAAAATAATGTTAGGCTCATTAAGGTTGAACCCTCAAGGCATAGATACCATGGTTAGAGGAATGTTAAATTGTATGGGTCTAGGAGGAAAATTTGGTGGCTTAAGGAGAATTCTATGTACCTACCACCCAATTGGAATCATGATGATCAATTAGAAAATGGGTGTGAAAATAAGATATGGGATCCCGAGTCACAACATGAAGACCAATTTTAAGAGCTCATATCTTGGAAAGAACTTCTCCCAATCTTGGTGAAGATGGTTGGAAGTTCTGACAACCAATTGAAGAGCAAGCATTCTTGGAGGTTCAAGGATGAATACAAGCATAAGCCACCTTGACAAGGAGCCTCTCAAATGTCCAACTTAAAGACTTAAACTAAAAGTGCTAGGTGGGAGACACCCCACCATGGTAAACTCTTTCCATTCTCTTGTAAATATAATCAATGAATGAATTAAGTTGCCATTGTAGGTAGTTTTTCTTATTTTTTATACTCTTATACATTTTGCTTTTATTGATAGGTTGTTTGTTAAATTCATGTTTTGATTAGAATAGTTTTGTATTTTGCTTGAAGTGTAAGTTTTGTGTGTTTTGTATTTGAAACTTTTTCAAAAACTAAAATGATTTGTTGTTAAATTTGATTTCTGATTGTTTTAGAATGCTTGTAGATTAGGAGAGTGCCCTGTTTCTATTTTCATATGTTAAAAAAAATGACGAGCCACGCGTAAGGGTGGCCGACGCGTATGCATCGTATACCATATTGGGGCTCCCGGTACAAAAACCCAAGAGTTGTGCTAGAGTGGTGTAGGATTTGTGCGAATAGCACAATCTGGACCCACGCGTACGCGTGGGTGATGTGCACGCGTGGGCAACACGTACGCATCGCTTGTCTTTCCCGCATTCCACGTACACGCGTGGTCGGCGCTTACGCGTTGCCTTCTGCGCCCTGTTTTTCCCCTGTTTCTGCCCTGTTTTCTTCCTCCCTTCTTCTCTTCTTTTCTTTCTTCTTTCTTCTTTCTCCTTTCTTCTTCTTCCCTCTTTCTTCTTCTCTCCTTCTTCTTTCTTACTTTCTTACTTTTCTCTTTTCAAAATTCCACTTCTCATTTTCTTAATTTTTCATTTTCTTTTATATGTTGCATTCGCATATTATCATTCATTACATTTTAATTTTGTTTTTATAGCTTGTTTTTATTTTCTTTTCTAAGTTTCCCGTTTTAACGTTGGTGTTTGATTACTCTTACTCAATTGTTGAGAATTTCTTGGATTATTTTGGTGATTTGTGACTTGTTTAGCATTAATTGTGATAATTATTCCACACACAAGATTAGCGCTTTAATCCTTCCTAACTCATTATTCTTTGTTTCTGTACCTCATTATCATTGAGTTACGATAGGACCAATTGCTCTCATGCTTATCACTAATCTTGTTTGTGTCAATTCCTATTTGAACTTGATGCTCGACATGCTCTTCATGACATTTACTTATGTTTTAACATTACTCTTGCATCAAGTATTAGTTGATATGCCTTAGCTTATATTGTTTTCTCACTTACATGTTGTAGCTACCATGTAGTTGAGAACCATATTCTTATTTGGCATTAGTCCCCACCTACATTTTATTTGCTTTGACATCTTTGTTGTAGGCTTAATTTTCTTTCTTTTTCATTCCTTTAAGGTTGGCCACCAAAAGAGGAAAAGGAAAAGCTTTAAAATGGGGGCAACAAACAAGTTCGTCCGCACAATCTTTTGAAAAAGCTCATCAGTTACAGCAACCCATCCATCTTGCTATTCTTTGCACACACCGAGGACGGTGCAATCTTCAAGTGTGGGGAGGTTCGGTCGATGACCAACCTCTGTGGGTAACCACTATTTTTTCAACACCAATTCTTAACTTTCTTTGTTAGTTAGTTGTCGCATTGCATGATAGGTTGCATGATAGTTAGAATTTGTACATATTTTACCACTTCTTTCTTGTTCGGACTACTTGGTTAGGGTGATGACTTCTTTTCCAAGAAACTGTTTTTAGGGCACCCTACTGGTACACGAAATCATGATACACAACTCCGTGCAGCTGACCAGCAATTGCACTGGGTCGTCCAAGTAATACCTTACGTGAGTAAGGGTCGATCCCACGGAGATTGCCGGCTTGAATCAAGCTATGGTTATCTTATTATTCTTAGTCAGGATATCAATAATGGTTCTTAGTTTTAATTGCGAAAAATAAAAGAGTATAAAATAAATACTTATTATGCAGTAATGGAGAATATGTTAGAGTTTTTTATATGCTCTGTCCCTTGAATCTCTGCTTTCCTATTGTCTTCTTCTTCACGTACGCAAGGATCCTTCCATGGCAAGCTGTATGTTGGTGGATCACTGTTGTCAATGGTTACCATCTGTCCTCTCAGTGATAATGGTCCACGTACATGGCTAATCATTTGTCGGTTCTCACTTGTGTTGGAATAGGATCCCGTGATCTTTTTACGTCTATCACTACACCCAACAAAAATGAGTTTGAAGCTCGTCACAGTCATCCCTTCCCAGATCCAACTCGGAATACCACATACAAGGTTTAGACTTCCGGATCTCAGGAATGCTGCCAATTGATTCTAGCTTATACCACGAAGACTCTGGTCTCACGGATTGAATGCTCTGTTGTTAGGAGAGGCGGTCAAACTCATGAACCAGGAACCCAAGAGATATACATTCAATCTAAGGTAGAATAGAAGTGGTTATCAGGCATGCGTTCATAGGTTGAGAATGGTTATGAGTGTCACGGATCATCACATTCATCATGTTGAAGTGCGAATGAATATCTTAGAATAGAAACAAGCGTGATTGAATAGAAAACAGAAGTAATTGCATTAATTCATCGAGACACAGCAAAGCTCCTCACCCCCAACCATGGGTTTTAGAGACTCATGCCGTAGGAGATACAAATTCAGATGTAAAATGTCATGAGGTACAAAATAAATCTCTAAAAGTAGTTTTTATACTAAACTAGTAACCTAGGTTTACAGAAAATGAGTAAACAAAGATAGATAGTGCAGAAATTCACTTCCGGGGCCCACTTGGTGTGTGTTTGGGTTGAGCAATGAAGCTTTCATGTGTAGAGGCTATTCCTGGCATTTAACTCCAGCTTTTGTACCAGTTTGGGCGTTTAACTTCAGCTTGTATCCTGTTTCTGGCGTTTAACTCCAGAATAGGGTAGAAAGTTGGCGTTAAATGCCAGTTTGTGTCATCATAACTCAGACAAAGTATGAACTATTATATATTGATGGAAAGCCCTGGATGTCTACTTTCCAACGCAATTAAGAACACGCCAATTGGGCTTTTGTATCTCTAGAAAATCCATTTCGAGTGAAGGGAAGTCAGAATCCAACAACATCTGCAGTCCTTTTTCAGCCTCTGAATCGGATTTTTGCTCTGGTCCCTCAATTTCAGCCAAAAACTATCTGAAATTACAGAAAAACACACAAACTCATAGTAAAGTCCAGAAATCTGATTTTTGCATAAAAACTAATAAAAATATACTAAAAAGTAGCTAGATCCTACTAAAAACTATATGAAAATACCCCCAAAAAGCGTATAAAATATCCGCTCATCACAACACTAAACTTAAAATGTTGCTTGTCCTCAAGCAACTAGATAAATAAAACAGGATAGAAAGAAAATCAAGAGGCAATAACTTCTCAGAGTTTTACATGAAGCTCAAATTCTCATTAGATGAGCGGGGCTAGTAGCTTTTTGGTTTCTGAACAGTTTTGGCATCTCAACTTATCCTTTGAAGTCCAAAATGATTGACATCTATAGGAACTCAGAATTCAGATAGTGTTATTGATTCTCCTAGTTTAGTATGTTGATTCTTAAACACAGTTGCTTTATGAGTCTTGGCCGTGGCCCTAAGCACTTTGTTTTCTAGTATTACCACCGGATACATAAATGCCACAGACACATAACTGGGTGAACCTTTTCAGATTGTGACTCAGCTTTGCTAAAGTTCCCAGTTAGAGGTGTCCAGAGTTCTTAAACACACTCTTTTGCTTTGGATCACGACTTTAACCACTCAGTCTCAAGCTTTACACTTGGACCTTCATGACACAAGAACATGGTTAGGGACAGCTTGATTTAGCCGCTTAGGCCAGGATTTTATTCCTTTAGGCCCTCCTATCCATTAATGCTCAAAGCCTTGGATCCTTTATACCCTTGCCTTTTGGTTTAAAGGGCTATTGGCTTTTTTTTCTGCTTTTTCTTGCTTCAAGAATCAATTTCATGATTTTTCAGATCATCAATAACATTTTTCTTCGTTCATTATTCTTTCAAGAGCCAACAATTTTAACATTCATAAACTTCACTATCAAAATTATGTACTGTTCAAGCATTCATTCAGAAAACAAAAAGTATTGCCACCACATATAAATAATTTGAATTTTTCTTATTAAGAACTCGAAAAACAAAATTGCCTCCTTATTCTAAAAAACCTGCTATTTTATTCATGTTTAATGATGATGAGGAAAATAAATTATAGCTTACTTGGAGATGATAAAAATAAAAATAAAATTAAAATTGAAAATACTAATTACTACTATTTATGTGACTCCTAAGGTAGATCTCTAATACCAGAAGTTATCACAAAGTTAAGATTAGGACTCAACAACCTTTATTTTGGGAGATGAATGCTCCTTCAATCTGTGGGGTGTCTGGTCCTTCAAGAGACAGCTTCTGGCGCTTCAGCTCCTGTAGCTCACGCCCCTTGCTTCTCCTGTTCCTTAAGCAGTTTGCAAAGCATGCTATTTCGATTCTGCTGTTCTTCCTTAAGTTGATCCATAGCTTCTTGTAGCTTGGTGACAGATGCTTCTAAGCGGGTCCAGTAGTCAATCTGAGGGATATCTGGGAGGAACTCCTGCGCCCTCCTTCTGATGGAGTTATCTTGCACTTATTGTCTTTCCATTGACTTTTTTGTGATTGGGTGGTCGACTGAGATATACTCATCTACTCCCATTTTACCCCAACATCTTTACATAGCAGAGAAATCAAGCTTGGGTAGGCCAATTTGGCTTCAGTGGAGTTCTTGTTTGCAATTGTGTAAAGCTCACAAGAAATCAGATGATGAACCTCCACTTCGTTTCCCAGCATAATGCAATGGACCATCACTGCTCTTTTGACAGTGACCTCAGAGCGGTTGCTGGTAGGTAGTATGGAATGCCCAATGAAATCCAGCCAGTCTCTAGCAACTGGTTTGAGATCCCCTCTCTTGAGTTGATTTGGGACACCCTTTGTGTTGGTTATCCACTTGGCTCCAGGGATGCATATGTCCTCTAGAACTTGGTCCAAGTGCTTATCTACTCTCACCATTCTCCTATTAAAGGATTCTAAATCATCTTGTAGTTGAGGCAACTTGAAGACCTCTCTTATTCTGTCCAGGTTGAAGTAAATAATCTTCCCTCTGACCATAGTTCAAAAGGTATAGAAGGTGGTTCCATTCATTCTTTGCTTATCTGTTTGCCACAGATTTGAGTAGAATTTCTGAACCATATTTTTACCCACCTTTGTCTCAGGATTACCTAGAATTTCCCAGCCCCTATTTCAAATCTGCTCTTGGATCTCCGGATATTTGTCTTCTTTTAGATCAAATTTAACTTTCGGGATCACTGACCTTAGACCCATTATTTTGTGGTAATGGTCTGCATGTTATTTGGTTAAGAACCTCTATTGATTCCAAAGTGGTTTTGGAATGTTCTCTTTCTTGCCTCTTGGAGTGGTTTGTTTTCCCTTAGGAGCCATGATCTTGGTGAATCTTAGCCCAGTGATCACGAAAAGCACACCAAACTTAGAGGTTTGCTTGTCCACAAGCAAAAAAAAGGAAAGGAGAGGAATAGGAGGAGAGACAAATTCGAATGGTGGATTACAGGTGGTGGCCGAATGTGAATTTAAAAGGGAGTGGGTGGGTTCGAAAATTTTTTAGAAAGATATGATAGAAGATATGATTTGTAAAAAGATAATTATGATATGAAAAAGATGTAATTTTAAAATTGAAAAGATAAGAGAGAGTTTTGAAAAAGATAAATCTAAATTTGAAAAGATAGTATGATGAGTTGAAAAAGATTTGAAAAGATATTAGAAAGATAGATGGGTTTTGAAAAAGATTTGAAAAGAAATTAAAAAGATATATGAATTTTGAAAAATATTTGAAAAGAAGGTGAAGAAAGATATTTTTTTAGGATTAGGATTTGAAATTGAAATTGAAAAATGAGAATTTGTAACATGTTCATGCAAGAAAGGATGGATGAAAACATTAAAATTTGAAAAAAAAATTGAGTTGGAAACAAAACTTCCTCCCCTCCACATTCCTGGCGTTAAACGCCCAGAATGGCATCCATTCTGGCATTTAACGCCCAATTGTTGCTTGTTTTGGGCGTTTAACACTAAGCCAAGTACCTTGGCTGGCGTTAAACGCTAGAAAGCCTTTGTCACTGGGTGTTTTTCTAAATGCCCAGGATGTTGCAGTTCTGGCATTTAACGCTCAGAATGGTACCCATTCTGGCGTTTAACGCTCAGAATGGTACCCATTCTGATGTTTAATGCCCAGAAAGGTATCTTTACTGGCGTTAAGTGCCCAGAATGGGTAACGCCCAAAAATGCCTCTTACTGGCGTTTTTTGTGCTAGTGAGCTCATTTTCTCTGCTTTCTGCTCTGAATTCTTCTGTAACTCTGTGAACTCCTGAAATTGAGAATCAATCTTGAATATAATTTTTCTATTAAACTTCTATAATTATTATTTAAATAATAAATAAACTATGCCAATGGCTGGGTTGCCTCCCAGCAAGTGCT
Organism: Arachis hypogaea; assembly: GCF_003086295.3. Lineage (NCBI taxonomy): Eukaryota > Viridiplantae > Streptophyta > Magnoliopsida > Fabales > Fabaceae > Arachis > Arachis hypogaea. Next base: position 46,402,524 of record NC_092044.1, read on the forward strand.
TCTTTATTGTCTTTAGCTGGACCTTACTGACTTTAATCTAGTCTCAGTTTTGAGCATTCTTGCTCAACATTGCTTTCAAGATAATGCTTGACTCTCTGTCCATTAGCAATGAACTTTTTGTCAGAGTCAATATCCTGAAGCTCTACATATCTATATGGTGACACACTTCTAATCACATATGGTCCTTTCCACAGGGATTTTAATTTCCCAGGAATAGTCTGAGCCTAGAGTTAAATAGCGGAACTTTTTGTCCTGGCTCAAAGACTCTGGATGACAGTTTCTTGTCATGCCACCTTTTTGCTTTCTCTTTATAAATTTTTGCATTTTCGAAAGCATTGAGTCTGAATTCCTCTAGCTCATTCAACTGGAGCAATCTTTTCTCTCCAGCTAATTTGGCATTAAGGTTCAGGAATCTGGTTGCCCAGTAGGCTTTATGCTTCAGTTCCACGGGCAGGTGACATGCCTTCCCATACACAAGCTGGTATGGAGAAGTTCCTATAGGGGTCTTGAATGCTCTTCTGTATGCCCAGAGAGCATCATCCAAGCTCCTTGCCCAATCCTTTCTACGGGCAATTACAGTCCGTTCTAGGATTCTTTTTAGTTCTCTATTAGAGACTTTAGCTTGCCCATTTGTCTGTGGATGATATGGAGTTGCCACCTTGTGGCTAATTTTGTATCTGACCATAGCAGAGTAAAGCTGTTTATTGCAGAAATGAGTGCCTCCGTCACTGATTAGCGCTCTAGGGACACCAAATCTGCTAAAGATGTGTTTTTGGAGGAACTTCAGCATTGTCTTAGTATCATTAGTGGGTGTTGCAATTGCCTCTACCCATTTAGATACATAGTCTACAGCCACCAGAATATAAGTGTTTGAGTATGATGGTGAGAAAGGCCCCATGAAGTCAATACCCCATACATCAAACAACTCAATCTCTAAGATCCTTTGTTGAGGTATGGCGTAACCTTGAGGCAGATTACCAGCTCTCTGGTAACTGTCATAGTTACGTATAAACTCTCGGGAGTCTCTATAGAGGGTAGGCCAGTAGAAGCCATATTAGAGGACTTTTGTGGCTGTTTGCTCACTTTCGAAATGTCCTCCATATTGTGATCCATGACAATGCCATAGGATCTTCTGTGCTTCTTCTCTAGGCACACATCTACGGATTATTCCGTCTGCACATCTCTTAAAGAGATATAGTTCATCCCACAAGTAGTACTTTGCATCAAAGATCAGTTTTTTTGTTTGCTAACCTATTGTACACTTTGGGTATGAATCTTACTGCTTTATAGTTTGCAATGTCTGCAAACCACGGTACTTCCTAAATGGCAAAGAGTTGCTCCTCCGGAATGGTTTTAGAGATCTCAGTAGAGGGGTAGGACGCCCTTTCTACTGGTTCTATTCGGGATAGGTGATCTGCTACTTGGTTCTCTGTCCCTTTTCTGTCTCTTATTTCTATATCAAACTCTTGTAGAAGCAACACCATCTTATGAGCCTGGGTTTTGAATTCTGCTTTGTAAGTAGATATTTAAGAGCAGCATGGTCAGTGTACACAATCACTTTTGATCCTACCAAATAGGATCTAACTTGTCAATGGCATAAACAACTGTAAGCAATTCCTTTTCTGTGGTTGTGTAATTTTTCTGCACGTCATTTAGAACACGGCTGGCATAGTAAATGACGTGCAGAAGCTTGTCATGCCTCTGTCCCAATACTGCACCAATAGCATGGTCACTGGCATCATACATTAGTTCGAATGGTAATGTCCAGTCTGGTGCAGAAATAACTGGCGCTGTGACCAGCTTAGCCTTCAGAGTCTCAAAGCCTACAAACACTCTGTGGCAAAGACAAATGGTGTATCAGCAGCTAGCAGGTTACTCAGAGGTTTTGTGATTTTTAAAAAATCCTTTATAAACCTCCTGTAGAATCCTGCATGCCCCAGAAAACTTCTGATTGCCTTAACATTGGTGGGTGGTGGTAATTTCTCGATTACCTCTACCTTAGCTTGATCCACCTCTATGCCTTTGTTCGAAATTTTATGCCCAAGGACAATTCCTTCAGTCACCATAAAGTGACATTTTTCCTAGTTTAAAACAGCTTAGTCTCTTGGTATCTTTTCAGAACAAGTGCTAGATGATCAAGATAGGAGCTGGATGAATCTCCAAATACTGAGAAGTCATCCATGAAGACTTCCAAAAATTTTTCCACCATATCAGAGAAGATAAAGAGCCTGCATCTCTGGAAGGTTTCTGGTGCATTGCACAGACCAAAAAGCATCCTTCTGTAGGCAAATACTCCAGATGGACATGTGAATGCTGTTTTCTCTTGATATTGAGGATATACTACAATTTGTTTATAACCTGAGTAGCCATCCAAAAAGCAGTAATAGTCATGACCTACTAGTCTTTCTGGCATCTAGTCTATGAATGGTAAAGAAAAATGATCCTTTCTGGTGGCTATATTGAGCCTTCTATAGTCAATACACATACGCCACCCTGTAACCGTTCTCGTAGGAACCAGTTCATTCTTTTCATTATGAACCGCTGTCATACGTCCCTTTTTGGGTACAACTTAGACAGGGCTCACCCAAGAGCTATTAGAAATAGGATAAATAATCCCAGCCTCTAGTAATTTAGTAACCTCTTTCTGCACCACCTCTTTCATGGCTGGATTCAGCCGCCTTTGTGGTTGAACCATTGGCTTGGCATTATCCTCCAGTAGGATCTTGTGCATGCATCTGGCTGGGCTAATGCCCTTAAGATCACTAATGGACCACCCAAGAGCTGTCTTGTGTGTCCTTAGCACCTGAATTAGTGCTTTCTCTTCCTGTGGCTCTAAAGTAGAGCTTATGATTACAGGAAAAGTGTTACCTTCTCCTAGAAACGCATATTTCATGGATGGTGGTAATGGTTTGAGCTCGGGTTTAGGAGGTTTCTCCTCTTCCTGAGGAGTTTTCAGAGGTTCTTTCATTTCCTCTGGTTCCTCTAGATCAGGCTGAACATCTTTAAAGATGTCCTCTAGCTCTGATTCGAGACTCTCATCCATACTGATCTCCTTTACCAGGGAGTCAATAATATCAACACTCATGCAGTCCTTTGATGTGTCTGGATGCTTCATTGCTTCAACAGCATTTAACCTAAACTCATCCTCATTGACTCTTAGGGTCACTTCCCCTTTTTGGACGTCAATGAAGGTTTGGCCAGTTGCTAGGAAAGGTCTTCCTAGAATGAGGATTGCACTCTTGTCCTCCTCCATCTCCAGCACTACAAAGTCAGTGGGAAAGGCAAATGGCCCAACTGTGACAATCATGTCCTCCATTACGCCTGATGGATATTTAATAGAGCCATCAGCAAGTTGAAGACAAATCCAGGTTGGTATGACCTCTTCAGTCAAGCCAAGCTTTCTGATAGTGGATGCAGAGATTAGGTTGATACTTGCCCGAAGATCACATAGAGCTGTCTTGGTGCAAGTACCCTCCAATGTGCATGGTATCATAAACTCCCAGGATCCTTAAGCTTCTCTGGTAAGCTCTTTAAGATGACTGCACTGCATTCTTCAGTGGGAAAGACTTTTTCAGTTTCTCTCCAATCCTTCTTATAACTTAACGCAAGATTCCTACCCTTTTCTGGCATTTGAACGCCAGAACTGGACATGGGTTGGGCGTTCAACGCCAATTTTTCACCCTTTTCTGGCGTTTGAACGCCAGAACTGGGCATCCACTGGGCGTTTAATGCCAGTTTTTCACCCTTTTTTGGCATTTGAACGCCAGAATCATTCCTCTCTGGGCTCTTACTATCCTCAGAGGGATTTTGGGTGGCAGTTTACTCATCCTCTGTCAGTTGTTTTTTTCTTGGCTTTCTGCTGCTTTGAGTTGAGGTATTTAATATTTTTCCACTTTTTAATTGAACTGCTTGGTACTTTTCTGTTATCTATTTTGATAACTGTTATTTTGTCTGATTCAATTGTTCCTCCAAATATTGGTTTGCATCCTTGGTTTCTTGTAGCATTGCTTTAAACTCTGCTATCTATTCTGTTAGATAGCATAATTGCTTATTGGATTTAGCAACCTGTTTTGGAGGACTAAGTTCAGTGGATACTGCCTTAGCTTCATCTTTTTTAGAGGACTCACTGCTTAAGTACAGATGCTGATTTGTAGCAACTATATCTATGAGCTCTTGAGCCTCTTCAATCAATTTTCTCATGTGTATAGATCCACCAGCTGAGTGGTCTATAAATATCTGAGCTTTTTCAGTAAGTCCATAGTAGAAGATGTCTAACTGCACCCACTTTGAAAATATTTCAGAGGGGCATTTCCTTAGCATCTCTCTGTACCTCTCCCAGGCATCATAAAGAGATTCATTATTCTCTTGTTTAAAGCCTTGGATGTCCAGCCTTAGCTGTGTCATCCTCTTTGGAGGGAAATATTGATTCAGGAATTTGTCTGACAATTGTTTCCATGTTCTTATGCTGGCTTTGGGTTGGTTATTTAACCACCTCTTAGCTTGGTTTTTTATAGCAAATGGAAAGAGCAACAATCTGTAGACATCCTGATCCACTTCCTTATCACGTACTGTGTTAGTAATTTGTAAGAATTGTGCCAGAAATTCTGTCGGTTCTTCCTATGGAAAACCGGGATACTAGCAATTTTGCTGCACCATTATAATGAGCTGAGTGTTCAACTCAAAGGTGTTGGCTCTTATGGGGGGTATACAGATACTACTCCCATATGAAGCAGTAGTGGGGTTAGCATATGACCCCAGAGTTCTTTTAAATTGTTCATTTCCACTTAGGTCCATGATGGAGTAAGGGAGATGATGTGGATAAAAATTTTATTTTATATTTATTTATTTATTTATATATTTTTTTGAAATAATAAAATAAAATTAAAAAAACTAAAATAATAAAAAAAGATTTGAAAATGTTTTATAAGGATTTTCAAAAAAGTGAGGAGAGAGAAATTGGTTAGGAAGTTTTTGAAAAAGATATGATTTTAAAAATCTTAAAGAGATATGATTTTGAAAAATTTTGACCAAGTCAACCCAAGGGATTCGAAAATTAATGAGTAAATAAAGGAAAGATATTTTTTATTTTTGAATCTTATTATGAAAGAGAAAAACACACAAAAGACACTAGATTTAAAATTTTTAGATCTAATGCTCCTTGTTTTCGAAAATTTTGGAGGAAAAACACCAAGGAACATCAAACTTAAAAATTTTAAGATCAAAACACAAAGAAGACTCAAGAACACTTTGAAGACTCACAAGAACAGCAAGAACAATAAGAAAGAACACCAAACTTAAAATTTTTAGAAACCCAAAATAAAATTTTCGAAAACTAAAGAAAAATTAACAAGAGAACACCAAACTCAAAATTTGACACAAGATTTAATCAAAGAAAAATTATTTTTGAAAAGAGGATACCAAAAACATAAGCCAACGCTGTAACCAACTGAGTTATGAAAGAAAAAGTATTTTCTTGAAAAATCTTTTTGAACTTTTTGAAAATCACAAGAAAAATAGGGAAAGACACAAAACAAGAAAAACTAAAGATCAAACAAAAAATAAACAATAACAGCTTGAAGATCAAGAAAGAACAATGGACACAAATTCGAAAATATGAAGAACAAATAAGGACATGCAATTGACACCAAACTTAAAACATGAAACTAGACTCAAGTAAAAATAGAAAATTAACTAGGAAAAATATGATTTTTGAGATTTTTTGAAAAGAAAATAAAGAGACTCTAAACTAACAAAAGACAAATTTTCCAAATCTAAGCAACAAAATAAACCGTCAGTTGTTCAAACTCAAACAATCCCCGACAACGGCGCCAAAAACTTGGTACACGAAATCGTGATACACAACTCCGTGCAGCTGACCAGCAAGTGCACTGGGTCATCCAAGTAATACCTTACGTGAGTAAGGGTCGATCACATGGAGATTGCCGGCTTGAAGTAAGCTATGGTTATCTTATTATTCTTAGTCAGGATATCAATAATGGTTATTAGTTTTAATTGCGAAAAATAAAAGAGTATGAAATAAATACTTATTATGTAGTAATGGAGAATAGGTTGGAATTTTGGAGGTGCTCTATCCCTTGAATCTCTGCTTTCCTACTGTCTTCTTCTTCACGCACGCAAGGTTCCTTCCATGGCAAGCTGTATGTTGGTGGATCACCGTTGTCAATGGCTACCATCTGTCCTCTCAGTGAAAATGGTCCATGTATATGGCTAATCATCTGTCGGTTCTCACTTGTGTTGGAATAAGATCCCGTGATCCTTTTGTGTCTGTCACTACGCTCAACAATCATGAGTTTGAAGCTCGTCACAGTCATCCCTTCCCAGATCCTACTCGGAATACCACAGACAAAGTTTAGACTTTCCGGATCTCAGAATGCTAACAATTGATTCTAGCTTATACCATGAAGACTCTAGTCTCACGGATTGAATGCTCTGTTGTCAGGAGAGGCAGTCAAACTTGTGAACCAAGAAACCAAGAGATATACATTCAATCTAAGGTAGAATGGAAGTGGTTGTCAGGCACGCGTTCATAGGTTGAGAATGGTGATGAGTGTCACAGATCATCACATTCATCATGTTGAAGTGCGAATGAATATCTTAGAATAGAAACAAGCGTGATTGAATAGAAAACAGAATTAATTGCATTAATTCATCGAGACACAGCAAAGCTCCTCACCCCCAACCATGGGGTTTAGAGACTCATGCCGTAGGAGATACAAATTTAGATGTAAAATGTCATGAGGTACAAAATAAATCTCTAAAAGTAGTTTTTATACTAAACTAGTAACCTAGGTTTACAGAAAATGAGTAAACTAAGATAGATAGTGCATAAATCCACTTCTGGGGCCCACTTGGTGTGTGTTTGGGCTGAGCAATGAAGCTTTCACATGTAGAGGCTATTCCTGGTGTTTAACTCTAGCTTTTGTGCCAGTTTGGGCGTTTAACTTCAGCTTGTATACTGTTTCGGCGTTTAACTCCAGAATAGGGTAGAATGTTGGCATTAAACGCCAGTTTGCGTCATCATAACTCGGGCAAAGTATGTACTATTATATATTGCTGGAAAGCCCTGGATGTCTACTTTCCAACGCAATTAAAAGTGCGCCAATTCGGTTTCTGTAGCTCTAGGAAATCCATTTCGAGTGCAGGGAAGTCAGAATCCAACAATATCTGCAGTTCTTTTTCAGCCTCTGAATCTTATTTTTGCTCCGGTCCCTCAATTTCAGTCAGAGAATACCTGAAATTATAGAAAAAAACACAAACTCATAGTAAAGTCTAGAAATGTGATTTTTGCATAAAAAACTAATAAAAATATACTAAAATGTAGCTAGATCCTACTAAAAACTATATGAAAATACCCCCAAAAAGCGTATAAAATATCCGCTCATCACCTACCAATTTGAAAATATTTTTTGTGAACTTGCTTGGAGAATTTATTTTAGAACAAGCTTTTCGAGCTAAGAACACAAGCATGTGAGTTTTGAGCCCAATTGTGTGGTTACATCTTATAACCACTTTTTTCCATTCTTGTGTGCATTGTTATCTCTCTATGATTGTAATCTTTGATTTGTTTGATTTTATATGTCCATTATTTTGTGAATACATGCATTTATATAATTGAGGCCATCATTTTATTTAGCTCACTTACCCAAATAGCCTACATTTCATGAACCATTGTTAGCTAATTTTGAGCGTATTTAACCCCTTTTATTCTTAATTTTAGCACATCACTATTCCTAAGTGAAAAACAATAAATGTCCCTTAATTTGGATCTTTGATTAGCTTAGGCTAGTGAGAGTATGTATCCTGTGGGTATGGAAAACTTGGGACATTGGTTGAGGTAAAAATGTATTTTGTATTTTTGTTGAATCTTTTGGGAATTGGGTACATATTCATGCACTAAATGTATAACCATATGCATTGATATATTTGTACATATTTTATGTGAAAAAAATGAATAAAGAAAAAGAAAAAAATAAAAAATATATATATATATATAGAAAAAAAACAATAAAAAGGGGACAAAAATGCCCCAAAGCGAAGTAATAATAATCAATGCATATGAGTTGTGATGAAAAAAAAAAGAGAATGCATGAGTATGTGAAAAAGTGGGAATCATGGGTAGCTAGGTATTGTATTAGAATTGTATAAATTGTTACATGTGTTTGGTGAGAGCTTAGGTTAATCAAAGATTCAAATATCAAGCTCACTTGACCATATGCATCCTTACCTTTACCCTAGCCCCATTACAACCTATGAATAAGTCCTCATGATAAATGTATGCATGCATTGAATAATTGTTGATTGTTAGATAAAAAATAAATCTTAGAAAGTATGATTAGGGGAGAATTGAGTGATCAACCCTATACACTCGAGCGAATAGAGTGGATACACATCCGGTGAGGGTTCGATGCTTAATTCCTTGTTCCCGGCTTTCATGAGCTTTCTTCTTGCAAGTCTATTTGAACATCATTTTTATATTTGAATTGGTGGGATTCATGAATCTTCAAACTACTTAGCCCTACATGTGCATATGTGTACTTGGAGATTGATTTACTTTTAACCAAGTAGGTAGAATCATCTTGCATGTAGTTGCATTCATATAGATAGGTGCATATAGTATATTTGTATTGAATAAATGTTCATACCCATTTTCTTGTCCTTCTTTATTCTTAGCATGAGGACATGCTTAGTTTAAGTGTGGGGGGCTTAAATAAACCCCAATTTTATGGTTTATCTTGTGCTTAATTTAGGGGATTATATCAACTTTTTCCACATTTATTCAATAAAATATAGCATGGTTTTGTAATTCTCCTTAAATTTGTGCTTAAGTGTAAAAACATGCTTTTTAGGCCCTAAAATTGCTAATTTCAATTCACTTTAATTCCATTCGATTTCTTGATATTTTTTTGAGTGATTTAAGGTTTTGAAGGCAAATATTGGATTGAAGGAATGAAGAAAAAGCATGTAAAAATGGAGAACTCATGAAGAAATGAAGGAATTGTAAAGCTGTCAATTCTGACCTCTTCGTACTAAATCGATCATAACTTGAGCTACAAAGGTCCAAATGAAACAGTTTTAGTTGCGTTGGAAAGCTAACATCCTGGGCTTCAAAATGATATAAAATTTGCCATAGTTTCTTGGCGTTTAGATGACGTTCACGCGTTACTCATGCGTGCGCATCGCAGGATCAGTGTGGGCCATCTTAAGCAACTCCTGGCCAGCGATTTCTAGCTCATTTTGGGCCCAATCCAACTCATTTCTAATGCTATTGAACCCAAGGATTGAAGAGGGATGAACCAAGTAGTGTAAGTTAGTAGTTTTCGTCAGCTTTTAGGATATAATTCTAGAGAGAGCGACTTTCTCCTCTCTCTAGATTTAGGGTTCTCATTTCCATTTCCTTTGTTGATCTAGATTTTAATCTTGTTTCATTTTAGTTTTCCTTTACTTTTCTTTGTTCTTGAATTTCAGTTCAGACACTTTTAATTTCTTATTTTGCTCTCTTTTATGTTGATGAACCATTGTTGGATCTTGATTTCTTCTAATGCAATTTTATGTTTCCATGTCTTATTTTATGTTTATCTTCATTGCTATTGTTGATTTCTTGCTTATGTTAGTTATGGGTTTTATTAATTCTTGCATTTTGTGATGTTTACTTTTATTGCAGTCTAGGTGTTTGATGAAATGTTTACACTAGTTTTTAAGTAGTTTTCTTACTCTTGGCCTATGCTAAGGGAATTGAGTGACCTTGAGTCATCGGGTCTCATTGAATTGGTGATTTGAGAACCCTTAGTGGTCAATTTGATAACCATTGACTCTAGCCTACTACTAAGTTAATTAGTAGTTAGGTTAGGACTTATAGATTGATGTTGATTGTAACACCCGAATTAGTCTAAGCTTTACCTCGCGTCGTAAAGCAAAGATTTACTTTTATTGCACTCTAGGTGTTTGATGAAATGTTTACACTAGTTTTTGAGTAGTTTACTTACTCTTGGCATATGCTAAGGGAATTGAGTGACATTGAGTCATTGGGTCTCATTGAATTGGTGATTTGAGAACCCTTAGTGGTCAATTTGATAACCATTGACTCTAGTCTACTACTAAGTTAATTAGTAGCTAGGTTAGGACTTATAGATTGATGTTGATTGTAACACCCCAATTAGTCTAAGCTTTACTTCGCGTCGTAAAGCAAAGATTAATCAAGGATTACGACAGTTCTAAGCTCATACATATGATATATAGAAGGAATAATATTATCTAGAAGACTGATGAAAGATATAGTTCAAAAACAGGATTTAACAGCGCAAAACGAACTAATGAAGCGTCTAACTTAAGCACAAGAAAACAGATGTTATATAAACAAAATAATAGTATGATAGTGTAATATCATAAGGAACTAGCCACGGCTCGGCGGAGTTTAAGCTGGCTTGCCAAATATACAGATAAGGAGGAACTGAAGTTTAAAATGGCTTATACGAGTTTTGTTCTCTCTCTAATACAAGCCTCTAGGACAAAATAAAAATACAAAAGTGAGAGATATATATAAATAAACAAAATAAATCAAAGAGACTCAAAAGGTATCCGGATCTTTCGCTTCTGTCACCAACCAAACAACTCACTGAGGTGGGTTGCGACCTGCATCTGAAAAACACAACAAAAATATGGTATGAGAACCGGAGGTTCTCAGTATGGTAACAATGCCCAATGATGTAAGATGTAAGGCTCCAGGATGCCGAAGGCAATCCTAGAACTCACATCACATACGGATATTCAAGCTTAACATCAATAAATAAATAAAAGACTTAAACCATAAATCGGGTCATCTAAGCTTAGGGGTTTCTAACTAATGCTAATAACACCGCTGTATCCCACAGCTCTCACCAGCCTAACCTCCGTGCGAACCCATTGCCACCACCTACCTAACCTCCTATCATCAGACAATCTCAAATAATGCAGGCAAGTAAAACACAGATAGAATTCATTTACAACAAGTAAATCAAGAAGCAAGCAAGCATGTTATAAGATTAGGCAAACTCAAGTAAACAAAGCAAGCAAGAATATAGAAGATGCACATGATGAATGTCTGCCCTATTGGCTGTGATATCACATGTTGGTTATTGTGCCAAACCCAACAGCAAATCCGGTCGCCAACTCTTGGATTAGTCTCTCTATTGTGCATAAGGAGGAAAATTCAGAGGGAGAGTGCCCTACCATCTTCTCCTTTCAGAGGGAAATATTCCGAGGGAGCGTGCCCTACCACCATCCTCTGGTTGTCGCATGATTCCGTGGATTAGTGTCCTACCACCTTGCAATCAGAGAAAAACCCATGTTCAGGAGGAAAATTCCGATGGAGCGTGCCCTACCACCTTCTCCTTTCAGAGGGAAACATTCCAAGAGAGCATGCCCTACCACCTTCCTCTAGAGCAATCAATATGAATGAGAAGCTCAGCTTTAAGCCACTCATCTGAACGTAGGCGGGATACTGCCACAGCCCCTGCGATGGATAGCAAAACATAAAATAATCACGTAATTGGTGCACGAAATTGTAAACCACACTTTTTACAACTCGTACCACTAACCAGCAAGTGCACTGAGTCGTCCAAGTAATACCTTACGTGAGTAAGGGTCGATCCCACGGAGATTGTTGGCTTGAAGCAAGCTATGGTTATTTTATTATTCTTAGTCAAGAGATCAATTATAATTATCAGTTTGAATTACTAAAAAATAAAAGAGTGTGAAATAATTACTTGTTGTGCAATAATGGAGAATATGTTGGAGTTTTGGAGATGCTTTGTCTTCTGAATCTCTGCAACATAATGCTTCCTTGCATTCAAAAGTGCAAAGTTCCTTCCATGGCAAGCTGTATGTAGGGCGTCACCATTGTCAATGGCTACTTCCCATCCTCTCAGTGAAAATGGTCCAAATGCTCTGTCATAGCACGACTAATCATCTGTTGGTTCTCGATCATGTCGGAATAGGATCCATTGATCCTTTTGCGTTTGTCATCATGCCCAACAATCGCGAGTTTGAAGCTCGTCACAGTCATTCAATCCCAGAATCCTACTCGGAATACCACAAACAAGGTTTAGACTTTCCGGATTCTCATGAATGCTGCCATCAATTCTAGTTTATACCACGAAGATTCTGATTAAGGAATCTAAGAGATACTCATTCAATCTGATGTAGAACGGAGGTGGTTGTCAGGCACACGTTCATGGATTGAGGAAGGTGATGAGTGTCACGGATCATCACCTTGATGGTGTTTTTGTGGAAAAACGAATTTTCCAACACACAAATCCAACCGACAAGTGTACCGGGTCGCATCAAGTAGTAATAACTCACAAGAGTGAGGTCGATCCCACAGGGATTGATGGATCAAGCAACTTTAGTGGGTGATTAGTTTAGTCAAGCTAACATTGAGTGAATTGTGTGAAGTTGATCATCAGAAAGTAAAATTGCAATGAATTTAAAGTGCAGAAAGTAAAAATGAACAGAAACTTAAAGAGCAAGAAATGTAAATTAACGGAATCTTAAATGACAAGAAATGTAAATTGCAAGAAATGTAAAAGGGAGTGGGTGCAGGGAAATTAAATGAAAGCATTAGATCCAAGCTTAGAACAATTGCAGGGATATTAAAGTGCTTGAAAGTAAATTAGAAGCAATAGAAACAGAAATGTAAAAATGCAGATGAAATAAAAGCAGCAGATGTAAACAGCAAGGCAAAATTTCTTGAAGGAGCAAACAGAAATTAAGTTCAGCTGAAGTGCAGAATAAAATTGAAAATCTCAGGAAATCATAGAGACTAGAAAACAAGTCTAGCTCTTAATTCCTTCCTTGATCAAAGTAGAAAGCAGATTGAAGAAGAAAGAAAGATGGAAGCAGTAAATGAGAACGCAGATTCAACTTTCAATTCTTAGAAATTATGCAAAGATGAACAAAGATGGATTTCAGATTAAAGATTGAAACAGAATTCCTCCAACCTCAATCCAAAATTTCAAAATAGAAATGAAAACTAAGAGAGAGAGCTCTCAAATCCTAATACTCTCTAGTGGAGCTAGTCCCCCTCTTTAATCGAGCTCCAATTGATGCCTTTATATAGACTTTACTAAATGAAAAATGAAAATGAAATTAAAACAAATTACAAAAATGAAAATCCTAATTTAATTGATCCATGTGCCTTTGAGTGATGATGTGGGCTTTGCTTGCTTTGGATTTGAGGAGAAATGGGTTTGGTTGGCTTTGATTCAATTTGGTGAGGAATTGAATTAAATTGAATTTTGGCCCATATGTTGCTCCCAGGAGGCTGCCCTGCCCTTGTGGAGGGCAGGGCAGAAAATGGTGCATGCGTCCCTTGGTGCGTGCGTGTTGGTGCTGCAGGATGCTGCCCTGCCCTTGTGGAGGGCAGGGCAGAGTTTTTTTGTTGCGCCAGATTCTGCTGCCCGTGCGTGCTGATGTTGCCGAGACCCCCTTGATGCGCCAGATTCTGCCCGCTGGCCGTGCACCACAAAATGCTGCCCTGCCCTCGCGGAGGGCAGGGCAGTGTTTCCAAAAGTGAAGTTCCAAGTTCGAAACTTGGTGGATGCACACGCTACTTCTTTTCCTTGGTTTTCTTGGCACCAAAGTAAGGCCTAGTTTCTTGCTTCCTCATGGTGCCGTGTTCGATTCTTGTGGCAAGCAATTGGGGGAGCAATTTTCCTTGATTTTCCATGAAGAGCACGACATTGCCCTGCTCTCCAAGAGGGCCGGGCAGAAAATTGAGCTCTACTTTGTTTTGGAGTGAGGCTCCAGCTTCGAGCCTTGGTGGAAGCACTTTGGTTTATTTTCGCTTATTTTTGGTCCTTAAAGATGCCTCTCGTTCCTGCCTCAATTTTATGCCAAATATGGAATGCTATATATCGTTGGAAAGCTCTAAATGTCAGCTTTTCAACGCAACTGGAAGCACATCAATTGGACGTCTGTAGCTCAAGTTATAGCCCTTTGAAGGAGGCATGGTCATTCTGTGAGCGCCCAGATTTTACCTTAGCGAAAATTCTTGCTTCCAACTTCACTTTGCATCACGATGTTGCCCTGCCCTTGGCAAGGGCAGGGCAGTGTGCGTGCTGGTTGCTTTCTCCTTTGATTTGGTCATGGACCACGCTTTTAAAAGCGTGGCCTAAGGCTCCAAAGTGTGCTCCAACTTCAAAGTGTGTCCCAAAGCTCTTTTTTTCTCCTTTTTTTGTGCTTCTTTGCTTTTTTTTCTTCTTATTTCCTACAAGATTTATAAATTTAAAAGATCAAGGAAATATACCATTTAATCACAAAAGCATTCAATATTTAAGCACAATTCATCAATTTCTTGTATGAAAAAGTATTGAAAAATGGGTATATGATAACCTGTCATCACAACACCAAACTTAAACCTTGCTTGTCCCCAAGCAAGAAAAGAATCATGCAATAAAGATTGACAATCCAAGGTAAGAAGAATAGCAACTCAATGTTCATGGTTAGCTAGTTTTCTATGCATGCTACAATTACAAAAGAGATGTAAATGATTGATGCTTCTATCTAGCTTATTTTATGAAATCTTTTTCTTATAATTCTTCCTTGAAACAAGCTTTTGATTTTTTTTTTAGCTTCTCCTTTTGGGTGCTTTGCCCCATGAGTTAATTACAAAGCTACGACTTCTAAATGCTTTGTTTTCAAGTATTACCACTTGATACATAAGCACCACAAGCATTTGAATTAGAGGACTTCATTAAGCTCATTTTTTTTCTTTTCTTTGACTCTCTAATCATTGATGCTCAGAACCTTGAGCTTTGAGGGAGTGCTTTTGCACTTGAGCCTAGCCTTGACTTCTAAGTGTTTTATTTTCAAGCATTTGGCTTGATACATAAACACCACAAGCACTTAGCAAATAAATTGCCATTGGTACTCAGAGCCTTCAGCTTTCTCATTCCTTCCCTTTTTCTTTTCTTGCTTTAATTGTATTTGCTTCTTCAAGGTTTTCATGATTTTTAAAAGATTTCACAAAATGTACTAGATGAGAAACTTCAATTAAATAAAATCCAATGCAATTGAGCAACAATTAATCATACTAGCTTTTCAATACTTGTATGCACATGCTAAATTCTTCTTTAATTCCTTGTTTGTTTATGATCATGATGCTCTTTTTTGCTTTTTAATTCACAAAACTCAAGTTGGTAGTCATAATGTCACAACAACATATTTCAAATCAAATTCAAGCTATGCTTAGTCATACTACACATGTATACAGAAAATATAAAGACAATCATGCAATTTAAAGTGCTGGAAATAAATGAGAGGAAAAGGAACTTTACAACTTTGTAGTCCATCTTCTCTATTGTTGTCATTTTCCTCCTATTCTTCTCCTTCCCATACCAACTCAGAATGCTTGCTTATCCTCAAGCAACAATTAGAACAATGGCTATGGGGCTAAGATGGATCATGAATGTCTTACACAATGAAATGTTAGTAGCACATGTGTTTTAAGCAAGCAAAATGAAAGATAACAATCAAGGCATCAGAGACAAAGACATTTTGATTGCAAACATAAGAAGGTGAGCATAATACATTGCATAAAAGATAAGTGGCACACCAAACTTAGTGTGACACTTTCACTTGAAATTAATGCAAGTATCTAGTAAGAATTAGAACCAAATTTTGTTGCATAACAACACCAAACTTAGAATTCAATCATATGTCAATTTTATTTAAAACAAAACTAAATGAAACTGTTGTATGTTAAAGACAATCACCAAGCCAATAATCTGTCATGAATAAAGCTCTCTCGGTAATGTATTAACAAACACAGTAAATAAGCAAACTAAAATGAAAGCATTAAAAACAAAGAATTAACTAAAGTAAACAGAATAACAAAATATAAAACCAAAAGAAAATTAACACTGCAAAGACATTATGGTTATGCAGACAAGTGGTGTTGCTGAATGATTTGCATAGAAAAATAGGTGGCACACCAAACTTAGAATCTTGGTGTGTCACTTTCATTTTTTTGATTTGATGCAATCATCCAAAAAGCTTGAAAACAATGTGTTGCATGGAAACACCAAACTTAGAATGTAACCATATGCCAATTTATTGAATTTAAACAAAGTAAAGAAAGAAAACAAAGCAGAGAAGAGAAATTATACCTACGGTTGGGTTACCTCCCAACAAGTGCTCTTTTAGTGTCATTAGCTTGACATGTTGTTCCTCACTTTCTTCCTCTTCTTCCAGTTGGTTAAGAGGAATGACTCCAAGAGGGGAGAAGTTTCAGCTAATGTCCCTTGTTTTGGCCTCTTCTCAGCAAGCTTCTTTTTGAATTTGGCTTGATTGAGCTTGCTTGCTGGACCAGGGACATGATTGGTGCTCTTGTTAGTTGCCTTCACTTTTTTGGATTCATGAATTGGTTGCTGTGTGATTTTTGGAGTTTGATCTTCATCCATAGCCTTTTGAATTGGTGGTTCAATGAGCTTGTCCTTCATGTGACTCTCTGTTTCCCTTGAGTTTGGACTTTCTTGATTGTCCTCCTCACTAGCTTGTTCTTTCACTTCCTCTTTTACACTCAACATTTGCTTTAATAGCTCTTTCATGGAGGAGGTTTGTTGATCTTCCCAAGCTTTCTTCATCTCCTCTTCATACCTCTCAATCATGGATTCAAATGTTGAGGTATTTTGGTCCAGGGAAGTTTGTGAGAGTTGTGAGTTGTCATGTGCTCTTGTCATCTTAAGTGGCTTCTGTGAATATGCAAGTTCAGGTTCAAATGTTTCCACCACCTCTTTTTTCTTCACTAAAAATCCACTTGACTCAGTAGCCTCTTCCTCTTGTTTGTCCTCCTTCTTCGTTGCACTCACCAATTGAGCTAGCTTCACTTCCATGTTTTTGAGGGAGTTTTCTTGTTCTTTCCAAACTTTCGTTGTCTTCTCCTCATATCTTTTGAGCATGGACTCAAGCTTTGAGAACCTTGAGTGGTTCATGCAAGTTTGTGTGGGTGGTGAGTTTTGAAAGGGGCTTTCTATTGAAGCATGGTCAAGTGATGATATCTTTGGATGAATATCATATGGAGCATTAGAATTTCCTTTCCAACCACCATTAGAATCATGACTTGCATCATTTTGTGGTGGAAGGAAATATCCCATATGGTTCTCTTGCTCATCTTGTGTTTCTGAAGCAAATCTCCATGAATTGGAGTGCTCAAACTCTGTTAATTCTTGGTGATATTCCCAGCCACTATTAGAGGGTGGTGATGGTGGGCAATATCCCATAAAATTTTGTTTGACCATAAGATGAGTTGAACTCCATTTGTATTTTGTAAACATCAATGAAAATTTAAATTCATATCACAGAGAAAGAATTTCTTAGTGAGGCAATAACTCAAACACCTTGCTATCAATTTAAAACAGAGAACAAAAACAAAAAAAATGCTTGATCTAGACTTCTCACCCACTTAATCATTGTTGAACTAATCAATCCCCGGCAACGGCGCCAAAAACTTGATGGTGTTTTTGCGGAAAAACGAATTTCCAACACACATAACTCACCGGCAAGTATACCGGGTCGCATCAAGTAGTAATAACTCACTTAGAGTGAGGTCGATCCCACAGGGATTGATGGATCAAGCAACTTTAGTGGGTGATTAGTTTAGTCAAGTAACATTGAAGTGAATTTGGATGAAGTGTAGCCAACAGAAAGTAAATAGCAAGGAAAATTAAAGGGCAGAAAGTAAAATTGCAAGTAACTTAAAGAACAAGAAAGTAAAATAGCTGAAACTTAAATTGCAAGAATTGTAAAATTGCATCAAATGTAAAGGGGGCTGGGATGCTGGAAATTAAATGAAAGCATTAGATCCAAGCTTAGAACAATTGCAGGGAGATTAAAGTGCTTGAAAGTAAATTAGAAGCAATAGAAATAGAAAGGTAAAAATGCAGATGAAATAAAAGCAGCAGATGTAAACAGCAAGGCAAAATTTCTTGAAGGAGCAAACAGAAATTAAGTTCAGCTTAAGTGCAGAATAAAATTGAAAATCTCAGGAAATCATAGAGACTAGAAAACAAGTCTAGATCTTAATTCCTTCCTTGATCAAAGTAGAAAGCATATTGAAGAAGAAAGAAAGATGGAAGCAGTAAATGAGAACGCAGATTCAACTTTCAATTCTTAGAAATTATGCAAAGATGAACAAAGATGGATTTCAGATTAAAGATTGAAACAGAATTCCTCCAACCTCAATCCAAAATTTCAAAATAGAAATGAAAACTAAGAGAGAGAGCTCTCAAATCCTAATACTCTCTAGTGGAGCTAGTCCCCCTCTTTAATCGAGCTCCAATTGATGCCTTTATATAGGCTTTACTAAATGAAAAATGAAAATGAAATTAAAACAAATTACAAAAATGAAAATCCTAATTTAATTGATCCATGTGCCTTTGAGTGATGATGTGGGCTTTGCTTGCTTTGGATTTGAGGAGAAATGGGTTTGGTTGGCTTTGATTCAATTTGGTGAGGAATTGAATTAAATTGAATTTTGGCCCATATGTTGCTCCCAGGAGGCTACCCTGCCCTTGTGGAGGGCAGGGCAGAAAATGGTGCATGCGTCCCTTGGTGCGTGCGTGTTGGTGCTGCAGGATGCTGCCCTGCCCTTGTGGAGGGCAGGGCAGAGTTTTTTTGTTGCGCCAGATTCTGCTGCCCGTGCGTCCTGATGTTGCCGAGACCCCCTTGGTACGCCAGATTCTGCCCGCTGGCCGTGCACCACAAAATGCTGCCCTGCCCTCGCGGAGGGCAGGGCAGTGTTTCCAAAAGTGAAGTTCCAAGTTCAAAACTTGGTGGATGCACACGCTACTTCTTTTCCTTGGTTTTCTTGGCACCAAAGTAAGGCCTAGTTTCTTGCTTCCTCATGGTGCCGTGTTCGTTTCTTGTGGCAAGCAATTGGGGGAGCAATTTTCCTTGATTTTCCATGAAGAGCACGACATTGCCCTGCTCTCCAAGAGGGCAGGGTAGAAAATTGAGCTCTACTTTGTTTTGGAGTGAGGCTCCAGCTTCGAGCCTTGGTGGAAGCACTTTGGTTTATTTTCGCTTATTTTTTGCCCTTAAAGATGCCTCTCGTTCCTGCCTCAATTATACGCCAAATATGGATTGCTATATATCGTTGGAAAGCTCTGAATGTCAGCTTTCCAATGCAACTAGTAGCACATCAATTGGACGTCTGTAGCTCAAGTTATAGCCCTTTGAAGGAGGCATGGTCATGCTGTGAGCGCCCAGATTTTACCTTAGCAAAAATTCTTGCTTCCAACCTCACTTTGCATCACGATATTGCCCTGCCCTTGGCAAGGGCAGGGCAGTGTGCGTGCTGGTTGCTTTCTCCTTTGATTTGGTCATGGGCCACGCTTTTAAAAGCGTGGCCTAAGGCTCCAAAGTGTGCTCCAACTTCAAAGTGTGTCCCAAAGCTCTTTTTTTCTCCTTTTTTTGTGCTTCTTTTCTTCTTTTTCTTCTTATTTCCTACAAGATTTATAAATTTAAAAGATCAAGGAAATATACAATTTAATCACAAAAGCATTCAATATTTAAGCACAATTCATCAATTTCTTGTATGAAAAAGCATTGAAAAATGGGTATATGATGACCTGTCATCACACCTTCTTCATAGTGAGGCGCGAATGAACATCTTAGATAGGAACAAGCATGTTTGAATGGAAAACAGAAATAATTGCATTAATTCATCGAGACGCTGCAGAGCTCCTCACCCTCAACAATGGGGTTTAGAGACTCATGCTGCCAAAAGGTACAAATTTTAGATCTAAAAATGTCATGAGATACAAAATAAGTCTCTAAAAGTTGTTTAAATACTAAACTGGTACCTTAGGTTTACAGAAAATGAGTAAACTAAGATCGATAGTGCAGAAATCCACTTCTAGGGCTTACTTGGTACGTGATGGGACTGAGATTTAAGCTTCTCACGTGCCTGGGCTGTTTTTGGAGTTGAACGCCAGGTTGTAACCTATTTCTGGCGTTGAACTCCAACTTGCAACCTGTTTCTGGCGCTGAACGCCAAAATCAACATGGAACTGGCGTTGAATGCCAATTTACATCGTCTATCTTCGCGCAAAGTATGGACCATTATACATTACTGGAAAGCCCTGGATGTCTACTTTCCAACCCAATTAAGAGCGCGCCAATTGGACTCCTGTAGCTCCAAAAAATCGATTCCGAGTGCAGGAAGGTCAGAATCCAACAGCATCAGCAGTCCTTTTTCAGCCTAAATCAGATTTTTGCTCAGCTCCCTCAATTTCAGCCAGAAAATACCTGAAATTACAGAAAAACACACAAACTCATAGTAAAGTCCAGAAATATCAATTTTGCCTAAAAACTAATAAAATTATACTAAAAACTAACTAAAACATACTAAAAACTACCTAAAAACAATGCCAAAAAGCATATAAATTATCCGCTCATCACAACACCAAACTTAAATTGTTTCTTATTCCCAAGCAACTGAGAATCAAATAGGATAAAAAGAATAGAATATACTATAAATTCCAAAATATCAATGAATATTAGTTCTAATTAGATGAGCGGGACTTGTAGCATTTTGCTTCTGAATAGTTTTGGCATCTCCCTTTATCCCTTGAAGTTTAGAATGATTGGCATCCATAGGAACTCAGAGTTCAGATAGTGTTATTGATTCTCCTAGTTAAGTATGTTAATTCTTGAACACAACTACTTTTATGAGTCTTGGCCGTGGCCCTAAGCACTTTGTTTTCCAGTATTACCACCAGATACATAAATGCCACAGACACATGACTGGGTGAACCTTTTCAGATTGTGACTCAGCTTTGCTAAAGTTCCCAGTTAGAGGTGTCCAGAGTTCTTAAGCACACTCTTTTTGCTTTGGATCACGACTTTAACCACTCAGTCTCAAGCTTTTCACTTGGACCTGCATGCCACAAGCACATGGTTAGGGACACCTTGATTTAGCCGCTTAGGCTTGGATTTTATTTCCTTGGGCCCTCCTATCCATTGATGCTCAAAGCCTTGGATCCTTTTTACCCTTGCGTTTTGGTTTTAAGGGCTATTGGCTTTTTCTGCTTGCTTTTTCTTTTTCTTTCTCTATTTTCTTTTTTCTTTTTTTTTGCCATTTTTTTTTTGCAAGCTTTGTTCTTCACTGCTTTTTCTTGCTTCAAGAATAATTTTTTTTATTTTTCAAATCATCAATAACATTTCTCTTTTTCATCATTCTTTCAAGAGCCAACATTTTTAACATTCATAAACAACAAGATCAAAATTATGCACTGTTCAAGCATTCAATCAAAAAACAAAAAGTATTGTCATCACATCAATATAATTAAACTAATTTCAAGGATGAATTTGAAACTCATGTACTTCTTGTTCTTTTGTATTAAAACATTTTTCATTTAGGAAAGGTGACGGATTCATAGAATTATTCATAGCCTTAAGACATAGTTACTAAACACTAATGATCATGTAATAAAGACACAAACATAGACAAACATGAAGCATAAAAATTGAAAAACAGAGATAAGAACAAGGAAGTTAAGGAATGAGTCCACCTTAATGAGGGTGGCACCTTTTTGAAGGATCAATGGTGCTTTTTGAGCTCCTTTATGTCTCTTCCTTGCCTCTGTTGCTTGATCCCTAGTGATTTTGGTGCTCCTATCCTTAGTTGCTCCCAATAGTTGTGTGGAGGAAAATATATCTCCTGAGGTATCTCAGGGATTTCTTGATGAGGGAATTCCTCATGCTCTCTTGATGTGCAGTCAGATGCTCTACTACTGAGCTATGGACCCTTGAGATGAATCTCTCCATCTCCCATGACTCAGAGGTGGAAGCAATTACCTTCCCTTTCCTCTTTCTTCATGTTTCTTTGGCCTTAGGTACCATAAATGGTTATGGAAAAACAAAAGAGCTATGCTTTTACCACACCAAACTTAGAATATTGCTCGCCCTCGAGCAAAAGAAGAAAGAATAGAAGAAGAAGAAGAAGAAGATAAGGGGAAGAGGGAGAGATGTTTGTGTTTTGGCCATGTAGGGTGGGTTTCGGTGGGAAGGATGGATGGATGTGAGTTGTGAAGAGGTGATGGGGAAGAGAGATTGAGGTGATTGGTGAAGAAGAGAGAAGGTGAGTTGGGGTAGGTAGGGATCCTGTGGGTTCCACAGATCCTGAGATGATCCTGTGGGGTCTACAGATCCTGAGGTGTCAAGGATTTACATCCCTACATGAATGAGGCGTGCAAAATGCCCTCTGCAAGCAATCCTGGCATTTAACGCTAGATTGATTCTTGTTTCTGGCGTTAAACGCCAGCTTTATGCTTGTTCTAGGCGTTTAACGCCTATCTGCAGCATGTTTCTGGCGTTGAACGCCAGCTTTCCTCAGTGTACAATCCTGGTGTTTAAACGCCAGAGTGCTGCATGTTTCTGGTGTTCAACGCCAGATCCATGCTCTGTTCTGGCGTTGAACGCCAGCCAGATGTTCCTTACTGGCGTTTAAACTCCAGTAAGCCCTTCCTCCAGGGTGTGCTGTTTCTTTTACTATTTTTTTTATTTTGTTTTTAATTTTTGTATTTGTTTTGTGACTCTACATGATCATGAACCTAAGAAAACATAAAAGAATAATAAAATAAAAAAAATTAGTTAAATAAAAATTTAGGTTGCCTCCCAATAAGCGCTTCTTTATTGTCTTTAGCTGGACTATTACTGAGCTTTTAATCCAGTCTTAGTCTTGAGCATTCTTGCTCAACATTGCCTTCAAGATAATGCTTGACTCTTTGCCCATTCACAATGAACTTTTTGTCAGAGTCATTATCATGAAGCTCTGCAAACCATGGTACTTCCTGAATGGCAAAGAGTTGCTCATCCGGAAAGGTTTCAGAGATCTTAGTAAGAGGGAGGGACGTCCCTTCTACTGGTTTTATTCGGGACAGGTGATCTGCTACTTGGTTCTCTGTCCCTTTTCTGTCTCTTATTTCTATATCAAACTTTTGCAGAAGCAACACCCATCTTATGAGCCTGGGTTTTGAATCCTACTTTGTGAGTAGATATTTAAGAGCAGCATAGTCTGTGTACACAATCACTTTTGATCCTACTAAATAGGATCTGAACTTGTCAATGGCGTAAACCACTACAAGCAATTCCTTTTCTGTGGTTGTATAGTTCTTCTGCGCAACATTTAGAACACGGCTGGCATAATAAATGACGTGCAGAAGCTTGTTATGCCTCTATCCCAACACTGCACCAATGGCATGATCACTGGCATCACACATTGATTCAAATGGTAATGTCCAGTCTGGTACAGAGATGACTGGTGCTGTGACCAGCTTAGCTTTCAGAGTCTCAAACGTCTGCAGACACTCCTTATCAAAGATAAATGGCGTGTCAGCAGCTAGCAGATTACTCAGAGGCTTTGCAATTTTTGAAAAATCTTTTATAAACCTCCTATAGAATCCTGCGTGCCCCAGAAAGCTTCTGATTGCTTTAACATTGGCAGGTGGTGGTAATTTTTCAATTACCTCTACCTTGGCTTGATCCATCTATTCCCTTGTTCAAAATTTTGTGCCCAAGGACAATTCCTTCAGTCACTATAAAATGACATTTCTCCCAGTTTAAAACCAAGTTAGTCTCTTGGCACCTCTTTAGAACAAGTGCTAGATGGTCAAGACAGGAGCTGAATGAGTCTCCAAATACTGAAAAGTTATCCATGAAGACTTCCATAAATTTTTCCACCATATCAGAGAAAATAGAGAGCATGCACCTTTGAAAGGTTGCAGGTGCATTGCACAAGCCAAATGGCATCCTTCTGTATGCAAATACTCCAGATGGACATGTGAATGTTGTTTTCTCTTGATCCTGGGGATCTACTGCAATCTGGTTGTAACCTGAATAGCCATCCAAAAAGCAGTAGTAATCATGACCTGCTAGTCTTTCTAGCATCTGGTCTATGAATGGTAAAGGAAAATGATCCTTTCTGGTGGCTGTATTGAGTCTTCTGTTGTCAATACACATACGCCAACTTGTAACTGTTCTTGTAGGAACCAGTTCATTCTTTTCATTATGAACCACTGTCATGCCTCCCTTTTTGGGGACAACTTGGACAGGGCTTACCCAGGGGCTATCAGAAATAGGATAAATAATCTCAGCCTCTAGTAATTTAGTGACCTCCTTTTCCACCACCTCCTTCATGGCTGGATTCAGCCGCCTCTGTGGTTGAACCACTGGCTAAGCGTCATCTTCTAATAGGATCTTGTGCATGCATCTGGCTGGGCGAATGCCCTTAAGATCACTAATGGACCACCCAAGAGCTGTCTTGTGTGTCCTTATCACTCGAATTAGTGCTTCCTCTTCCTGTGACTCTAAGGTAGAGCTTATGATTACAGAAAAAGTGTCACCTTCTCCCAGAAATGAATATTTCAGGGATGGTGATAATGGTTTGAGCTCGGGTTTAGGAGGTTTCTCCTCTTCCTGAGGGATTTTCAGAGGTTCTATTATTCTCTCTGGTTCCTCCAGATCAGGTTGAACATCTTTAAAGATATTCTCTAGCTCTGATTCGAGACTCTCAATCATATTGACCTCTTCCACGAGAAAGTGAATAATATCAATGCTCATGCAGTCGTCTAAGGTGTCTGGATGCTGCATAGCTTTGACAACATTCAACTTAAACTCATTCTTATTGACTCTCAGGGTTAATTCCCCTTTTTGGATGTCAACGAGGGTTCGTCCAGTTGCTAGGAAAGGTCTTCCTAGAATGAGAGTTGCACTCTTGTGCTCCTCCATTTCCAGCACCACAAAGTCAGTGGGAAAGGCAAATGGCCCAACCTTGACAATCATGTCTTCAATCACGCCTGATGGGTATTTAAGGAGCCATTAGCAAGTTGGAGACATATCCGGGTTGGTTTGACTTCTTCAGTCAAACCAAGCTTTCTGATAGTAGATGCAGGTATTAAGTTGATACTTGCCCCAAGATCACATAAAGCTTGCTTGTTACAAGCACCCTCTAATGTGCATGGTATCATAAAGCTTCCAGGATCTTGAAGCTTCTCAGGTAAGCTTTTCAGAATGACTACACTGCATTCTTCAGTGAGGTAAATTTTTTCAGTTTCCCTCTAATCCTTCTTATGACTTAAGATTTCCTTCATGAACTTAGCATAAGAAGGTATTTGCTCAAGTGCCTCTGCAAACGGAATCTTTATTTCAAGAGTCCTTAGATAGTCTGCAAAGCGGGCAAATTGCTTATCCTGTTCTGCTTGGCGGAGTTTCTGAGAATAAGGCATTTTGGCTTTGTATTCCTCAACCTTAGTTGCTGTAGGTTTATTGCCTATAGATGTGGGTTGAAAAGCCTTTTTAGAGGGGTTGCTATCAGAACTTGTATGTGTCTGATATCCCACTGGCGTTTGAATGCCAGGGGTGGAAGCTGGAGTGGCGTTAGACGCCAACTCCTTACCTGTTTCTGGCATTTAAACGCCAGAACTGTGCTTCCTTTGGGCGTTGAACACCAATTCCTTGCTTGTTTCTGGCATTGAACGCCAGGACTGAGCATGGTTTGGGCATTCAACGCCAGCTTTCCACCCATTTTCTGGCGTTTGAGCGCCAGAATTATTCCTCTCTGGGCTCTTACTGTCCTCAGATGGATTTTGGGTAGTTTGCTCATTTCTTGGCTTCCTGCTACCTTGAAGTGAGGTATTTAATGTTTTCCCACTTCTTAATTGAACTGCTTGGCACTCTTCTATTATTTGTTTTGATAACTGCAGTTCTGTTTGCTTTAACTATACTTCCATATTCATATTAGCCATTCTTGTTTCTTGTAGTATCTCCTTGAGTTCGGCTAGCTGTTTTGTTAGAAAATCCAGTTGCTGATTGAATTCAGTAACTTGTTCTGCAAGACTGAGTTCAGTAGTTACTATTTTGGTCTCTTCTTTCAAGGAAGGTTCACTGCTCAGGTACAGATGTTGATTTCTGGCAACTGTATCAATGAGCTCTTGAGCTTCTTCTATTGTCTTTCTCATATCTATAGATCCACCAGCTGAGTGGTCTAGAGAAATCTGAGCTCTCTCTGTAAGCCTATAATAGAAGATGTCTAACTGTACCCACTCTGAAAACATTTCAGAGGGGCATTTTCTTAGCATCTCTCTGTATCTCTTCCAAGCATCATAAAGGGATTCATTATCTCCTTGTTTAAAGCCTTGGATGCTCAGCCTTAGCTGTGTCATCCGTTTTGGAGGAAAATAGTGATTTAGGAATTTTTCTGACAGCTGTTTCTATGTCTTTATGCTGTCCTTAGGTTGGTTATTTAACCACCTCTTAGCTTGGTCTTTTACAGTAAATGAAAACAGTAACAGTCTATAGACATCCTGATCTACTTCCTTATCATGTACTGTGTCAGCAATTTGTAAAAACTGTGCCAGAAACACTGTAGGTTCTTCTTGTGGAAGACCGGAATACTGGCAACCTTGCTGCACCATGATAATGAGCTGAGGGTTCAACTCAAAGCTACTGACTCTGATGGAGGGGACAGATACTACTCCCGTATGAAGCAGTAATGGGGTTAGCATATGACCCCAGAGTCCTTCTGGACTGTTCATTTCTACTTAAGTCCATAATGGAGAAAGGGAGATGATGTGAATTTATTTTATTTATTTTATTATATATAAAAATTTTGAAATAATAATAATAAAATAAAATAAAATAAAGACGACAATAAAATTAAAAATAAATAAAAATAAAATAAAATAAAATAAAAAGAATTTAAAAATATTTTATGAAGATTTTCGAAAAAGTGAGGAGGGAGAAAGTGGTTAGGATATTTTCGAAAGAGATATAAATTATTATTTTTTTTTTTAAAAAAAATCTTAAAAGGATAAGATTTGAAATTGAAATTGAAATCTGAATTTTTATATAAAAAAAATTCGAAAATATGGCTTAAATATTAGTTAGAAAAGATATTTTTTTGAATTTTGAATTTTTTGATGAAAGAGAAAAACACAAAAAAGACACAAGACTTAAAAATTTTTAGATCTAATGCTCCTTGTTTTCGAAAATTTTGGAGGGAAAATACCAAGGAACACCAAACATAAAAATTTTAAGATCAAAACACAAGGAAGACTCAAGAACACCTTGAAGATTCACAAGAACACCAAGAACAAAAGAAAGAACACCAAACTTAAAATTTTTAGAAAACCACCATAAAATTTTCGAAAATTAAAGAAAGATTAACAAGAAAACACCAAACTTAAAGTTTGACACAAGATTTAATCAAAGAAAAATTATTTTTGGAAAAAGTTTTAAAAGGAAGATACCCAATTGCCAAGAACATAAGCCAACGCTCTAGCCAACTGAGCTATAAATGTAACATGTTTTAATGTTGTATAAAATATATTTTTGAAAACTAATATTTTGAAAAAGCACAAGGAAAACACGAAAAATACACAAAATAAGAAAAACCAAAGATCAAATAAGAAAATTTGACAAGAACAATTTGAAGATTAAGGAAGAATAAAGAACAAAAATTCAAAAATTTAAAGGAAAATAGAAAAGATGCAATTGACACCAAACATAAAATATAAAACTAAACTCACATAAAAATTAAAAATTAATAAGGAAAAATAATATTTTTGAAAAATTTTTGAAAAGAAAATAAAGGACTCAGATTTAATGACTCTATAGCATCAAAAATAAATTATTCCTAATCTAAGCAACAAAATAAACCTTTAGTTGTCCAAACTCGAACAATCCCCGGCAACGGCGCCAAAAACTTGGTGCACGAAATTGTAAACCACACTTTTTACAACTCGTATCACTAACAAGCAAGTGCATTGGGTCGTCCAAGTAATACCTTACGTGAGTAAGGGTCGATCCCATGGAGATTGTTGGCTTGAAGCAAGCTATGGTTATTTTATTATTCTTAGTCAAGAGATCAATTATAATTATCAGTTTGAATTACTAAAAAATAAAAGAGCGTGAAATAATTACTTGTTGTGTAATAATGGAGAATATGTTGGAGTTTTGGAGATGCTTTGTCTTTTGAATCTTTGCAACGTAATGCTTCCTTGCATTCAAAAGTGCAAAGTTCCTTCCATGGCAAGCTGTATGTAGGGCGTAACCATTGTCAATGGCTACTTCCCATCCTCTCAGTGAAAATGGTCCAAATGCTTTGTCACAGCACGACTAATCATCTGTTGGTTCTCGATCATGTCAGAATATGATCCATTGATCCTTTTGCGTTTGTCATCACGCCCAACAATCGCGAGTTTGAAGCTCGTCACAGTCATTCAATCCCAGAATCCTACTCGGAATACCACAAACAAGGTTTAGACTTTTCGGATTCTCATGAATGCCGCCATCAATTCTAGCTTATACCACAAAGATTCTGATTAAGGAATCTAAGAGATACTCATTCAATCTGATGTAGAACGGAGGTGGTTGTCAGGCACACGTTCATGGATTGAGGAAGGTGATGAGTGTCACGGATCATCACCTTCTTCATAGTGAGGCGCGAATGAACATCTTAGATAGGAACAAGCATGTTTGAATAGGAATAATTGCATTAATTCATCGAGACGCTGCAGAGCTCCTCACCCTCAACAATGGGGTTTAGAGACTCATGCTGCCAAAAGGTACAAATTTTAGATCTAAAAATGTCATGAGATACAAAATAAGTCTCTAAAAGTTGTTTAAATACTAAACTGGTACCATAGGTTTACAGAAAATGAGTAAACTAAGATGGATAGTGCAGAAATCTACTTCTGGGGCCCACTTGGTACGTGATGGGGCTGAGACTTAAGCTTCTCACGTGCCTGGGCTATTTTTGGAGTTGAACGCGAGGTTGTAACCTGTTTCTGGCGTTGAACTCCAACTTGCAACCTGTTTCTGGCGCTGAACACCAAAATGCAACATGGAACTGGCGTTGAACGCCAGTTTACGTCATCTATCTTCGTGCAAAGTATGAACTATGATATATTGCTGGAAAGTCCTAGATGTCTACTTTCCAACCCAATTAAGAGCGCGCCAATTGGACTCTTGTAGCTCCAAAAAAATTGATTCCAAGTGCAGGAAGGTCAGAATCCAACAGCATCAGCAGTCCTTTTTCAGCCTAAATCAGATTTTTGCTCAGCTCCCTCAATTTCAGCCAGAAAATACCTGAAATTACAGAAAAACACACAAACTCATAGTAAAGTCCAGAAATATGAATTTTGCCTAAAAACTAATAAAATTATACTAAAAACTAACTAAAACATACTAAAAACTACCTAAAAACAATGCCAAAAAGCGTATAAATTATCCGCTCATCAGTAATCAAACTCAGAGGCCACTCCTCATAGCACACTTCCACTCACACTCGCCACGACCGTCATCATTTTCCTAAGTTTCATTCTGAAATTCTTAGCTCATCCATTTCTCAAGTCATACATCTCTCTTCCCTGACACTCTACCAGACCCATCCTCAGTACACCAGAAACCTAAGCCTCCATTTGCTAACTTTTTAAAATGATCATCAACCAAGACATTTAGCCCATTTCCCTTATTCCCATACTAAAAAATAAGCCCAAAAGCCTTACAAAGGTGTTATATGAAGCTTACGACCTTGTTGGGAAGGTGAAATAGTTGAAAACAACTTTAAATTTGCGAAACAAGGCGTGTGCGGACACACAGGGGTGTGCGTGTGCACGCCCAGGAAGATTTTGAAAGTGTGCGTACGCATAGGAGTGTGCGTACGCACAGGTACTAAAATTTACAAGCCTGTTAACTCGCACAAGCTGTGCGAGCGCCCCCAAAAGACGACCCTTCCCGACTTGTGCGTACGCACAGGGCTGTGCGTTCGCATAGGTCGTAATGCTAATGCTGCAAGCAGTAAGCCTTTTCTTGCCTGTGCATCCGCACAGGTCTGTGCATCCGCACAAAATGAGATTTGTGCAGGTTTGTGAGTGCGCACAAGGCCGTGCGTGTGCACATATCAGAAATCCTGAAATTCTGCAACTCTACAGAATTTCAGATTTTCAACACCAACTTTGAATGATCATAAATCCCTCTACAAAATTACAAATTTTATAAACTTTATATCCATTTGAAGAGTTTTCAATAAGCTTTAATTTAAATAAAATTTCAACAAATTTTGAAAATCGGGGAAAAGTTATGATCAGACAAAGTTCACCAAAAAATCCCTTCTGACCCAATAACCTCTTAACCTCAAATTCACCAAATCTCACAATTCAAAACCAAACCAATCATAACCCAAACAATACCAAAACATCATCAAGGTCCTTACCATTCCTCTCTCAACTCAATCATCCATAATATCCCCATTTAAGCCATTTAACACCATCAAAACCTTTAATCATCAACATCCAAAACCATCATAAACATTCATAATCATCATCAACTAACAACAACATCAACAACCACTACAATTCCTCATCAATTCCAATTATCATTATCAGACAAAGTCTAACATTAACCAAGTCTATTATAAAAACTCATCAACACCAATAATAATTAACCATCATCATCAACTACACTAACCAACCATAAGATCATCATCAACATCCATCTTCAAATCTCAACACCCACAAACATAATTCATCAATATTCGTCATCTATCAATACCAAGCATCACTCTCAATCTCAATTTACCTCAATCTACATATTTCACACCATATTATCATTACAACATCATAATTCACCAATATACTCAAAAATCTTCAACCCATCATAATTCATCATAAATCATCATTCAACAACTCAAATCCTCAAATCATTATACATCATCATCATACAACAATCCCAATAACCAATTTAATTCAATCCTATCCTATGGGTCACTAGCCTAAGTATCCAGAAATATTACATATTACATAGAAAAAATCGAAATCATACCTTGGCCGATTCCCAAACGCACCAAACACCAAAACGAAGCCACCAAGCTTGATCCAAGGCCTCAACCAACTCCAACAAACACCAAAGCTCAAACTAACAACACATATATATACCAACATCAAAACCTAAGAAACATAAAACAACTAAACACAAGGGTTTAGCGGAACCTAACCTTATCCAACGGGAGTAGGGGTAAAATCCAACATTTACTCGCAACTAGAGATCACCTAAACATCCAAAACCACAAAATTTACTCAAAAACCAAACATAGAAACATGTAGAAACTTAGGGCAGAAACCTGGGAATTGAGACACAAGTTCTTACCAAATTTCTTTGGATAGAAACGTAGAGCTCGATGAGAGATTCACGTGGCCGTAAATGGCTCGTCAATCGGAGGTTCGTAGCTTAAGATATGGCTCCCGGAAGGTGGAGGTGAATAGTGTCACCCCCTTCCTTCTCCATTCTCTCTTAAACCGCGGCCCTCTCTCTCCTAGGGCTGGAAAAATGAGTTCAAAGCTCATTAAATGAGCTTATATATCTTGGGTCTTGGGCCCAGTTTGGGCCCGGTCCAATTCGTTAGTGTTTTTGGTCCGTTTGGCCCACTTTGGGCCAAAACCTTTAAGATTAGTGCCTGGTTTTCAATTCTAAATTATTTTTATATTCTCAAAACAATAAATCAATTTTCAAAATCTTATTTTCCCAAAATACACAGCAATGGACAGACCAGAGCCGGTACTACCGGCTTAAGCGCCAGTACACATTTTTACAAAATTTTTCGAAAGAAATACATTTTCCAACTCAGAAAAATTCACTGAAACCAAATTTCTCATTTATATTTTCAAATTAAAACTTCTAAATTTTGAATCTATTCCAGGCACTAAAATTATTTTATTAAAATGGTTTTACGTGAAAATCCGAATCACGTGATGGGATATATATATATATATATATATATATATATATATATATATATATATATATATATATATATATATATATATATTCCCCACGAAGCATCCTACTTTCAAAGTTGCAACAAGTTGTCAAGGCACCTCGTTCACCATCATCCTACCGTGTCGACGTTCTCTCTCGCCAACTCCTCCATAGAATAGTTCACTTGGATAGGTAGAAAATGAGTGGATTTGGTTAAGCGAATCACGATCACCCAAACCGCATCATAGCCCACTTCCACTGAGGAATTTCAAGCGGCTGTATCATTCCTGACGGCTTCTGATGCTCTATCTTTGCCTTTTGACACATCAAACACTTGGATGCCAATGTAGCTACATCACCTTTTATCTCAGGCCATCATAACATCTTTAAGTTACAATAAATCTTCGTGTTTTCGGATGACCAGAAAATTCACTGTAGTGAGTCCCCGATAACAAGTCTTGTCTCAAACTTCCGACATCCTCTTTGTAAACTCGCCCATTATCTCTCTACAATCCTTCACCATCCTTAGTGAATTCTTCATGCCTCTTATCATCGACTGGTTGCAACAATTTTTGAAGCTTCCGCTCATCTTGCTGAGCCCTCCGAATCTCCGTCTTAAACGTGTGGGAAATCTGCAACTGGCTCAAACAAGCTCTTCCGGCCACCTCACTAATGTCCAGCTTAAGATCCACAAACTTATCCACTAACTCCTCTTCCTTGATTCTCACCTAAGCAATTGTTAAAGATTTCCGACCTAATGCATCTGCGACCACCTTCACTTTTCCAGGGTGATAACTTAGTTCAAAATCATAATCCTTTAGCAATTCCATCAGTCTTTTCCAACGCATTTTAAGCTCTTTCTGATCAAAGACATACTTGAGACTCTTATGATCAGAAAAGACACTAAACCTCACCCTGCACAGGTGGTGCCTCCAAATCTCCGGTGCAAACACAATCGCCGTTAATTCCAAGTCATGAGTTGAATAGTTCACCTCATGCGGTCCCAGCTGACGTGATGCGTAAGCCACCACACTCCGATGTTGCATCAACACGCAACTTAAACCCTTCAGAAAAGCGTCATAGTATAATTCGAACTGTTCATGCGGTTCCAACAAGATTAAAGCAGGTGCTGAAGTTAACTTCTGCTTCAAAGTCTGAAAACTCTCTGCACACTCTGACATCCAAACAAAAGGCGCTTCCTTTCTTGTCAACCTAGCCATCGGTAATGCAATATGGGAAAATCCTTCAATGAACCTCCGGTAATATCCGGCTAAACC
This sequence comes from Arachis hypogaea, assembly GCF_003086295.3. Classification (NCBI taxonomy): domain Eukaryota; kingdom Viridiplantae; phylum Streptophyta; class Magnoliopsida; order Fabales; family Fabaceae; genus Arachis; species Arachis hypogaea. The sequence goes on from NC_092044.1 coordinate 46,435,613, forward strand.
CAAAAAGCTTCTAACTTCTGTCACCATTGTCGATCTTTCCAATTCCATCACCGTTTCTACCTTATAAGGATCTACGACTATTCCTCCCTTGCTCACCACATGATCTAAAAGTTTCACTTCTTCCATCCGGAATTCATACTTCGACAACTTGGCATATAACTTCCGCTGTGTCACTTTGATTATCGTCACTAGGAATCCGGAAATCCTTTCTTTTAAACCAACTACCGATTTTGTAATACTTTTCAAAACCTTAAAAATAAGTCCAATCTAAATGAGTCCATTGTTAAAACCTTATCAAAAGAGTCAAAAACCTTTTATTGGTAAATCAATCATTTTAAAGCATGATTTTCCTAAATTCATTGAAACCCTTAAATCAAAACCTTTAAATTTGAATCCATTTTTATAAGTTTGATTTACAACCAAAATCACAAGCCAACAAAATCTTAGGACTCACTTTCCTTTTAAAATCATATCATTTGATCAAAAGTTCGAGTCCTAGTTTCAAAACCAAATCAGTCAAACCAGAATTCCAAACCAAGTTAAAAAAAATCAATCTAAGCTTTAAAACCTTTTTCGACACGAACGACGATAATCTATACTATGAAGATAAGTTGAGGTTTGGCTATTGGCTTCGTAATTACCTCATCCTTGTGGTTGTGATTGATCCGCCTCATGTGTTCTTCGGAGTGGACAATCTTTAACCAAATGTCTGGGTGCGCCACACTTGTAACATAGTTTCTTACCCGATTGGCATGGCCTATTTGGATGGTAGTTCCCACACTCCTGACATTTCATATTAGAGGAATAAGCCCTTGATCGCTTCCCTTCACTATATTTCTTAAGGTTTTGTCCCCTTGGTCCAAGGTTGTTATTGTCGCGTTCCCTACTAGTGTTTACTCCATGAGCGTCCCTTGACGAGGCTACAATCTTCGCATTCTCTTCAACCACGCTTGCCTTGTTCACTATATCGGAGAAAATATGGATCTCCATAGGAGCCACAGCAGTCCTGATGTCATCCTTCAAACTGCTTTGATACTTGACACACTTCTAACTTTCATAGGCCTCCAGGGCACCCTGACACACCATAAAGAACCTGCAAAGTTCCTCAAACTTGCTCGTATAATCTGCCATAGACAAGGAACCTTGCTTCAGCTGCATAAGTTCTATCTCCTTTGCTTCCCTTGTAGACTCAGGAAAATACTTCTTATAGAAGGCCATTTAGAACACATCCCAAGGAACGTCGGTGTTTTAAAGCTGTAACAAGTGGCACTCTACTTGCCACCAATGTTGGGCCTCTTTCCGAAGCTGATAAGCAGCAAACTCTACGTATTGATTGTGTGGGACATGCTGTGCTTGTAGCGCTTGCTCTATAGCTTGGAACCAATTGTCCGCTTCTGTGGGATTTTTTGAACCTCTGAAACTTGGCGGATGAACCTTGAGAAAAGTCGCCAAGGTCATCGGAGCACCTCTCGTGTTGTCTCCGCTCCCTTCAGCATTGTCATCCGCATTTCCTTCGCCATTCCCGTTTTCGTTTAAGGCCGGTCCGCCTAACCTTTGCACAGCTTGCAGAGTAGCAGCAGCGTTAGCTTCCATGGTGTTCGCATGGTTTGCCATTGCCGCCATGAACTCGGCATGGTTATCGGCCGGTCGCTCATTACTACTTTTTCTTCGTGAACGTGTATGACCTCATCCACGAGTAGCCATTAGGGTTCATTTCTACACCAAACATTTGATATCAAGGTGATCAGTCTCAATATCAAAGGTCTAGTGCTTCTATTATTCCAAAAAGGCACTCACAAACAAGCATGCTATGAAATATCAACTTGATAACCTAAATAGCATGAAAGAAAAATGACCCAAAGTATGCAATGAAGCACAATTGGTCCATCCCTCAGGCTCACGAGGACGAACCGCTCTGATACCACTAAATGTAACACACCAATTAGTCTAAGCTTTACCTCACGTCGTAAAGCAAAGATTAATCAAGGATTACGACAGTTCTAAGCTCAAACATTTGATATATAGAAGGAATAATATTATCTAGAAGCCTGATGAAGGATATAGTTCAAAAATAGGATTTAAAAGCACAAAACGAACTAATGAAGCGTCTAACTTAAGCATAAGGAAACAGATGTTATATAAACAAAATAATAGTATAGTAGTGTAATATCACAGGGAACTAGCCACAGCTTGTGGAGTTTAAGCCGGCTAGCCAAATATACAGATAAGGAGGAATTGAAGTTTAAAATGGCTTATACAAGTTTTGTTCTCTCTCTAATACAAGCCTCTAGGCCAAAATAAAAATAAAAAAATGAGAGATATATATAAATAAACAAAATAAATCAAAGAGACTCAAAAGTTATCCGGATCCTTCGCTTCTGTCACCAACCAAACAACTCACCGAGGTGGGTTGTGACCTGCATCTGAAAAACACAACAGAAATATGGCATGAGAACTGGAGGTTCTCAGTATGGTAACAGTGCCCAATGATGTAAGATGTAAGGCTCCGAGACGCCGAAGGCAATCCTAGAACTTCACATCACATATGGATATTCAAACTTAACATCAATAAATAATTAAAGGACTTAAACCATAAATCGGGTCATCTAAGCTTAGGGGGTTTCTAAGAAATAGCCACAACCCTGGAGTTTGGGCTGACTAGTTTACAAAATATACATCAGAGTCTTAAGATAAAAACAACCATATCCTATCTCTCAAAGGTTCTGAAATTCAAGTCTCTGAGGTAACAAAATATACAAAAGTGAGAGAATACACAAGTAAATCAAAACAAAAGTTGATCCATCCTCTGTTCCGTCACCATCTGCAAACTCACCGAGGTGGGTTTCGACCTGCATCAAAAAAATAATAACAACATATGTTATGAGAACTGGGGGTTTTCAATATGGTAACAATATCCAATAGATAAGATATAAGGTTTCGGGAAGCTAGAGGCAATCCTAGAACTTCTCACAAGCATAAATATTAAAGCTTAACAAAATATGTTAATTAAACCATAAACAGGGTAATATAACTTCAGGGATTTCTACTATAACCGTCACTGCTGTCCCACAGCCTCCACCAACCTATCTTCCAAGCAATCCCATCGCCACCGCCTACCGAACCTCCTCAATCCTAATAAAACACAAGTAATACAGACAAGTAAATCACAAGAAGAGTTCATATACAGCAAGTAATTCATTTAGCAATTAGACATGTTATTCAATTAGGCATAATGCAATTAATCAAAGCAAAAAATCACATAGTAAATGCATAAAATGAATCCTGTCCTATTGGATGTGATATCACTTGTCGGTTCAACTGCAAACCTGACACATCCTTTCGAATGTTGCCTTTCTGCCATGCCCTTGGGATATAGTGCCCGCCTCACTTTGTGCACCCCTGGGATATAGTGCCCAGCTCACTTTCAACCCTGGGATATAGTGCCCCACTCACTCTTCTACGCACTCTTGTGATATAGTGCCCGGCTCACTTTTTTAGGTTATAGTGTTCGAGTTCACTCTTATGGAATGAAAGGTTATGTGAGCGAGAGATTGCCTCAGTCCTCACATCTCAATGTAAGCAGGAGACTGCCACAGCCCCTATGTCGACGTCGCAACCTCGACAAATAGGATCCAACCTCCATCCTTTCCAGGCGCATAGCGACTTACCAATCATAGTATATCTATCAAGTGTTGTTCAAAATCTCAATGATCATTGTTTATCTTTATCATATTCTCCAATGTCAGCCTTTCATAATTCATCATCTCTTATTCACATTCAATTCTTTATGTATCCTCAATACAACACTTTGTCAACTAATGCGGATTTTACAATCCACAAAACACTGGCAAGTGCACTGGCTTGTATCAAGTAATAAACTCAGGTGATTGAGTGTCGATCCCACGAGGATTAACAAATAAAGCAAGCAAAATCAATTGATTAATCTAGTCAGACTAATGATTTAGGATTTTGAAAGCAATTAATCATAAACAGAAATTGAATGAAGCAAAACAGAAGCAAATTGTGAGTTTAGAAAAAAATATATATATTTGAGAAAGATAAGGTTTCAGAGATGTTAATCATCTGAATCAATACTTTTCAATTTCCATTCTAATCATGCAATGATTCTTTTATGGAAAATCATTAGTAATTAAACCCCAATCTCTTGGTGACTCAATTTCTCTTTAACTTAATTTAATGCTAATTTGACGCAGGCTTCCTTGGTTCTTTCTTCGTGTTTCATGCATGACACTTTCTTCAAGGGCCACGCTTTCAAAAGCGTGGCCTAAAGCTCTAAAGTGCTTCTTAAACTTCAAAGTGTACCAAAAATTTTTCTTTACTTCTTTTCAGTTTGTTTTGTACTTTTTTCTTCTTTTCTTATTATTTTCTACTAAATTCATCAAATAAAAAATCAAGCAATATTCAACTTAAGCATCAAAACACTCTATAATTAAGCGTTATGCATTTATTTCTTATAGGAAAAGGCATAGAAAAACACAACTGATGCACATGCATCACCAACCCACTCTAGTCATTCCATCTCTAGCAAGTTACAAACTTAAGTCACCATCTCTAAACTTATAACAGAAAATACCCTTTTTAAGATACTCAAATCACCCTGATTAGTCTCAAAACCCAAATACTAGCTAGCGGGCCTTAATTAACAATTATGGAGGTTTAGAAAGTAAGAGGTACACTTTAAAACTTAAAAAATCACATTTTCAACAAAACAGGGGTCATGCGTACGCATGTTTATTCTCGCGTACGCATGAGTGTTAAATTGGCATTGTCGCTTACGCGAGCATCATCTGCATACGTGAGTACTTGAAACAGAAAAGGGTTCCCGCGTACGAATACCACTGGTCATGTACGCGTGAGTGTAAAAGTGTCATTTTGACGTATGAATGCCAGTGCCTCGTACGCATGGGTACTGGGCAGAGACCCATTTCCGCGTACGCATGGCCTGTTCCGTGTACGCTTGCCTTCAATTTTTTAGAAAGGCTGTCTTGCTGCAGAATTCAGTTTTTATACCAAACTTCAAATGTGCATAATTTCTTTGTTAAACATCATTTTTTCCATCCATTCTTAGAACAACATAAAATTTACGGATCCAATTTTCATTCAAAATAAGTTTCACTAAATTTGTAGTTCTGGAAGGCAAGTTATGGCTCGTTGAAGTTTGTCAAAAATAGGTTTTAACCAAAACTTACAAAATCCTCTAGTTTTCAAAACACTCAAACCAAAAGAAATTAACCTTACCCAATTCCCTACCAAAACAATCTTCAATCATTTTTCAAGCATTCTAACACCTACATCATTCAATTCTCACCTCATCAACTCATTCAACAATTTACACAATTCAACTTAAATCACATCAATCCTTATCATCATCATTAAAATCTACCATTCAATATTCATCAATTTCTATCAATCCTTATCAACATCAATAATCATCATCATATTCATTATACTCCAATTTCCTTTACATGTGCATCAAGATTCACATCAATTCTCATGATCATCAATATCTATCATTCAATACTCATTAATTTCCTTCAATTCTCATCAACATCAATAATCATCATCATATTCATTCACATGATCATTATTATTCATCATCAATCTCCATTTTCAACATTCTTATACCACACACATTGATAATTCTCAACTACAATGCAATCATTCATACAAATTCAACCTATCTTAAGGTAACTACCCTAAGTCTCACGCAACATTACATATTAACTAAAGAAAATCGAAAACATACATTGACCGATTTTTTCCCAAGCACGAAACACCAAAACACAGCCACCAAGCTTAATCAAACACTCCAATCCACCAAATTATTTCCAATCAATAAGAATTCAAGCTATATGCATATAAATTGCCAAAATTTATCACTAAGACTCACAATTACATTAAACCATAAGGGTTTCAAAGTAGCTTACCTCACCCAACGGTATTTGGGGTAAAACCCAATAATAATCTAATGCTAGATCACACCTAAACAACTAAAATCACACAATTACGTCGATAACTAAATCTAAAAATTTGAAATCTATTAGGACAGAGAACTGGGTAAGAAATTAAAAGTTTCTTACCATTTTGTTTAGATAAAATTGAAAAGCTCGATGATAGCTTCGCATAGCCGCAAATAGTACATCGATCGGAGCTCCTTAGCTCAAAATATGATCGAAAGAAAGTGATGACGAATTGTGGAACCCTCACCTCCTCTTCTCTTCTGACGCTGCCCTCTCTCGCTTGCTGAATAAAATGAGCTGAATGCTCGTTAATGAAGTATATATATGTTGGGCTTGGGTCCAACTTGGGTCCGGTCCAACCGGTTTGTATTTTTGGTTTGTTTGACACAACTTCGGGCCAAAACCTTTAGAATAAGTGACCAATTTTCTATTCTAAATATTTTTCTAAGTACTTTTGCAGTTTTATTTTCTCATATGCAATACCAGATAGACTTAAGTCAGTACTGCCAGCTAAACTATCAGTACGCATTTTTACGCAAATTTTCCACAGAAGATTACATTTTCCTACTCGAAAAATTCCATTAAATCCAAATATCAACTTCAAATTTTCAAAGTAATATTTCTAGATTTTCCAACCTATTTTGGATAATTAAATTATTATTTTATTCCAATTAATCAGTTAATAAATTTTTGGTTCTTACATCCTCCCCTCCTAATTAAAAATTTTGTCTTCAAAATTTAGGATTTACTTGAGAATAACTCGAGATATTTCTTCCGCATCTTTGGCTCTATCTCCTAAGTGTGCTCTTCTATTGTGGCTTGGCTTCACGCTACTTTTACTAACAGAACCTATTTTTCGCACAACTTCTTCACACTAGTATCATCAATTCTTACCGGCATGGCTTGAAAAGTCAAATTCTCCTTCAATTGAACCAATCGGGCTCTAACACATGAGATACATCCAGTGTGTACTTATGGAGTTGTGACACATGGAATTCGTCATGTAGGTTAGACAAATGTGGCAACATGGCCATGATAAGCCATCGGCCTGATTCACCTCAACACTTCAATGGTCTAATGTATCTCGAATTTAACTTCCTCATTTTAATTGCTCTCCTAATACCCGTCGTTGAGGTAACCTTGAAGAATACGTGTTCACCATCTTCAAATTCTAATGGCTTTCTCCTCTGGTCTGCATAACTCTTTTGTCAGCTTTGCACAGTTAGAATTTTAGCTCGAATTCGCTTCACCTATTCAGTGGTTTGTACTATCAACTTTGGACCCAAAACACTTGATTCACCCACTTCATACTAACATACTAGAGATTGACACTTCCTAACGTACAAAGCCTCATACAGAGCCATTCCAATGCTTGCAGCAAGCTGTTGTTGTATGCAAACTCTACCAATGGCATGTAATGGTCCAAACTTGCTGGCTGATCCAACACACATGCCCTTAGCATATCCTCTAACATCTGAATAGTCCTTTTTGACTGTTTGTGAGTTTGTGGATGATACGTCGTGCTTAGACATAGTCTCGTACTGAAAGCTTTTTGAAAAACTCCCCAAAACCTTGACGTAAAATGGGAATCTCGATCTAACACTATCGTTGTTGGAACACCGTGCAACCTCTTTATCTCCTCAATGTATAGACTTGCCAATTCCTCTTGCGAATAATTCACTCAGATAGGCAAAGAGTGAGCGGATTTGGTCAGTTGATCCATGACCAACCAAACCGCATCAAATTCTTCCCGAGTCCTTGGCAAACCTATTACAAAATCCATAACAACACCTTCCCACTTTCATTGAGGAATCTCAAGAGGTTGTAGCGCTCCTGACGGTCTTTGGTGCTCTATCTACACCTTCTGACATGTTAGACACTTAGATACAAGTGTAGCAACATCCTCCTTCATTCCAGGCCATCAAAACATTTTTCTGAAATTGTGATACATCTTCATACTTCTTGGATGAATAGAGAATCCGATGTTATAAGCCTCAATCAATAACTCTTATCTCAAACACCCAATGTTCGGCACACACATCTTACTTTTATATCTCCATAAACCTTCACTATCTTTAATGAATTCTCCTTGCCTCCCTTTCTTAATTTAGATGTAGATTTGTCGAGTTTTTATGAGATTTTGGTATTTTAGACCAGCATCAATGCTACTTTGAGTTGTATTGTTATTTTGTTGATTACAAGTAAAATTTGGGTGAGTTTGACAGAGTTTATGTAGAAAAAAGGGAGAAAAATGATTGCTGTCAAGCTGGCACTAAACGCCGAGTGCCGTAAGTCTTGAAATGCGTTCCAACAATCTGTGAAGATAGTGCTAAACGCCACAACTCAGCGTTTAGTGCCGAGGGCCTCGTAATGTGTGCAAGGTTCTGTGAAGGTGGCGCTAAATGCCACTATCCAGTATTTAGCGCTAGATGCCCTAAAAGTGTGAAAAGCATTCTGTTTGGTGGCGCTAAATGCCACTACTTGGCGTTTAGTGTGAAGCCTATGTCAAGCGAATCCACAGAAGACCTTTTTATTTTTTTTAATTTAAATTTTGAATTAAGAAAAGATATTATGAGGTTTTAGAATTTTAATTTTGTATCAATTAGGATTAGATATAAAAGGAGAAAAGATTCACCCCTTCAGGCTCTCTTCTTTTCTTCTTCCTGATTCCGTAATTTATACTATTTTACAACTCTAGATTTTTCTCTGAGTCATGAGCTACTAAACCTCCATTTTTAAGGTTAGGAGCTCTGTTTATTTTAATGGATTCATATTATTATCAATTCTACTCTTAATCAATGCAGTGATTTAAATTCAAGGATTGATTTTATTTTTCATCCTTAGAATTAGAGTATACTGGAAGATTACTCTTTTTCTATTTAAATTCTTGTTGAATCTTGAAAAAGTTATATCACTAGAATTACAACTTGAGATCAATTGCTAACAACTCTCTAATTATCTAGATTTAACGCAATACGTGACATATAATCGCCTGATTTTTGAGTACTTAGGGTTTGTGTGGCTCATAAATTAGAATCGGACTTAATCTTCTAATTTAAATCAAGTAACCAAGAAATTGGAAGTTGCATGAGTTAAAAGAGATTAAACTACTAAGGAATTAGGGTTTGATCACTTAAGGTTTGTAATGAATTAAATTCTTGCATGATTAAAGTAGTTGATAAGAATTGTTAATCTGGAAATTTAAACATCTCCATAGCCTTAACTATTTTCTCATATTATTTTTACCAACCATTCACTGTTTGCTATCTTGCACTCTCTGAATTACTATTTATGCTATTTGCACTTGAAACCACTCATTTTAGCTTGGCTGACTAGCTTAATCACTCAATTATTGTTGCTTAATTCATTAATCCTCGTGGGATCGACACTCACTCACCTAAGTTATTACTTGGTATGACCCCGTGCACTTGCCAGTTAGCTTGTAGTATTAAAAAATCATTAGTTTTTGGCGCCATTGCTATAGATTAACTGTGACTGACAACTACCCGTTGTTTGATTACCTAAATTAGATGTTTTCTTGTTTTAATTTGCTTATTTTTCTTTCTTAATTTTTGAAAATTTTGTGTTAATTTCCCTTGGTTTTATTCATTTTATTTTCTTATTTTCCCTTCTTAGTTTTGAAATTTTTGCTTAAAAGTTTTCCTATTTTTCAAAAATTTTCTTTTCTTTTATTTAGTTTTTTTATTTTATTTCTTGTATCCAATCTACCTTACTGGAAATTCTCTTCACTTTGACGTAAAGATTTCCACTTTTTCTTAATTTCTGTTTATTTATGAGTAAGAACAAGGATAAGAAACCTCTTCTTAATTTCAATCCTGAGATTGAAAAGACTATTAGAAGATGCCAACAGCAGGCTAGAGCCTATAGAGCTGCTGAAAGCCTCAAGCACGATTCTGAGTAAGAGATTGAAGAAATCACTATGGAGCTAAACAACAACAACAATGTTTCTATTGATAATGCTCCTAATGCTCTTGAGCAACCTAGGAGAACTCTTGGCTCTTACATTGCTCCAAATCCCACTTTCTATGGTAGTAGCACTATTGTGCCCCCTATGAGTGCTAATAATTTTGACTTGAAGCCTCAACTCATCACTTTGGTGCAACAAAACTGTCAGCTTCATGGACTCCCGCAAGAAGATCCAAACCTGTTCATCTATAATTTCCTGTAGGTTTGTGATATAGTTATAGTCAAGACTAACGGAGTCTATCTTGATATTTATCAGTTGTTGCTCTTTTTGTTTGTTGTACAGGACTGAGCCAAAAAGTGGCTTGATACACAACCCAAGGAGAGCCTGGATACATGGGACAATGTAGTTAGCAGATTCTTGACTAAATTCTTTCTACCTCAGAGGCTGACCAAGTTAAGTACCGATGTTCAGACCTTCAGGCAACAAGAGGGTGAATCTCTCTATGAAGCTTGGGAGAGGTACAAGGTTATGCTCAAAAAGTGCTTTCCCGACATGTTTCCAGACTGGATACAATTGCAAATCTTTTCTGATGAGATTACTCAAGCCGCCAGGACTTCTTTGGATAATTCTATAGAAAGATCTATTCACATGAAGAAAAACCACTAAAGAGGCTCTAGAGTTGATTAAGATGGTTGCTAACAACCAGTACTTGTACTCTTCTGAGAGAACCGCCATGAGGAAGGAAGTCATGGAGCTTGATGCTTTAGATACTATTGTTGCTTAGAATAAAGCCATGTCTCAATAGATAAATGCCATTACTCAACACTTGGGTGGATTACAAGTTTCAGCGATTAATACTCAAAATGCTTCTTATGTTATGAGTGGCTGATTTCTTCAAGGTGAGAATTTTGATTATGGTCAATTTTCCTTTGAACAGGTCCATTATATGGGCAATTCCTCCAGACCCCCAATAATGATCTTTTTCCAAGAGTTAAATCCACGTGGAGGAATCACCCAAATTTTGGATGGAGAAATTAACCACAGAGGTAACCAAATTTTAACAATAACAACTCTCTTAAGGGCAACTTCCATCAGAATAATTTCAACAACAATAACCGTCAATTCCAGTACATTCAACAATGCCATGCGGGCTCTCTTTCTCAGAAATATTCTGACTTGGAATTTTTAGTTATAGAACTCTCCATGAACATTAATAGTCTCATGCAGGAAACCAGAGCTTCAATTAGAAATTTGGAGGGTTAAATGGGTCAGTTAAGCAAGCAAGTAGCTGAGAGGCCTCCTCACACCTTTTCCAGTGATACAATGCCCAACCCAAGGGAAGAGTACAAGGCCATACATCTGAGAAGTGGAAAGGTAGCAAGTACAAAAGCACAGTTTAGTAAGGAACATGTTGAAAACAAAGCTCCGAAGAAGGCTCAGGACAAGGTATAATATGCCCCTGAGAGACATCTGAACAACCCTTTTTCGATTGAAGTTGAGCAATACAAGGTGAAGTCTCCAATGCCTAAGTACAAGCCAAAAATCTCATATCCTCAGAAGCTTCAGAAGGCATCGAAAGACAAGCAATTTTTAAGATTCCTATAAGTCTTCAGGAAGCTGCAGATCAACATTTGTTTTGTAGAGGCCTTAGAGAAAATGCCTCCCTATGCTAAATTCATGAAGGAATTATTGACCAACAAGAGGAATTAGAAAGAGAGTAAAATCATGGTGCTCATTAAGGAATGCAGTAGCAATTATTCAGCAGGATCTCCCTGAAAAGATGCAAGATCCGGAAAGCTTTTTAATTCCTTGCACTATTGGAGGTTTACTATTAAGAGGGTATTATGTGATCTTAGAGCAAGCATCAATCTCATGAAAAGATCAGAGTATCAAGTAGCTGACCACCTTTTGAGGATTGAGCCTGAAGATGTCATGCAACAACCCACTCCTGTGAATGACACTTTTCCTAATGAGCAATTTTTTTCTATAAAAAGAGCCCTGTCATTTATAGATATTATAAATAACAAGGCTATGAGGTTCATCCCAAAGGAATATACTAAATAGCAAATGAAGAAGTTACTCAGTGATGCCAAGTATTTCTTATGGGAGGAGCCCTATTGTATCAAGAGATGCTAAGATGGTATCATCTGACGATGTATTCCGAATGAGGAGGCACAACAGATTCTTTGGCATTGTCATGGTTCCGAGTACGGTGACAAGTGCCAGAGAGCTGGAAATATTCCCAACCTTAATGAGATGCCATAGCAGGGAATATTAGAGATTGAGTTGTTTGATGTGTGGGGCATTGACTTCATAGGACCTTTCCCTCATACTCAAACAAGTACATTTTAGTGGCAATGAATTATGTGTCTAAGTGGGTGAAAGCAGTGGCTTTGCTCACTAATGATGCCAAGGTTGTGATGAGCTTTCTTCAGAGATATATCTTCAGCCGTTTTGTTGTCCCAAGGACACTAATCAATAATGGAAGCAGCCACTTCTGCAATAAATAACTGGACTCTCTTCTTCAAAAATATGAGATCCATCATAAGGTAGCTATCTCCTATCATCCTTAGGCAAGTGGACAAGTTAAGGTCTCTAATAGAGAACTTAAGAGAATTCTAGAAAAGACCATTAGTGCTTTAAGGAAGGATTGGGCTAGGAATCTTGATGATGCTTTCTGGGCATACCGAATGGCATTCAAGACTCCTATTGGCATGTCCCCATATCAGTTGGTCTATCACAAAGGCTATCACTTTCCAGTGGAGTTGGAGCATAAAGCTTATTGGGAAATGAAGTTCCTAAAGTTTGATGCCAAAGCTGTAGGAGAGAAGCGGCTCCTCTAACTCAATAAGCTTGACGAATTCAGAAACTCAGCATCTGAAAATGCGAAGCTCTATAAGGAGAAAACAAAGGTGTGGCATGATAAAAGGATAGCCACTAGAAAATTTGAGCCAAGCTAAAAAGTCTTACTATTTAATTCAAGGCTGAAGATTTTTTCTTAGAAGCTAAAATCCCGGTAGTCAGGACCATTTGTGGCAACTAGAGTGTCTCCTTATGGTCATGTGGAACTCCAAGAAGTAAACTCTGACAGGAGGATCACTGTCAACTGCCACAGGCTAAAGCACTATTTTGGATGCAAAGTTGATCGCCAGAGGTCTGCTAGCTGACATAGCAGAGTGGCCCGACAAGCTAGTGACATTAAAGAAGCACTTGTTAGGAGGCAACCCAATCTTTAGTATCCTTTGATTTTATATTCATTTTGGTTTAATTTTATTTATGCTATCTATTTGTAGTTTTCCTTCTTTTTACGCATATTTTGGTCATGTTAGGTGTTTATAACAGGAACAGGTGCATTTGGAAAGGAGTTTAGAATACTCTGTAAGAGTTTCCATTCGGGTGTCTTGGCGCTAAACGCCGTGACTTGGCGTTTGGCGCCAGGAGGCATGTATTTCAAGGAAAGACACTGTGATGGTGGTGCTAAACACTGAGACCTAGCATTTAGCACCAAGTAACATGTATTTCGAGGAGATGCCACTGTCTTAGTGGCGCTAAATGCCGCTATCTGGCGTTTAGTGCCAAGGGTGCTGCAATTGGTGATTTACCCACTTTGTTGATGGCGTTAAGTACCTAGGTATAGTGAAATATATATATATATATATATATATATATATATATATATATATATGTATGTATATAAATACAAAAAAAAGATGAAGTGGGGGCGGCGCTAAACGTCGAGACCTGGCGTTTAGCGACGACTGCGTCTCGAAGACCCCTTCGTGCGGGATTCAAATTTCAAATTTGGGAAATGGCGTGGGCCCCAACCCCTCTGTTCTGCACCCCCCATTCTCACTGAGTCACCACCATCCCTAACCCCCAAATCCCTTTTCCCCAACATTACCCCTACCTACCCCTTCTTTCTTTTTTAATTTCTATTCAATTCCAATTTCATTCCCCAAACCATAACTCCCCCTCCCTGTGTCCTCTATATAAACCAGTTCTTACTCCACTCCATTCCCACCTCTCACTACCCTTTTATTTACTCTTTCTTAATTTTTATTAGTATCTCCTTCTTACTTTTTTTTTATTTCACCCTCCCTTCTTGGTGTATGAAATTGTGATCACACTTTTCATAACTCTGCACGACTAACCAACAAGTGCACTGGGTCGTCCAAGTAATAAAATCTTACGCGAGTAAGGGTCGATCCCACAGAGATTGCCGGCTTGAAGCAAGCTATGGTCATCCTGTAAATCTTAGTCAGGCAGATTCTAATGGTTATGAGGTTTTGATAATTAAAAGATAAATAAAACATAAAATAACAAAAGATACATATGTAATTCACTGGTGGGAATTTCAGATAAGTGTTTGGAGATGCTTTGTTGCGTCTGAACCTCTGCTTTCCTGTTGTCTTCATCCAATCATGCGTGCTCCCTTCTATGGCAAGCTGTATGATCCTCTCAGTAATAATGGTCCAAGTACGGTTTCTGCACGGCTAATCAACTGTTGGATTTCTTGTCTCGGATGAAAAATACCAGGTACAGCTACCGCACGGCTAATCATCTGTCGGTTCTTACTTATGTCGGAATAGGATCTCTCTATCCTTTTGCACACTGTCACTGCGCCCAACATTCATGAGTTTGAAGCTCGTTACAGTTATCCTGTCCCAGATTCTACTCGAAATACCACAGACAACGTTTAGACTTTTCGGATCTCAGGAATGCTGCCAATTGGTTCTAGCCTATACCACGAAGGTTATAACCTCATAGACTCGATCCATGGATCAGAGTCCCAAGAGACTATACTCCGGCTGTCATCCAATGACTACGTTGAACATCATGTAGACTGCTTGTGGTTGTCAGGCACGCGGATCTTGGCTAAGTGAGTAACGAAGATAGTGGGTGATTGTCACGGATCACCCCTTTATTCTGAGTTAACTGAATTAAGTATGATAGTATATCTTGGAGAAGAAGTAAGCATGAAGTGAAAGAAAAACAATGGTACTTGCATTAATTCATGAAGAACAACAGAGCTTCGCACCTTAATCTATGAGGTGTAGAAACTCCACTGTTGGAAAATACATAAGAGAGAAAGGTCTAGGCATGGTCGAATGGCTAGCCTCCCAAATATGAAAATATGGCATAAGCCCCCTGATACAATGGTAAAAAGTGCTATTTATACTAAACTAGTTACTAGGGTTTATAGAAAATAAGTAACTAAGTGCAGATAGTGCAGAAATCTACTTTCGGGCCCCACTTGGTGTGTGTTTGGGTTGAGCTTTGAAGCTTTCACATGCATAGGCCATTCTTGGAGTTAAACGCCAGCTTGGATGCCAGTTTGGGCGTTTAACTCCAGTTCTGGTGCCAGTACCGGCGTTTTACGCCAGAAAAGGATCTCTGGTGGGTGTTT